>NC_142194.1:14156833-14775666 GCF_026936395.1 Plectropomus leopardus
GTTAACTGATGTCGAGCTATTGAAAGCGAAATTTACCTCAACTGACACGCAAAGGTAACAAATGTGCCTGCTAGTATCCTAGTCTAACCCTAACAGTCAGTGCTTGACATGTTTCATTAATCCAAAGCCAAATCTGCAAAAAAAAAAAAAAAACATGTATGTAACCACATGTATGTGCCAAACAACCAGATGCAGTGACTTGATGTTGATTTTTAAAATATTTATAGCCTTCCTTTGGACAGCTATGCTAAGCTAAGCTAATCGGCTGCATGGCTCCAGCTTCATTTTGAACAGACAGATTTGAGAGTCATGTTGATCTTCTCATCTAACTCTCAGAAAGTATTCTTTTAAGTCACCAGGATGACTTCACCGATGAAAGCAAACATTATCATAGGGTCCACTTCTGACCCCTGGGTCTCTAAGTTATCTTTTCACCCAGCTTGCAGAGATCTGACCACCATCATCACACATGCAAGCATTTTAAGATGCACATGTTTGCAGTTTAGCCCTAGTGCAGGCCCTAATCCTTTTGAAATCCTCTTTCTTTCAAGGAATATTGTTAACAGCGCTGGCTGCTGGATTAAAAGTCTTTCACACATTGCAGTTCAAGAGGTTGACTTGCAAACACGTGATGAGTGGCTGCACAGAGTGTTCAAAGCTCTCTGTGAGGCCAAGCTGAGACTAAAAGGGGGAGAGTGCCCTTTTGCAAAACCGCCAACTGATATTGGGGTTTTTCCCCCTCACAGTAAAAGGCCACTGCATCCAACCAGGAAAACATCACAGTGGTGCATCAGATCCCCTGCACCTTTAGACTGGCTTACTTAGCCGACAAAGCAAAAGTAAACAAAATGGAAGCGCGTGGTGATGTCTTAATGTAAATGTAATAGACAGGGGGTCTGTTTTGCTTTTTACATTTGAATATTGTTAAGTGTAGAGCAGATTAAGTCTTTGAAAATAAAATCTCAAATTTAGCTTTCATTTTAAAATTGTCAGGAAATTGCATTTTAATTCATATTGTGACTAAAATATTGCTTACATTAAAGACATATCAGGTTACATTATTTAAGATTATTTACATTATTTAATCCTAATCTCATTTTAAATTCAACTAAAATTTGAATATTGTTTATTTTCACAACGGTTTACAACTTTAACAATTAAAATTAAAATAAACGGCTTTTCTATTTCATTTTGATATGATCATAAAAATGCCCAAATGATTGTGTGAAAATGGAAAATGACAATGAAATCTGCAATCACTGCATTTTAATTTTTACTAAAATAACACCTATATATGAGAAAATTAAAATTTTATATTAATTTTCTGTGACTCATACATTATGACCTTTTCAGATTATTACTGATGCATCACTGCATAAATAGAGCTTTGCTCTTGTAGCTGATCAAAGTGAACCTATTTATTTATTTATTTATTTATTTACATTTTTCTAATACTTGTTTTTGTTTATTTGT
This sequence comes from Plectropomus leopardus, assembly GCF_026936395.1. NCBI lineage: Eukaryota > Metazoa > Chordata > Actinopteri > Perciformes > Serranidae > Plectropomus > Plectropomus leopardus. Next base: position 14,158,307 of record NC_142194.1, read on the forward strand.
TTATTTATTTGTTTAATTTGTACTACAGATTTTAGATTAGATGTGATTTTTTTTATTTTGAACATGCTAAAAAAACATATATGTAAACAAAAAAGAAGAAAACAAAACAAGAATACACAGCAAACATATTTGTTAAACAAACCAAAATGTCCATGTCCAAAACCAGAAGTGAACACTTATCATGTCCTTCCCCCTTTTTTCAGTATTTTATCAGTAAACTTGATATTAAACATGAATATTTAAACTTTACACTCTAGTGTTCACTGTACCAAATATTCAAAACCCAACAATAATGCATCAATCAAAACAACATTTGTTGAATGTTCTACATTCTACATTTCCACACAGCAATTGCTCCATAAATTAATCCCTTTGACTGTAATACACCGATATTTTGCATTAAGTCCTCACTAATAGTCTCTGGAATATAAAAATTCCTCTTAAATCATGTCGAGTTTCGCTCATGTGAAGCAACTAGCAACTAAAGTTTTTTGCGCTAAGGTACAATGCTTAAATAAATGTACTTAGTTACTTTCCACCTGACTGCAGAGCAATAAACAGGAACACAGCCTGTTTGAAGACCTTCATCACTCTCGTGGCTCAGGTACTGCCTTCGTTGCTGACTCTTTGCACTCAGCACTAATCCAAGGCTGTGACTGTCTGCCTCCAGCAGAAAGATACGGACTACAATCTCTGAGCTCTGGTTTAAGAATGAGGCAAGAAACATTTCATTCATAAATCCATTCACTTAGTGAATGTACACTGCTTAAACCTGCAGCTTGGCACATTTTTTTAAATTGTTACAAATCTGAATGTATCACAACACTGTTGGAGAAAATGACCCTCAATTTAGAGGTTGGAGTGAAGCATCTGAAGAGGCAGAGCAGGAGAGCGGCATACAATCAAAGCATTACTAAGACGCTCTACATGTGGGAGGGATGATTGTCCTAATGATGTCTAATCATACACCAGATGCATGCATGAATAATCCTATTTTTTTTTTTTAAAAAAAGGTCTATTTTTATGCAGATTTACAAAACACTTAAGTTAAAAGATAATGCGTGGACTGTAATAATTCTCATTACAGAGCCCCATTCGTATTCAAATGTTTTTATCTTAATGTTGCAGCTGTAGCTGTGCCTGCCTCAGAATTGGATAAACACAAACAGACGGACAAGAAGAGGACAGGCTTGTTATCTCTGCTCCTTGAGAGCTACTGTGGTGGTTTCCGCTGCGTCTAAAGGACACAGGCAATGCTTTATGAATTCAAGGGTGGTCATCTAAGCTGATAGGAGAATCCTTTATCAGCGAGCTAAAAATAGCCTGTCAGTAACCATTGCCCTGAATTGGATATCTGAACCTGCCGTGTGCCGCCATGCACGCCTGCGGAGAAAATGAGAAAAATCACTCATATGTGACAAGAATGTCCAAGGAATCAAGTGTCTTATTTTCCTGCTAAATTATGCATTATTTTATGACAGGTGCTATCAGTTGGTCCGTAGGTGTTTTTCAATGTCTGCACATGTGCATGCGTGGGAAAGAGTGATAGCTTCTGCATGACGTGTGCAGATTGATAGGGTGACTAAGGGTATTGTTCAACAAAACTATATTTTTTATCCAAAAGAAATGACATAGATACTGCCACAAATTCTCCATGTGAACTAGGGTGTCATGTAATGCACAGCAGGTGGACCCAAGTGGATGAAACAACAGAAATGTAAAAGATAACTCAAATATGAAGGAAAAGCAACTGAACAACAGATGTCTAAATCAAGGATCAAACAAAGACTAAGCTGAAAAACAGGACTTAAATACAAACTAGACTGATGAGCAGTTGAAGTGCAGGTGGAGAAATAGGGCGGAGAAGCTCAGGTGAGGAGAATAAAGTGATTAATAACAGGCAGGGAGCTGACTGGCATGGAGGGAATAATGAGGCTGATATAGGGCAGGTGTGTAGATGGATAAAAGAGGGAGAGGTAAACTGACACCACAAAACCAAGATAACAAAATTTGCTTAAAGGGAACCTAAATGCGCCTTATACACTAGATCCGTCTTCCAAAACTGGGACATAGAGCAAAATGCAAAAATGAATAACATATAACGAGTGCTTCACCAATGTAGCATTGCACTTCAATAACAATTTCAAACTGACAATTAAGTCTCATAAAACAGGATCAAAATTGATGCATCGGCTTTTTTTTTTTTTTGCATGTATTCTTTCTCTGGCCTATGTCAAAACCTGGTGCCTACATTACCCACAATGCAATTTGACTGCTGACACTTCAGTACAGGATTCAGGTGTGTTATGTTACAAGCAGCTAATGTAGCCTCGAGCTGCTAGTCTCAAGCAGATGCAGCCTATAATGTTAAGCGTTGTGTTTCGATGAAGAGGCCATCAGGATATGTTGGAGGCGTTCTAAGTTTATTCTGACAAAAGATGTAAATAACAAAACCCTCCGTCAGTCGTAAATTATGCTTCTTGAGCCCCTCTCCCATGGAAATCAACAGCAAAAGGGCATAAAAAAGCACACATTCAATATTTTAAACACAGACAACATACCTGAACAAAGACTTAAATACCAAAAATGTTAAGATTTGTTGCTTTTCTTTGTCTTATGTGATATTAAAACCGTATATCTGTTTTGGACTGTTGGTAGAACCAAACAAGCAAAACTTAAACACCTCACCTAGGGCTCTTTTGATCTGTAGTGGACACTTTTCAATATTTTCAGACATTTCATCGCAAACAGTGAACAACTAAATGACAATGAAAATAACTGTTTGCTGCAGCTCTCCTTTGAATCTTTCAGTGTTACTTTTGAATGTATACATTTTGGTAAATGTAACTCCAGTGTCCTTGACAATCTAGGTCACTTACACATGAATTATGCCTTCACTGACACTAAAATGACAGGCTTTGGAGAGAAGTTCACCCTTGACTTGTTTTCATTTGGATTTTGGGAGTATTCCCTCATCGTTGGGTTTAAATCATCTGAAGGGCTGCCTGGTTTGACTGACAGCAGTGCAGTGATGTCCATGACCTTCAACACTGCTGACACTGCCACTTTTGAAGTGGGACATAAAGCTGCATGCCACAAAGAGTTCCCGTGTGAGAGGTTATCTTTGTGCAAAATGAACCTCAATTTTACTTCATTACTCTGTAACTGAAAAACAAATACTAGAGCAAAAAAAAGAAGATATGAGACACTGCACGACCTTCGAGAGAAATTTAAGACTCATCTCCTTTTATTCCCTGGAAACACCATATATACAAACATAATCCAGAATCATTATTTTTAAAAACATCTTATAATTTTACAGAATGACATATTTACAAATGTATATTATAATCACAGTTTGAATATTTCACAAAAAGAGAAGGGGGGAGAATCATTGCACAGCAGGAAGAAAACAGAAAAATGACAAACTTCTCATTTAAGGGGAAACTTTGGTATTTTTCAACCTGGACTCTATTTCCCTATGTTTTGTTTCTTAGTAACTAATGAAGGAAAAAGTTTTTAAAAATTTGTCAGGTATTGGACAAGACTGTTGCATCCAGCAGTTGCAAAACAGGCTTTAATGTAGTTGTTTTTGCCACGGACAGACAGGTTTTAATTCTAAGTGTCTTAAAACATAATGGGAATATTGGAAAGGATCCATACAGAGATAAGACATTTTTGTTAAAAATTAAGATTTTGTAAAGCCAGAAACAGCCCCAATTGCTACTGCCATAGCCACCAGACTCCATTCAAATAAATAGTAATTTTATCACCACGAAACAAATAACTAAAAGTCATCAGAAACTAAATAAAACAACAAAAATTGTCTTTGTTCCGTCTTTCCATTGTTCCAATAATCTCTGACTCTGATTTGGTTAAAGTAAACCCTTAAGTCAACCAGTTTCAATGAATTAGATGTCAAAATATGCTGACTCTGTACATGCTTAAATTACTGTTAATTTGAATGGAGTCTGGTGGGTTTGGTGAAAGCGATTTTGGGGCTGTTTCTGGTTAAACAAAAAGGATCTTTGTAACGAAAATGTCTATCTCTGTGGGAATCCTTTCCAAAATGTTGTCCAACACTTATGACAAACTGTGCCTGTCAGTGGCAAAAACAAGCGACTAGACAGTGCACAAATGCCCTAAGTGTTTACATATCAGCCTGTTTCCATGCTGGAAGCTGCAGGGCTCTTAATACTGAACTCATTTCAAAAACTTTTGTCTCCAGTTGTGATCTTGACACAACAACATGGAAAAATGGGTCCAGGTTGAAAAACTGAAGTTACCCTTAGATGTCACATTTTGACACTCACACATACTGAACAGCATTTCTTCATACCTACATACTAACACATGATTCATTCATCCACACGCTGCTGCAGCATGGCTTCGTTTCGGGGCTGTGGAAAAGTGTGAAATCTCAGATCAGCTTGAATTTTTTCTTACAGGTGACAAGCTTGTGACCGAAACAGAAGACGCGTATTAGCATGCCTCTGAGAATTACGAGGAATTAGGAAATCCCATGCCAGTGTTTTGCATAGGTTGTATTTAACAGACTGCAAAAACAACAACTGTCACTTTTTTTACCTATTCAGCAGCAAGCAGCTTATTTTCACATGAAAACATCTGGATAAATTTCATTTTGGAATAATCAACTGGCTTGTTAGAAAGAGAAAACTAAATGTAAAGTGATCATACTACAACCTTACTGAACCTTCTAAATTTTAAAAGGTTACTAAATTACAATATAAAGGAGAATAAAGTTGTAATCTCCAGATTTACTCTTTGTACATTTACATGCTGATCCCACATTGCAAATAAATAATTTTGAATGAAATAAAAGTAAAGATTTAAGGACTCCATGACCTCAATCCTGGAAAGTTTCATCTCTATTCACGTAGTGGGCCACTGCTACTTCACCTCGGGATGCACGGGAAGGGATCAAGCTGTAACCATTCATGACCCATAAAAGTGTTTCTGACAGTGGAAATAAAGAGATAGAGGCTTTATGTTTTGTGACAGCTTCTGCAGAGGCCAAGGAAACTTAAGTGATTTTGAATCAAGCTCTGTGCCCTTCATACTGTGTGTTTCTACAATAGACTAAACATCTGTGAATGAGAGAGAAAAGCTGCAGGTGTGTGTGTGTGTGTGTGTGGCAGACTCTGCTCTAAATGCAAATTAAGTTTACACCTCCACATGAAACAAACTTCACGGTCAATGCGGTGAAAGCTTACAAGCCCTGAAAGCTGAAGCATGCACACAAGGTGTAAACACAAGAGCTTGAGAGGTTTAAAAGAAAAGGCACACATGCAGCCATGCACGCAGACACACAAACACACAAAGTTGGACAGTTCTAAATATTCAGACACCTGCACAGTCGCATGTTGCACGTACACAAGCATAAAAGCCGACATAAAAAACAGCACACTTGTGCACAAACGCATTCAGAACGAGAAAAAAAAATAATAGAAAAAAAAACAAACAAAAAAATCAATGAAAGGAACAGCATTGCACTTTGTCCCTGGATATATTTCTGTAGGTTCCATTGGCTTTCCTGAGCTACAGCTACACATCTCTTGTCCCTCTGATTCTTCTACACTTGATTTACTTCAACGGACTCAGTGACACTACAAGGAAAAAAAAAGATTATGACAGGAATACCTTCACATTTTTGTCTTTTTCCTCCTCCTCTCACAGATCATATTGTGTGTGCACGGTGCAAAGAAAGTTTCTGCACGCTATTAGCATCTCTGCACCCATTGTTTGGAATAAGGATGCTAACAAACCACTTTTAGGGAAGCTGAATAATAAACTTTAGACGCTTGTTTCTGATTAAGAGAATCTGTTGCCAGTTGGTACTAAACAAAGATTAGTGTAGGAAAGTCAAAAAATATCTTAAAGGAAAACTTTACCCTCAAAATTTGTTTATGTATCAGTTACTCACACTGTGTGAAGTTGAATTCAGGAAGAAATGTTTTTCTCATGTGCCACCAGGGTGAAAGAATAATCCAAAACCTGAGAAAATTCTTGATTAATTGAAGTCATAGGGGGCCGTGTTTACCTTTGGCAAATCTGTAAAAAAATTCCAAACACATGCATTTTTGCTAAAACCTTACATGTTAAATATTTCTGCATAAGGGTAACTGTATGGGCAAGTGCAACTGAGCTCATGCAATCCATAGAGTTGCAAAGATGCAGCACTCATCTGTGCATGACAAAATGCATGTGTGGGAAGTACAGAGGACACAACTGGATAAATGAGATCTGGATTGTACTGCATGAGTTATGTGAAGGTTTGTAAACAAATGTTTTGATAAAATTTTGCTGCTGTAAAACATGGCCCCTTTTTACTTGAGTTCATCAAGAATTTTATGTTTTTGGATTCTTCATTCATCGTGGACACATGCGAGAAAAACGTCTACTTCACCAATTCAACCTGACCCGCGGTAACTGTTATACAAAGGACATTTTGTGGGTGAAGTATTCCTTTAAATTAAAAGCAAAGGCCAAAACTCTAAAAGAAAGTTTCTGAAGTGAAAATGCATGATGATAAAAATAAAAATGGATAACCCAACAAATAAAATGTCATGTTTATGCAAACAAAAATGAAAATAAATAATCACATTCAAAATTGGCCACATTTCAGCCTTAAAGAAGCTGTATGCGACATTCTGAGCATATCTATAATTCAGAGTCTGGGGTGGCATTGTCTGCACCCTGCTTTCAACATGGAGGTGGCTGAGCTCAGCGAGCAACTAACGATGCTAACGGCACAAAAGTGCCAGCTCACATGCACGGAAGCAGCCAGACCGTCTACCACAACCCACAGAGACACTCGGATAACAACACACACACAGGGAGCGTGACATTATCTGCTCAGGACATCATTACTGCACTCCATCTTCACATAGCAAATAGTTGTTTGTTTCTACATTAATGTTCTGAATGTCGCATACAGCACCTTTAACACGATAATATACTTCAGACATTTTCTTCAGTTTTCGACAGCTTAACATTGGGATACTTCGCGCTGACAGTACAGTGCTGTTGGCTGCATGAATCATTGCAAAGACAAAGTCTGCTTCCTTCAGTCTAGCACCGGTGTCACACAGATGGGTGGGTCTGCTGATGCGAGGCACCTTGCTACAACAGCTTCATCATAAGTGCTGTGTGGAGCAAAAGTTGATGAAAAATGCGCAGGTGGCACACAAGGTCTCCCCAACAAGCCAGGGCTGATCTTTTTTCTTTACTTTTGCTTCTTGGAGTGCTGTGTTGTCAAGTTGAAGCAGCAGCTTTTCAAAAAATACATTTGGCTTATTGGCAGACGGACATCAGAAGACAAGCGGAGAGCATGCTGGGCGATGATCATCTCATTTCAGTTTACTCACTGTACGGAGGACAGAGCTGTGAGGAGACAACTGTACCAGAACAGTCTTTTTTTTCTTTTAAATAAGATTATTTAATTGGCAAATCTGATTTTGTCGTTTTGGAGAATTTCCCCGGTAGAATTTGCTATACATTCATAATTATGGCATCCTCAGTCAATTAGTCTACAAGGCAGTTAGTCTCTCTAGCTTGAAGAAACTGGCCTGAGGAGTTTATCTTGGCAAGGCTCGGAGGAGATGGACATTGGCCAGAGGAAGATTTGTTTTGTCAAGGGAGGCGGTACAATGTGGACGGATTAACGACAGTTCAAGTAAGTTCAGAAACGTTCTCCAAAATGGACCAAAAAGCAGCCTGAGGTGCTACTGGCACTTACAACATTCAATTTGCTTCTTCATACGTTAGAAGAATCACTGTGTGTGAATCTCAAATTTTGCTCTCCCTTCATAAGATATTGGGTTGGAGGTTCCTTAAGTCGTTCTTGGTCCTTTTATTCCTCCTCTTTCCTGTGACGTCGTTGCGTCACTTCCTCCTCACTCCATCGTCAGGATCTCTCTGCTGTTTTATGAGCCTCTCAATTTCAGCCCCCAGAGTCTGCAGATTCTCCTGTTAAAGACCATAAAGACTTTTAGACTCAAATACAACATGTTAAGGTCTAATGTGTATGACTTAAGGGGAGATACTGGCAGAAACAGAATATAATATAGTAAGTACGTTTTCTTTGGTCTATAATCAGCTGAAAATAAGAATTGTTGTGTTTTCGTTTCCTTAGATTGAGCCGTTTATATCTACATAGGGTGCGGATCCTGGTCCGTGGAGTTGCACCGGCGTGTTTCTACATTAGCCCAGAATGGACAAACCAAACACTGGCTTTAGATAGGGCCATTCGTGTTTTGTGTTTCCACATCGGCCACCGTATAGTTAGCACCCCTCCACAATGAGAGCGCCAGAAAAACACAGATTTAAGTGTTCACCCAGTGTTTTAACGATTTAAGTCTCCGGGTTCGTTCGTTTTTGAGAGGAAGAATCCTCTGTGCATAATTCTGCACAATGAGAAAACTTCCTGAATGTCTGGATCTTAAGTTATCAGAGAAAAAAGGGAAGCACACATTAGCACTGAAGGAAGAAGTTTTAGCTGGTTGCAATCTGCAATCCTAAACACTAGATGCCACTAAATCCCCCTAAATTTTACACAATGCACGCTAGATAAGAGGGACTAATTTGCTGTGAACCAGCAATAACACACGAAAAAAGGAAAATATGTTCAAGCATTTTTGCCTTTTTCCAGTTTTTTCCTATGTGAAAATATTCTTAGTAGAGAACAAAAACAGCGTTTTAAAGTGTGACATTTATAGTTTTAATATCAGAACTCAAAGCAGTGCATAGAAATAAAGTGATTCTAGTACTACTGCTAAAACAAAAAAAAAACTCATCACAAGCTTTAAAATGACTAAAGCTAAATTATCCATCAAAGCAAGCGTAAAGCCTTAATTTGTCTTTTGTTTTATTGTCAATTTATTGTTGCCATGTTGAGTGTTTTTATATCATTACTCCCTGCTTACTGCCAATCATCCTTCATCCACACAAAGAAAAGTTGCTGCCAGAAAATCCTCCCACGTTACAATTTATTTTCTCATTTGTGTTTTTACGTGGGTTTGACACAAAATAAAGACAATATGAAGCTGCTTGTTTGCAAGCATCTAATGGGCCAACAGCAACAAAACTGCACACGGAGCAAAAAGGCAAAGAGGCTGCAACAAAACACGAAGGCAGTATGATGACACGTTTTGAGAGTTCACCTTGTTTATGTGGGCGCGTTAGAATATTTAATGTTTTTTCCTATTATTGTTACTTTGCCTGTTTGTTGGCATGTTTGGAAGCAGTTTTTCGCCCACTGCCTTTGGCATGGATCCAACATCCGTTTGACACTGTCCGGTGAGTAGAAAAATATGAAGAATAGGTTGGTTGTGTTACAGTGCATAAAGCATGTATCGCACACTTCCTGTGCAAACAGAGTTGTAAATAGGTTAAACTAACTAAAATTATTCATTCTTTCTAAAATAAAACCACCAACTGGTATAAGTTTAGACTCATCTACATCTCATAACTCCTCAAAATGTACACATACTCCAGCTGGATGGTTAATGTTATTTTTTAACATTCAAAACAAACTTGCTTTGCCTAGTCACCACAGGCTGCTGCCGTCCTGGCACTACATTTTCCGGTGTGTCTCATCTGACTGCATCATCTCTTCAGACAGGCTGTTGTTATAAACCGCGAGCTGAGATGTGGAACGGATTCCATTTAACACTAACACACCCAAATATTGGTTTGGTTGAAATCTTAATTCAATTAAATTATCAAATGACTCACAGGTGCAGAGGCGGGACAAAGCTCACATACACATTCTGAGAATATAGGCTTGAATCCACAATTTCAGATTATGAACTAGTGAGCAGGAGAGCATGTCTAAGTTACAGTGGGTCACAGTTTCCTTACTTGGCAAGAGCATCAATAATGCAGGTTCTGAATTAGACCACGATTCTATGTCATCTCTCTAAAAAGTGACTGCTGATAGACAACCTGACAAGCACACTGTCCTGACAGGACTGACGGCATGTCAAATAAGACAAAAAAAGTCAGATGATGTGATCCATTTTTGTAGCTGACTGTAAAGCTTGTCGACATTCAACGCAAATTTCAGACAACTTCACTGGACAAAGAAATCTGCAGCTGTCATGATATTCCCGCTGTTCTGATTAAAATCCCTTTTAATCCACCTCCACAGTGTCGTGTATCGTTAGTTAAGTATTTTATTACCATCCCTCTACTGTTTAAAAAAGCTGTTATTAATTGACTGATATGTTGTGCCTAATTTACAAAAGCAAAACAAGTGGGATTTCATAAACTTAATGGTTTAATGTTTGATTTTTTAAGCCACTGTGGCTTAAATCAACAAAAAATACTTGCTATCAGTCAAGCTTAGGTATTTAAAATTCCTTCAACTAAATTTCTCTGACAAGCATTAAGCAGATGGTGTCAATTTTAGAAAAAAATACAGCAGAAAAAAACATCAGGATTTGCTGAAGTTAATGGTAATGTTTTAGATCAGTGAAAGAAAGTGTCTGAAGACATAAGGATAAGAGGAATCCAAGAATAGCAACTGCCTCTGCACGGGGAGGCTGGCTATGATACCAGTGAGCATGATCACTTTGCGGGGTCTAAGAACTAAATGAGGCTCCCCATCAGTATTCTGCATGAGCAGTTCATGCACTGTGAAAAAGTGTTACAGTAGAGGCATCCAGGGATCCTGCAGTCTTCTGGGCTGGTGTAGGTGTGAAGACTTAGAGGAAGTGGGCTAAATTTCAGTATGAAAAAAAAAAATCTAAATGCTAAAAAAAGTCATTATTATTATGCAAGCATAAGCTTGGGACACTAGTACAGTAGGTCATCCGACTATAAAGCAAGGAATCTCTGTCTGTCTGTCTGTGTCCTTCGCATATCTCCAGAATCATCTATGCTATCTACTTCACACTTGGTGGACTAGGGACCCAAGGACACGTGGTGTGAAATCTAGTGCGATTCGGACACGCGACAATGTAAATAAAATTTGAATTAACAAGGGAACAGCGCTCTGTGCAGCAACGGTGTCAAGCATGTCTTTACCTACGTCTACTGAGTAAGTCTGCCATACTAACTTATGACACTAATTGCATTAATTACGTGCTGTGATGTTTTCACAGACACTCACTCACATGAAAAACATCTAAACATAATTCAGTATCAAATTTAGCTCTGTGTAAAGTCAACAATCTGATATTTCCAAGATGATGTGATGGATGCTCAGATCAGTACTGAGATTGGTAAATGAGCTTTTAGGGTTTTTTTTCTGCATCAAATAAATGGAACAAGTTACAAGAGGTAGTGAAGTTAGACAGGTATGTGTCGATAGATCATTTTATCTTTGGTTAATTCACAGACATGATCGTTATTTATTATTTTTATTTTCAACATTTTATTTTTTCTGTTATTGTTGTAATGTATTTTTTCACCGATGGCAAATTTATTCTGATTTCACTTTTTCATCTTTTCTAGCGTTTTTATTGCTATTAATAACTTTTGACAGACATTGCTAGCCTTATGTTTTTTCACAGAATTCATCATATTATTGCAATTGCTACCATATGTTATATAGCCTTTTAGCCCATTTATGTGAATTCAGGGCACTGCTGTAAAAGAGCTTAATACTCAGTCAATATTCCCTGAATAAACAATGGTTTGATGATGATGAAATCGGAGTTCAGCTGAGTGAAACATGATGCCAAATATAGCAGAGGATCTCAGTACTAGTTTGGTGTTCAAGGTCCGGTTCTAGCTTATAGTGAATATTTTGAAGATAGACTGCTGGTATATACTCTCTGACAAGTTGTGCAACACATACAGTGTCCAGTTGGTTTTCTTTATCCTGAAAGACACCTCTTGGCATCTCCTCATCCTCTTCAATCATCTTAAATTCAGCCATGATTTATATTCCACTGATTATTTAACTTAAAGAGACTAGATCTTAAAATTTTCTGAGGGAATTGGTCACTAAAGACCTTCTAGAAATACATAGGGGGATACTTGAGTAGCTAAGGGCAAACACTTAGAGATCAAAGAGTTTTCCCTTACAATATCATTAGGAAATTAATATGGTGATTTTATGCAACTCATTTTCTTATAAGGAATCCTTAGATGATAATTTAGGGACAACTTTATCTTAAGTGGTTTTTGCAACTGCGTCCAAGTTTATTGAACAGGACCCAATCAAGTGCAGTGCATGAAATTTCCAGCTGGCTTAAAAAATACTTTTTTAATAAAAAGGCACAGATGAAATTCTTGAATAAAAAATTAAGGGGTGAAAACACTTAAAATGTGGCAGATTACACCTGTACAATAGTGATTACTATCTGTGCAATAAGAGCAAATAAACCAAACTGCCAACACAAAGGAAAGCTACAATTATCCACGTATATGAATAAAGACATACTATTATACATTGTACCTCTAATCTACGTGTATTGTAACACACTAAAAGGTGAATCCACAACCTGACATGAACTTTTTTTTTTTTAATGGTGATGGCAGCGCCTGCACAGTTTAATAGTCAAGGTGGAGCCTGACACTGACACAGCCAATTAATTATCCGCTCGAAACAATAAATCACTCGCTGCAAATTAAGTGGCTTTCAAGGAAACTGCACACATCATCAATATTACCAATGCATGCAAACCAGCTTTTCTGCATTTATAGCTCAATACTTATGAAGTGTGTTGCCTCCTGGGGGTCAACTTACCTTCAGAGTAATGTTCTTCAGCAGTGTGTCCTCCAACACAGCCTGCAGCTTCCTGTTGATCTCCAGCGACAGGTCCAGGGTCAGCCCGCTGTCCGCTGGGTGGGAGGTGTAAAGCGAAGCCATGATGCCTCCCCGTCGACTCAGGTGGGCCTTGTTTATATCCGATGCCTCCGATGAGAGGGCCCCTGACTCCTCTCTTAGCACATAGCTCTGGATAATTCTGCAGGAAGAAAGAGGAGGAGAGGAATCAAACAGTGTGCTTTAGAAAGAGCGGAAAATGACGTGAACGTGTGGCATCAGCTGCAGACTGTCAAGCAAAGAAAATTGAGAAAGTGAGATTTATAGGTTGGAGCATGGAGAGCTCCTACAAGGCTATTAAAACGTTTTCCAGTAGCAAACGTTTCAAGAATAGTAAGTGGGATGACTTGTTGAACTCATGAGCACTTGATACTTTCAGTCATAGTTAAAAAGATTATTATTGTGCCACTGAGAGCAGGAAAGGTAATGAAAAAGGGCGGCATTAGAATAGGCTGCCAGGATTCAATTAATCAACTATGTGTGTGTGAGTGTGTGCGAAAGTGAGATAAATCTGCATGTTCATAATACATTTTCATCTGAATAATAACACAGTGTCGAGGTTAAGCTATGTTTGTGTCAGAGAGAGGGAGAGCAGCGCATTCATTAGCTTAACAGCTCTAAACTTCCTGTTGTCCAATTTTCCCAGAGCAGCCCCGAGAACACTGATGAGCCAGTGTGTTTCTATTAAGAGGAAAACAAACCCAGACAGTGGCACTATTGTGACGGAAATTCATTACTGCGTCCTCAATTATTATCTTTTTCTTAATATGCGAAAGAGGAGGCAGAATAATACAAGGCACTATTCAAGATAAAAGTGACGGTTAAGGAAATTAGTGTGGGAAGCTCATTCATAACATTTTGTCTGTGCATGTCTACTGCCATAAAAAAAAGAGAAAGTTCATGCTAGACTTCATCTAACACATACAGGACTGGAACGACAAAAAATTGCAACTTAATTTTCTCTTAAGGCTTGGTGTGGTGGCAGGTAAAGATGGTTGGATAATGCCCTACAGAAAAGGTCAACAGCCTCCTGTAAATCTCTTGAGATGGGCCAGTAATCAATATTTGAAACCTGCTCTCAACCCAGCTGAACACTTAAAGCACTGACTTGAAACAACAGTATTCAGCCCCATACTGGCATTGTTTAGTTCAAATTCAGAGTGTGTCTGAGAGTGGATTTCTGAAGGTGGGTGACTGTAGGCTAAGCAAAGGGATGCTTTTGATAATAAAGAGATTCTGCAGTTAAGATATTCACTCTTTGAAAATCAGCATTTCTCCACAGAAACACGTGAACACAAAAGATTCTTATTAGAAGATTCAAAAAGATAACTGTCGTGTAGATATATTGGAGGTGAATACTTACATGTTGCATTTCTACTCTAACTATTACTACTGCTACAGGGCATGGGTGGTATTAAGGTGTAAGGGTATACCAGGGCAGTTAGAAAGAAGGCATGATTTTCAAAAATACAAATGCTACTCTTTCTATTAAACTGATACAGGGATGGTGTATTAAGGTGATGTATTGTAGTGCACAGCATGCACCACAAGAGGTCAGTGAAACAGGCAGCTGAGCTGAGAAAGATGGCGACTGCAAGTGGTGGGGATAACGTTACAGGACTGGTTTAAAAGAAAAAAGAAAAAAAGATAAATTCCTCTGCACCTGTTTGGGAGTATTTAACTTTATCATAATATGACATCTTCCAATTATAAATGCAGTTTGTTAGCCACATGATTTTATACAACACACATGGTATTCCTGCAAAAAGGGCACTTATTTCATATCTATTCATTACTTTATAGGCCTGAAATATTTAAACCCAGCAAGATTTGTCTAAGCAAATTACACATCAAGAACACAGCATTGTTGGTTAGACAATAACATATTATATATGCTAAAATCACCAGCAGCTTAGCTTTTACAACCTTTTTTTTGTTTTGTTTTTGTTTTGCACACAAATACTGATGTATATTGTATATCCCAGTGAAATGTCAAGAGTGTATGAAAAAATATGTTCTGCTCAAGCCAAAGTGCTACACAAAAATGCTACAAATGAAAATGAAAACTGTTAGTGTGCTACATCCTTGAAGATGTATTTCACTGTTACTTTTCACTGCTTTTCATAAAACTAGGCTCTCCATGCAATAGAAAGATGCAAGTACTTTAAAAACTGGTGCTGAGAAAACAGTAAAATGACTGTGGTGATTAATTTTGCTCAAAAAGGTAGAAAACCTTCAACTACCAGAATGCTCTGCACTGCAATGGCCCAAAAAACGCTCCTGCAGGTAAGTGACATAATGCAAACATTTTTTAAAAACATTTGAGGCAATAAACAGACAATTCAGAAACAGAATTTTGCTTATTGGAGCCGTTTAGTTTTTCCAGCCTCCATTTTCACTGTGTAGAAAGCAGTATGGCGCCCACTGCCTGTTCACAAACTCTTGCTATTCCAGTTAAACAGAGCATTAAAAAATGTTTCTGAAAACATTTTTTGCAGAGAGGCAAGAAAAAGGCAGTGCAGTAACATAATTTTGGTTTACAATTGATCAGTCCTGCGTAGTTTGGTCTGAATTTGAGAGAGAGAGGGGCGGGTGGGTCTCTTGATGCACGTCTATTCTGCAATTCTTTGTATGTGCCAGATAGAACTGCTCTGTGCAGATAAACTATATTAATGTCTTTAATAAATTAATAACTTAATGGATCCAATCTAGAGAATTACACAGACTTCAAGTGGTCTCTTTAAATGTTAAGCACCAAGATTTTACATTCATTCATTGGGTACTGAAGTGACTGAAAAAAGAGCCTGATGTTAAACTATTCCTGCTAGGGAGGGCATTTTATTTAAGTGGGCATGTTGTGAAAGAGATCTCAAAAGGGTTGAAAACATGCTAGGAACTTCTGTTTAAGACAATTCACAATACGCCATGCATTAGTCCAAATACCAAGATAAAACAGCTGAAATGTGTTGTGCGTACAACTGGGTATGCAGCAGCTTGGGGACACTTGGGTCACAGACCTCCTTGAAATGTAAAAGCATTTTACTAGAAATGAAGGGATGCACCGATTTATCGACCATAGATTGGCATCAGTTGATAATCGCTTTGTTTACCGCCAACAGCAAATAAGATGACAAACATTGTTGGCAGTATCCAGTGTTTTCTGTTGTATCACATCTATTTTGCTCAGGCTAAAAAGCCGGGCTGGAGACTAATGTTTTCCCGTCGTCTCTGCAACATTTTGGGAATGAACAGAGATCTTTCATGGGATGCCTTCGAAACGAATGGACACATTAAACATGCCATGTGCATCAGGGGATGGACCCCATTCATTGTGAACAATAAATCCATGTTGAAATCAGCAGCAGGAGAATTTAGCTGTTAGCAGCCGGTGGCCTGAACATGTAGCTAGAGGAGACTCTATTGAAATACATTATGGTGCGTTCAAGCCTAATTCAGCAAAAATTTGTATTGGGCGAAGGTAAATTGTAATGTTATCATGATGTGCTCAAATGTGATATTGTAAAAATCAGTTTTTGGAGAGAAACTTGAAGAACACAGTTGTTTAAAGGAGAAATTTGTTTATGTTTTCACAGCAACATGAAATAGATATTAGAGAGGGAATTATGCTTTGTTATATGTAGTAAAAAGCCATTAGGAGTTTTGTTATAAAGATATTTATCATGTGAAGAGCTATATGAAAATATGTTTCACAAATGTGTATGATTGGATTTGTGCTCATTAAAAGGAATTGTAAGTGTTTAAATTTTATTTTGTGCTGCAAGCTGGACTGCTCCAACAAAATTTCATTGTATAATATGCAATGACAGTAAAGGTCTATCTATCTGTCTATCTAATGACAGGCTGAATGACGTTACAGCTGTTGTTTAGTGATGAGGTCTGGCACATAAGGGGGATTAAATAACAACAAAAAGAAAAAAACATTGGAATCAGTTATCAGCTAAATTATTTTTTTTTAACTTAGGTGTCAGTCCATGATTTCACAAACAGTGCATCCCTTGGAGATATTAAATTTATAACTCTAAAGTAAATAATACATCATAAGTCTACTCGGAAGGAGAGAGGATAAAACTCATACTGATATTCACTATTGACTTTTACATACACTCTATGTGGGAAAAAAAATCAGCCCCATCTTTTATTGTATAATGAATCTGTTTTTTGTCTTGGTATTGTCTTTCACAGAAGTCAACCCAAAGTCTATGCACTACATAAACCTAAAACTGTATATTGCAGTTGTATGCATTACCAACGAACAAAACAAAAATGTCTATGGAGCAAGAAAAAAAAAGAAAAAGTACATATTTAAATGATACATTTGCTATGTAAGCACTACAAAAAAAGCCACCATCATAACTCATCCCCATCCACACACACAAACACACCACCTGGGCTTGCACAGACATAAAATGAGACTGACCTCTGACTAATCTTGCAAGGGTCCATATTTGGACCCCAGTTCCATCACGACAGTGTTTAGTAAAAACAAAAAAGTGACAGAAATTAAAAGATGCGGCCACATGGTGTGCTGAATGGCATGCACAGGTCGGCAAGGGGGCAGAGATGTGAGCAAGACAATGTCTTTTTTTTTTTTTTTTAATTTTTGAGTAACGTCCTTTTTTCCCAGCTGAGACAGTGTAAGCAATGAGGGCAGCAAGTCAAACATGCATAAGAGAGGTGGCAATTCTGGCTGTTGTGTCGGACTACCCTACAGTACAAATGTTGGCTCTTAAGGTGACTAAATCTTGTGTGCAAAAAGTGGCAAAAGAAGATGCAGAGAAAGAAAGATATGCCTGTGGTTGTTTGTTTTATCTTAATTGTACTCAGAACTACAAATGCTAAACCATGAATTTAAAGGCAGTTATCAGACTGGGGACACTTACATTAATGTAGATACTGTACTTTAGATCAAAATCTAGATAAATCTGATGACATTTTCTGTGTTTTTTACAAAACTTAACAGGCACTGGCTTACATGCCAACTACGATCAAAATCAAAATGAAAGCCTGACTGGCAGATATCCCAGATGACTTTGAAAAGATCCATTATAATATATCCGAACACAGGTGTGGATCCATAATAGCTTAAAACAGAGCTTATCTTGCTTAGCAGTGATTACAACAAAACAGAGCATAAAGGGAGGGGCGCTCCAGATAAAAAGCCATCTAAATCTCCTGAACAGAAGGCCTCCTCCTGCTTTGCTCTCGTCTGCTTTATATCAGCATCATTCTAATTCAAGTCACATGAGTGGCCCATTTAGGCTTAATGGTCATAGTAACCAGGTGTGGGTACCGAAGGACAGACTTCATTGCCCTTGAAGGATGATGCTGCTGTTTCTGCATGTTTTAGCTCATTTATTACAAATCAGATACTGTATAAACATTGTAGCCATTGACCCGTGTTTGACTCCCTGGCAGCGCATAATATGAATGGCTGCATGATAGGTTAAAAAGACAATTCAGCAATAGAGTTTTTCTCCACTCCCACAAGAGTTTTCCCAACAAAGTAACAATCCTATATGCTGTTGTCATCAGTTCTACTTATTTCAATTTAGTTTCCAAAAGAATCATGTTTTTCGAGTCAATTTGGCATGGCCGACAGCTTTAGAAACTCCAATACCCATGAGTCTCAGCCACTGTTGGAAAGAAGCCAGTCAGAGGTGTGAATCAAAGGTGCAGAAAAATTCAAAGTGTCTCAACGTTGCAGTCGGGAACTAACCAGCACCAGAGTTGCTGAATTAATACAAAATTCACCTATCCAAGTGTCCCTTGAATTAAAGAGGACCTATTGTACTTAGTTTGGGTTCATAATTGTATTTTGCGTTTCTATTAGAACATGTTTACATGCTTTAATGAAACGCTCCAACTCAAGCACAGCTCTGCCGCAGCTCTTTCAGAGATTCAGAGTCTCACTATGACTACAGGAAGCGGCACTTTCTACCGTAAAAATCACCACCCGTTAAGTCTTCTAAACCAAATGTCTTCACAACAGGACAAGTTCCAGCAGGAATATGATCTGATGCCTCAAGTTTTTGATTGCAGGGATTACCTTTATAGATATTTACCTCAATATT
Source organism: Plectropomus leopardus (assembly GCF_026936395.1). NCBI lineage: Eukaryota > Metazoa > Chordata > Actinopteri > Perciformes > Serranidae > Plectropomus > Plectropomus leopardus. The sequence goes on from NC_142194.1 coordinate 14,177,195, forward strand.
TAAAACTCAGCCACAATTAAACACCTGGCATTGTAATATTAAATGACACAAAGTAACAAAAATCATAAGAGCTCCCCTTTAAGATTCAAGTTCCCTGGAACTTTTACTCTCTGTACCCGGGGTAATAGCTCCCCCTACATCACAACTCTTATCTTTTTTGGAAAGTAGTGGCTACACGTGAGTAGTAAATGGTTCCAATTATTAACAATAAATGAGCTTAAAGATGCAAAAACACGCTATGGTCATACAACAGAGTGGTACAAATGTGGAAACGTAAATCATACGTGAGCCTTTGTTTTCACTAACTGTCCTTTATCAAAGATCCACTAAGCTCCTGTTTCCACATCTCTGTGTCTTCATTCATCACCTGCTTCAGGCTTACAGTTAACTCATCAGTGTTCACCAGGCTGTCCTGGAGGGATAGGGACAGAAAGGCACAAATTCACATCCACATTCAGGGTAGTGCAATACCACCCCCACCCCACCACCCGCTGCTTAGCTGAGATTTTTGCAGTGCTAAATTTAGCCCAGCAACCGTGGGATTCGTCCTCAATTTTAACTCTTGTAATGTAGGTTGAGGCTAATGGATTCAATACAAGCATATAGCTTGTAGGAAACAAGTGAGAAGTGGAATGATCCAAGAAGAATCAAGTAGGGAGGATTGGATATCTCTGAGCATTGTGATTATCATCTGGCAGTGTTAATGATTGTTTGGAGCGAGCTGTACTGATCAATGAATAAGATTTCTCTCATTACAGAAACATGTCAACATGTCTTGCATCCCTCTGATTCTACCTAGGAGATTCTATGTTTTGGATTTCATATCCACACCCCATTTTTTCCTGACATTGTTCCCCAATCTACTTCAAGGCCTTACCTATACATAACGCAGTGATGTGATTAAGATAGCTCTAACATCCTTTGCACTGTCTCTTTAGTTTAGGTGATGGCCATGAATATGGATAGGTCCTCATTAAGGATCCATACTGAGGCATTCTTCCCTCCCTTGATCGGCTTGACTATAAATAGCTTCGAGTGAAGTTTGTCACGATTCAGAAGTGCGGCGCATGAGTTAGAATCTCAAGATGAGACACACAGTGGGGGGTAGGAGGACATAAACTGTGTGTGTAAGCATACAGCGTTTTGTCAAGGTGAACTGAAGCAGCAGCACACCAGGGAGTGAGGCATGGTGTGTTGAAATATTTTAAAGAAAACTTGTATCTGCAACACTACAACCAAGTACTATAAGAGTTGTGTTTAACATGTATAACTAAGACAAATACACTGCATTAAGTGCTTTTTCCCTCTGCTCTCACTTCTGTGCTACACTGGAATAACTACTGATGTTACTGTACACAAGGTGTTGCTACTTTTCTTTAAAGCAGGTCACACAAATTGTGTCTGTAAAAGTTTCTACAGAACATTTCAGGGTACTAAGGTTAGGCGATGGGACTTCAGCGTGGGGATAGGTCTGGCTATGCAAGACAAGCTACGACAGTGTCATGACGGCTGGTAATGTTTTCACCTTGCGAGTCTGTGTGTGTCATCATTGTAAAATGTGGATCTGATAGACCGACTGTAGAGGGAACAACCACAGAGGCGCTTTACTTAGCCAGGTGTTCATAGCTCTGTCTGTCTGGGGGCAGATTTTGTCAACATGATAGCATCACAACTATGCAAGATGCTTACTTAAGATCGTAATGAATGCCAAGTTCGAAGATGGGTGTGGTCTCAGAAAGGGGACAGAAGTAGTGGATTACGAAGCAGGGAAGGGGCCATTCGAAGCTTCACTTTGCACTTATGACCCAACATTTGCTTTAGAATGCAGATTCCTCTTCTGTGGCTGAAGTAATCCCATCAAAAGATGGTATCTAGTTTTTTCTGGTCAAGTTTAAATGAAGTGTGTGTTGCAATGACCTAACAAGGTAATTTGGCTGACGCTAGTTGTAGTTTGCTAAAAGAAAAAATTGAATTCAGAAGGTGTAGGGTTGTTTTTTTCAGTTAAATGAGTAAAATAGTTGTAGTTTATAGTAGTTTATAGTTTATTTTGTTTATTTATTAGACTTAAAAAGCGCAAAGAGCTTGTGACAACAGCCAGCTGGAAAATTTTAACATATCACTCAACCCTGGTATCAGCTCACTATACCTATCTGCAAAACTGAACCCACATGCTAAGAGCTGTGTTTGACATGTGGAACTAAGAAAACACACTGCATGACTATAGTACTTTTTTCCCTTTAACACATTCACACAGCCACAAGAAACTGCTCTCACTCCTGTGCTACACTGAAGGCTTTTTCACAAGGTGTTGCTACTTTTCTTTAAGGAAGGTCACACAAATTGTGGCCCAACAAGTTTTTACAGGATGTTTCAGAGCACCAGAACACACACTATTTGTTACTTGAACTTTGTAAGAGTAATCACTGAGTGGTAGTGGAGCACGCTGAATCTCGCTTCAGTGAGTGACTTTTTATATTTCGCTGACTCCTCCTGTGTCGTTTAATATCTGCTGGTTGTGGCTTGCTGTTTTGTATGTATTATACAAGTCACGGTGCTAAGAGCTTGACAACCTTTAGCAAAACTGTGTCATTAATGCACTGATGCATTAAAACTGCGGCGGGGTCTGAAACACTGTGTCTATAACTTAATGCATCTGTCAGTTTTGTTTAAGCAGGATAGACCATCCTCCTCTGCTGGGGTGAAATCTAAACACCCTGCATTTTAGAGTCAAACTGCTGCTGAAAACAAAATAATTTAGCATTTTATATAGCTGTAAGAAAAAAAAATAAAAATAATGAAAATGCTCTCGCCATCTCTCTTTCTCTGCTCCCCGTACTTTGGTCCATGCCACTCACTTGGTCTTTTTGCGGATCTCCTCCACCAGTTGCTTGATGTGATCCTCCATGAACTCAATCTTTTCTTGCTTGCGAGCCAGGGCTTTTTGCAGACGGACAATGCGCTCCACCAGCACAGTCTTGTCAACCTCTGGGAAGCTGTCCACGACCACCACTGAAGGGCCCGACTGGCTCTCTGGTGATCGCTCTTCAACACCACTGCTCCCACCGTGGCGTGCGTTCAAGGAGCCTGGGAAATGGAAGGCAGGGATATCAACCTTAACTTAGAGAGTTTTTAATTATTCTGTCTCTGGTCACGTGCCAGCTATAATTTTTTATAAACAAAAGAACAAATACCCTTTATATTGCCTTTTTTAAACACTACCTGTTTTTCAAGGCATATTTATGCCACCCAAAAGAAACTTTACAGGAACAACATTGGAAAAACAGAATACTTTTATCAAATGAATTCCATTTGTGTTAAATACTAACCAAATCCAGTGGCAGTACCTGAGGAGCTTGAGCGACTGCCCATACTGCTGGCATCTCGGTCGCCGCCTCCATTTTCAACCTGCTCCAGTCTCTTTCGGGCTGTAGAAGAAGAGAAAGTAAATAACTGTCAAACAGAGAGACTAAAATCAATAAGTCTGCGTGATTTCAAAATCATTTTAGCTAATGGAACACATAAAGCCCAGTTTTATCTCAAATGGGCCAAACTAGTGGACCCACTGCATAATGACCTGTAACTAACTAACTAAATCCATAATGTTCTAATGTTCTGTTTCTTTTGGGATAGAAAAGCACAAGAACACTTTGGAAACATTCATCCATTTACTAAAACAGATGAACAGCCAGAGATGTATCAGGAAAAAAAAGGTGAAATTTGAATGAATGAAGGAATGAATGAAACCTTTATTGCCCCAAGGGGAATCTGCTTTGCACAAATTAGTACAAAAGAGTATAAAAAAACACATTTAAAACAACAATGACATAAAAACATGCAAAATGTTATAAAAAAGCATAATAATCGGGAATTTGATAAAGGACATTAAGTCAAAAAAGTGCCGGTTCCAGACCATTTCATCAGAGCTTGTTAAGCAGCTGTTGTTGCATGGAACTAAAGCCATTGATCAGCCTGCTGCTTTCTAAACGTCATCACTCAAGATAAGCTGTACGTGAGTTAAACACACATCTTCAAGCAGGTAGCCAAGATGTAATGTAGATAAAAAGCGCTGCCAAAAATGTCACTGCTTGTCCGACCAACAGTCAATAAAGCCCTTAAAATATTCAGTTCAAATATATCAGTAGAGACAAGCAAGAAATTCTTTGCATTTAAAAAGCTATAACAAGGAACATTTGGTATTTTCTCCTATTATATAGACAATCAACTGATATCAAAGCTGTCAGAAGTAGGAAACAGATTTTCTGTTGATCACCTTGATTTCTCAACTAATCACTTCAACACAAAGCAATAGACAATACTGACTGGGGTTTAGACTTAAAAAACAGCATGCAAAAATGAAATCTTACAAACAAATTATTGGAGGCAGAGGCCCACAAAAATGTGAGATGAAAGGTGGCGCTAAGCATTATCGCTTGACTAAACTTGCTGAGTTTTGCTCTGTGAAGGTGTCTCTATGAATTAAGGTGATGCAGGCTGCTTTAGAAGAAGAGTGCATGCTCAGCAAACCTTTTTTGCATCAACAAAGGCTTAAAATGACTGTGCTGCAGTCAAAATCTGTAAGGGCAAAACTGATGAATGATCACAAGCTCTCCTAATAAATATGTCTGTCTGTCCTACATGCAAAAAGTGAAAAGCTCCTGTTAATGAGATAACGGCACTGCTGAACTTAATTCCTTGTGCTTACTGTGTATGCCCAGAGAACCAAGCAGGGGAAACTGACTCACACTGTTAAGTATAATACTAGCATGAGAGGAACACTAGCTCTCTAAACATTGCTGAATGCCCTTGTTTCTCTAATTTACAGCAATTCTATTCATAACTTATTAAACATATTATCTGCTTTTCTTAGAATCACACACTTTTGAATTGCCACAGCAAAACTGGAGTTCAGAAGAAAATGTTCAAGTTAATGTTTCATGATGTTACACTGAATTTTATGTCCTATATTTTTAGAGACATTAATTTAAATGCGATGTGCTGGACCTGAATATCAACCGTGATGTTTCCAAGCAGCAAACAAATTGCAGTGAGGAACTGATGAGTCTATTTGCATATATGGTAGCTTACAGTACATGCAAAAACTTGCTGGATACTGACTATGGTAGTTTACGAATTGCTAAGAGTCGCCGGAATATAAAAATAGAGGTGAATTTTTTCTTGGATACTATGTTTAATATAAATTCTCCACATTCTAAACAGAAAAGATACATTTTGAAAATGCATGCAAAGACACGTTTGTAAATCACATTTTTGTTGCTAATTGACTCATCTCACAATCAAAAACTGATTCATTTGGTCTGATAACATTTGGAAAGTCAAAAAGAGCCACATGACCGAAGAATTCTATCCCCATTCGAGAGAGCAGAGTGCTAAACCGAAAGCAGCTGGGTCGGCCTGCTCTATGAACCTTACAGTGTCAAAGCAGTTCCAATCATTCGCATACACTGAACGTCTTTCACCAACTGTCATAGGAATGAACTAGGCCCCAACTACAAGACTGTATCAAGTTTTCTTTTCATTATACTTTATAGTGTTTGGTGCTCTTGAAAAAACAAACCAAATGAAAGAAGCAAAAATGTTGGAACTTAATCCCTCCAATCACACAGAGTCTTCTGAGCTATTGGTGTAGAAGCGCCCTACTCTAAATGGGTCTTATAAGGTGTAATCCTCCTGTCTGCTAATGAAATATTACATTAAGTTGGGTACTGTACCATGAAGGAACTACAGAGGTATACTGTACACTTTTTTTTCTAACCTTGTGTTAGTTGTTTTGTCAGGTCCTTGATGTTGGCAGCTTGTTTCCTTTTCTGAGTCACCAGCTCATCCCTCAGCTCTTCAACTCTGGTTTTTAGTTGGGCCACCTCTGTCTGCAGTGCTGCCCGCTCTTCCTGCAGGCCCTGTACCTCCTGCTGCCTCAGCACTTCTTCCTGTTTCAGCAGCCGTGACTGCAGGATTAATGGAGATGGGGGGGGGGGGTCAGAGTAATGATGCAATAACAGCCATGATAGAGCTGTAAGACACGATAGTTATGAGTGCTTTCGAAAGCAAATTCACAGCCTAGCAACCTGTGGCTGAATAGAGAAAGAATATATATAGAAAACATTATTTTAAGGTTTTCTCCCAAATGTCAAGCCCAAAAATGTCCCTGTTCAAGGACACTGTATGTTCCAGATCAGACAACTCAGCTGTTATGTACCACTGCTATGTCTCACTCTGTCACTTTGTGATTAAAGTTCACTGACCTTATCATCTAGTAGCCTGTTGGTCTCCTCCAGCTTTGCTTGGAGCTCTGTAAAGCTGCTGTTGAGCTGATCCAGATGAGTCTGCAGTGAGTTACTTTCTGATTGGAGCTGGGCGTTCTTGCTGCTCAGTTTCTCAGTGAAGCCCAGTAACTCAGCTTCACGCTCCCTGCTGCCTTGTACATCCCGCTGGAGGTCAGCCATCTGGTTGGTCAGGCCGTCCACTTCCTCACGAAGAGAAATAATCTCCTGTTTATCACTGCGGGACAAAAAAATGATTGGCAAGGTGAAAATACAGACAAAAACTCACACTAAAAATGCAAATGCGTAGCATAGCGGTACAGTTACACATTAAAATTGCACAGTAAACAGGCAATTATATTTAACAATTGGCACCTTTGTGATTTCTAACTCTGCAACTGAGTGTCCAAGTTGTTAAATCATAATATAAATAATTTTCTTTAGTTTAAGTCATTTCCTCAGCTAGAGTAGTTATTTTTTGTTATTCATACACTGTGATATGTAAATAAGTTTGTACTTCCTCTCACTCCTTTTTAAATATGTAAACCAAGTCATCAAGTGTGTTATTTTTCTTGTGGGTTAGGTAGAGTAGGTTGGGTTTTTTTCAATTGTCTGTAAATATATGTCAGTCTGCATGTTTGTATGATAATTTCTCTATTTTCTTTTTTACATGTTTGAAATTCCCAAATCAAAAACAAACATCAATGCACTATTGAGTGGGATGATTCGTTTGTTTACAGCTGAAACAGTTAATTTCTGATTTACAAAATAACTAGCAAAATGAGCCAAAGATAAAGTTTCAGGATGAAGGTCACAATCTTCACTGGTAGTGGACCACAGAACTGGTGGCATCAATTATTATTTCTTTGCCAACAACTAAAAATGTTGCTGCGAGTGGGGGCGGGGGGGAGTCCTGCTGCTCAACATGACAGCCAGAAAAAATGAGAGAAGCTTTTGCATAAATCTAATTGGGTTGGCGCCACCTACTTATGGTACTCTGGCTCACATAGAAAGCAGAATCTCAATAAGAAAAGTTTCTCTATCAAGTAATCTGCACATGGCCGGCAGAGCCACACACCCACAGAGGGACCTGAGTCCCCTCCTGCCTGTGTGCTATATCTGTCTCTGGCCTATCTTTAATGCTGCGAAAATGTACCTGAAAAAAAAGAAAGAAAAAAGGGATAAGAACCGCACTGATACAGATGCACATCTCAAGAACTGACACTGGCCTGAAAGTTAACCTACACCACACACAGTTGAATTTACATAACCCCTTGAAAACTGAGCCAGTTGGGTTGAGATCTTTCAAAAACATGGAAAAAAGGCAATGAGCAACTTAATAAGAAACCAAAAATGAGCAAGAAATTAGTAAAAAGTAAAAAAACAAAAACTAAAATTTATAAATGAACTAGGAGGACATATCTTACCAAGTTGCTCATTTCCTTTTTTCCCCATGTTCTGAACGAAATCAAACCAGTATACTCTGGCTCAAAAATTTATTTACTTTGGCATCTGAGAGCAGCAAAAGAAAAGTTTCTAAGAGTTAAACACATCTTAAACTGAGAGGAGAAATTAGCAAAAAAACAATGTCAGGAAATGAGTTTTACACTCAGAGCCATCTCCACATTTGAACAGAAGCACAAAATGATGTTGTTGTGATCAGAGCTGCAGCAATTAATTTGATGATCGATTAGGCGGTTTGAGGAATTTCTCATTTTTTTGAAAAGAGTGAAAATTCTCAGATTCCAGTTTCTTAAATGTAGATATTTTCTGGTTCCTTTACTCCTCCATGAACTGAATATTTTTGGGTCGTGGACAAAACAAGACATCTGAAGGCCTCATATTGGGCTTAGGGAAACGCTGATCAACATTTTTCACAATTTTCTGATATCTTATAGGCAAAAACTGATCGATTTTCTATGAAAAATCAGTGACAGGTTAATTGACTATTAAAATAATCATTAGTTGCAGTTGTAGTTATGATGGGGTAACACCTTGAAACAAAACAAAGTATGTGACCTCTACATTTGACTATGCAAATTTACAAACATACAGTACTGATACTAAAGTCGGTATGATGGACTTCGCTCTTTAGCGTGTGTATGTGTGGATTTTTACATTTACTGCTGCAATGTGTCAGTGCTTGAGCTTTACTATTAGCCCTCGTCCTGCATGATCGCTGTGAGAGTGCATGTTTGTACCGTTGACTCTGCTCCTGGAGCGCGGTGATCTCCTCAAGCTTTTCTCTCTGGCGTCCGATTTCAGCTTTCTGACGGTTGATGATCTCCCTGTACTTGCTCAGTTCGTCCTCCCAGCGTGGACGCTCGTCCTCCAGACACTTTAACTGCAGAAGACATGCCCTTAATTAACCTCAAAACCTGCTGGTATCATGTTCACACACACTGATGTCCAAGCACTTATCTGTATGACAAACCTTGGTTCGCAAAGTGATGAGCTCATCCATGCCCTCTTTGTAACTCCTTTTCAGGTCATCCAGCTCTTTGGCCTTCACTCGATGCACCTGCCAAATACAATAAGTCCTATGTTAGCTATGCATCCACTGTTTTTTTTGGTTTTTTTTTACTTTGAGCCTCTTCATAAAAGCAACTGTAATTTTATCTAATTGAAAAAGATATGTTTTGTTTTTTTAATGATCTGCCAGTTCTGAGTGTGATGACTAAGACTTAATACACAGTGACAATTCAGTTCAATAGTTTTACCCATCAACTTAACCCTCAGTCATACTTAACAGGCACATTTTTCAAAAAATCAGGCAGTTGCATCATTTCATTGCTGATGCATTTCCTGACAATCCAAGTTCGACATTTATTAACAATACTTTGCTTATGCAGTCATTACACATGCCAAAGAAAGGCTGAATAATGTTTTGTCTGATCTTTTTAACAAAGCCAATAAAGGTACAACCTCCAGTTTTCCAATAAGTTATTAGTATCCAAGACAACATGTGAGTAATGATGATGATGCTGGCAAATGTACTGTTTGTTTCCTCCATTCATCCCTTCTCATCCCATTTTAACACCCACACAGAAATGGAGACCCAATTGTTTTGTTTGCATTATTTATGACTGAGCTGCATCATAGCTTGAGCAAAACACATATATTAAAATAAACACAGATTTGGGCCAATTTATTCATTAGCAGGTCAGAAATATTTACCAAAACTGAGATCCTACATTGTAAAACCGCTCCTAAAAATAATCTGCTCAGTGATAGACCTACAATAACTGTATATCACAGCTGGAAGATGTGCTGTATAACAGAATCTCTGACACCACGGTGTTTAAATTAAACTGTATTAATCTTTTAACAGGGTTCCCACACATTTTCATAGACAAAATTTCAAAAGCATTTCAATGACTTTTCAAGGACCCATAACAATTCATATTTTCTTGTCAAACTTACCTAGCGTTTTTTAAATCATATCAGATTAAACCTCTATTTAAACATGATTTCAGCTAACTGATATAGATGAAGGGAGAGACAAAACACAGGGAGAAAATTAAGAAACATATGATGGTAAAACGCTGTCAGACATCAATGCATATAACGTTAAATCACCAGCTACAGAAAATAAATTTGGCATTATTTTACATTACATGGAATGCTATCCATAAAAGTTTTCTGTAAAATTTATTACCCACAACATTTTTTTTTTTTTGGCAGAATGATTGATTTTTAATTATTCCATGACTTTTCCAGGCCTGTAAAATGTGATTGTAAAATTCCATGACTTTATTTTTTCCATGACTGTGGGAACCCTGTTTTTAAGACTAAAAATCTGACAAAAATCTTAGATAGGGGTTAAAAAAAAAAACTTTCATCTAATCTTAATACATCAAAATTCATATTTAAGGCCTGACATTTGTGACCTTAATTTTAAGGACATGTGAAAACTCTGGAGAAAGGAACCAAGCTGTGGAAAGATGGCGAGAAATGGGTGATGTCTTCTGGGCTGCTGTTTAAACCCGCAGCCTCCATATTGATTATTTCTAGGCCGTGTATTTTTAAAGTGATTCCCCTCAGAATGAGCCAGAGAGAAAAACAGGCCATTGTGTTTGGATTGAGTCCACGTCTGTGCTAGTGTGCATGCGTGTCTGCCTGTAGAGCCTATGTGCCAGTTTGGTACTCATTCCTACTTAAAGCAATTACACCTCTCAAACTGATGAAAACAGCTGAAAATAAACATTTTTACTAGAAGTGCTGGCATTGAGACCATCGATAAAAGGCTGACGACTGGCCTGGCGGGACAAAGCGAATCTGTAATTTTAAATTAATAGGAAACCTCTATTAGTGTTTATTTGGGGTTTTTTCTGATGATCATCACATAGATACAAATAGAAACACAAATCACCAGCACATATGTTTGCAGCAAAGGTATAAACTACTGTTGTTTGTGGTAAAGCTGCTTAGCATCACATTTTGTCCAGGATTCTAAGCGCCCACGCACTGGTCACTTTGAGCTAATGTATACACACTAATGACTTCTTGCAAGGATACATGTGTGCAAGAAGGCGTTTGTATGTGTGTGTGCACAGTGGCTGGCACCTCTAATTGGTCTGTTTGTTCCTGCTTGTGTTTCTCCAGCTCTCCTTTGGTCTCCCTCAGTTTAGCATCCAGCTCATTGGACTTGAGTTCCTCTGACTCCTGGGAGAGAGAGAGAGAGATAAAAGAAAGTCAAAAACAAGACAATAGCCAGGGTGACAGGGAGAATGAAGAAGCCAAAACAACAGTAAAAGAGGGGCTGACATAAGAAAGTGGCTAACTTGGAAGAAAGGGGGATTTGTGATTTAAAAGAAGACATGGGAAAAAGGAAGCAACTGATAAGAACAATTAGACACCAAAACATAAGTTTGCAACAAATATATGTGGCAGGGTTCCTATAGCTTATGGCAAGTGGGATTTAAGATTTTTTTAGAGATGCTTAAAGGCATTTGTAATGCCACACAGAATTAAATTAAAGACCAATTTAAAAAAAAACCACAAACAAACAAAAAAAAACAATATTAGAGAAAATAAAAACATAAACCCATATCAATATGTGGAGTTACACAAAATTTTGTCCAAATATTCATTGTAACAAAAACATGACTTTCTAAGTGACAATAATGTGAAAGGGATTTGGTGTCCAGATTTTACAATCCAACATCAGAAAAACCGAGTTCATAAAGTCCTGCTTCCCATGTCGTAGAATTTCTTTTTTTTTAGAGAGATTTTAATACCAATTAAGGCCTTATTTTTAAATTAACTTCAATACTTTTGAAGGATCCACAGTAAACCTGTCTGGGGTTCATTTTGGTTTTAGTTCAGTTCAACCCTGTTTCTTATTAGTTACATGGTGTAAGTTACAGCAGTATATTTATATTTTTAAACATGCTATCAATATTTATATTTGTGTTGCGTTTATATTTATATTTTTATTTTAAAATATTTTATTCTATTTTTTTTTTTTAGTTTCAGATGTTGTCTTTTTTAATGTCTTGTTCTTGTATGTGCTGTCACTGTGCAGTGTATGCTCTGATAACACACTTCTGGTGAAAGACAGTAGACAGTACCACAAAATATTTCCGCCACAGAGAGAAAACTACAGCAGCTCTTTACCACCATCACAAGGTATAAATGAAAACTGCCATTCTCATGACGCAGAATCATTGAAGTTCAATTTTATCTCACGGAATCGCATCTTTTTGTGTTCTACAACAAAAAATTTATGACATGTATACAGCGTCATTCATGCCTTGTGAGAGCATAATATGTGATACAGCGGCAAGTTTTATCACCTCCTTCCAGTTAATTAATTATTTGACCAATTGCTCAATTCACTCAGAGTAATAAACCAAAAAACAAGGACTCTAATTTTCATCATCAATTATTCTTAGTTATTTTCTTGATTAATCATCTTGTCATTAAAATGTCAGAAAATATTGAATAGTGCCTGTAATATGCGACCAGAAGTCCAAAAATCCAAAGCTATTGAGTTTATTATGTATGATGTATATAAGCATAACATTTTCATATGAGGAGGCATAAAACCAGCAAATGTTCTCCTTGCTTAAAAAAAGGACTGAACTGATTATTAACTTGTCAAAACTGTTGCCAATTAATTTTCTGTCAATCTACTAATCGACTAATACTTACAGCTCAACAAAAACATGCAATCTGTAACAGCATCCGACAAATCCAGACATGCACTGTTTCTCAGACGCAGATATATATTATTTGTTTACATTCTTAGCCCTAAGCAAACTAATGAATCAATATGATAATATCACAGACCTGGTATGTTCGAATCATGTCCTGACAGTTCTTGCGGATCTGTTCAGTTTCCTCTTTGGCCTGGGCCAATTTGGAAGTGGTCTCTCTCAGTTTGTCTTTAGTTTCCTGCACACAGGTAAACAACAAAAACATGCTTTTGCAATTATGGCACTCAAAAAAAGGCAATATCGCTTTAAATCAAAGCCTGGACTGTATAAACCTAGAGATTTGCAAAAGGTTTCTGTTTGTGACTTCTTTTCCTGGCAGATGCTTACATAATTCAGACAGAGTGATTTACACACACATCAAACACACAAACCAGCACAGAGAGAGAAACGTTAGTAGCTCAGCTCTTGTGGCCTTGAGACACTCCTGACTTCTTCCACTGTTTATCGTTGTGTATTTGCTTGGAGGCAGTTCAAAATAAAACCATTATTTCGTAATAGACATCTTCAAAAATAGCGTTAATGATTATTTCCTTGCAGGATCATTACTGTACCATTTTCACTCCATTTCATTTCGCCCCCAAATTTAAATTCTCATCTAATTGTGTTTTTTTTATGGAGCGGCTGCAGATATAAAATGACTGAAGAGGTTGTCATTTGTATCCTGGAAATACTCAGCAGACACAAATGTCTGACAAACAACAGGCATGGTTTCTAGACCAAATGAAGAAAATCAACATTGACCATGATTTTTTATGAAGTATATACATATACATCTGATATGGGCAATGCATCAATTGAATTTGTCAAAAAAGAAAACTATTAAGCATGTATGATTGTTTAAAAGAAAAAAAGAGACAGACAATAGTATAAAAAAATCCTGGTGGATTATTTACAGGAAATAGTCTGCTCAAAATGTATCTAAATTCGCTTGTTTAATACAAACTGCAGTTATTGCATTCACAACTTAAGTTTATTGTGCGGATTATTGGATGTTCCGTCCTGTGAATATAATATGAAATATCTATGAGATATTTCACTCAGTTAGGGTCATTAATTTACTCAATAATAGAAAAGTGGTCCCTTTAGGAAAAAAGGTTGGGACAAGTTATATTTAAGACTTATTTAGACTTTTAAATTCCACTTGGACAACAATTCTGTTAAAAAATATATTTAATCTCAACAGGATTGCTTAATAAGTGACAAAAATAGCACTTTATAAATAGCACTACTTTACCTTGTGAGTATCTGCCTCAGTCTTGAGTTTGTTCTGGGCCCATTTGACCTTGATGAGATGTGAGTTAATCTCTTCCTTCAACTTTTCCACCTCTCGAGTCAACCTGCTAACCTCGCCTTCCTGAGAACACAGAGAAATGGGTGAGGCGGGAACAGTATTGGAGGACGGGACAGCGAACAGATAAGTATATCAAATCCAAGTGCAGCATCCAACATTTACTGCTGACAGAAGATTCAAACCAGGGTAATAAAGACCAGCAGAAAATCTGTATGCACCAAAAAAATGTTCACTACATCTTCCATAAAGTGAAAGAAATAATAAATACTGATGTGAAGTCATTTTTACAACTAATGTGCAGGAAAAAGTTAGTATACTTTTTCCATCTCTAGCAGCAAGTTAAGCTATATTCAAACAATCTGCCGCATACCACATTAAACAAGGCACTTAAAGCTGACACAGTACTCACCTTAGCGTCATACAGCTGCTGTAGCCGACCTTTCTCCTGAGCCAGCTGGTTTCCTCGGAGGGCTTGGCGGTCAACCTCCTTGGTGGCTTCCCTCAGCCTCTTCTCCAAACCTTCCTTATCCCGCCTCAGGTCCAGGGCCTCCTTCTCTCCCCGCACATATTTCATCACCATGGCCTCCTTCTCTTGGCGTGCCTCATCAGACTTCTTGCCCACCTGAAATGGTTGTTCATATTATGAAACAGGTCTACTGAATGTACTTCCCACATTCTTTAGTCACCGAGCTGCTTGTGCTGATATAGATCACAAGAAAGTCATGTTTTCCTTAGGAATCACTAATAGGAGCTGCAACCTTAACCTGGACTCAGACTTTCCTAAACACATATTTTGCAGTTTTAATACACTACCTAGGGCTGAAACTAACAATGATTTTCATTATCAATCCTTCTTTCATTATCCTGGCACTTTTGAGACCAGGGCACACTGTGGTACACACGGCTAGTCTCACACCTGTGAGTTCATTCCTCATGCCTATGAGATGTTCCATTTCTTAGTTTGTCAGGTTAAACTTTCGTGTGCAATCTTCACTGTACACTCTAACAAGCTGGACTTTCAGGGGTGCAAGGAAAAGAAGGAGAAACTGTATAAAGCCTAGTTCAGACCAAATATTAACAATAAAATGTGTTGAAAATGGCCTGCAACATTCTAACAGCCTGCCAGTTTACACCAATGCAACTGGACAAAACAGTGTATCGTCCCTATAGCAATAACCATCTGTACTTCCCTTGTAACTCCCAGCTTTTTTAGCATGTTTTTTTGTAACTAGATATTATTTGTAGTGCATTAAAATAGCCATGAAGAAATGGCAAAATTTGGAAAATCAAGAGGGTCAGGAGAGAAAACATTTCTTATCAAGACATAATTTCACGAGGGGAATGGCTAATGATAACCCTGTGCTTCTTGGTGCCAGGTGAGCTACAGCACTTGGCTACTGAGAAAAACGTGCACACCCAAACTCATTTTGACTTCACTACAAGCTGATTGGTGGTGGAAACAATGCCTTACTTTTACTTTCTATGACAAGCCACTGACCATTGACAAGCTGAGTCCCACGGGACACTGTCAGCCAGCTCAAGTCAAGCTGAGACAAGCCAGTTCACACCGCTGTCACTTTTCCCTACAACAGCTCCATCTCGTCTCAAATATTCAGTGAAACAATTAACTTTGTTAAACAATTAACTTATTAACAGATGAAAAGAAAGATATTATCAGTTAGGCGGCACATACTAGAGTTTATTTAAAACAACTTATTTAAATCTTTTAAACCTCAGGGGCAAAAGCTGATTAGGACTGGCTCACCATCTTAATACAAGGGAGAACTGATAAAAGGAGAAGGCTTAAAAGATACCACTGAGTGCAAAATGTAACTTTTATTGTTCACTGAACAGTGAAATTAAAAATTGAAAAGTGTGACAAAATTGTCAGGAGAAAAGTGCCCTACATGATTTTAACCAGGTGTGGAAATTACTGGATGAAAAAAAAAGTGCTTTCCTGCACTATTCGTTTAACAAGTGATTAAATCTGCAATAACAAGAGTTTGGTGTGCAAAGACCCTGACTGTTAAGCTGCTAGTTTTGTGCAAACATCTTCAAAGATTTGTGCATGCCCTTTTGGTAATTTTGGCCTTTATTTTAGCTAAAAATGAACGCAACACTTCTTTCTGTAAGTTGGTACAAGTTACTCAGTGACAGTGATATTGATGCACAGGCATAGATCGAGATACTGCAGACACTGTAGAGGAAGATACTCAGCCTGCAGTTTGTCTGATATCCACCAGGCAGTCCAGTTCAGTTCATTACAAATTAGAACGGTTATTTTTAAGTTTCCTTTGTCAAAAGTTATTAATGGTACCAAGAGAACCGTTCCATACTGTCCTGCTGTTGAGGTACCTCACACACACATAATATTCTATTAAAGATACTAAAAGGTGGAGCTAGAAATACTGCAGTCTGTTGACTAGTCAAGAGAGAATGGGCACTCTTGTCCTACAAGGACTCAATGCACAAACCATTCAATTGGGACAGAGACTGTAAACCCAATAGCCTTTTCTTTTTTGTTATGAAAGGGTTTCCCACATAGTCATGTATTTGTGCCAGTCTGCCATTATTAAAACATTTACCGCTCCAAACTGATTTATATTTTTGAAGCAGGACCTTTCATTAAGAGCGCTCTTAGAATATATACACCATTTAGTTATGCACTCTCGAATGAAAATGTGCATGTGAATGCAAATCTGGAATCTGGAATGAAAATTCAAATCACTGATTATTGTCTCAGAACTCTCTTGCTTAAATATTTGAAATCCATTTTCTTGTTTATATACAGCATTAACAAATACAAGTATTGATGTTGTGTGTGTTGTGGATAATTAAAAGTCTGCTGTGAAAGAGTGCTGTGATGTGGTCTGAAATGTCCTCATTATAGAACATCTCTGATCACAGGAGCTGAGCTCATGTCAATACATCAACAATGCTCACACTGAGTATCCCATACCATCTTATGTTAAATGTATAAGCCCAATTATCCCTGAACTATTTGGTAGTAATTTCTGTTGGTGTAACCTGTTAAACTCAGAGGATCTTTATCATCTTCATTTCAGCTTCAGTTATTCAGGACAGGATTAATGCAAGAGCATAGCTATTATTTCTTTTGTTAAGGGATCCTCCACAGTTCATTTCCCCAAAAAATAAAATAAAATCCAAAAACAAAAGTGCCCTTGGAATGGGTATATTGAACTTTTTTAATGTGACAAACATGGCCTTGCCAAAATATCAAGTACTGTGACAGCCTAAGCTGGAACAAAGCCAGACATGCAAATAAGGGTCAGACTGGAGTAAAACTATGTTGTGTGACCTGTTTATCAAAGACTCTCACAGTATTTTGGGTGTCAGTTACCTGTTCCAGCCTGTAGGACATCTCCTTCTGCATCTGCTGGAGGGCAGCCTTTGCTGCCTGGTCCTGGTGAATCAGTTTATCCCGCGACTCCTTCAGTTCTTTTAGCAGCTCCTCCACCCTGCCCTCCAACTGCAGACACAGGGAGTATACAGGGTTAGCAACTTGTTGGGCAACATGTAAGCCTGGGCCACACCTGGGCTAACCTGCCTCACAGGCTGATACAAAACGTTGAAGGCAAAATAAATTGAGACAGCACAGGAAGAGGAATGCCTTTTGGAATTTTTTCAGTCCTGGAAATTAGAGACTTTTACTGTCAATGAAGACAGAAACAGCTCTGGCAAAAAAAAAAAAAAAAACACATTTTGGTTGGAGAAAAATTAGAGGAGATCAAACCATACAATGAGTGCATGTAATAAAAAATCCCTCCTACAGCCTTCTGCTTGCACAATGCTAAAACAAACACCGTTACCAAGAAAGCACCTATCAATTATTGTTCCTTCTATGGCAACAGAGATGCTAGACCAGATCCAACAAATTGAGAACTACTTGTGTTTTGAAGGGCTGGGTAGACGGTCAGCTTTGAAAATCAAAAGATATAAACACACACACAAACAAAGGACACAAGACATTTAAAAACACCCGGAAGAAGCTGGTTGAGAGCAATGCTCTGATAACCCATCCGTGTTTAAGGCTGCTGTAGAGAATTTGTTTTCCTTTCTTGAAGCAGTGACGGTCCCAAACACAACACATTGTGCAACAATGAAAATATTTGCAAATTCAAGGGCTACGTGATTAGAACAAGCTGAAGGCAATGTCTGCCCTTTTGAGAAACAAATCTGCCATAATAAATAATAATTCAATGAATAGACAAGTCAATAAACGAAATAATAAAGCAAAATTTAGAAAGGAAAGTCTAAATGATGTAATAAATAAGCAGGTTTATTCTAAAAATAATTAAATATGAACATAAATACAAAAATAATTAAAAGAAATGTATTTATTTGACAAATAATTTACTTACGGCATTCAGAGGGGAGCAAGACAAGTACAACTGATCTGTGAACTCTCATGGAGATTAATCAATGGCTATTAGGTGATACATGAAGACAAAACCCCTTATTAACATGTCACTGAAATACAGAATTAAATAAAAGAAAAATAAATAGAGAAATTAATAAGTAGGGAAGGAGAGAAACAGAGAAATTAATAAAATGAAAATTAAATGTAAGAAGACAAGGACATATTAGGAAATATTAAATACGAAAACAAATGAATACAAAAATAATTTGTCAAATAAATACATTTAATTTATTAGATAATTGAGATTTAGATTTCTTAATTTCTTTCTTTATTGCTTCAGTTACTGAGTCATTTATTTAAGTATTTTTCATTATGACAGATTTGGTCCTCCATACCACAGGCAGGAAGTCAGATAAAACATCTCAGAGGAGCACTTCCTTGTTAGTGAAAAACATGTGGTGAATAGACTTCCATTGTTTTCAAAAATGTTTCACAAATAGCTTGGAGAGACATGCAGGACAAACATAGCCCATTATTTAGAACGTGCTTGTTTTAGATCAGGGGACAGAGACAGACCACATCACTTCTGTTTTTTCTCCACCAAAACAGTCCGTGCCATGACAATGTGAACAGACAATTGAGAATAAGACAAACCTTTTTAATGGTGGTCATGTGCTGCTTTTCCGTCTCTGCCCTCTTTTTCAGCTCTTCCCTCATGTTGTCCTTCTCTGAACAGATACCTAAGATCAGCTCCTGATGCCTCTTGTTCTCCTCGAGCAGCCTGTGCAGAAGCATCACACACAAGCATGCAATTCAGGTCAAGGCCAAACACTGTGCTGAAGCATGTAGACTTGTCATTAAGGCTGGCAAACAGAGCAGGATAGGAAAATCTGTATGTTTTTCTGTGTCATTTCGCCCAAAAGTCCAGTTTGGATGTTAAATAATATAATTATTGTGTGTCAGCTTAATTGAGACAGATTTAATACAACTAAGGTGAAAGAAAAGAAAAGTAATAGCAATCAGAAAGTAGGTTAATGTTTTACAAAACTGACCCATTATAATAGTATTATACAAATAGCAGCTTAAAATAATGCGATGAATGTGGCCTGGGGGATCACCAGCTACAGAAAAGCCAGAGACATTGATTCAATTCATAAATGACACCACAGTGCATCCATTTCAACTGACGAAATAGCAGTTTACCTCTGAATAGATTTCTCCTGCTGTGCATACTTGTACTGCACACACTTCTCAAAGACCACCATGCAGTCCTCTTGGTCTGCAGGGAGTCCGTTGACAGGTGGGCTCCCTTTGCTCTCACCTCCACTTTCACCCTCAGGCAGCTGACATGCCAACAGCTCTGACTCTAGCTCATCCAGCAGCGACTCCTGTGACAGCGAGCGCTGGATCTGGGAGATGAGCTTTCGGCTGCAATCAGTGTCATATGGACTTGACAAGGGATGCGAGGAGGCCGAGAGGTTGGCACTGGTTTGCGGGCTGGAAGCAAGGGAGGAGCTGACAGTGTCGGAACTGGGGGTAGAGGGGCCATTACAAATCCCAGAGGTGGTTGTCGAGTCAGTGGGGGTTTTGGAAGTGCTTTGGACGGAAGAGGATGATGGGCTGTCAGGTGAACCACTATCATCAGCAGGCGATGGTTCTGCGGGACAATTTGTACCCAAAACGGATGGCTTCTTGTTGTTGTTTGGAGGGGTGGTATTTGAGTCCTTCACTTCATCCAAAGTCAACGTTTCTATTGTCCCTTCAAGAACAGAAGGGGAGTTTTCTACTACATCAATTAAAGTGGTGACTACCAAAACTCCACCAGCCTCATCTGAAAGTGAAGGAGCACCGCCTTCCATGGAAACTGTACTGCTATCACAGCAGTTATTGGCATCCAGCTGACTCCCTTCTACATGCTTCTGACTGCATGTTTGAGATTTTGTCTTTGTGTCTGTCTGAAGATCTGTCGTGATTAATTCACTGTCAAGCTCTGCTTCATTGTTTGCCTTACTGCATTTTTCTGCTTCGTCTGCACTGTTGTGAGACATTTGTTTCTCCTCTTCTACATTAGACGTGCTGTTGTGAGACTGATTAACTGGGTGCGATCCCTCTGACACGGGTTCAACCTCTGATCCTTCCATCATGTGTGTCTCTGAGGCGGGACCTCTCTGGTTCAAATCTGGCAGAAACATATTGAGGAGCAGACACAGAGTAGACAGGGAGACTGAGTGGGAGCAACAGTGACAAACTTATTTCTGTGAACAGTCTAAAATTATTGAATGTTACCAATACAGCAGCCATGTGCTTTTTGCATGGCGTATCTTACAGGTCATAAGGCACACTCTTTCCTTGCAAACCCTGCAAATACCAACAATAAGCTTCATATTTCCTTGTGTTAGTTCTCTTGTGATTTGCAAATGTATCTGTTACTAAAAAGACATGCCCAACAGACACACACTGAGAGGTGTGGTCGTGTCAACACCTGAGATGTAGTTACACTTGTGAATGAGCGGGGCGGAACGTCATACAACTCATAAGTATTTGATGTTACTACACAGCCTAACTGCATTTTTAAAAAAAAAAAAAAAGTAGAACCAATCCAATCAGACGTCATGGGAAAACAAACCTGGGAGGAGCTAACGTTTATGTAAAGGACTATACAATGCTTGACTTCAGTTAACTTTTCTGACTGTATCTAGTATGAAACAATATAAAAAAATGAGGCATATCCTGAGATAGTGGCACCCAACTGGTGGGATGTGATCCAAAAGTGGTTCGCTGGTACATTCTGAATGGGCCACAAGTGTATCGAACATGTCAAGTTTGTAAAGAATACACTTTATTTTGAATATCTGGCCCAGGGCTTTTATTTTGAAGTGCAGTTTTCCACTGTTCAGCTACTTATTTTATTGCCTCATTCTTGTTATTACTTGGCCTATTACTTAACATGCTTACAATGTTTTTATGTCACTATTCATGAAGCAATAATATGCAGTTTTTTGGCTCAAGTGCTATTTATTTACTTAGTTTTAAGTAACTGCACTTTATTCTTGCAATAGGTTTTATTTTATTGTGTTCTTAACACTTGTAAAATAAAATTGAATATGTGGTCATTTATCTTCTGTGTGGACCTTGAAATAATGATTGAGGACAGGATCTGGTCCTTGGAGCTGGACCAGTTGGGAACCACTGTCCTAAGGGATGGTCAAGCCCATAGCTCTGTTTTCATGTTTACTTTCGTATAAGAATGAGTAATACAACATTATTGTATAGTACTTGGCTTGAATAAGATTTTTCTTGTTCACTTTATCTTAGGGATATGAATAAAATTAACAAACCTCTATGCCTGTGCTCACTAGAGCCATGGAAAAGATTGATACACAAATGTATTAGTTTGGGCCACTCGTTACTGGCTTAAACATCTTAAATTAAAAATTCAGCGGTTACACATTATTTCCTTAGATGGAAAATGGCTTGTACATTATCTGCTGTGTTATCAATCACTGAGAGGTGCCTGGAAAAAGCTGAAAGCAAAGTCGACTTTAATACAGCTCCCTAGGTTGTCGTCTTTCTAGTATGATATATTACACCGCATTTCCTCACACAAAATCCCCCCCCAGCACTACTTGTCATACTTCTTTCAGTACCATCTCATCCATACTCACTACACTTGTCCCACTTCTGCCCTGTCACACAAAAAGAGCTCGCAATTTTACTTACAATATCACCTAAAGTGTATCATAGCTACGCAAAGCAACACAATCGACTTACTCATGAGAAGCAGGGAGAGCACATCAGATTAAATCCATACAATGGCGTGGATGCTCTTGCGACAGGTGTCATACCATTACACTGTCAAAAGTAGTAACCGTATCGTCAACAACGTGAATTATTAAGACGTGCCATTTCAGTGTCCATGCATCTGTTAGTCACTGTGTAGTTAGCAAACAGCAGGCCGATGTGCCATTTTTATTTACAGCCGTTTTGTTAACACTACGGTCCATTTAACGTTAGCCCTAGCAATGCTCATTAAGCTCGCTAACATTAGCCTCTTCGTTAGCCCTAACAAACCATTAGAAAAACACATCATGTAGCGTAAAACACAGCAAACTAAAATGGGTAGTTGGCATAGATTTAACGCATAATACGCTGACATATTGTGGAAACTATTTACGTTAGCTGGCTAAGCTAACCTTAATAAGAGAGGCGTTAGCTAGCTGC
This sequence comes from Plectropomus leopardus, assembly GCF_026936395.1. Taxonomy (NCBI): domain Eukaryota; kingdom Metazoa; phylum Chordata; class Actinopteri; order Perciformes; family Serranidae; genus Plectropomus; species Plectropomus leopardus. The sequence continues at coordinate 14,199,587 of NC_142194.1, forward strand.
AACCAGGCTGCTACAAGTACACTCCAGCTAGCGTAGCTAACGCTAGCACCCGACATAAATGACAAACAAAACTTAGTAAAGATGTCTATATTGTCACCCACCGAATGCCAAAAAGGCATGATGTAGTTCAATACGGAGAGAGCCAGGTTAAGAGCTAACTTTAGGCTTTCTGCCTTACCAGCTGATCGCCCCAACAAGTCACTTTGATATGACACATCAACAAATATGGCCACTGTGGGGAGAAACCGAAACGATGAGGCGAAATTAACGAATGGCAGCAAAGGGAGAAATAACGTCAGTATGACGTAAACACACGACAGGTACACATCTTTTCCCTTGCAAATTAAATATTATTACAGCTTCAAGCCTAAAAGCTGTCTGAAACCTAATTTGATAATTGTGAAATCTGTATCCTATATGTGGAAATGCAACAAAAAAAAACCAAAACATTAATAATGATAATAAAATTAATTTACCCGTGTGTCTCCCTTCATTTGTCACAACCAGGCTCTTGGGTTGTCCAAAAGACAGAGACACACACGGGTAAATTAACCAATAAAATTATTTATTATTAAAAATGATCAAAATAATTAAACCAATTTGGTATGAATCTGCAGAGCCAGTATTGTACAGAGTGGTGGAGTTGTGCTGCAAAAACAGAAAGCAAATGAGTGATGAGGAGGTCCGTATTATGTGCATGGAGCACACCAGGCTCAGCTGTGTCCAATGATGCTGATTAGGCTGCTGCCTCAGAGTGAGAAGACAGTAAGCACAAGCAGAGGGGTCTAGCTGAGGTGCTGTATTTTTTTAGCCAGTCATAAAATTTCCTTTTAATTCTTCTGACAATTGGTATAAATTCAAAATATTCCTTTGTTGTTCATAACTACATATAATTACAACTGGGGTGGCCCACGAAGAGTCTGGAATAAAAAGTCTGTTTTTAAAAAAAAAAATATATATATATATATATATTATTAGTGCCATAATTAAAGTAAAATCAGCTTGATATGTTCAAAGACTGGACTTTGGATTTTTTAAAGAAAGAAAAGAAAGCTCTCTGAGGCCCCTCTCAGCCCTTAAAGACACAGGAATGGTTCAGTCTGCCCCTGAACTAGGATTCATCTCTGAATGCAGCTAGAGCGGAGTTAGTGACTCTTTATGCCGCTGGAGGGCCAACATACACTGTTATGTGTTTCTTCATGAAAGGGAAATTGGGATTCCAAAAAAATCAATGAAAGAAAGAAAGCAAACTGCTTTTGTATAAAAGCAAGAACTGCAAAAAGTGTTTGAGAGACATGGATAAAGAGGGGAGGGGCAGAGGGGCAAAAGAGAGTGCTTTGCAGAGGGCCCAGAATTTGGTGCCAAGTTCCTGTTTATACTGTCTTATTATGCTCCTTATGTGAAAGAAGACAGATTCGCTATTCATGTTCGTGTTCATTTTTAAAATGTACAGCATTCTTCAATACATGCCACCGCTTTTTTAATTTCATATTTATCTTTAAGGAATAATGTAGTATAACCAGCAAGTTGACTTAATTTCGATTTATTTCCTAATACTAAGATTCTCAAGAATGTATCCTCCCTTGTTAGTGTTGCTCTTAATTCCCTTTAAGAGTGTATTTTTTGTTGAACAACAACACTTGCAATTTCATCCCGACCTTTTGACCTATTCGCAGTCGAGGGAACTGCGCATGTGCAATAGTTCTACCTCTTCCACCAACACGTGCACTCAGGTAAGATAATAGCTCCGCGATATAAAACCAAAAATTATAGACATATTTATTTGTTTGAGTCTATATGCTCACTTGTGTCTCGTTGTGTAACGTTATTTAAGTTTGTCGTCGTTAGTTTGTTTAGATCGTCGCGGTTTGTATTAGCTTGCATATCATCCTGTGTGGAATTTTAGCTGCGTCATCGTTGATTAGCAAACTAATGCGCTGCTTTTGTCGCGAAAAACGACATGTTCGTGCACTTTTCATGCTTTCTTTATACTATAATAAACTTTAAAACGTTGACAGCTGCCGCCATGTTCCATTCATTTTCTCCAAACCTGGTTCGGCCTAACCTGCCCTTGAGGAAACCATCATCCAGCCCCATGGCTCATTCCACCCCATCTGTTACCCCGAGACATGGCACTGTGCCCGGTGCAACACCTGTGCGCCCGGCATCAGGAGCCATCGGAGACGGTAAACAAATGTCAACATTACCCCCAAGAATTTTCTATAGTTTTCAAGCGATCCCATCTGGTATGTACGTGTTATTTCGTCAAACACTCTCTGCATTTGACAGTTACCCTCTTATCCAATTTAATCTCCTTTAGGTAAAGTTTGTTTTTCCTTTCATAGAGGTATGAACTCCAGAATTAGGGCGTTGTTTCCGCACAACATGGTTGCTATTTCTGCAGCAACATTTTATTGGGAGTAAAGTAAAGATTGTCCCTTGCCTCTAAAGTTTAACCTAACAAATAAGGGACTGTTCTTTATTTATCAGAATAGAGAGATGGCTGCGGCTTTTTTTTCTTAATTAGTTTTTATGAGGACACTCCTTGAATCTACAAATATTTTTCCTTGGGACTCCCAGAGTGACAGGTGGAAAATGCATAACCCCTCCCTCCACCATAAATAGGCCCTCAACATATTTTTTTAATATTTACACCAAATGTAGTTGCAATGCAACAAGCAAACAGCATGGGATTGAGAGTTATCACCCAAACAGACAGCTAATTTCGTCAGCAGAATGCAAATTCTCCTTACAAATCGTGTCATTATTACACGAGTTGTGTGTTTGTAGCTTTGTGCAAATGGTTTATTTTGGCTAGATTTTTAATGAGCCATGTAGAATAATGTGAATTTTATGAAATATCACGATTCTAAGCAAAGATTTAGTTATGTTGTTTCCTGATGGAAGTGTTTGTTGTGCATGATGTGTCCAAGGACTGTCAGAATTTTGAAAAGCCTAAGATATTTCTGGTTTTACAGTTTCTGGTGATCATAAATCATGGAATTTGGTGATTTTAATAGAAAAACCAGCCAGTGGGTTTTGGGGTTCACATAATATTAAAAATGAATACAAAATAGAACCATTTAAAGGTGTATGTTGCTGCTCTAAGCCAAAGTAAAATACATAAGTCCTTCCCCAATGTTTAAACATGACATGACATTGACATGCCTCTTCTGTTTTTTATTATTTATATATATTTTTTACCATTAGTTCTTTCTATTGTTTATGATGTTTTTGTTTGGCTGTGCTCTAGGTTGTTTGTCATGTATTGTCCGATGTAACAGTCTGATAGCCCTTTAAACAGGGGAACTGGCATCCCCCCATCAGAGGAGTTTCGGATAGCTTTCCTTTTTCACCCTGTTTATACGTGTATGATCCTGTTCACATTCTTTTAGAAGTTATCATTATCTAACTGGTGTTCATTACTGGACAAACCTATGTAGCATAACCTTTGTTTGTTAAAATTTGGACAGTTTTACAATATGAACAGTAACTAAACAACATTACAATATGATCCTAGAACATGGAAGTATTATTAGCTACTGTTAAATGTAACCATGGACCTTATGATTTCACCTGTATCATTACTTTTTAATTTTTTGCAGGCCCTTCAAATTCTCCAGTCAGCAGGGATCAATCTCCAGTATGTAACAGTATATCATTGGCAAAATCAGTGTGTTCTGGTGAACATTGACATTTAGAGGTGTTCAAATCATGAAAATACTGCCAGTGTTTTTTTTATTTGTTTGTTTTATTTTCATAGGTGTTAGGATCCACCCCACCAGCACTGACTGTATATTTCTGCAACTACTGTGGACAGCGAGGTATTTTTTTTTAACATTAATGTCACAACTCCATGTAAAGGGCTATGAACAGTAAAGTTCCTGCAGCCTTTTTCTGTGTGCCAACTGTTTACAAGCGTTTATCCACCTACCATCAAACCACTGTGAAAATTACCCTGAGGGACAACTTCTAGAACATTTACATTCTCTTTATTAATTTGCAGTAACACTTTTTTTAAACTAAGTCTGTAATCAAAGGTGTATTTTTAGTTGTGTTTCTTTGTTTTTCTCACCAAAGCTGATCCCACATCTCAGTGGCATTGCTAAAGTTTGGAGCATTACATACTCCAAAAATCACATGAAACATTGTACTTTTGAACGACTTATAACATAAATATTTTATAAACGCATGAAAGGCAGAATGCTGACTATTTGTTGACCTTTGGTTTCGTACATGTGAGGATTTTGTCTTCATATAATGTTATTATCGCTGCCTTTGCAAGATGTTTTCTGGTGATGGTGATAAACAAAAGGGTCCGGGGCTTTTCAATGACGTAGGCAAATTAATTACATAATTGATGACCCTTTTAGATCATCTCTTTCCAGCATTTAGAAAAGTAAGAAAAAAATAGTCTTGGAGTGTGCCATGGCTTTATGTATTGATTTCTGATACCATGGTGTATGCTGTGCAACAGATTCCTTGTAGGAGGTTTTGTGAATCAGCATTCCTTTCAGAGCATCTTAATACTTTAATTTGATGCATATAACAGTTTTTAAGTAACTAGTATTCACTTGACAGGAAATTTCCGGTGCAAGGGCTGCAAGAAGACGCCTTACTGCTCTGTGGCGTGTCAGACAGAAGACTGGAAGGCACACAGGCACATATGCAAGTGCACTGATCCTGAACCCACAAAGTAAGCTGGATCAACCACCTGAGTACCACTGACTGTCAGCTGTGATATGTTTTTGTTTTTTTTTTAAATGCCAACACAAAACCAATGAATTTGTGATGTACAAGTAACGAGTTGAATCATTAATTCCCCCAAAATAATGTGTTCTCACTTATTTCTTTTAATCTAAGAGAGAAACTGAATGAAACCACAGCTTCGCCTTTGGCTGGTAACAGAACCGGCCTGCTTGAGTCAAAGGTAACTGCATTCATTTGGAGATCTTCTAAGGGACTGTTTGTTATTTATGAAAGGAGAGGGGGTGGTGCAGAATGGGAGAGGTATGTCATGTTAATTTAGCACTGGAGAGGTACTTGTGTTTTTTATTTTGGATTAGGGAAGGGAGATACCACTGTAAATAGTTGTATTATGTGTTTCTTTTAAATACCCTCCAAACTCCAAAACCTGCTGGTGGGTATGAAAGGTATTTTTTGTATAAAAATCAGATAAAATTTCCAACAGTCCTTGGACACATGCTTAACAAAGGTTTCTTCCGAAAGATTACTAAATCCATGCTTAAATAAGTGATATTTCATCAAAATCACTTAATTTTTTATAGTGATGGGAGGCTCATGCTTTTTTCCACAGTCAAGGAAAAATATTTGTTACTTTGGGGAGCGTCAAGGAAAAAAGAAAATGTGAGCCACCCCTCCTCCTCTGATAAATGAAGTGTAGTCCCTAATACAAGTAAAAAGTCCAACTTTAACATTTAATGTTTGGAAAGATGTTAAGCCTTTATGTTTTTTGTTTTGTTATCTATATTTAACCTGTTTATCAAAGCATGGTGATGCAGCCAACCTCCAGAGGGTCTATCTGAAGGACTTGCCTCTGACGAAAATCATTAAGGGAACAGAGATCCAGGTAAAACATAACCAATTTGTTTTAGCTGTGAAGTGATTCAGTCAATGTTATTAAATACTAACTGTGTCTTTGTTGTAATTGTGTGCGGCCTTTAGGCATCTGTTGTAGAGTTTTACAGCCCTGGCAGGTTTTTCCTTCTTCCCCAAAGTCCTGAGCTGTTGGAAGCTCTGCAGAGCATCAGCACAGAGCTTCAGAAAACGTACAGCTGCTCACCAGCGACGTCACATGTGCCCAATGTTGGAGAGGTTTGCGCCGTTCAGTTCTCCTGTGATCTGGTGAGCAAAAGCCTCTTGAAGATGTTTGATAAGAGAAACATGTCTTAAATGAGCACATTGGCTCAGTTCTTTCCTGTGTGTTTGCCTTTGTTTTTTGTTTGTAGAACTGGTATCGAGGACTGGTCCAGACTTTGGCTGCTGACCAGAAGACAGCTCATATCCTTTATATTGACTTTGGCAATGAAGAGGATGTACCTGCAGAAAGAATCAAGCCCCTGGCTGCTAATAGCCAGCTGTTTTGTCCATGTGTGAGTGTAAATTATTAGTTTTTAAAAATATTAAAGTTTTCTACTATATAACATTCATGCCGTCAGTTTGCAGTGTTTTCCAGCTGGCGTGATGACACTAGCAATTGCGTCTTATTACTTCCAGGCATTGGAGTGCTGTATAACCGGGGTGGTGCCAGTGGTTAACAACTGGTCAGGCGAGTGCTGTCTTTCCGTGAAGCAGATGTTGTTCGGCAAGACTGTGACTGTTAGGTTGTTGGAAACACTGGAGAATGGTCGCATCCATGCTGTGGATATCCTCCTCTCCATGGGTAGGTTACATGGAATCGGGACAGATGAAAAATGAGATCTGTTTATGATGGTTAAAGTGTGATTTCTGATAGGGAGACACGGGTAAAGAATAAGAAGTTTAAACCAATTGAGACAACTATCTCCCTTTGTCTTTTAGGAAAGAAGTTGAGCACGTTCCTCATTGAGCATGGTTATGCAGCAGAAGAAACGGTCAACGTATTACCAACTGAGCAAGACATAAGTAAGCCGGCGTCATTTGTACTTCGATCCAACATGTAATGAGATTGTGGGGCATCGGGAATTGCTGTGTTTTTTTTTTGCCAATTTGGAATGTTTAGAGAATTGCAAGATACATATATTAAACACCGATCACCCCCAACATTAAAACCACTCATAGATGAAGTGAAAAACATTGATCAGAGTTCCCACAGTTATGAAAAACTCGGAATAGTCATGGAATTTCACAATCTTATTTTCTAGGCCTGGAAAAGTCATAGAATCACGAAAAATCATAGAAAGTTTTGGAAAAGTCATCGATTTTTTTAATGTTTAATGAAGTTAATTGTTACAGTAATTTTCTGTGGATAACCTTTTATGCAGTTTTCATAAAATAATTAACATTTGGAGCAAACAATACCATACACCTCTGTTCCTCTTATACATTTTTAGTGGTCATTCAGTTTGTTTATCGTTTCTTGGAAAGTCATGGAAAAGTTTTGAAATTTTGTCCAAGGAAATGTGTGGGAACCCTGATTGATGATCCCGTTACAATGCAATGATCTGCTGGCAGACCTTTGGTTCTGGCAATCATGTGGATGCCACCTGACACATATCACCTGCCCAAACACGGCTGCAGAACAAGAACACCCCCCTCATGACATCAGCACTCCCTGATGACAGTGGACAGCCCAGCAGGACAATGCACCATGCCACATCATAGAAACTGCTCAGAAATTGCCCAAAAAACATGACAAAGAGGTCAAGGTGTCGAGCTGGCCTTTCAAAGTCCCCAATCTGCTCAAGCATCTGTGGGACATGCTGGCACCTCAGCTCACAGCCCACCCCTCAGTGGTTTTGGCTGACTGGTGTTTATATAATTGTTAATATACTAAAATTTTAATGTTTTTCAGGCGCTATGATGAGTGCATCCTTGGAAAACTTTAGGCGTCTCTCTGATGGGAAGGATGACAACAGCTGGGCTCAGCCACCAGAGCCGCTGACACAGGCAGTAGGCGACTCCTTCTTTGTTGTGGTCACCCACCTCCAGTCACCCGATGACATTATCGTACAGAAGGTGGAGAATGCTGGTAATTAGCATTTGATCTGTCACATGCAGCTTAAAGCTCTGGACTTAGACATGTATCTTTAACTTGAGAGCTTTTGGTTTGCAGGGGTGATTCAGGAGTTGCAGCTGAAGCTGAGGGAACACTGCTGTCAGGGCAGAACCCCCCAAAACTTCAGGCCAGCCCCTGGCACAGTTTGCTGCGCCCAGTTCTCAGGTGCAACACAGATTTACATACTGACAATTCAACTCCCTTAAACATACATTACAGATTGTGACAGTTTGAGAATATGCCCAGTTGGTTGAGCTAAATAAAATTTCTACTTCTACTGACATTTTGGGCAAAGATTAGTGTGTTCCTTTATAAATGTGTTTTCATGATTTAAAATGCCTCAGCCTGAAAGGTGCTCCAACAGAGTCAATAAAAGAAGTGTGTTTCCTCAGATTTCGAAACATTTCTACATTCAGCTCTGAACATGATGTGACATAGTATAATACCAAATTAGTAGTTTCCTGTGGTACGCCTGCTTTGTGAATGCAAACTCTGACCCTTTGTGTTTTTCTTCCAGAGGACAAGCAGTGGTACAGGGCTAAGGTTCTGGCTTATTCGTCAGAGGAACGGGTCTGTGTCGGCTACCTTGATTTTGGCAACTCTGAGGAGGTGGATTTAGGCCACTTGCAGCCTATCAGCACTTCACTACTGGCCCTGCCCATGCAGGCCATGCCATGTGGTCTAGCAGGTACTATAGTCACTGTGACTTTTGAATGGTTAGAACTTAACTGAAGTGTATTTAACTTTGTTGAAAGGGATCTGCCTTAAAATTCTTTAATTGTTTTCCTTTTCTTTACCCTATAATGTTACTCAACTTTTGTAAAGATAGCCACCCAAAACTACTCTAATCGATTGGTTATACATGGACAATAGGGCTGCAGTATTATGGCCAAAATTATAACTACATTTTTTATCAGTATTGAGATCACTATTATTTATCATGATTATTCCTTTTCTTTTGTGACTTTTTTTTTTTTCACTTTCAAATTTAAATCAACACAGCACTGCTTCCACTTGTAGCACCATGTTGTGCTACATTCCTGCTAATTAACAAATCTTTGCGTCAAAAATAAGACTAAAAATAAGGTTCACCTCAATTCAGTGCATTTCTTACGGCTGTGAATACACTGCTGTATTTTTAAATATTTTTCACAGGGGTGCATACAGCAGTGATTGATCTTGCACAAGTCTGGCTTATCTCAAACAACCCTAATGAATGATACATTCCTTGTATTAGACCAAAAGAGTAGCATCAATCCCTAAAGCTGCTCGATTTTTCAATATTTTGCAAACTGCAAAGAGTTTTTTTCTGCGAATTTACCCAAATGTGAAAGTGCACATTTATGTCTTTATGAAGTTGTCTCTCACACTCTCTCAAGTGTCTGTCTTTGGGCTCTTTTCCAGGGGTGCAGCCTGTTGGGGAGAGCTGGTCAGAGGAGTGCCTGCTGGCCCTGCAGCGAAGGGTATCGAACCGAATACTGCGCATTGAGATCCAGGGAGCGCATGAGGGCAAGGCTTTGGTGGCCCTCATTGATGAGGCCAGTGATCCTCAGGCCAATGTAGCCGAGCTGTTGAGCTCTGCAGGCTTCGCGGCACCTGCTCCTCTTCCGGTTCCCACCAGTAGTGACCAGCAGGCCAAGCAGACATCCGCCCCTGCTGTGGAAGCACATGGTGGGAAGTGTTTGGCATTAATCTTGATTCCTTTGATATGAAAATGATATGAAGTTCTGTCTAAAACATAGAAAAAATTCACGCTAAGGCTATGATTGTTCCTTTTTTGAGACTGTTCCTACCTTTTTAAGATTTTAGAGGATATTGAACATTGATGAGAGCATATTTTTGGAGCTAATTTCATCTGAGAATTTAATGAATAGCTTTATTATTTTGGTTGTAAAATACAAAGCCTGTGCATTGTGTGTGTGTGTGTGTGTGTGTGTGTGTGTTCGTTCTCTTTAGTGCCTGCCCCAGCCACTGACCCTCTGGTGTGGTCTGGGACTGAGCTTCCCTGTGGCGGCCAAACAGTGGCACTGCTAGCCAGTGTCGTGGAAACCCCTGGAGAGTTTTACTGCCGCATCAACAATCCTGCAGGTACTGTTCAAGTATTTATGTTTTGACATTCCCAGTATGATGCAAGTAACTTGAGAAGCTATGGAGAGCACTGAAGTGTGCTTGATATTATACCAAGGTTATCAAAGTTTGAGATAATCCTATGAGACTTTCTTATATTTGATGCTCTAATGTGACCTTTTCTTCTGCCTCTTTGTTTGTGTATATGTGTGTGTTTCTCAGACCATCAGCGGCTGATAGAGCTGGGCGCTGACTTGAAACAACATTGTGAGGCAACGTTCTCACCTTTTGTGCCCAAAGTCGGAGAGCCCTGTTGTGCCATGTTTCCTGGTAAGACTATTCCCTATTCAAACACGGTAGACTCGATGCATTGGCATACGGGTCAGAACAAATTATTCATTGGTCGTGATTTTTTTATGCTTTCTGGAATTAGTAAATTTTATTAAAAAATTGCAAGTGGGATCAAATTCCTTTTTTTTTTTTTTTGTGGGTGGCTTTCGCTGTACATAATGTGCTTATTGTTCCCCAGGTGATGGAGCGTGGTATCGGGCTATGGTGAACGAGCTGGCTGAAGAAGTGTCTGTAAACTTTGTAGACTACGGTTATAGCATGAAAGTGGAACAGAAATGCCTTCGACCTACAACACCCCAACTCCTGACTCTACCTTTCCAGGCAGTTCGCTGCTGGCTCACAGGTAGTGTGTGTGCGTGAGAGAGAGAGAGAGGGGAGGGAAGAAAATTTTTGCAAATAAAATCCTTTGTTTATACAGATGTTAAAATGTTTTTGGACCAAACTACTGTGGACTCTGAAGTGATGCATTATTTTAAGCCAGCCGTTGATTGGTATGGCAATGTTACTTTTGCTTTGAAAAGAAAATGGCATTATATTTCCACTGTTACATATAGGCTCAGGAAAGCCTGGAACTCACTGGTGGTCCATCTGTCAGTGTTTTCTTCCTTTTATTTTTTCATCACGAGCTGTTGTTTGTGTTTTGCGCTGTCTGTCATTTACACAGCTAACAGGTTTTTAAAAATGTGGGTTTCCAGTGCTACATAGGCTGTGTTTGACCAGTCACCATACGCCTGTGTCTGGTCCAGTCATCCCACACTTGTCACTCATGGTTCCTCTTGTGCTGCAAGAGTACCTGCTCTGTAATAGGAGCTAAAAAAAAGTCCCTTGAAATGGTGTTCTGAGAACAATGACTGTTCCAATTTCTTGTTGTGCGGGCACAACAAAAAGGGTTTTTTCTTTTTAGAACTATGAACAAGTTCCTCCAGACTGAAAACACCATGAGAGAGTATCTGATGTTTTTTTATTCTTTATTCAGGATTTGCTGTCGCCCATATTTAATACTTGGCAGAAATCACAAATCAAATATTTATAGACCATGTGAGATGTTTTTGGGAGCATATTCAACCAGTTGATAAGTATTATCACTTTGTGAGCATTTATTCACTTTAAACTACACCAGGCTAACATTTTTGACAAATTTTAAATAATAGAAGGCATGGATTTTATCCCAAAGTTGAATAAAAGGTGCAAAAAACAGGCTTTCTTATAAATTGTGTATGTTTGGACTCAGGTGTGGAGCCCCTCGGATCAGAGTGGAGCAGTGAAGCCCAGCTGTGGTTTCAAACTGTGGTGGCTGGCGAGCAGCTCTCTGCACGCGTCATTTCTGTCACAGAACAAGGCTACGGTGTGGAGCTGGAGAGCAGAGGGCAGAATGTGGCGGCTGCCCTCATTTCTGCGCAACTAGCCAAAGTTCCTGGAGCAAGTCCCACGGAGACACATGCGACCACAGGACACCAAGAGAAAACACAGGGAAATGAGCACAGCCAAAACCAGACTGGAGCCGGCTCTAAAGAGATACCAACTGAAGAACACACGGCTGTGCCATCAGAAGGTCAGCTAGGTGTCCTGAAGATGAAATGCAGTGTTAAATGTTTTGAGGATCCCAGTTGAAATTGTGTGTTGTAATCTTGTTTCAGCCCCAGCTTTCCCAGTGGACTGGAAAACAGTGGAGCTGCCTCTCAGCAAAACCTTTGAGCCTTGCATCGCAGCTGTCAGCAGTCCTTCCCTCTTCTACCTGCTCAGTCCCACCCAGAGTCAGAACACTCACTTTTGTCTCTTTCTGCCACAAATGGGGAAATTGTGATGCTGCTTCTGGTCATAATTGCTTTGTATTGTTGTGCAGTTGACCAGCAGAAGCTTCAGGAGGTGATGATTGAGCTGGCTGCCTACTGCAGCAGCAACATTCAGGCCTCTTTATCCTCCGCTGTCCTGAGCAGACCAGCTCCCGGGGCTGCCTGCTGCGCCAAATTCTCTGGTGAGGAACGCTCCTATTTTTTCATGAAGTCCAGAAACAAACTTTTAATCTGTGAACTCTCAATCACATGGCCAGATAGACAATGTGTCCGCCCAAACTGTACTATAACAGGCAGCTGTTTTTTTTTTTTTTTTTTTTGGTCTTTACATTTATCCTTATTGAAATTTACAGGGTGTGCACGAGTGTCAAAGTTTCATTTCCCAGTTTGGGATAAGCAAATGTAAGTAGGTATATGCATTTATATGTGAAGAAATTGTAACGGTGACCATAAAAAAAGTTTAAAAAAATACTTAAATAAATAAATAATAATAAAGAAATGATTAAAAACTGGAGTAATGTTAAATATCATAGATAAGTAAAGATTGTAATAGAGCGATAAAAATATCCAAGAAATAAGTTATTAAAAATTGAAGAAAATAAATCTGTTAAAAAATAACAATTATATTTATGAACCACAGGATTTTTACTGTAACTTTTTTTACAGTATAAAAATGAACAAAAAATAAAAGAGAAAATTAGCAATACCATACTTTTTTAAAAGGAAGGGTATTGTTGTATACTTTGAGATGCATGCAGCTCTTTTTAAAGCAAATCCCTCCACTGCTCACTTACCCTCCACCAGACTTTTTTCACACTTCTTGACTAGTTGTCCACAATCTAGAAATAACTAATATCTGTAAAACCATCACAGCTGTTGCAGGTAGTGAACATGACTATTGACAAGGCCACTGTGGACGTGTAGGTTAGTTCAGTGCTTGTAAGCATTGTCATAACCCCTTGAAGCCACTAGGTGTCAGTCAGGTAAATTATAAATGAATGACTACTGTTTATGAGCCAGCTGTTTCACATCCTATCATTATATTAAGCTTCTCAATAGAGAAATTTATTTAAAAAAAAAAACCCCGAATAATTTCAACTTAAAATCTAGACATACATATTAGCTAATAACGTTAATATTGAAACTTAATTCATCTAGACTTAGTATTTGCTTTTAGGCTAAAACATTGTAATCTTATGTAAATGTATGTGACAAAGGATTGCAGTTGAGTTTTGCAAGATGGATTAGTTTTCAACATTGTATCGTGTTTTATGAGGAAGTTACTTCCAGAGTTTAATAGATACTGTCAGCCGGGGAAAACCCAATCACTCAGGCTGTGTCATTCCCACACATCGTTTAATGATTACAGGCAAGAGAGCGCATGAGGACAGACCAGCTGATCCATCATTGAGCTATTACAGTCAGGAAACACACACACACACAATCTGCCACCATGACTTCCCTTTCTTCCATCCACTTTTTATGTTTGCTCTCTGACTCTTCTTGAGACCCCACCTGCAGTTGTTGCCCCTGTAGACCTAAGATGGTAATTTTGTGTCTGCTCGTAGATATAATTACACAGCGTGCGTGCAGCGGAGCGTAGGAGCGGCTCTTCTTTAAACACAGTATGCAAGTAGCAGACTATAGCCTGGCACACATTCCGCAGCTCGGCTAACAACAGGGTCTGTTTTAATGGAGCTCTCGGTGCTGTTTGTAGGTTCAGAGCTGGTAAAGGCTCGTCCATATTTAAGGGTAGCTGTGTAGGCAGAGGCTTTTTTTGGTAGCTTTGAATCCTAATGATTAACAAAATCAGGAAGAGGGAACACGAGAGACATTTCATAGAACTTGTGCACATTCTGGCCTTGGACATAAATTCACATTTATTCTGATATTGCATATCATATACAGGGTTCCCCTACCTAACCTGGAAAAGTAATGGGACTTCACAATCTTATTTTCCAGGCCTGGAGAAGTCATGGAATTAATAAAAAACATTGAAAGTTTGGGAAAAGTCATGGAATTTTGTGGTGGGAATCACCAAAGACCCCATGATACAATATTATCACATTAATTAGGTCACGATTCAATGGTATTGCAATTTCAAACTCGTTGCAATATGAGAATATGAGGAATCCAGTTTATATTATTGGTGGTGACATCGAGGTAAACAGATATCCCTGTCAGAATTTTAAATTAGCATATGCTGATGCTAAAAAAACTGCCAATAAATGATATTGAACACCCTGTTTGAACTTTTTTTCAGTTGACAATAACTGGTACCGTGCGGTGGTCCTGGAGGTCAGTGAGAATGAGATGAGCATCATCTACGCAGATTACGGCAACACTGAGAAGGTGCCATTCTCCCGGATCTTGCCCATCCCTAGGAACCTGCTTCAGCTCCCCTTTCAGATCACTCGCTGCACCATGACTGGTGAGGCAAAAGGGCCTTAATCTTACCTGAAATTTTTTCAGACTTAAAGTATAATTTGTAATTGCTTTTTCACTCCCTCGTACATCCCTTTAACCCCCCATCTCTCTCTACTTCTAGGCAAGGAACATTTTCCTAAAGAGTTCCCTGAAGAAGTCCAGCAGATGTTTCAAAGCCTGCTGTTGAATGGCGTCGTCGCCACGGTCCAGTCCTTCGATGGCTCTGCTAATGTGCTTTCACTCACTCTGCCCGCTGAGAGGGGCGGGGGGCACCTCACCACCATGATCTTGGATGCACTACAGGTTCAAGCCAGCAGTAATCCCAGTCCATCCACCACAGAGAAGAATGGCCACACTGACAGCAGCACATCTGCCGCCAGCACCACAGTTGAACCCGTCTGCCCCGAGCCCAAGTCGATACCTGAAACCCAAAAGGGTGTGAATAATACAACAGCTGCCACCGGCCTAACCATCGCCTCAGAGCCAGTGCTGCAGACTCCCCAGCACAAGATGTACTCTTCAGCTGTGTCAGTCAATGGTTGGTCTCATTTCGCTGTGTGTTTTTTGAATTTAAATGCTAGTTACTGTAATATAAATCCAACAAAATACCCTAGTAAACCCAGTATACTTTTTATATCGTCACAATTTATGGTTTGCATCATATTGCTTTGCTGTAAGTGCTTATTTGGATTTAAAATACTGGAAAGAAGAGCAGTAAGTAATGATATTTTGTACACAGTAAGTTTCAGTGTTGTGTATGAACACGCTCATAGTTTTGGTGAACTGAATGCATCAGTTTGCAACTTAGGAACGTAAACATGAGCATCGTACCCTCTAGCAACATTTAGCAACACTCATTTGTACGGCAACTGAGATTTTGTGGCACTTGGCTAAAACAGCACCAGCGTGGCTAGTGCCAGTCGTACTGCGGAGTCTGAAAAAACAAATTAGAACGTTGACCACATCTGCAACAAATTTTAAACGACACATTGGGTTGAAGCATCCAGCTAGTCTTGGGAAATATCTTGGAGTGAATGACTCTTATAAGATTTAATTTTATTTAAATAAAAAAACAAATTAATACATTGAAGACATGAATGTGAACTTTTTTATTTTTTGGGGTGTGAATTAGTTCAAAATTCCACTTATGAATATGACTGTGAAGGAGCTCATTTTAATGTGTCAAATATTTTTACTTCCGAAACCAAGCAGCAGCTGTAATCATATCTTGTTTTTCAGAAGATCCAGTACAGAAGATTAATAAGCAAATGGAGCCTCTGTGCAAAATCACAAAAACTGATGGTACGTATGCTTTAAACAAGAACAATGAACTGTGACCGCCTAAATTAAAACTTTTATCACAGTTAGTTTGTAACTAATCAAGATGGTATAACATCGACTTTTGATTTGAATCCCAGATCCTAAGACCTCAGGCTGCTGCTGTTTGAACCTGATGACCAAGGTCAGTGTTATCTTAGAGCAGATTGTTTTTAGTTAGTAAAGCTAGGAGTTAATGGTCATCTTTGTACGTGCATAATGTCATACTTATCAAGTTATGATTTAAGAAGCATCTCGCAAAATCTTGAATTTTGAAGTGCAAATGGGTAACATTTTGTTTGCCTTTCACAGATCGACCACCTGGAACAGTTGTTGCAGCTGCAGCTTTCTCTCATGAAACAGTTAGTGGGGCAGACAAAATGAGATTTACCAATTACATATAGTCTTGTTCACCAGCTTGTTAGAATCAAGCCCGTTGTGTTTTTTCTGACTGTATTTCTTTTAAACAAGTTTACTGAATGTGGTCTCCAGAAGCAGCCACCCAGTTTGTGATTTTAATTTTGTCAGCTTTGTGCAGAAGCTGCCGTTCAACTTCATTTTAGTTTTTTAACTTTAATTTTGTGTCCTTGTCCCTGATCGTCCACTCTGTTCAGGGCTTTTATTATTTTAATTTTTAAAGTTCCAGTCACTTTTTACAATTATCTGGAGGTGTTTATAAAAAAAAAAATACATTATGCACTTATTAGGTTTGTTAAAGTTCTCAGAAAACTCAGCAAAAGATGTTCAGCCTCAATTGTTTAGGTGTGTTTGTCTCTGTGCTGTTGTATGCTGTGCTGCCTTCTGTTCCTTTGTTCAGTCGTAATCATCTGCTCAGGTGGGATGTCCAGACTGATTGACTTATGTTTGACATGTGTTACAGTTTTTACATAAAGGTTCTGTGACAGTGACGTGACTTCATTGGGATTTTTTGGGGGGGGCAGAACTTCTTTGGACAATTTTGCTTTCATTTCAAAAACATTCATAATATATTCGGATAAAGATAAACCTTTCTGAGATAGAAACATTAAATGCCTAATAGGCAGTGGTGGAATATAACTAACTACATATGCCCTAGTATAGTACTCAAGTACAAATTTGAGATACTTGTATTTGAATATTATGTTCTTGTGCCACTTTTTACTTCTACTCCACTACATTTCAGAGGGAAATATTGCACTTTGTACTTTACAGCATTTATTTGACAGTTTGACTTTAACACTTATAAGCATTGAAAGATTATGTTTTGGCTTTGGCCTTTTTTTTTACAGGACAGTGTGTAAGCATGAAAGGGGCAAAGATAGGCGATGATATACAGCAAATGGCTACAAGCTGGAAGTGAAACCACAGCCACTGCAGCAAAGCCTTTGTCTACTGGGTGCCCTGTTAATTTTTTAAGCAAAATGCAAATCCTCCTGAAAACGATGCTTTTAAAGACAGCTGAAATTGTGAAAATATCAGTTTGAAAGTTTCTGGCTGGGATAAATAATATGATTTGGGTTTTTTGCAATATAAAACCGTTTAAAGTGTTATGCCCCTCTCAAAAAACAAAAAATGACTAAGAGCTACGGTCGCTGGTGCGGTAATGGTTATATTTAGTCTAGCTGCAGTTTGGTTTGTCCATTTTGAGCTCCTGTAGTAACAACATGAAGAGGACCTACTCATCGAAGTTAACGGCTCCTTTAAAAGGTAACAAAAACACGACGATTCTCAGTTTTAGGTGCCTATAAACTACAGAAAAACACAGTTCTACTCATTTTTTACCAATATATCTCCCTAAATCATACTTAATGGGGTTTATAAGTGAAAATTTAAATGTACTTGAAACAGTATTTTTCCACTGTGAACAATAGGCTACTTTAGCAAAGAAGCTAAATACTTCCTCTATCACGACATGAATGATAAGTTAATGTAAATACACATAGCCTACAATATAAAGTTCAATTTAAAATGTTGTAAAAACATATTCTCTTGTCCCTGAATTTGAAAATTCCTACAGGGAAACCAATGGCGACCGTTAACAGTGCGTCGTGTTTGTCACCCCCCTGTCTCCATACTGCAGGATAAGAGGAGGACAAATTATACGCAACCGGTGCAGGTACATCAGAGGTGGGCATGGCGAGTAGGTGGGGTCGCTGCTTCCCTCCTGTCTGGAGCAGAGAGCCCCGGTGGACCAGACCAGTGCGGACACGCATAGGTGTGGGGAGGCTGTGAGGACGGCTGTCTGAAAGACAAAATAGTGAAGGTTTTGAGCACTGCACAGCGCATGGTAAGTGAAAATAACGAGCATGAGAGCGTGTACTTCAGGGCAGAACCAGAAGTAGCGCAGAGAGTCAGTTTTGGATGGACTGGGCTTTTATTTTGGGAATCTAAACCATTTCTCTTATTAAAAGAGATGACAAATCTACAATATTGTATTGTTATCGATGTATTGTCATACTTTTCTACGTTGAAAAAAGTGATGAAGTAAGTGGTGTGATGCATTGCAAGAAGAGGTCACTTTATTGCCATGCATTTATATGTAGGATCAGCAGTATGTGTGAGAGGTTATTACAGGCTACTCTAGAGAAAAAGTGCAGCCAACTACATAAACAACAGTGTCTAAAAGCAAAACAAAGCCTCTAAAAGCAGCACAAAGCTTTTCTTGACCTCCATCTACCTACTTAGTACTTAAGTAGGCTGACAGGCATCACTTTGTTTGGCTTCTTGAGCAAACCTCTTCTACTGTTGCATGTCAGGGTCACAACCTCTGGCCCCATCTTAAGCCTGCCTCGACCCTTGACACATTTAAGAGTGACCAGATGTTGGCAGATAACAGACTAGAAGTTAAGCTGCAAGGGGGAAAATAAACATGTTTGAACTGATTAGATTTTTGTGACATCCTAAAGGGATAGTTCAAATTTTTTGAATTGGGGCTCTGTGAGGTACATATCCATAGACGGTATATTACATATAGTAGATGTCAGTCCCCGAGTTTGGAAAAGCAAGCTGGAGTGCGACATGGAAGCCAAGCAATGTACTTCTGTGGAGGAGACAACAACAACATTGATTTTAGCCACTTAAAAATTGTCTCACTGAAAGATACTAATAGTTTTAGTGTACACTGTATTGACTGTATTTTCACTGCTTTACCTTTGTGACGGACAGCAATTTCCAATAGAAAAAAACGAAGCTGTGATGTTCCTCTCTTCAAAGCCAGAGAAAAAATGTGATTTAAACAGTGCTGAATAAAGGAGCCACTTGTTTTCCACTGTCTGAAACTGTTATTTTGTTTGTGTTATTGTGTGATTTTGGCACAATAACACAAACTAACTGATCAAAGCAGCGCCCGACCAGCAGCTCTAGTGTTCAACAAGCTAAAATTACTATTTTTGTCTCAGGATCCTGGTGGTTGTGACATAGCATATATGGAAAACTGAAGCTGTAAATGGGCTGAAAAGGTAAAGTGGTGAAATTACTCTAAAAATAGTGTACACTTATATTGATTTTTGTAGGGCGGACTTTTTTTTAGGTGGCTGAAGTACATTTTGTTGCTGACCCTCATCCATAGTAGCACATTGCTTAGCTTCTCTGTCCAAATCCAGCCTGCTTCTTGCCCTCAGGGGGCAATGCTGACCGACATCTACTGAATGTAATACGCTGACTCTGGATAAGTGCCACATACAACCCCACTTCAAAATATCCAAACTATCCCTTTAAGAGAATGTCTGTGTGTATGAGTCTGCATGGCTTTGTCTTGAATATCTACAAACTTTTAATTTAGAGTGTTGTAATGTTGAAGACAAATTATTGATGAATTGAGGAGCTGCCACTCAAAGTTAAAGCAAAGTTTTAGTACATTATGTTGGGATTTTAGTTCTGTTTCCTTGTGAAGATTAGGACTTTACATCGTGTGGTTCCAGTTTGCTTGTGCAGCACAGTCCCGTGCTCAAATGCACACACAGACATTTTGATTTACAGTAAGTTGTGGCTTTTAATCAGCCAATTGTCACATTGTGGGGAAAAAAGTTTCCACATTTGTTCTTATGTTATTTAAAAGTGGCTGTTGCAGGTGACTCACCCTGAAATAATTTCAAGGATGTTTCACACCTCCAAGTACAGGCTAGGAGATCTGTGGATTTTGTATGAAGTTAGTCCGAAAACGAGCACTCCTTTCTAATTATAGACTGCAGAGCGGAGGCACTTTCCAAGCTACCAACCAAATCAGAGCAGACGGCACATCGATAGCTTAGGCCAGCCTTATTTTAAAGGTGGTTTAATTTTTAGGATTGATGCAGTTAGCCATTCTAGTTTTAATTTTCATCACTGTAGATAAGGACTAGCCCAAAGTGTTGGGTTAACCGTCTCAAGGCAGAAATGACTGAAACTGTAACTCACAAAATGACCCTGCTTTGACATTTATTGCTGATAACTGATTTTGAATTGTTTTAGTGACACATTTTGAATCTTGACAGTAAGATAGGACTTTTAGTTTAACTTTCTGCCAAACAAAGCATAAAGTTGTACACTGAGTGTCAGAATGGGAGGAAGACAAAAAGTTTAGGGGTAGAAGGATTCAGAAGAATGCTTGTGAAGAGGGAGCCAATTTCGAGACAGGTGTGTGCAGTGCACGTGTGCGTTTTATATGTAGGCATGCATGGCTGCTTCCTCCTACAAGCATGTGTGTTTGTGTGTGTGTGTCCCCTGGCTGTAATGAAATCTCTTGTCCTCACGACGTACCAGCGAGTGCACAAATAGAGCATCAATAGACCCTGGTGATGTTTATCAGTCGGCGGCTTCTCAGACAGCCACCGCATGTCAGCTCTGCAGATCTGTATCGCAGACACACAGACTCCTCTTAAAGAGAGCTCCGTCCTGCACACAATTCTATCTCTGTCTCAGGAGTACACACAGCTTTACCTGGAGGAAGGGTTTCTCTGGCACGTCCGTCCTCTTTAGTCCACCCCAACATACACACACACAGAGGATATTATGGCCAAGCTTATCAGCAGCCAGAGTTAATCAAACCTTATCTGCAGGCCCTCTTGTGTGTACCCAGCAGTGAACACACACAATAAAGCAGTTTGCTAATCTTTGATTTAGATGTTCACTCAATTAGCAGTTACACACCTGTGTGATTGAATGGAATTTAATTAAGTCCTTTCTTTGTGATGCTTATACAGTTGGTTTTAGTTTTAATAGTTTGTTTTCACTGTGAGAACTTTTTATTTTTTTGAGGTCATACTTACCAAATGTGTTGGCCTGGTAGATGTTTTCACATTTTTCTGTCCACCCTTACTCACATACGAGAGGGTAACAGAATATTTAAAACATCATCACAATCACCAAAAAGACCATAAAGTTGAAGGAACACCTTTCTGACAGAAATAGGATTGTGTGCCAAATAAACTAGTAACTCTGTGTCTAAATAAATTATTTGAATTATTTTCTTCTCACTTTCTGTATTTTGCGGTTTAATCACTGCATTCTAGTCTAACAGAAATAGTTTTGTCTTTCTTGCCTTCTTAACACTTAGGTGTGTCTTACAACAACCATATATTGTTGGGAAAAAGACATTAGCTTTATTATGTCAAATTGTTAATAATGTGGAAAACCACTTGTGAATTTTAACAGATTTTTGCTCAAGGGTGGCATCTGTATAATTTGTCATATAACCTTGCAATCAAGGGCGTAGGTTTCATTTCAACATGGGGGGGGGGAGGGGGCGCATATTTAAAAGAAGTTTTGGGGGTCCTCTGCAAATTTGAGCCCTTTTTACAAAGAGATTGCGCTTTGGGGCCTCTACCAAGTCCCTTCTTTACACCGGCTTTGGCATTTTTACACAGAACTAAACAACAGTGCCATCATGCCACTCCAATGTTTGATTTTAGACAGCATGCTGGCATCGAGGAAGTAAAAGAGGCGTTACATTTATTACATTTAACTAAACCTCTAGTGACATGTAACATACATCTATCTTCTCTGTTATATAACAGCTGACCTCATCTGTTCTTTCTCTTTGAGTCAGGCACTAACTGCTGCTAGTTACTTTTTAAATCTCCTGCGGAGGGTCGCACACATAACACGTCTTCCAAACATCACACCCGTTCAGCCCATGGTCCTGTCCCATTTACACAGACACCATTTTGATGCTGTTACTACCTCCCTTGCCGTGTGAAAGGTGAGACAACTCTGTCCCCTCATTCCACAATCGTACCTTTAATACTGAACGGCGAGGGGTCATAACAGCGATTACATTCCCACCCTAAATAGGCAGTGTAAAAGGGGCATTTGAGTGTCAAACACTTGATGTCCTCCATTCAGGTGCATTTTTATGCACCAATGTATAGTTTAAATGTCTTCATTTAAAAAAAATCCCCTGTTCATGTTTTCATTGGGAAAAACAAATGCATATGTTTTGATTATCGAGGAGAACATGCCCCCTGCTTCCCGCCCCAAAATCTATGCTTGTTCTTGCAATCACAGTCTTTCACACTGGTAACCTACTTCCCAGGTGAACACTGTGATGGACATACTCGCACACTTACACAGCCCTCATCACGTACACATGGTCTGACACATTCCTCTAAAAATCGTGCTTCCTTCTAGGGCTCCTCACCTCACATGCATCAAAAGGAGATGAAAACTTAATATTGCTTATTTTTCTGACCCAGACAAAAACCAGAATGGCCCACATGTTGTGAATCCATGTGCACATCTTTGTTTTGATACACCTTTTGTACATTGTCTTGCAATGTGTGTATATTGTGGTCAAATTTTGTGATTCTTGCTATTGAACAAATTGACATATTTCTCCCCACTATTTGATTGGTCTGTGGGGAATTCTAACTAAATCATTCTGATGTGCAGAACTTTTACCACATATAACACCTGGTGCAGTTTCATTAGAAAACACAAGCATCCTGGTGTTCCTCTGTGGTAGCCGTCAGTCACTGAGTATCTCCTCTTTCAGTCCTCTTTGAAAGGTCAGGGCTCGAGCCTCACGTAGCTGTGAAAACATGGTGAGGGAGCACGCAGGGTGCTCCAGGCGGGTTACTACTACACTGACCTCACTTCACCTCCCTCTGTCATTTTAACTCTCCCCGCTGCACAACACCTCCAGAGTTACAAACCTTATTTTGTCATTCTTCTGAACTGGCTCACAAGTCTTCCTGTAGAAATAATCCAAAAACAAGCATCCAAAATGGAAAAAAGTAGTGTTTCAAACTTCTTGGCTCCTGCACATATTTCCAATACATACACTAGTAGCTCCCAAACTGGGGATCAGGACTCCCAATGGGTACCAATATACATTTGTTGGGTCACAGGATCATTAAAGGGGGGAGAAAGAAAAAAATACTTTCAGAATTTTTGCTTGCTTGTGAAATATTGTAAAATTTTACCCATTCAAGCCTGTAAAAAAACTTAAAATAAATAATATATGAATGAAAACTTGCTCTTATGTCCGCACTAACACCATGACCTCTGATAAGGTGTTACAAGCATGTGTTCATTCATGTTTATTTTAAGGTTACATAAGGTTGGGAATCACTGCTGCACACACTCACATTTTTTCTCACTAAGCTCTCACACAATCTCTCCTCTGCTCTTTGGTGTATTTTGTTGCTTCTTTGAACAAATGTGTTCCCTTGTTTATCATTCCAGGTCTCTCGACATGCACCCTGATATCCATCTCTCCCTCCTCCTAACGCTGCTGCTTCTTCAAGGTCGGTTGGTTTGTTTTATAACTGTTTTGCATTTAGTTTCTGTTGAGGAGTGCCCTCCTGTATCTCTCTGGTATTCAGAGTTTACAGTTTTGGAGGGTCACTTAAAAATCATTTGGTGCATACAACTAATGTGATACTATACAGCCTTTTCACTTCACTAAGCTTGTTCACTTTATTGTCAAGAGTTAGATGAGAAGATTGATAGTTTACCGCTCTTTTGTACAGCAAATATGATGCAACAGCTAGCAGTCAGTTAGCAAAGCCTAATTTCAGGGCTTTAAAATGAGCCATTTCAAGGTAACTGTTTGACTCAAAGGCAGATGAATATTAATATATATCATATACTGATGGGTATAAGTATTTGTAGAGAGAAAGACTGAAGTCGGAGTAATTTTTTTTCACAAATACGGTGATTAAAATGTTCAGTGTGTGGGCATTTGCGAGCATATTTGAGGTATAAATTTGTGCATTTTAAGGTGGAAAATGTGTGATGCTTCACCGTTTCGCCTCTGGTCAACCTAAGACTTTTTTACAAGCTATTTTTCGTCTTAAACCTATCAAGTCTCCAATGCTGAAGAATTCCCGTCATCTGCTCTTCAAAGTGATTTCCTCCTGTACTTAAAATACTTGCTTGTTTCCAGGTTAGTCAAATTTTGCATCACTTTTATAGCATATCGTCAGTTTTTTTCTCTCAGACCTGAGAGTACAGGTATTTGCCTGAGGGGAGAGGCGGGAGTCATGGGGCAATATAATCTAAGACTTGTTTTCAAAAATGACAGCTTCAGCACCATCTGAAGTATTTATTACTGACCATTTTAAGACTTTGAACTTGAGCAAACAAGACTGTTTCACCTTGTCAAGACGCCCCTCTTTCCACCCGTTGCTGACAAGATGGATAACATGTTGCAGTGCTTCACCAGCTAAATATCCTTGTAATCCAGTCTGTCAAGTTAAAATTCCAAGAAAGGAAGCCGATTCTACTTTTAACTGTGATTTCCAGGTAATATTCCTAATATCTCCCAGGCTATGGTGGGATTAATGTCAACTAGGAACTGACTCCTCAGCCCGAAGAATCATGCTTATTATCTTGCTCCTGATTTTCCCGCTGTTTTAATTTACAGAAATAAAGATACGTAGTCATTTTACAAGAGGCACTTGGCTGAACAGACAGGCTTTTTGTTCAGAGCAGTGGGGCCCCGCTGACCATCAGAAAGCAGCTTGCCAAGACCCAAAACTTTCACCATCAGCTGTCAGGAGAGCTTTGGCTGACGTTGGTATTAGGGACAGATGAAAGGGTCAGGATTGAGACAAGGTGGGAACGGAGGCCTCCGACTTGCAGGTGGTACTTCAATTTATGTTTGGGGTTGATTTAACTCTTAAATGTACCCTGACCTCATGCAGTTGGCTTCTTTCCTCTAGTGTATTGATGATGGAAAACTTTATGTAAAGACTTGGATTTAATGGGCATTTGTACAAAAGCGTAAAAAAAAGAGCAGTTACACTTAATAGAGAGGGAAAAGGCCACAATGGTGTTTGGGAACGGTGACAAAGTGAGAACGGAAAGAAATTGGGTTACTTACACAATACCGACATGGTACAGCCTGGTACAAAAACGGTTTTGCTCTATGTAGCTAATTTTAACATAGATGACAACTGTACAAGGGGTGAATTATTTTTATAACTCATCCATTTACATTTTATTAAGGCCTAAAGTTATGCAAATTTGAGGATGGTGCTGCTTAAATGACAGGATATCTGCTGAAAGTGTCCTCGGTTTCCAATTAGATCCATCCCTTGTTCCTCCACAGCTCCCCAAATATGGTCGCTTCTGGTTCAAAAAAACTGAGATGGGGATGACTGAAATGCCAAATTTGAGGCCAGTAGATGACGACACAGTAGCTACATCTATTAATTATAAAGTCTATACTGTAAACATGTCTATTTCTTTTGTAATGTTGGGCATTTCAACATGGAGGTCTATGGGGATTTGCTCTGTTTTGGAGCCAGCCTGAAGTGGCCATTCAATAAACCAATAAACTGCAGTTTTCGGCACTTCGCTTTGGCTTCATTTTTCAGCCTCGGAGACGGACACTTGAAAGACACCAAACCGACTAGTCCACTACTTTTTCAGAATTAATCTTTTAATGTGATCACTGCAATTTTTGTCATTGGCAAAATGGGTTTCATTTACACATTACTGTCAGCCCATATTATTGTCAGTCATATTTCTTCCTCCCTTAACCCTACTTCACAGCTTCAGTGACAGAAAGATGAGTAGAGTAGGAGGATAAAGTCAGCGTTAGCACTAAATTCTCCGACATAGACATCCTCTTATTTCTGTTGAACTTTTGTACTTGAAACCTTTCTTTGATGTGACCGTCCTTCTTCACCTTCGCCTATTTAGCAGACACTAAATCAGCACGAGGCGAACAGCCTGAAGCATCACAGCAACAGGAACAAACTGACAATTTTGTTCCGTGTTGTGATTGGAGAGAATGACTGTGCTATTCAGAGAGTGCAAGCTGTTTAATGTGGAGATACATGTAAAACCATTCAAGCGCTGCGTCTCCGCGCCGGACAAATGCCTCTTTGACCCGTTGGGGTTACCAGGGGCAACAAGGCGTGTTCACATGGGTATTCTGAGCAGGAAATCACATGCCCCTCGCTCCTCTCAGGGCTGTACGTGTGCCTGAATAGAGCGACATCCTTTCAGTGAATAGTGGGAAAGAATGGTTTTCTTCACTTGTCCACTCACATTAGCTTTGAATACTTAATTGTCCATTGCAGAAAGGGTCAAGTGGGAGTCAGTGAACTGTATTGGCTTTATGGACAACATCTCATTTATTATTTAATTTTCCTTCTGAAGGCTCTAATGATGTTTTTTAAAGCCTCTGAACAGACTTAGATAAAATGGAAAACAGCTGAGGTTTACAGAGCAGTGTGACTATTTTTCTTGCTTAATTTTTTATCCTAATTTCATAGTTGTGATTTATTAGAAAATAAAGCACAAACAAGAAAAAAGACTTTTTAAATATGTGCATAAATTTGTGTTTCTTACATGAGTTTTTTCCCTTCTTTTTAACTTCCCCTCCTGTTAATCATCATTCACCCCTCAGATTTATCTTGAGGCGGTCCTTAACCTCAGGTGTCAATTTTATTAATTTTTCAAGCCCATCGTCAAGAATTACAAATTTGCCTGAAGGGGCTTAACAGTCTGTAAAGCATACAACACCCTTTGTCCTTTTCCACCCTCGCTTCAGGAAAAAAAAACTTTAATGGGAAAAATGTTGTTTAAGAGTTAAGGTAGCCTAGACACATTTGTGAACATTTTTTTCATAATAAAGTATGTTTTTTGTGTTATTCTTGAAAAAAAAACCAATACAGCACCTATGTATGTTGTATAAGGTTTTGTTTCAAAATGATGGTTTTGGTGGCCTAACTACTGTATCTTAATACCATTATGTTGGAGCCATGTATGCACATACAGTATGTGTGGACAATGTGACTGACCTCTATGTTGTTTGTCCCTCCTAGTCCAGCAGAGCGCCTCAGTGCAGGAGATCCAAACCAGCCATGAAAACATCATCAAGATCAATTCAGCAGGCGAAAGTAAGTAACTTACCCAAAAAACGACACAAAACAAAGAGGTTGTGGTTACTGGATGGAACCGTGACATACACCTGCATGCATGTAATTGTATGTTAGTAATTAAATGATGCAAGCATGACTTCGGTGCTCCGCTTGAACTAAACCATGATGGCACATATATGGGCACAGAAACGCAAAAGGCCCCACTATCTCACAAGTTTTTGTCCTTTTGTAGTTATTTTGTGTCTCTCTGAGGTCATATTGTAGTGATTTTGTATCCATGTGGTGTCTATTTGACATCATGTTGTGTCTCTTTGGTAATTTTGTGGTTATTTATCCTCTTTTTGTAGTCATTTTGAGGAAATATTGTGTCTCTTTGTAGCTATCTTTCCGTTTGTAGTCATTTTGTGTCTATTTGACTGGATAGTTTGTCATTTTTGTAGTCATCTTGTATGTCTCTGTATACATTTTGTGTCTCTGAGGTCATATTGTAGTCATTTTGTCTTTATGAGATAATTTGGTGTCTATTTGACATCATTTTGTTTCTTTTTGGTAATTAATTGTAGTATTTTTTTCACCTTGTGGTTGTTTGGTCCCTTTTTGTAGTTATTTTGTGTCTCGTTGTGGATCCTTTGTAGGATAAGGCCTGAGGGGGCGCTAACACTTCGGGCCCCTGGGCCTCAGCCTGGTGGGCCCTTTCAAAAATCCACAAATAATGGCATGGTGTGTATAAGCTGAAGTGACAGAATGTGCAGGGACTGACGTAGACGAGGTTATAAAAAAGTTTGAAGAATAATGAAGTTGCAGTGAATAGCTAATAAAACTGTGAGATAGAATGAGTAGAAGACTGGAAGAATCCTTTGAGGCGGTGGGTGGTCTCATTAGCCTGATGTCTGTGTCACAGAGAGAAGTGTTTGGAGGTGACTTTCCCAGACGCAGACAGACGGCACACTCACTGTCTCTAATGGCCCTCTTCATGATCAGCTGCACATTCTGACATGACAGCAACACTGCAGATTATTTATGCCACCAGTGAGCACAAACATGCTCGGTGATGGTTTTGTGAGTGTGTTCCTGGGAAAGGAAAATGAGCTCGCCGGCACGCTAAACTGTTTTTCTCTTATTACGTCAGGGTATTATTTTCATCAACTCCATCCCATTTTATCGCTAACCAGGATAATCCCATAATGTCCAACTAGAACAAAGAAATGGAGCTGTTTGCCAGAAATGCAGTGAAGACAATTAATTAGTTTTGATGTATTTTATCTACTTTTCCAGTGTGTTTAACTGTGTGTGTGTGTGTGTGTGTGTGTGTGTGTGTGTGTGTGTGTGTGTGTGTTTTCATGGGAAGTGATGATGTGCTCAGCAGCCATGGATATCCTTTTCCTCATGGATGGTTCTTACAGCGTGGGGAAGGGCAGCTTTGAGAGGTGCAAACACTACGCCATCAAACTCTGTCAGGCACTCGACATCGGACCAGACAAGGTTAGTTTTCTTTCTGTTCTTCTCCCTCTTTCCCCTCTCTAGCTCTCTCTTTCTCTCATGTCAATCGTCATCCATGTAATCCCACCCTGGTGCAGGTGCGAGTCGGCTTGATTCAGTTTGGTTCCACTCCTCGGCTGGAGTTCGCCCTGGACTCATACACCACCAAACAAGAGCTGAAGAAGCACTTGAAGAAGATTTCTTACAGGTGTGTTTCTCCTCTCATCTCACATTGAGACAGATAATGCTTTAGGATGCAAAAGACTATATCATAGTGTGATTTGGAGTACGTGGAAGGGCGGCAGCTTTTTTTTTTATACTGCTAAAGGTAAATGACTGAAAAAATAATGACTGAGAAGATGATATACCAGCGCACGGATAGGTTGCGAATTTTTATTCTATGTTGGTGACACCTGAGCAAGTCCCATTTATTCAAGAAGGCGATTAAATTTATTTTTATAAATGTATCTATCTACCTATCTATCTATCTATCTATCTATATATATATATATATATATATATATATATATAGTGCTTCCCTTTTTTAAATAGCATTTTTGAAAACCTGGAAGTCATTGGGACAATTGCTCATTTTCCTATGAGAGATGAGTAGGAATTAGTTTCAACATGGGCAGAAATCACAGCAGTTTCCTTACAAATACATAAATATGTGCTAAATTATACTAACAAGTTTCTTGAGAATCTTCATGCTTTCAACTTTTTTTGGCATGCACTCCTCAAAATTCTCTAGTGTGGTTTCAGGTTTATAACATTAATGAAAGAGCTGGCAATAATGGCAAAATAGGGAGTTAATAAAGGTGAGGGTTGATTTATGTTTGACAAGTTATCTGGATCAAATGGAGCAGATTTTGTTCAAACTTGTGCTGAGAACAAAACACACAAATATACACACATTCAGAGGTAATATAAATGCTCCCTGGAGAGGAAAACAAATTAATTTCAGATTAGAGGGGCACACCACAGGTGGTCACTGGATATTAGATAAGTGCATAAGCCGAGAAAGATAATTTGGCCAAGTGTGTGTGTCTGTGTGTCTTTTTGTGTGTGTCTGTGGTGTTCACAGTTTGGCACACCATCTGGTTTGAAATGGCTACCCACGTTTTAAACTTATTAGCTGTCGCCTCACCTCACATCAAACTAATACCTTTGAGAGTTCAAGTGTTGGAGTGCCATGTCAGTGTATGTTTATTCATGCATAACTGGCACTCCACTATTTTTGTTAAATGTTGTATAATTTACATCACAAAAAATACTATTTTGTGCTTTAAAACTCCTACTTTGCATTATTTCTCCCCACTCCTGACCAAAAATATGACTAGAAACATGGATAATGTGCATGATTACTTATGACAACACTGCAGTAAACAGTAAAATGTAAAGTATGCTAGACACAAAATGTTACAGACTCCAAAATAATTAGATTTTTTTCAGTGGCTCAATTCATTCTTTTGAAATAGTTAAAGTTGCTTTTTCAAGGATTTAGGTATCGTCCACTTGTTCATGTATTTTTTCCTTTTTTCTTTTTTTTTTAATGTGGCTTTTTCTGTGCGTTTTGGCTGTTCATTCACTCACAAACTGGGTTTTAGGTCAGTGAAAACAGACCTTTTATAAAACCCCGTTTAAGGTGAAGATGATCAAAAAGCTATGTTGATGCACAGAGTGTGCTGCATTATCTCCTTTGTGAGGCGTCAGGAATCATAATGCGCTGTGGAGGTCACTGCTAAGTAATTGAACGCTCCGCTTGTTGGTTTGGTACACTCTTGACAGCGCTTCCAATTGTGGTTTCGCAGTTTCATTTGGATGGAAATTTTTTATAAAATCACGCTTGTGTGGATGGAATTTCTTTAGCAGAAACCAGAAACCATTACCTTGTGTTGTTAACAATGAATCTGGTCAAGGGAGCTGAGGTATTTTAATCATGCTTGAAGGCCTTTGAAAGTTTCATGGTATTATTTTGTAGGTTCAGTGCTCTAAGAAGACATAGCATTGTTTTCACAGCTGGAAAAAAAGTATCAATCAGAATGGGAAATCTGATATAATGGCATCTAAATGCCTCACTACCTGTACATCGCTGATTAGGTTTCAGCTGCTGAGTCTCCTAACAACCTCACGTGTTTCTTTTTGGCAGGTGGCGAGATTGAAAAATGGCTCCTGCACAAACTGACATTTATGTCTTTTTGAAAAAAAGTGTCATCGTTTTTAAATGGGTTTTTGAGCCCTTGGGTGATGAAACTTCAGACAATTACAGATGCATTCGCAGTCCAAGAACTAAAACAGGAATTCAATCAAAATTGGTCTGTGGTTTACTTTGGCAGTGACATGCAGGCTAGTATTAACTCTGCTGGCTTCTGTAGTGCAGTACAAATTCTCTAATTGTTCTGTTTTGTTTTCGTTCAATGGTATCATTAAAAAAATATCTGAACCCCCAGGGGAGGCAGCACCCAGACAGGCCTGGCTCTCAAGTACGTGCTGAGGAAGGGTTTCCCAGGCGGCCGTAACTCCTCTGCCGCAGTGCGGATTGTCATCCTCTTATCAGATGGGAAGTCTCAGGGCAACGTGGTGCAGGCGGCGGAGCAGCTCAGAGAGACCGGCGTGGTTGTGTTTGCTGTGGGCATCCGCTACCCCAAGTATGTTTCTGGTTGAACAATGATAATATATTAAACGACTTCTTTTCAGTCTCTAGAAAAGTTTTTTGTTTTTCAGGTGGGAGGAGCTACATGCTTTGGCCAGTGAGCCAATGGAGAGCCACGTCTTCTTCGCAGAGCATTTCCTCGATGCTGTCAACGGCCTTTACACCACACTGACCACCTCTTCTGTCTGCAATGCCACACCTGCAGGTGCAAGACTTTTTCACTTTTATGGCAATTATGTCCGCCCTTTCCCTCTCTTCTTTACTTTTTTGTGTTTCTTTTTTTTTCAATTCCATCATCACATCCCCATTTCACACACATCCCTACCCAAACCTCCTGTACCGTTCCCCAGGCTGTCAGATGGAGTCGTTTCCCTGCGAGAGGAAAACACTGGAGACAGTGAAAGAGCTGCAGGGGAATTACATGTGTTGGAAAGGCTCCAAGGGGTATTCACCACACACGTCTCTCTGTCCATACTACAGGCAAGTGGACATGAACGCATGAAAAAAGGATTCTTGTTGTCTTTTTATGCACTTTTACAAGAGAAAAACCTGTACTCAGACTCAAAATTCTAGATAATTACTTGATATGAATCCAGATCGTATAATGGACTTTTTTTTTTTTTTTTTTTAATGAGTATGAGCATTAACCGCGTAAAATGTGTCAATATCCAGGGGAGGAAATTCTCATTCTCTACACTTGTTTTTCATTGCTCAATGCACCACAAGACTGGGGTCAATCAACAGGGCAACTCCGATGTGTTAATGTGCTGTGTCAGTCCGAGGGTGTTAATAAAAAACAAGTGCAGTTCTGCCACAGCCTCCCAGGGCAAATTAAAGGGGGCTAATTTAATTTCACAGCACACTGCAGCCTCACCACAGTGAAATGGCCAAAGCCAAGTAGAGCTCACTGCTGAAGAACCATCACGTTTCCATTTGATCTTCCACATTTCTCATGAATCCACTAAACTGCCAAGCAAATTATTTTCACAAAAACTGATTTTTTTAGTCACAGCACAAAGTAGGAATGCTGTTTGTTAAATACAGTAAAATGGATCTATGTAATATCCATTTAAATTAAGATTCACATAAATGATAGATAGCATGATCCGACGTACATGTTTGCAAAATAAAGAAATGGTCAGAATATGTATAATGCCTCTCTTTGTTGTAAAGCTTAGTGTTTATTTACATCATGGGAGGACCAACACAGAGCCAATTTGAAAATGGAAATTTCGTTTATACGATAGTGGATAGAAAGAAAATTATTTCTCACAAAATACTACATTTTTTATTCATTTTCAACCTCACACAACAATTTAATTTTGTGTTAGTCCAAATCATTCAAATGTGTGTGTTGCAGGTACAACAAGATGTACAAGAGACACCAGACAGTCTGCCATCGGACTATCTGTCCAGGTAACAACTCTTGTCCTCTCTTTCTTTCTCTCTTTGAGATGTAGTGTACATGCAGTGTTGACAGACTAACTTTTAATATGTATTCCACTGCCACTTGCTGAATATATGCCCTAAAATGTAACCTGTAATGTATTCCTTTAGATTATTGAACTAAAGTATTGTATTGCTAATACTTCAGATTACTTTTGGAATACTTCAAAATTGTCTTGCTGAGCTCATTTGTTTTTGTGGCAGGTGCTCTGCACACACACAAATTGTTGCATTTGTTTTTGAAAAAAACAGTTAATTGAAAATGTACCAATATGCCTCATATGAATTTTAGATCAAACAAAACAAAGCAATCCCTTCAAGTAATCTATTTTTACAGTAAGTATATACAGAATACCATCAGTTTAAACTGTAACAGAATACAGTTACTCATACTTTGTATTTTTAATATGTAATGTTGTTTCTTTTATTCCATAATTCCCAAACTCTGTGTTTACGCCTGTTCATATACATTTATAAAGCCTACTTCCTGCTATTGTCTTTCTCTACTACGCTGTAGATCCCTGCGACTCTCAGCCCTGTCTGAATGGTGGAACATGTGTATCAGAAGGTCCAGAGGGTTACCACTGCAAATGTCCACCTGGCTATGGAGGAGACCCACACTGTGGTCTGTACTTACTTAAATATTAGTGTCCTCCAGCTGGTTGCATACTATCTCTAACCTGACTCTCCGTCCCTACTCAGCTCCTGCATTATCACTGGACTGCTCCGTGGACCTGCTGTTCCTGATGGAGGGCTCTGCCACGCTCACCTTGGAGGGCTTCCTCCACCTCAAGTCCTTCCTAAAACGCTTCCTGCGCACTGTGATCGGGTCCAACAGCCCCAGTAGAGTCGGCCTGGCTGTGTTTGGTGGAGACACCAAGGTCGAGGCCCCAGTGGACAACTTCAAAGGGGATCTGAGAGGTCTGCTTAAGGCCGTTGAGGCACTTGAGCCAATAGGCGGCGAAACCCTGACAGGCCAGGCGCTTCGCTATGTCACACGTCACGGCTTTGTGAGTGCGCCAGTGTTTGCGGATGTCACAGATGACCTGCCCCGTGTGGTGGTGCTGCTCACTGCCACTCCTGCTGTGGACGAGGTGGTAGAGCCCTCTAAATACGCACGAGACAGAGAGATCTTCCTCATAGGGGTGGGACCAGACTACTTAAGGGGACAACTGAATAATATCACAGGGAATCCTCAGAGGACTATCACCTACACGCCACCTGAGTTCAGTGCTAAGATCCCTGAACTGAAGGCTAAGATCTGCAGTGTGGATACTCAAGGTACTGACTGATAGACTGACTAGTTAATACCTAATAAAATATCCAAATTACCATGTGAATAACAGTGTTATTTTGTAGTAATTAATTCTTAAAGGGAGACATGCTCAGTCATCTAAGAAATGCATTAAATATGTAACAAAACATCTCCAAATCCTTCAGATCTCCCTTCTATAACATGAAGTTTAATAAACCCTCTGGAATTTGCAGAAAAAAATATATCTCTAGGGTCTTGAAATAGCACTTCTAAATCCTGTTTTGTATGTTTCCACTAGTGATCACTGTCTGTAAATTTTAACGACATAATTTTTTGTCTTTTTTGTTTTTCAGGTTGTTTGGGCCAAGCAGTGGACCTGGTGTTCGCCCTGGACGCCTCAGGTGGTGTCAGTCCTGATAATTTTAGCACCCTCCGTGACTTTGTGCGCAGCCTCACCGTCCAGTTTGACATCAACCGTGACGTGGCTCAAGTGGCCCTCGTGGCCTACGGTCGGAGAGCCACCACCGTCTTCAACCTGGACACCCACGAGACTGGTTCTGCCATCCTCAAGGCTGTTGGTGATGCCAACTACATGGGCGGAATGGCTTCAACTGGCGCAGCTTTGCTTCACGTTCACTCCAACGTCCTCACGGTGGCCAAAGGTGCACGGCCTGGAGTCAACAAGGCCGTGGTAGTGGTGACAGACGGTTCAGGCAGTGATGACGCTGTTGTTCCAGCTCAAAAGATTAAAGATAACGGAGTTTCGCTGTTTGTGATCGGCATTGGAGATGTACAGAGAGAGAGGCTGCAGCAGATTGCTGGTTCAGAGGAACACATGATCGCGGTGCCGTCTTACGAAGATCTCAAGTACTTTGAGGATGTTCTGGTGCAGATGCTGTGTTCAGGTGAGACTACAGAAATTCTTGTTACCAAACCCTCTCAG
Organism: Plectropomus leopardus; assembly: GCF_026936395.1. NCBI lineage: Eukaryota > Metazoa > Chordata > Actinopteri > Perciformes > Serranidae > Plectropomus > Plectropomus leopardus. Next base: position 14,234,329 of record NC_142194.1, read on the forward strand.
GACAGCTTGTCCTGTTTTTTACAAATGTGTCAGCTACATTAGCGAATCTCGCTCCTCTTGCCTTCCTTGCTGTCTGAAGTATGCTCTGCTGCTCCGGGAGCGTGGTGCTCTGAATAACCTACAGGTTTATTCCGGTAGCGCTCTGAATTTACCATATCCAGTTTTTAAGTTTTCTGAATCACAGTCTCACGTTCAGTGAGCAAACCTCTAACATTACAATACCAAAAATGGCAGAAAGTAATGCACCCACAGAGATAACCACTCCTGACCACTGAAAAGAGAAAATGTGGGATTGAAAAAGTTTATATAAGCTGTCATGTCTTTCGTGCCTTTAATTATTACTAAGAAAGAAAGCTATCAAATTTCCAAATTAAAACGCTGATCGGTAATGTTGGAATGCCTTCTAGTGGACAGAACCTGTAACAACCACAAGCTAATGGTGGCAATGAATTTAGCAATACATAACATTGTGTATACAGCGTATTAAATATGAAAAAAGGGCTATGGTAGAAGCTTTTCCGGAACCTCAGTGCTGCCTAGGCGTAACTGGTATTTTCTTCCCAACCTCTACAGGGAGAAAAGGCTGTCATCCAGGTGGTGGTTTTCTTTAATTATAATCCTGGCCTTATTCTCGCTGCATCTAGTGTAAATAATCTTTAGGCAGGGTAGAGCACTCCCCATTTTATGTGCAGCTAAACAAACGACTCTTTGCAGAGCCTTACGATGCAGTTGAGTGCTTTTCTGTAACAGGCAGTGAGGTTCCCTGACACTCTCGATGGTGTAGGAGTAGAAATTCCTCAGTATTTGAGGGGATACCAAGAAGATCCTCAAGCATCTGAGGTGAAACAGCATTGCCGTTCTCATCACTGAGTCAGTGTGCAGCGCCCAGGTCAGGCCCTCTGTCATGAGGACACAAAGGTACTTGAAGCTGTCGTCCCTCTCCAGAGAGTACTGGCTCATTTTAAGGGAGTGCAGTTCCTTCCCTGCTTCTTCCTCAAAGTCCACTATCATCTCCTTATGTATAGTATAGTATTATACAGGAAGACTGAAAGCTCTACTCTATCGATAGGAAGAAGGGGTTGATTAAGAAAGGGACCTGTACAAAATATGAGTTTGCGAACTTAATGGTATGGTATCAAGCTGATTTCTGATAACATTTCTTAGAGGTTAAAAAGCCGGTAAACCTGTGCAAGCCCAACCCGTGTATGAATGACGGGACCTGCATCCTGTCTGGAGGGAGCTTCCGCTGTCAGTGCCGAGGCTATGAAGGACCACACTGTGAAACAAGTCAGTGGCAATAATGAGTCTTCTTTCCTTGTTTTCTTTATTTGCCTCCACTTTCCTGCCATGAAAAATGTTACTATCCTTACTCCTTTCTATAGAACCTTTGCTCTCAAGTGTTTATCAGTCAAAAGTCTTTGCAGTAAAAGCATAATTTGCATGTGCATGTGACTTTTCTGTCTGTAGGAAGCAGCAGGTCTTCATCCAGAGGAGATCTCCCGAGGCCTGCGGGTCTCAGGAAGAAGAGCAGGCAGAAGAAGAGTCACCAGGAGCTCCTGCATCTCTACAAACTACACCGTAGGAGACACACTGCCTGATACACACATAAACACACATACTTTACACAAAACCAAGTCGCTTATGGACACTTAAGAGAACAAGGACGTCTGCCGGTCCACAGTGGAGTAAAAGGGAAACATTAAGGTTACTGTTTTAGTATTTAAACATGAACTTAAACTTCAATAAGTGCCTTCAAACTGTGTGTATTTCTACTGTTTGTTACTGCGCTCACTGTTTTGCAATTGTCTCAATGTGGTTTTCTTGTTTATTCAAAGATGTAAACTTTTATATATTATAGTGTATACTTGTGTCATTTTATTATCACCATAACCTCGTTATCTCCTTCAAACTTAGAGAAACATCCAATTTGTGCCAAAAACAATGCTTCACACCAAGTGCTCTATTTTTATGTATTAATATAATATACTATATTTACAGTTTTTAAAATATGCCCTTCCTTACATGTTCTTCAATGTTAAAGATTTTTTTTCTTCGAACAAATGAACAAAATTATTGTATAAATATTTGTATATATGTATTTCATTATTGTGATTTTATTATTAGTTATATTACATACAAACATACATACATACATAGTACTAAAAAATAGAGAAAACTAAGGCAGCTTTTATACTTTAACTTACCCTATACTAATATCCCTTCTGGTGGAAAGAGGAAAAAACTTCCATAATGCATGATTTGTCAATCCAGCTTTAGTCAGTAGTGTCTTTTAAGAAATGAGAATTATTCCACTTTTACAACAGCTAAGAAGCTTTAAAAGGGTATACTGAAGTGACGTGTAATTTTAATGATCAACTAAAAGTTGATCCAGCATCCTTCGCAAAAAGCATTGTTACCATAGTGAAGCTTCGGTCCATTTTCAACAGACAAGCTTGACTGGCTGGTGTAACATTTAGGGGCAAAACAAACAAATTTCAAGCCAGTATTGTCGTCAGTACATTTTTATTTGAATAAAAAGTGCATTTTTAGCTAGCAATACAAGCCACATGAGGCTGAATAATGGTGTAAATATATTTACATCTTGGCTACCAGCATATATGAACCAAGCTACAATCTAGAGTGTACAAAAATGGCCAATTTTAGTTAGAGGGGTGTCTTTCTGTCTCAGTGGTTTTAAATGTTTGGCTGTTTTCAAATGTCCCATTTGTGCATCGCTATCTAGAACAATTGTTAGACTGGCCAAAATGCTGCTACTTCAATGTCCTCCCTCTAGCAAATGGCGACAAGGTAAAAAGTCATTGAAACTGAGATTATCCAGTGGTGTTTGAGAAGACTGCTCGTGCATCTCTCTGATTGGCTCTTTATAGTCTTGGCAGGGAGGTGAGGAAGATGAAGCGTCCAGAGAGAGAAGGGAGGATGTTGATTTAACCGTCTGGTCTGGTAACTTGGCAGTTCCTTGCTGAAGCAAGACAAGTTGTGGACAGCCGACCGGACCAAGAGAAACTCATGAATTTAGGAGGTCAAAGGGAATTCATGTTTTCTTCTAGGTGGTGGATTTCTTCTCCCACTCCTGTTAATACAAAAATATAGATATACAGATATATAATATACATTCTTTTGGACGTAAGTGGATGGTTTTCAGTTGTCCGTAATGCTTACTTTGCAGCTTGTTTCATTTAATAATGGACCAAACAGCAAAACTGTTGTCTCCATTTGTCACTTTGACACAAAAACATGTTAAATTTAGGATCCAGGCCGATAAATTTAGATGTTTCCCTTTAATATATCTGCTGCATTTATGTGTATGCTGCATTTTACTGCCGCAGATGTTCATGGTTGTGTTCTTTTTAACTCCTTTTTATACTGTTGGGTAGTTCAGTCATAAGCTATGCATCATATTCTGTAAGATGTTGATAGCATTTACAGCAACAAAGAGTAGTGGAGTAGTAAAATGTACAATATCCACCTCTGAGATGTAGTGGAGTAGAAGTACAAAGTTGCATAAAATTGAAATATTCAAATAAAGTACCAGTACACTGAACTTGTACTTAAGTACAGTACTTCAGTAAATGGTCTCACCATGGCTTTCTGCAGGACTTTGCCTTTGGTGGCCATGATGGAGGCAGGTCTGTTCTTTAGTGCAGAGGCAGAGTTGACTGGGGAGCCTGGCTCTGCACTGACGTTGCTGTTGCAGGGTTGGGATGGTGATGGTGATGATGATGATGATGTCATCTGGGTAGCAGGGTGGGTTGTTGCTTTAGCCTGAGGGTGAAATATTAAAGATGTAGTTAGGGAGTGAAGCAACCAGCAGCTCTGACTTGGATGTCAAATATTTCACATAAATCAATTTCCTGTGTTCACCCGGATGACGTGTACACTCACCGTGGGTGTGTCCTGGAGGCTGCTGTCCAGTGTGGTCCCCAGTGTGAAAGGTCCTGCCTCCACCTTCTTCAGACTTTCCTTCACTTCCATCAACCGTAGCTCCACCTCGACCCTGCGGCGCTCTGCCTCTCGACACGCCTCGTCCTTCTGCTTCAAACGGGCTTCTAATGAAGCCTGCTGCTTTGTATCTGAGGAAGAGACAGCTGTGAGTCACACACATCAGATACAGTCTTCAATAATGTGTCACAGGAAGTGCAGACATACCTTGGCAGGCACTGAGCTCCTCTTTGGTTTCCCTCCTCTCTTTCTTTAGGTTTGACAGACTGCTCCTCACCTCCTCCCTCTCTCTCTCCAGACGGTCGCGCTCATCAATGTAGCGCCGCATGTCTGCCTCTGTGCGGTTCTTGCCCAGTTTCACTTCTACTGCACCGGGACACCCTGGGAATTAAAGGTAGAAGTTTTATGTATTTTAGCTCATACATAAGTAAAACAACCGCAAGTCTCCACGAAAATTGATGAATCATGTGTGCTCCAGTGCTACCATCATTTACACTATAAGATTTTGCAAAGACATGAGATCTTGCAGGTTCACTTTGTGCAAGACTACAACTAGATTACGTTTGATAATATTTCTTATCCTGCTTCTGGTGGAAAACATTGTGCCAAACTTCCTTTAAGAAATATGACACCTCAACAATTTCTTACATGCCCACAAAAACACTAAGTTACTCTAGAAACGATAAGAGGCGTAACATGTTGATAATATTCTTGTCATTTTAGTATCAATATAATCCAAAAAGATCAACTTTATCTGCTTAAAAACTTAATATTTTGTCGCCCCAATTCGCTACCAGCCTCTGTTGGTTAGCTGTGCTATTTTAATGGGAGAACTTCAGCATTTGCATAAGTCAAGACTTCAAATTTTTGTAATATTAAACATATTTGATTTAGCCGAAATGACACAAAATAGACTGACTTAAGACAACTCAGACTGAGATGGCATGCACCAACTGAGGTACAACTATCATGATTTTATTTCTATATTGGAAATTTATCTGAAATCTGAAATCCATTGAGAAGTCATCATTAGCTGCACCTGTCAATTGTCTGGCTTGCTGGTCTTGGTTATTACTTTATCTTCACCGCTCACTTCTTTAATTGGTTTTAACTCAATTCTCTTGTTTTTTGGTCTGTTATTATGGTCTTAATTATTATTTGATTTAATTCAATTATTTTTTTAAGTGGTTTTAATGTCTTATTAATTGTCACTTTGAAAAACCTTGGTTAATTATTTCAGTTTTTATTCCTACTTCTGTACTGTTGACATCACTATACCTCACATGCTGTGCTGCACATTTTGCTTCCACCAGGTATGAATTGTGCTTTATATATAAAGGTTTGCCCGCTGTTCTCAAAAAGCTTATATGAATTGTAATATAGAGCTGCAATCCACTTTGAATCTGTGCCTTTTGCTGTAGGAGCTGCAGCGTTTCACTAGAGGGCGCTGTGGTATTGTGACATTACCAAGGAAGGGAAGCGGTTCATCTCAATAATCTATAAACATTTTCCACTTAATGTTAATAATTTACAAATAAGTCCTCACCTATGGTATGCGCCTTGGGCCGCTGAGGGTGAGGACTGTGAGGGAATCCAGCAGAAAGCGTCTGGCCTTTGTGGATCTGTCCCCCGGAGGAGGTGAAGGCCTGTGGGATTCCTACATTGCTCCTCTTGGGGGTCTCTTGGCTTTGGGTTGACGTCTTGACTGGTTGAGTTTGTGGCTGTGATGGAGTCGGGGGCTGCTCTTGTTCTGGTTTGCTGGTCACAGATGTGGAACTTGTTCCATTTATCACAGGTGTTGACTCTGGCTCAGGGCGGTTAGTTGAAACAACCTGGATATTAAAGCACAAAACATAAATTCCATGCAGCGGTGAACAGCTATTTGCCTAAAATACAGCAGATATTTCTGTATTACCAACCTCTTTTATTTGAGATGAGGACTCCTTCTGCTCCTCTATTGGAACTGGGGAATGTCTAGAGGTTTCTTTGGCAGGAGGAGATTTACCCCCACAGGACGTATGGAGGAAGGAGCGAACAGGGACCAGGTCCAGGTAAATCCTGTTGTCTGTGTCCTGCTCTGTTTCCACTGAGTCCTTGGTGTCCTGCACGGACGTTTCATTATGTTCCTGAGGATTGTTGTCCTCGCTGTCTGGCAGGCCGCTTTCCTCAGCATCCTGTATTACACAGGAGTCGGAAGTTATGTGATGGAAAGTGGCCAGATTGAGTGAGTCCTTGTAACAGTGAAAGTGAAATTGAGGATAATAGGATAATAAGAAAACAAAAGCAAGCAGAGTGGCTGCAGGGTCCTTATTCAAAAAAGAAAAATAATAGTCACTAGAACAACGACCTCACGGTTGAATGCCTTTGCTAACCAGTCAAGTTGCGGTTACATCCATGTCTGTCCGTACTCATTTTTTGATAATCAGTCAGTGTAATTTTTCTGCAAAAGTTCACAAATATTTTATGGTTTATGGATGAACATGCACTACCAAATTTAACAGCTGAGTTTCCAGGGCTAAAGTGATACAGAGGATTAGTGCATTGATACTGGAAGAAGATTAAGTGTCTCAATTTTTTGGTTTTAGATAACGTACCTCTGGATCAGCTATAGACGCCACATCATCATACAGTTCATCAGAGTTGTGAGAGATGGAGGGTGGGGTGTCTATGTAGGTGTTTGGCTCTGAATACCTCCTCTGCATCAAGCTAGAGAGACACAGGAATACACAGAGGGGTAAAGTGTGAATAATGTGCAGAAGTATACATGCAACAGTCGGACCAGAGTCCCTTAAAGTGGACAGAAATTAAGGGTCTTACTATAAGGAAGTCTTGGCAGCATTGACGATGCTGGAGATCCTCTCAGCGTTTACGTAGTCATACGTCAGCTCCTCTGGGTCCATCTTGCTCCCTGTCTGTGACAGTAACAGGCCCAGCCAGTGGCCCATGTCTGCAGACGTCTTAGCCTGAGAGAGGAGAGGAAGATAAAGCGTTGATCAAAGTGCATTCAGTACATACCATGCACTTGAAACATCATGAGTTCAAAACAAGCCTTTGGTTTATGCTGCATACCATCTGTGTTTTTGCAGAACAATATGATGTCACAGCTGACCTTAGACCTTTTAGATATAAAATGTCATCACTTTATGATGATAATTTATTAGACACGTGTGAAATTCTGTTCATACTTCAGTCCAAGTGGACGTTTGTGCCAAATATGAGGAAACTCCTGCATGGCCTTTTTGAGATATTGCAATCCTGAGAATTAGAGGGACGCACAGTCACAGTGACCTTGACCTTTCTCTACTAAGACGTATGTATGTAAGAACGTATGCACGGACAACCCAAAAACATAATGCTTCCACCACAGCTATTGCTGGTGCATAGCTTCCCAGCAGTATTTAAATATGCAAAACCTTTTAAGAAGTGAAATGTCGAATATCCTCAGCTGAGCAGTTCGACTCATCCAAGAAGCGATAGCAATTTGCAGTTTTGTGACAGACAATGATGTCTTTTGCCATTTGAAAATAGCAGTTAGTGTGACTGATACAGATAAAACAGCTCTTTTCAATAACCAGGCAAAATTATACCCATAATAAGACAATTTCACAAAGAGAAATGTTCACAACCAATTATTATTTTGTGAGGTTCAAACGGCTCATCTAATAGAACTGTGTGAGGCAACACATGACGGACACATGAATTAAAAAAGGTGATACATTTCTTTAGGTGTTTTGTTTGTTTTGGTAAATACTGGACAGGGAAAAGTTTCAATTTATGAAAAAAAAAACAATCATAACAAGAAAGAAAACAAACCGTAAATGTGTCAGAGCCCTCAAGACTAAACATTAAACTCCACTGGCCTACGACCAAATATGCACTGTAGCAGGGTGGTACTGAAAACCTAATGAAAAGGGCGTAGCATTAGTCCCCTAAATCCCAGTACACCCACACCCTTCACTCACACACACATATGCACACAAACATGCAGACCACCCTTGTGTGCACACATATAGTACTCAGGCTAAGTTTGATGTCAGCAGAAAGAGATTTCCACATGAGGACATGTTTCCTATAGGTAGCTGTACACCATTTTTCTTTTGGAGTGATACTGACATTTGTTTTTTTCTCTTGCTTGACTTCTGGTTATTTCTCAGGGCAACAGTGACCTGTCCTCCCCTACAGAGACACTGTGATGTAACTGGAAACACACAGTGCTGCATCCCACCATATTTCTATTTTCAATCATCTTTAGGAACGCAGTCTGGCACCCCACTACAACTCAAAGCCCTCACTTTGGTGAAAGACGTCACAGTGTCAAACTATTATGTGTTAAACAGTGTCAAACCGTTTATTCAGATGTAAAACATTTGTTTGCAAAGCAGCAGAAGTGTGCTGCAGCAGTTTTTTACCTCCAGGGTTGCCAGCTGTGTGCCGTCCATGTCGATCCTAAAGGAGTACAGGTGCTCGGGGCTGGGGTCGGGCAGAACGCTGCAGCCCCCCAGTGTCACAGCTGGCTGGCTCACTTTGTTTTTGCCTTTGTCCTGGTAAAACCATAGCTGTCCATTCTTTATGAGACACCAGCAGGTCCGCCATTGGCTGTTCACCAACACATTGAGGTAGCCTGACAAAGGAAAGAGGCGGTAACTTAAACATGATGCACCTGTAAGTTACATGATCATTATACCTCACCAACGGTTATCTACATTTGTTAAAAGGAATATTTCACCCCCCAAATGACCATTTGTATATCAGTTACTCACCATGTAATAAGTTCAATGTTGTTTTTTTCTTTTGTGTAAATGAGGAATCCAAAAACTGAATTGAAGTCATAGGGGTCCACATTTAACAACAGCAAAACTATATCAAAACATCTTGTTTGTATGTCTTTCTTAGTGAATCCAACAAAAATCTCCAGTGGCTGATTTGGGGCAGTGGTGGAGTGTTGTTTGCCCTGTAGGGCTGCCCAAGAATGGGGTGTAACAATGTCTATTTTTTTAAGGCTACATATGTGGAAATACTAGACATTTTCACTGGTACAAATCTAGAGTAACTGTTAAGAGTATAGGAACTGTGCCTGAGTGACAGTTCATGCTTTGGGACTTTTTAATCTGGCCCCACATGCACAGCAGATCTCACCTGAGGTGTCCATGGATTTCTCTGGGCTCTCTAATGAGGAGGGTTTCTTCTTTCCAATGTTCATGAGGTTGCTGAACTTCAAACCTGCCCCATATTTTTTCTTCACTGTGGATAGGAAGAGAATAATTCTTGACATTATTTTCTAGAACAGTTTTACTGTCAGATACTTAGAGCTGCATAATGTGCCAAATCCCATTATTTTAGACTGACTCAAGCCTGCGTAGAAGCGGAAAAATAAAAAAGTCTCACCATCTTTGTTTTCGGGAGTCTCAGCGTGGCTGTCAGTGCTGCTTCCACTCTCTGAAGCCACTGAGTGTCTCTCATTCAGTTCTCCCTGAAAGTTTAAGCATTTTGAGGCATTTAAAAGGCACGTTCATCAACTCATAACAAAAACAAAAACTGTTACCGAGCCCTATAGTTCAAGTAAAGCCAATCAAAAGCTGCTTAGACCTCCTCCAGAGGTTGTCTGATCATGGAACGACAAGTTACTTTAAAGCATTAAAGTCTGAAGTTAATTTACCTTTGTACAGATGAGCCTCGGGGAGTCGGACACAGAGTGCTGGTTGTCACAGTTTTCAGCCGGCTTGGGACTGATCTCCTGAATCACCTAATGTACAAGTGGTTGATAAGTGTCGACATAGTTTTATTTTTATGAAATCACTATCAAAACTGCAGAATTAACTTTTAAAAATGAGTCTGTGCATATAATAGTAAAAACATGACACTAGCTAATTTTTCCACTGGCTTACCCTCAGCCACTGCTCTGTCTGCTCCTTGCTCTGTAGGCCCAGCACGATGGCCTCCCCTCCAACGGGAATGACCTTCAGTTTGTGCTCTTTCCTCTTCAGCTGCTTCTCCTTGTAGACCACAGTGCAGCCCAGCAGGCTCACATCCAGCAGAGGCGTCTGTTCCTTGGAGCTCTTATAGCACTGAGAGAGGCAGAGGTAACACCGGACTCAGTAGGTACTTTGACGGAGGGTTTGTCAGCAAAATGACCAAAATGATTGTACCTTGTTAAATCCCTCTCCATCCCCTACAAGGTCACTAACAGTTAGTGTCATGTTGGTCTGGAACCCAGACGCTGCCCTCTTACTGCTATGAGGCAACATTAAAATGTATTTTAGCCACCTAAATAAATCAATATCTGTTCAACTGGTATATTCAGAGTATTTTTTTTTTTTTTTTTACCAGTTTTCCTAGCCATCAGACAGCCCGTTTCTGACAGGGAACTGAGGCTGTTATATCCATCTATGCTCTCTTCAAAACCACCAAACTAAAAAAAAAATAATAATTTTACATCGCAGAACACGTGAGTTGCTCGTCTAAACTGCCTCAGTTTTTGTTTATGTTATTGTGTGACCTGTTGTGTTTTAAAGGATGAGATCACATTTACCATAATCACACAATAAGACAAGCAGATGTCCAACCCCCGTCTTAAAACGTCCAACTTTAAAGCAGGAATAATGTGTGTACAGCCTGGTACAAAAAATGCTGTTTTTTTCTAACTCACCCATTTACATTTTATTAAGGCCCAAAATTATACAATTTAACGGCAGAGCTGCTTGAGTAACAGGCGGTCTGTGAGGCGTTGCTACAGTTTGTAAGCCAAATCAGCCCCTCATTCCTGCACAGCTCCAGGCTCTTGTCACTACTGACTCCAAAAAAACGAAGATGGGGATAGGCGAAATACAGATGTCGATTCATACAATCTATGAGACTAACTGATCAAGGCAGCGATAGACCAGCAACTGCAGAATAACTGTTTTTGTTAATAGAGTCTGGTGGCTTTAAAGAAAGTCAGAAAGGGCTCTCTGAGTGCAAGGTAAAGTGGAAAAATACTCTAAATATAGTTATAGTGCCCCCCCCCGACACACACACTTAAACTGCACAAAGACTGGCTGCTGGCATTATCTAAATTTTCTCATCATTCTCAGCCCAAATGAGGAGAGAACCATAACAGACTGTCCTACTTCATTTGTCCGCAGGTTGATTTATTGGATTCATGTTTTCCACTCTAAAAATATGTGGCAGGGAAAGCATGTGACAGCGAAACATGGAGTTCTAAATTTATTTTGAGGTTTTTCTTCCTTTAATCTTTTTCCATGTTAAGTTACATTGAACTGTTGTGATAAACAAACCCTTAATTAACCGCTCTGTGCTCATGACCTTCATTGTTGTCCACTAAACCCTCACTGGGGCTTTAATTCAGATTTCCAGGCAATCTTGTACCCACCAGCAGGCGATGGTCTTTGATGACACACAGCTGTTTGGCCCACTGGCCAAGCCACTTCTTCCTCCACAGGAAGGCACAGATCCTAGCGTCCTTCATGAGCTCAATGGACGCCTCTGCTGACGGCCACTGGTGCTGCGCCGATGGCGACTTCCCTCTGGTCACTTCCTCCTCATCGTAGGACTCGTACGAACTGCTGACTGCCTCCCCATCATCTAGAAAACACAGAAATGATAAGAAACTAAAACAAAGAGGGACAGCCGCAGAGTGAGGGGGGTGGAAAGGCATGAGTAGCAGCAACACACAGTTACACTGTTAAATGAGCATGAGGGACCAAATGATGTCAGCGACTCCTTGATCTTGATGACCTTCATCAATGGAAGAGGATTTCCTCACAACAGCCAGGCTGCAAATGAGCTGTTAAAGCATTGATTATAGATGGTGACGGGAAAAAGATAATAAAGGAAAACGACAAAATGGAGGAAATTGATAAGATGAGACTGATTAATGACTCTTGTCAAAGGTCTTGACATGACGTCATTTCTCTGCATGCAAGACACAGGTCATGCTGGACAGTGAGGACCGAGGGCATGCTGATTGGCCCGTGCACATGCCACATGTAAACACAGGCATCCAGTGATAGAGAGGTAGCTACCCCTGCTGATAACAGCATAGATCACACTGTCAGAGCTCTGTACTCGCATCCAGGGCCCTGAGAGGCCGAAACAGTCCAGATCTACACGACGTCAAAGGAAACAGGAAGAAGAAGGAGAAGAAAAAAGCAGCAAGATTGGAATAAATCCAAATGGAAAATGTATTGAGATAAATGTATTTAAAAGTCCACTGTTACAAATTACATTAAAGTAAATACAGGGCAGACCTGAATGCCTCAAAGTTTCAGTTGTTGCCATGGTAACTGATGTCCAAATCACTACCCCAATGCTCAGTATATTTACATACAGTAGACTGTATATGCATTATCTACATAATCACACCCAGATAGCCCATATAAGAAATCAAACATCAAGTTTTATCATTTATTCTCAGAAAAGGACATTTAAACTTAATAATAGTTTTGTGACTCAGATTCTAATCTAATACAGTAATCAGCATGATAAGAATTACTTAAAATGCCAAAAAACATCTCTGGGAATAATTTATTCGACTTTTGGGGAGCTGTCATGTTACTCTTCTTAATATACAGTCTATGGTTCGACCACAGGCTTACAGATACAATAGCAAGATGTCAAAAAAGTACTGTCTGGAGTAGTGTCAAAAATTTGTGAAGGTGACCCCTCCAAAAAGTGAGTGCCAGCCATCCCAAAGGAAACTAGTATCTCAGAAATCTACAGCCAGCTCACCTAAAAACTGTAAGTAACAGTTAAGCTGTCATTTCTTTTTTGTTCTCTAGGTATTATGGCTAATGTTACTGTGACCTGCATGCTGACTGTCATATTATTTTAAGATCATGGACTGAAAACTGATGTTTCTGGCTTATATCTCATTATCTCTCATCTCTCATTATCCCTTTCATCGATGCTGCATTTGATATTTCTCACTGATGCTTTGATGCCCAAAAGTTTTACGGGACAGCCCTATCGAAATAATCAAAGCCTGTCAATAATGAAATGTGATATTTATTGCTCAGGTCAGCAATAGTTATGAAAATGCTTGCTGTGGCCAATCCATGACAACGTGGCAATGGTACAATGATATTTAACCAATGTATCAATTCTGAAGAGACACCAGCATTGCACCGAACGTTGCATTCTCACTGTTACATCTGAGCAATTAGAGCCGCTTGTTTACCACAGCCCAACATACCGTGTTACTGCACTGTTACAGAAAAACACAGCTTTTTCTAGAATGTGGTCGTGGTGTTTAAGCGCATGATAGGCTTTTGTTTTTGGCATGGCGTAGGGTGCATGAAACCGCTTTCTTAGAAAACATTTTTTTCCCTGTTGAGCATATGTACGCAAGCAAGCGTCACTATTGTTTCAGCCTGTTTCCATTATGGTTAACAGCTCAGGCTCAGAAGTTTTCTAAAGAACAAGATATGCAACAGAGCAGATGACTGGCCTGGTAATGCACCCACCTCACAGGTTTGGGCTGGAAAATACAGCTGAAAAATATATGAACAGGAAAAGACACTCGTCTAATTTTTCAAGTGGAGATTTCAAGGTTTATTAGTCATGACCATGATGAGTATTTCCATGATGAAGTAGCCTCAAATGACGTGGGGCGAACACTTTCACAGTCAAATATGAGGAATTCCTCTTCACAGGAAAGTCTGTGAAACATGTTTGAAGAAGAAGTAAAATAACACTGAAGGAGAGTTCTTACCATTGAAAGTTTCCTCATATGGTTGAGCTTCCTCGTAGTAACTCTCTGACGTGTCTATGCAGGCTGGAGCCGGGACGCCAGGTAAAGGGAACGGCTCCCGACCCGCCAAACCCTGAGAGATAAGAGGAAGATGAGAAAAAGAGGGTGAGGGATTAAACACATCATTATCTATGTATCTTGATCCAATGCCCTGATGAGGAAAATTTCCAGGTTAATAACAATACACACACTAATGCACACAGACGCGCTTCCTCCCTCGGGCTAAACATGTGTCTAATCCAGCTGTCACTTCAGGAGTAAGAAGGGAATTCCTCGTGTAACCAATCCTCGTATGACCCTTTGCACTTGAGAGTTACATGGCTGCCTTCAGGGAAGAGTGTATATGTGTGTGAGTGTGGAAAAGAGATGGAAAGCTTGTATTTTAATGTGTGTGTGGGCCCTGTGGCTTTCCTGAAATCAATCAGCAGCAGTCTGGCCTCACTTCTGTCTTTCGTCTCATCTCCTGTGTGGTTAAGACTGTCTGTCGGCCCCTTCCCATCCTGCCGCTGGAAACCACCAGGCTCTCTGCTGCTTGGCTGCTTGACTCAGTTCATTTAGAATATCTCCATTACTTTAATACTCAAGTGAATTTCGTTAATGAGCTACGTGATCCAAAATACAGTTTAAAGACATCTGTCATCACTTTTCTCGTTTCGCTTTTCTCAAGGATGCGAAGTTATGAATTTTGAAGAATTTTGGTTCTTAGCTTTTGTTTGTGTCAAGGACCCCTGCATTGATACACATTAGGTTACGGACCCCCATTTGATAAGATTTTTGTTGTTAGATATGATTAAGATCAGAATTTCATTGCTGTTATCCAGAGTTGCAAAAAGTAGCTGATTAATCGATTAGATCAACTGAATATTCATCAGGAACTATTTTGATAATTGAATAATCTTTTTAATATTTTTTTAAGCAAAGAAGCCAGACATTTCCTGGTTTAGTGGTTTGTACTTTGATTCATTTCTTTGTCACATATGATAATAAACCAAATAGTTTTGATTTTGGACATAACATTTAAAGACATCACAGTAGGCATTGGGAAATTACACAGGATGTGTTTAACTATCTTCTGACATTTCATTAATGAGATGATTAATCAATGAATCAAGACAATAAAGGGCGTACTAATCCATACGGAAATTAACTGTTTGCAGTCCTATCATCAGCAACTGAGGAGATAAACCTATGATCAGATTAGTCACTATTTTGACCTTTACTGACATTTAGCTAACTTCTATAATGAATGAAATACTAAAAATGAACTATTCCCAGTTGTTTTGGGGACCCCTGGTTTAGAATCACAGATCTAGACAATTACACTGCATATTTCCTGACTGTGTTTCATCATCTATCAGATAGCAACAGATTTTGCTCATGTCTATGTTAGGTGTTACACAGCCACCCATCTGTCAATTGCTGATGTAATTTCTGGAGAAATTTTGAGAAAACCACATCACGTCCAATTGCACCATGGATACAGTTAGTTTTTTGTTTGAGAAACATCCTGCACAGTTCCACAGAATATAAAACAAAGAACTTTTACTACACTTTTGAAGAATGTTGGGCCATGGCACTTTCATGCTCGGGGCCTAATATGTGCTTACTCTTAGTGAGAGTGTGTTTAATTATTGGGTCTCTGTGTATTAAAAGTATGACATAGACCATAAACTTTACATAATGATATATATATTAAGACATACATGTTTATATACAGGCTATGGTCAGACCTTCTCTATATGAAAAGTGTCCTGAGATAACTTTTGTCCTGATTGGTCCAGACCAGGCTGGTCCCGCCCATTTGACGTCTATGCCCGCCCAGTTCACGTGTACGTATTGAAACAGGTAGAAACTAGGGCAGCTGTGTAAACTAGAAAACAACTTTCAGTAGCAGTATTCTGTTTTAAAATTCAAAATTGATATACGAAAATGTTTCCAAACCAAGGACATATCAGGAGAAAGAGCTGCAGCCGCTGAACACCTGTACCTGCTGTAGCTAGCTTAGAAGTTGCAGCTGCTAGCTTATTTTCAGTTTTGAGAAACGTTTGTGCTTTATCAGCGCAAAGCTCACTTAATTCAACTCGGAAAGGATTTCACACAGAAATGCAAGCACGAGTGTAAGGACTGTGTGTTTTGGATATTTCCATTCCTTGGGAAAACGGCGTCTTTAGCTTTATTAGCATCAACACGGAGCGAAGCAGCACTGACTGGGAAGGTGAGTAGACTGTTTTCATGTTTATCTGGCGTCTGCTGTTTGTTGCTGTAGATTGTAGTGCTGTTTCTCTGTATTGTGTGCATTTGTTTGCCCGCGCTCAGCTGGTTGGGTTAGTGTATACAAAGCTGTTGCTATGGTGGTTTTGGGTACATATTTACGTGCCTTTTCGCAGTGGTTTGGGTCATGCTGATGTGTAATTGTGCCAGCGCAGCTGGTCATGCTGTGGTTGTGGGTTGTATGTATTTACGCATGGCGTGCGTATTTACTCAATGTTGGTGATTGTTGGTCCTGCTCAGCGGTATTTGGTATTTGCGCTGCGCAATTGTGCGCCGTCTTCTACCAACATATGCAAAACAAACAAAAAAAACCCACCGAATTATTGAATCATTTAAATTAAGTAATGCAAGTAATAACTCAAACACTAACAACATGTGCTTATGATGTATGCCTACAGGTAAATTCTCCCAATCTCCCCCACATCCTGATTTCTTTTTTATTTAGAGCATCTAATCCGGAAACGTTTCTTGGACACATGATTTACTGCTATACTCTGAGCTACAACTGCATAGTTTTGTTCTGTTCCCCTTCCTGCCCCTTTTAGCTCAGTTTTTTTACGTGAACCTTGTAACTTCTGGGATAAGAGCACGAGAAAGTCGCCACATACACAAGGAATCCTTTTCAGGTATACTGCATGAAAGTCAGCATTGTGTGAACTCATGTGGGAAGAGCTTGAATGTGTCAGACATCCAAAATCAAAAAAGCAGCTTTAAGACATTCAAACCTTCTCTCTGACTCATACCATTTGTTTAAACAGAAACTTCCCATCAGTTGAAATCTCTTCCTTAACCTGTGACCACACGTCTCCAGCTGTGATATATCTACAGTGGTAGGCAGAAGATCTGATATATGCAAGTTTCTTCTTGGTACACACTTAGATGACATACCAGCCCTAAAACGTCAGTTGCTTGGAAGATGAAATCTGTGTAATCTTTCCAGAGAGAGATAGATGACGGAGAGTGACTTCCCTAGTGGATGCAGAAGAAAGATGTAGAACTTGTTTAGACTTTTAAAGATGATTATGTAAAAGGGTTAACTGTTGTGTCAATGTGGAACAAAGGCAAAACAATGGGGGATAAGTCACTCAAGGACACAGCTTATATTAATATTGCAAAAGTCTGAAGTTGCCAGATATATTTTTTAAAAAAAGTTTTTTTTTTCAAAGTGAACTCTATGAAACCCGAACAGTTGAATGACAAAAAGCAATTTCTTAACAATGTCTTATGTTTCCTCCCACCACTGATCTGAACGCAGTCTGTATTCTGTCATATTCTCTGTAATTCCCCCAAGGCTGTCACATTTTCTGCAAGATCACAGAAATAAGGAACATAACCTCTTTAGCAGAAAAGCTGCATATATCATGCAAACTGTGCCCGAGGGGAGGCTGGCTTTGTGGAGAAGCATGAGTTGAACATCTCATAAGATCAGAGTTTGTTTAATTAAGGGTGGAGATCAGCTGGTCAAAACTGCTATTCCCCTCCTGCAATATAACTCTGAAATCAACTTTGGGAGTTTGACAATGTTTGGTTTGTAGCAATGCTTACTCTCTGAAATAACTAGAAATACCCCCTTTTGGTTGTATGCCAAGCAGTCAAGTTGCAGTTACAGTTTACATCTGTGTTTGTCAAGACATAGACAGTAAGAAATGCTTCAAATGTTGCTGCAAAAAAGCTACATAATATAAAACTAGGATGCTTTTTACACATCTAAGACCCAGCAAAACAAAAGATCTATGCTGTCAGCACAGTTTCAAGATGAGTATAACCACTTCAGTATCTGATCAAATGTCTCTCCATCTGTCCCTGACATATGACATTGAAAAGCCAGAAAAGGGATTTTGCAGAACATTTTGATGTCACAGTGAAGCTGACTTTTGACTTTTTGGATATAACGTCTGTCATGATTCCTGCATTCTCCTCCTCTCCTTCACTGCCAGTACTTTTCCACTCACCTCACTCTGCTCTGCTCCACCTGCTAGCCACGCCCACTGCTGCAGCCTGCTCTCCCCTCAGCTGCAGCTCATCTCCAATCAGTGCAGTATTTAAGACTCTCCAGTTCACTCACTCTTTGCCAGATTGTTCCTCTGCCATGCATGACTTTCCAGCGTTCCTTTGCCAGATTACCTGTTGCCGACTCAGCCTGTTCCCGACCAACCCTCCGTGCCTGCTACCCGGTGTACCTACCTGCCTTCTGTCCCCGACCACGTGCTTCGCTTCGGCGTTCTGCAATCCTGACGGCTCCACTGGCAAAGACCTCCCGCCGACCACGACGATCCTTCAGCCTCCTCCTCGACGGTACCGTTGCATTCTCGGACTGTTTCCACGGCTACGGATCCTCTGCCTGTCCCCGACCACGACCCAGCGTTATCCCCGACAACGCTGCCCCACGTGTTGTCGGCTTCCCGAGCTACGGGGTTTCCTGCTCTCCAGCCACGGTTGGTTCCAGCTCCGTGTCTTCATCTCGTTGGATTCCCAGAGACATTGTTGGGGTAATTCACCCGAAGAACGGACTGAACATTTGTGAGCTGAACTTTATTAAGTGTTGGTTATAAAAAGTTATTACCAACTGACTTTGAGTGTTAGCGTACTGCATCTGGGTTCATACACACCTAGTTTCAGTACAATCTGGCCAACAATGGACCCAGCAGACCCTAGCCCTCTGCAGTCTCGCCTAGCCCGTGTTGAAGGAATGCTCCAGCAACACGAGGCTCAGCTTTCCTCCAACGCTGCTGAGGCTCGCCATTCCGCCGGCGTTGGAGCGAGCTCTGACTCTGCTGGCTAACCAGGTTCAACAGATGGCCACCACGTTGACTCAACACGCTGTTCCTGGTTCGAGTCCTGCTGCGACGGCTCCCAACTCGGCGCCACCTCCCTGTTCCGCACCCGAACCCCGGGTGGGGACACCTGAACGCCTACGCTGGAGATCCAGAGGCTGCAATCCGCTTGACGAACTGCTCCATCCTGTTCGCTCTTCAGCCACGCACATTCGCCACTGAGGGAGCCAAAGTAGCCTTTGCTATCAACCATCTCACTGGCCGAGCACGATTATGGGGAACTGCGGAATGGGAGAGAGGTACGCCAGCTCATGCTTTCATTTCAAGCCTTCGCTGATGAACTACGGAAAGTGTTTGGTCCCGGTGTCCTTGTCCTGACGCTCCGAGTCTACTGAGTCAACGCCAAGGAAGTCGGACGGTCGACTCGCCATCGATTTCAGGACTCAGTGCCGCAGAGTAACTGGAACTGCCGCCCAGTGCGATGCCTTCCTCAACGGGCTAGCACCATACATCAAAGACGAACTGGTCTCTTTGAGCTCCTCATTCCCTCGATGGTCTCATCAATTGACCACAAGATTGGACAGGCGGATTCAGGCGCAGGAGGAAGGAGCAGCGCCTGGAGGGAGGTTCTCACCGGTTCCCAGGTCACCAGCGGGCATCACCACCCCCGGCAACGCTCCAAGCGGACTCGAGTCTGAGTGGGACGGAGCCAATGCAGGTTAGTCGCACCAGATTATCTGCTGAGGAGCGTGAGAGACGGCCGGGGAGACTCTGCCTGTACTGTGGACAGGCTGGACATTTCGCTTCCGTTGTCCAGTAAAAGGGGGCTCAGCAGTAGAGAGGGCATACCTGCTGAGCCGATCACAGAACTCTGCTTCCAGTCTCCGCCCCTGTTACACGCAGCAGCTCGTTGGGTAAAAAGACTCACACCCTGGCCGCAGCTTATTGACTCTGGTGCCGACGTGAACCTGATCGACGAGGAACTGGCTCACAGCTGGGACTAACCCTGGTCTCCTGTCACGTCCTGTTCGCTAACGCCCTGGATGGTCATCTTCTGGGTACCGTGACCCATCAGACTACTCCCGCTCCATGCTCCTGTCCGTACACATCACGCAGACCATTCAATTCCACGCCCCTGAGGTCCCCAGATCTGCCGCTGATCCTCGGATACCCCTGGCTGCGTCATCACAATCCCCACATTGACTGGTCCACCGTTCGACATTGTGGCATGGAGTCCGGCATGTCAGCAAACCTGTCTTCAGTGGAGGGAGTCTTCTAAGGGGATTTCCCGTTCCTGCACCGCTCCAGATCTCTCAGGGGTACCCACGGAGTACCACGACTACGGAGAGGTGTTTGACAAGGCCAGGGCCACCTCTGCCGCCCCCACCGCCTGATTGTGCCATCGACCTTCTTCCTGGAGCGGCCCCTCCGAAGGGTCGGCTCTACTCTCTCTCCGCACCAGAGAGAGAGGCCATGGACACCTACAACAGAGACTCTTAGCTGGTCTCATCCGACCGTCCTCATCTTCTGCCGGGCCGGGTTCTTCTTTGTGGGAAGAAGGACGGTTCACTGCGGCCCTGCATTGACTATAGGGGGTTGAACGAGATCACTGTTAAGAATCGTTACCTCTCCCTCTCATAGCTTCAGCATTCGAAAGCATTGCAAGGGGCCACCATCTTCACGAAACTTGATCTACGTAACGCCTACCACTTGGTTCAGATCCGTGAGGGGATGAGTGGAAGACGGCCTTCAATAATTTCCCCACTGGACACTATGAGTATTTGGTGATGCCTTTCGGGCTCACCAATGCTCCGGCAGTCTTCCAGGCCCTGATTAATGACGTCCTCAGAGACTATCTTAACAAGTTTGTGTTTGTCTATCTGGACGACATTCTGATATTTTCCCGTTCCAGACAAGAACACGTCCATCATGTGCAGACTGTTTTGCAGCGCCTCCTCAAGAACTCCTGTATGTAAAGGCGGAGAATGTGACTTCCATGCATCCTCTGTCTCCTTCCTCGGCTATATCATCAGTCACAACAGTATGGGAGATGGATCCTGCTAAGGTCTCCGCCGTTACCTCATGGCCTGTTCCCGATTCCCGTAAGCAGCTGCAACGCTTCCTCGGATTCGCCAATTTCTACAGAAGATTCATCCGGGGGTACAGCACGGTGGCAGCCCCTCACGGCGCTTTACCTCTTCCAAGGTTCGTTCCGCTGGTCTTCAGCTGACAACGCCGACCACCTCATAGGGGCGCTTCAGCTCTGCTCCCATTCTCTCATCCCCGATCCTGATGGACAGTTCGTGGTGGAGGTCGACGCCCGGATGTGGGGTGGGAGCAGTTCTTCTGGCAGCCGAAGGATGGGGAAGCTGCATCCTTGCGCTTTCTTTTCTCCGGCCTGTTCTCCGGCGGAGCGAACTATGACATCGGTAACTGTGAGCTCCTGGCGTGTTAAGTTGGCGCTGGAGGTGGCGACACTGGCTGGAGGGTGCCAGGGTTCCATTCCTCGTGTGGACTGATCATAAGAATCTGGAGTACATCCAACTGCAAGAGACTCATTCTCGCCAGTCTGGCTGGGCCCTCTTCGCTTCGCTTCTCGCTCACCCTCTCATACCGCCCAGGGTCCCTGTAACACATCAAGCCTGACGCCTCTGTCCCGCCAGTTCCTGGAGGAGGAGGAGGAGTCTTCTCTCCTGACCGCATCCTTCCTGCCTCCCAACTCCTGGGATCCTCACATGGGAGATCGAGGGAACGTATCCTGTCGGCCCTGGAACAACAGCCGGGTCCCAGTTCATGTCCCCAGAACTGCCTGTTCGTCCCTGAGGGGTTCAGATCAGAGGTGCAGTGGGCTCATTCTTCTCCTCAACCTGTCATCCTGGGATCACCCGACTAGAGAGGTCCTGCAACGACGGTTCTGGTGGCCCCATTGGTTACTGACACCAAAGACTTCTAGAACTCCTGTCCCGTCTGTAATCAATGTAAGACCTCGTCAGGCTCCAGCCGGTCATCTGCATCCACTTCCTGTTCCTCATCGCCCATGGTCCCACATCGCTCTGGATTTCGTCACCGGTCTGCCACTGTCAGGAGGCAACACCACAATCCTGACAGTGGTGGATCGGTTCAGCAAGATGGCGCATCTGGTGCCCTTGCCCAAGCTCCCTCTGCCAAGGGAGACTGCGGGGTTGCTCCTCCAGCATGTGATCAGACTGCACGGCATCCCTTCTGATGTGGTCTCCATCAGGGGCCCCAGTTCGCCTCAGCTTTCTGGAAGGAGTTCTGCCGACTTTTGGGGCGCCCGCCCAGCCTGTCCTCCGGTACCATCCCCAATCCAATGGACCGACAGAACGGATGAACCAGGAGATGGAGACGGCGCTTCGCTGCATGGCCTCATCTCACCCCGCCTCCTGGTCTTCGCAGCTCTTGTGGGTGGAATTTGCCCACAACACCCTTCAGAGCTCTGCCACTGGCCTCTCACCCTTCCAGTCTGCGATAAGGGTACCAGCCTCCTCTGTTTCCTGCCCAAGAGGGGAGACGGGCCTACCCTCGTGGAGGACTTTATTCGCCGTTGCCGCCAGACCTGGAACCGAGCCCGACCACGTTGTTGCGGGTCAAGGGTCGCCATACACCTTGACGGCTAATCGACGCCGATCCCAGGCTCCCCCCTACCAGGTGGGTCAACGGGTTTGGTTGGCTACCAAGGACCTTCCGCTGAGGGTGGACTCCCGCAAGCTGGCTCCTAAGTTCATCGGTCCGTTCCCTATTATTGAAAAGGTCATCAACCCAGTGGCTGTCCGCCTGACGCCACCCCGCCATGAGAATTCATCCCATTGCCCACGCCTCCAGGATCAAACCGTCCGGGAGAGTCCTCTGCAGCCTGCCGCTCAGCCGCCTCCTCCACCTAGGATCATTGACGGGCACCGGCTTACACGGTCCGTCGCCTCCTTCGTCCAGGCGCCGCAGGGGTCTCCAGTACTCGTCGACTGGAGAGGTACGGTCCGGAGGAACGGTCCTGGGTTCCGCTGCGTCAGGTTCTGGACCGCCCTCATCGAGGACTTCCATAGCGCCATCCGGATGAGCGTCCTGCTGTTGCTGCTGGTCGGTCGTCGTTCTGCCCGTCCTCCGTTCGCTTCTTCCCTGGCCCTTCTGGTTTGAGGACCTGTTCCAGGGTTCTGTGCACGCCAGGGGGGATCCTCCTTCTGACGGCGGCGACGACGGTGACAGTGGACGACGGCAGCATTTATCGGTGACGTTGGCGACGATGACGACGATGTCGATGACGGCCGATGACGGGCTCGCCATGTCCGAGGAGTTTTGACCCTCCTTCCGGGCCGCCGCCCGCCCGGCTTCTGTGATTTTGGGTTTGGGGACGTCATGGGCCGTCCTTGGGGGTTCTGTCATGATTCCTGCATTCTCCTCCTCTCCTTCACTGCCAGTACTTTTCCACTCACCTCACTCTGCTCTGCTCCACCTGCTAGCCACGCCCACTGCTGCAGCCTGCTCTCCCCTCAGCTGCAGCTCATCTCCAATCAGTGCAGTATTTAAGACTCTCCAGTTCACTCACTCTTTGCCAGATTGTTCCTCTGCCATGCATGACTTTCCAGCGTTCCTTTGCCAGATTACCTGTTGCCGACTCAGCCTGTTCCCGACCAACCCTCCGTGCCTGCTACCCGGTGTACCTACCTGCCTTCTGTCCCCGACCACGTGCTTCGCTTCGGCGTTCTGCAATCCTGACGGCTCCACTGGCAAAGACCTCCCGCCGAATTACCACGATCCTTCAGCCTGCTCCTCGACGGTACCGTTGCATTCTCGGACTGTTTCTCACGGATCCTCTGCCTGTCCCCGACCCACCCAGCGAGTCCCCGACAACGCTGCCCACGTTGTCGGCTTCCCGAGCTACGGGGTTTCCTGCTCTCCAGCCACGGTTGGTTCCAGCTCCGTGTCTTCATCTCGTTGGATTCCCAGAGACATTGTTGGGGTAATTCACCCGAAGAACGGACTGAACATTTGTGAGCTGAACTTTATTCGTGTTGGTTATAATAAAAGTTATTACCAACTGACTTTGAGTGTTAGCGTACTGCATCTGGGTTCATACACACCTCGTTTCAACGTCCTCATTTCATCAATATATTCTATTATACATGTACTATTGTCATAGTTTGTATATAAATTCTCGAGTTATGGCCAAAACATGTTTTGTGAGGTCACAGTGACCTTCACTTCGGATCTTCGACCACCAAAGTCTAATCAGTTCATTCTTGAGTCTAAGTGAATGTTTGTGCCAAATTTGAGTTAACTCCCTCATGGCCTTCCTCAGATATTGCGTTCATGATAATGAGACAGGCGCACGGTCACAGTGACCTTAATCTTTGGCCACCAAAATCTAATCAGGTCATCATGGAGTCCATGTGACGTTTGTGCCAAAATTTAAAAAAAAATCCTTCAATGTGTTCTTGTGATATCGTGATCAAAATAATAAGACAGACGAGGTCACATTGACCTTGACCTTTGACCTATGACCACCAAAGTCTAATCAGATCATCATTAAGTCCAAGTGTATTTGTGCCAAAAGCGAGGCAGTAATTTATTGTGTTTGTAAAACAATTGTGATTATAAAACCTGTGGTGGGTCTTCAGATACCACCCTATAGCTGTAATTAAGTTACTGGTTAGATTTACAGACCGACAAAATATTGAAAAACAAATCTGTATAAAATCACATAATCATAATTTCTGATGTTGGCTGTCAGAGACAGTCGGATCCAAGTAGAAAGGGAATTCCCTGCTTGTGAGCTCTTTTCCCACCATATCACATCTGCCACATTTCCAGTAATACATAGCAGATGCAGTAAGCTGTCATAATAACTGGCGTCATGTCACGGTGCGCATGCAGTCATAGTGACGAAGAGTCTTGTTTGTGTGATTAGCCTGCATGCCAGAGAGTAGAGGAAAAGATCCTCAAAGAAATGAGTGGGACGGAGATGTTATCATTGCGGTTTAAGGAGGGTAACATCAGTTCTACATTATGCAGCTGTTAAAGATTTTTCATAATGCAAGTGTCAGCAAATACAAATGTCAGACTATTATCTTACTTATATCTTCAGAATGATGCAATGTCAAGCCATTTAAAAGAAACAAGTACAAAAAAAAGAACAGTTTATAAGGAAAGGTCACCACCAAAATAAAAAAATACATATTTTTCCTCTTACTGGCTTTTAATCAGTCTAGATTGTTTTGGTGTGAGTTGCTGAGTGTTGGATATATCAGCTGTAGAGATGTCTGCCTTCTCTTCAGTGTAATGGGACTAGATGGCACTCAGCTAGTGGTGCTCAGAGTACCAAAAAATGCATTTGAATACTCAACAAAGATGTCTCTTTCCAAAAATTATGACCCAGTTACTTAAAATAATCCACAGACCTTGTTGTGAGCAGTTTCTTGTAAGAACTATTTTCTTTCCTCAGAACTACACCCACCAACAGTATCACTGCGCAGAAAGAAGCATGCATCTACTGCTAGCTCTCCTATCACCACTGAACTACCTAACATTACAGCCCAGCCAAGGATAATATTTATATCTTGCACACAAGCCTTACATCAATGAGTACATGCATGCTTACTTCTGCACAGTGATATGGTCTACAAAGTCTGTGGATTATTGTAAGTGAATTACCAGGTCATGATTTGTGGAAAGAGGCATTGCTATTGAGTTTTAAAAAAAAAAGTTTTTTAATTATTATTTTTTGGTGCTTTGGCACCACAAGCCAAGTGCCATCTAGTTCCATTATATTGGAGACAAAGCAGACATCTGAACGATATATCTCCAACACTCAGCAGCTCACTCCAAAACAATCTGATAAATAGCACTACAGGTAAGAGCATATTTGATTTTGGGGTGAACTGTCCCTTTAAACTTTTTCCCCTGGTTTGAACAGGCTTGTCAAACATTGGTGTGTAAGTAATAATAGCTGCATACTTACTCACTGGTACACTAACAGTTGAGTGGAACAGAGCCATTACTAACGATATCAGTTACACCTTTAACAAGACAGAATGTCTGCCTGGAGGAAGTTTATACTTTCACTAATTTATTTGGCTCTAACTGCTGTGTTTGCATCAAAGCATCTCAGTTGAAATATTAACTTCAGACCCTGGGATGCATAGATAAACCCTTTTAGCACCACAATACAAAAGAACCAACACTATGGAGCCTCATAAATAATCTAAATAGGGGCACTTAATTGGCTTTTTCAGACCCAGGCCTAGACAGAGGAAGATGGACGATGCCACAGATCACAGAGGCACAAAACGAAGCCAGTTTCACAATGATGGGAGTAAACAAGCCCTCAGATCACGGGATCAAAACAAATATGTGCCACTGACTTTAACAAAATACTTGAAGATTAATGCATCTTAACTTTAAACTAAACTCGAAACTAAATCAGAAGAAACATCGAGAACAGGGTATGTGTTGTGTCATTTTTTGGTTTTGATATGAACGAAACTAGACCTAATCTATTTGAATGACCATTAAAGAGATTTTTGAGACCATGACCCCTACAAGTAAGAGAAACCGTAACAAAAGCTCAAGAGCTGACGGGAACTTCCTAAGAAAAAGTTATTTCTCTGCAGAAAACACTGTCAAGCACACACACACAGGATAGCACAAACAGTGTAAACTGCTCCACAGTGAAAAAACAGCAGTTCAGGCATCTGTTATTAATTAAAACAAAGAGCCAGGCATTCCAGAGCTGCAGCAGCAGCCCCCCTGTCCGCCCACCCACCCTTATCTCTCCCTTCTTTCTGTTTCTCTCTCTATTTCACTCATTTCCAAAAAACGAACTGTTGTTTGGGCCAAGGCTAAAGAGGAGTACGCTGAGCCATTCCTCAGACCAGCTGGACTGATATTAAACCAAGACGGGGAAAGATTAAGAACATGCCAGGTGTCTGTCTGTAAGTGTATAAGAAGACTCGGCAATCACTCCAGCTCTCTGGTAGTCCCTTTAGCCCCCTTTCTTTCACTTCTCTCTCACACACAACCTCACCGCAGAAACATTGGGTAGAAGGAATGGATCGAAGAGTCAGAGCATAAATTACAAAGCAAGGGGGAGGAGTAGGGGTGTGGTGGAGGGGGCTTTGAGTAAAGAGTGGGAAAAAGAGCCCAAAAAACGAACAGACAGAGGAACATGGAAAATCCCTGGTTCCCATGCCAAGAATAAGGCACAGTGAAAACACACACACACACACACACACACACACACACACACACACACACACACACACACACACACACACACACGTGCGCACGCCCGCACAGCTGGGAGCTCAGAGAAGAGGAGAAGGTATTGATAAAAGTAATCAGCGTTTGAAAAACAGATTCAGGAGGACTCTATGGGCCTTTACTATCTCTTCAACACTTAAAACAACTTTTTGGTTAGAAACACTGTTCTAATATTTTAAGCAGAAAGAAAATGAAAAAAAAGACAACACAAATTTTGCACACATTGTATTTATTTTGCCATTATTTTGTCTTCTTGGGAACACTTTAACCTTCTCTAAAGTGTTCATATTTTTACTCCTAAAAATAAGAAAGCTTTGTTTTCCCTCCAAGCTTCAACTATATATATAGAAAATATACATGCATAAAATTAAAATAGTCATGCAAAACAAAATTGGATTTAAAGGGGCAGCTCTGGCAGATAACATAATCATGAATAATTCAGTGAATACTTATTCTAGCCAATTATATTGCGGATATGATAATCACCAGTTGTCTGCAGCCACGTTACCGCTTAGTGTGCATGTCAACAGTTTTCCTTTCCCTGCCTGACGCTTGCAAGTGGCACAGCTGCTATCTATAGTGCCACTATTTTAAGACCATGCAGACGGGACGCAATGGAAGCCCCACAAACCCTTATTTACCGTCCAGTGTTAGGGAAAAAATGGCTATTCTATGCTCGAGTCATGCGCTGCATTGTCACTTGAGAGCCTATTGGAGGAAGAAAACAGACTTTAAAAGATCATGGAAGTGCCCCAAGGCCTGGGAGTCAACCGGGATATTCATGCAGAGAATGCGACCCTTGATCTAGAGGACAGAGAGCAGCACCAGGCGGGCTGGGTGAGAGTGAGGGTGGAAGAGAGCTGCTTCACTGTGGAGCGTGCTTTGCTTGCAAGGTGCAGCAACTACTTCTGCGCCCTCTTTCACTCCGGGATGACAGAAAGTCACCAGGAAGAGCTTTATTTAAAGGGTGGTGTGTGTGCAAGGGGTTTCCTCATCGCCCTTGCAGTTTGCAGAGGAGAGTCCCCCTCTCTCAGTGACCCGGATGAGCTTGTAGAAGCCGTAGAGTGTGCTGCTTTCCTGCAGGTTGCATGTTTGGTGCAGTACCTTTGTGACATTATTGACTCAGACAACTGCCTCTTGCTTTACCATGCAGCCTCCATCTATGGGGTGCATGCACTCTTTCACTGTGCCGCTCTTTTTCTTTGTGATGCTTTCGATGATTTGAAGGACGCAGCAGAGAGTATGATCCCTGAAGACCTCCTTCGGTATTCTCAATCACTTTCTCCGGCTACTTACATAGCTATAGGCACACACTCTCCTTCAATGGAGCTGCTACAGGACTCCTTTAGGGTTGTTTGTTACCTTGATGAAAAAGAGGGAGAGTGGAAACATCTCACAAACCTCCCAACTCTCTGCAGTACCTCCATGGCTGGAGTGGCAGTGCTTGACAACCGATTGTACATTGTAGGGGGAGTTTACGGGTATGGGAAGGACACAGTGGACAGCAGCTTCTGCTACAACCCGGACTCAGGTGTTTGGACAAGTCTTCCTGGTCCCCAGCAACTAAGATATGACTTCACTCTGCTGGGGCACGAGGGCCGACTCTATGCTATTGGGGGCGAATTCCAAAAACGGACAATTTCCACAGCAGAGAGTTACAATGTTGAGAAAGCAGAGTGGACATTTATACATCACGCACCAAGACCTGTAGCATCTGCAGCTTGTGCTGTTGCAAGACGACGGATGTTTGTCTGCTTCTGGAAACCACCAGACACAACAGATATATATGAATACATACCAGCTAAAGACGAGTGGAAACTTGTGACCACTATGATTAAACCTCAAAGCTACGGCCATTGTATGGTAGCCCACCGGGACAATTTGTACGTGATGCGCAACGGACCTTGTGATGACTTTCTGCGCTGTCTAATGGACTGCTACAACATCACGACAGGCCAGTGGACAGCCATGCCAGGACACTACATCAACAGCAAAGGGGCGCTGTTCTCTGCAATGATAAGGGGGGACTCTGTGTTCACAGTGAAACACATGTTAACTCTTGAATACACCATCACTGGAGGTGGATGGAAGCCCCGCAGGCAGATGAAGGGATTTCCAAAGAGTGGTTCACTGTGGACGTGTTTACTCAGGCTTCCCAAGACGGGACCAGTTACACCACAGCTGGAAACAGAAGGGGAGGAAGAAGAAATGTCTTTGCCAGACACATCTGAGGGATTTGTGGAAGCTATACCACAACTGTGAAGAACAATGTTTTGTCTTTTAGGGTTTCTAAACTGGAAGTATAAGAATTAAAAAGGACACTAAATGACTGCATAGTGTCAGTCGCTTTCACATGCATTAACACACTAATACACATGTGCTGAAGCTATGCATTTGTTCTGATTAACAACAGCTGCTACTGTAGTTTATATTAGGAGAGGCCACTGTGTATGTGCCTGTGTGTGTAAAGTTCAAAGGCACTGACGGGATGTTCTTAAACCTCTCGATCTCTACGTTTTTCCTGAAGTCACACTGGGCCAATTCAGGAGCCACCGGCCTCCCAGTCGACATAAAACACACCACACACTCTTGGATACTCACTTCCCCAGGTTCGAGTGATTAAATACCTGTTTCTGTGGGAGAGTACATTTCACATAGCCTCAAGCTTGCGTCTCTGAGGGTTGTGGGAAATGTTTTTGGCTTGTATGACCACAGACGGCAATGTTTTTAGTATATTAAAAACTGATGGAATTCTCTGGCAACATGTAATATGAATCCATAGTACTTTAGCTTGAATACCTATGTTTTTCAGTGATGTTCTTGTTGTAACAAAGGACTAAAATGCTGTCAATTACATTTAGTGCTGGAATTTGTCTCTGGGCTCCTTTTGCATACCGCTGAAAATCATGATTTCCACTAAACCTTCCCATGTACTTTGTTGAGTTCAGCAGTCCTACTGGGGTCAATCATGCTGCTACCATTCCCACCACATTGGCAGGGGCTCAAAAAAATCATTTCACATGTAAATCCACTTTAAATCCACTTACTGCTCTGGGAGGTGGCAGGTCAGGAAGGCTCTTCTGTGGGACGGGGACATATTTTGCTGCTTTTCCATTGACCAAGGCATCTGATCTGTCATCTAGGTCGTGAAAGCACAGCGAAGGGAGGTCAGTGAATAACAGGTATAAATAAATATATATACAATTAAGGCATAATTGAAACTGGTGCGTCAAAATTCTGTCCGTTTTTTTTTAAATTCAATGTTATTTCCAGATGTCCAGATGTCTTCTATACATTTCAGTGCTTCCTGGTATCCTTAACCCTCGCTGTGAGCACAGACCCTTCATTGTTAAATTATAGTGACCGCATATCCCAAATCAAGAGGGAGCATTTGTATGGTAGCAACAACCCTATTATGCAAAACACACACCACAGTGCAGGATCAAGAGCATCAAAGAAGACTTTACATAAGATATTTAAGAATTATGGTTTTCAGTGGATTTGCCTTCTCATTAATGATGGCCAGCATTTAAAGGAGCTGTATGGCATTCAGGGCATTAATATAGCAGCAAACCACTATTTCCAGAGCTGAGAATGAAGTCACACTTACTGTTTGTGTGTTGTAATCCAAGCTTCTCAGTGCATGTTACTACATGGGAGTCCCTGTGAATGCGTCCTAATGGCTAGCTGATCCAAGCTACTCATTACTGTGCTCATAGGGCGGTTACCACTTATATCGGGACAGTGATCTTGTGGAAGCGTAGCGTCTACCCTCCAATTCCCTCCCAGGTTAACTATGGTGGGCCTGTCAGCACTGCTGCCATTGTTAAAGCATTTGAGTAGCACCCTTACTGACCTATCCACAACCTATGTTGAGAGCCATGTGTAGAAAATCCAACTCCAGAATCTAAATCATAGATATACTCTGAATGTTGCATACAGCTCTTTTAATGTACATCATTAGTGCTTCTTAAAGGGTCCAGTGTGTAGGATTTAGGAGGGTATACTGGCAGAAATGGAATTCAATAGGCCATTCATAACTATGTTTTCATCATTTCATAATCACCTGAAACTAATACTTGTGTTTTCATTAGCCTACCTTATGCCATGTTTGTTGCTCTAGATATGGCCATTTGTGTTTTTGTATTTTTGCATTGACCACCAAAGTTGGTTTCAGTTGGCTGCAATCTGAAATGTCACCACAAGATGTCACTAAATCCAACATGCTTGTCCTTTAAAGAGGTCGTTGCGAAAATAATGCAAATAATCATTTCTTGCCAAGCATTAAATCAGCAGAGCAACATCATTTCCTTCAGTTTTCTCAATGCATTTTTCTCTGTTTCAAATATGAACTAAGCTACTAAGCATACTTAAGCATTGGATAGCTAAAAGAAAAAAAGCTTGGACCTGTGGAGCACATGACTTTGTTGCTCAGGGAATTATGGAGATGGGAACAAGTTGAACTAAATTGTTTTCAGTGTTTTCCCATGGATTGTGCGTGTAATACCAGTGAGATATCTTTATGTCATATTGCCGTTAAGTGCTTAAATGTCTTCTCTTGCACTTTAGCTGAGAGAGAAAGCTCAGGTTTACCATATGATCAGTGATTAAGAAACCTTAGTTCTCACATCTCAGCCCCCACTTTCCATCAGTCTCTGTGAAAGACAGCTTGTGGCTTTGCTAGCGTCGCTGCTGAAAATATGTGTGTTAAGTCTAGTGCTCACTGAAACCACATTCTTCAACACTGTCCAAACAAAACAGGTCAGCCTCAGATGGTGAGGAGCTCTGAAGAAACAGACAGGAAATGGTGGGGTAGAGGAGGGGAGCTGAGGGGGTTGCTGCTTGTGGCAGCTTATTCTCATGTCTGCTACTCATTTGAATCATGACAAATTAAGGAGTATAAGATGCAATGACATCACAAGTATGCAATGGTGTTTGACCTACTTGGACAACCTCAAAATACCAAAGTTTAGTTCCAGGCTTCACATGATTTCACAATAAACATCCTTTACAGAGAACATCCAGAGCTTGATCCAGCTACATTTGACATGATGGGATTTCAGTTATCATATCTGGATTGATGCACTAGGTAAATGGATACAGTAACATAAAAAATGTTTTACTGAACATTTGCTTTGTTACTTATTTCGAGTCAAGGCAATGAAATGCTGCTTAAATGGATCGATGTCTTCAAATAAGAGTCTATAGCCATGCTGGCAGCTCTGGGGGTCATTCATATGTTCCCAGAGGTTCTATGTTACCCAGATCTATATAGCATATAATGGGAACCTGAGAAAGATGTTCCTTACATATGTATTCACTTAATATGACATTGGTAAGGTTAGGGAACTAAAATAATAAATCTGAGAGTGATTAAAATGTACTGGCACAAGTCTTTGATGAGATAAAATTGAAAAAAAAATTTTGTTTGGAGAACAGTTCCAAAATGAGTTGTAGACCAAGAAATTTTAAAAAAATCCTGAACAATTAAGGAATTAAAAAAATTATAGCTTAAGTTAATTTCAATTTTTAAACAGATTAAGGTCAGGAAAAGGGTCAAAGGTCAGGTTGAGTTGAGATATCTGTAACACCTGACTATTCCCATCTCCAAACAGGTTACGGTTAGGAAAAAAGACCTGGAAAGGGGGTCTAAAACCTTGACGTGTCAGTTTTACATTTTAATCTATTTATGGCTCTTTGTCTGATGTCTTATGTATAGATATGCAGAGTAAACCAAGACTATTTTAGGGACAGAGAGTGAAAAAGTGGTGCTAATAAGACATGAGAGTTAATGTGTGAACATATGACCTTGGAATGAAAGGACCCTTGGCACATAGGACCCTAAAAAATATTGGAACCAGGGGAACATAGGAGCTTTGGAACTTATTTTTGCAATTTGTGCTATTTGCTAATTAGCACCGAGCACAATTTAGAGCTGAGGCTGATTGGGTAAAATTTTGACCTGTTGGTGGCAAAAGATAAAATCATTGGTCAAATTTCATGGCAGTCCATCCGAAAATTATTTTAGCGTGGGCCAAAGTGGTAATGTGACTGACATTATCATTCATTGAGCCATGCCTCTATATTAAGTCCATTGTTTTCAACAAAAAGAATAAAATTCCTTTCTTTATAGATTAAATTTCACCTATGTGTCAGAAAAAGAGAAATCATCATCATGTATCAGTTTCACACTTTGGAGTGGAATCTTTTGAAACTCACACCTTTGCCGCCTTTGTCCTTCGCAGTAACAATGACTTTGTTCATGTAGATATACTCCTCATCAGCACCTGCAAGGAGACAGCAAAGGGTGGTTAATGGCTGACTGCAGTGAACTGCAGCATAGACAGTGCTGCTTTGTAGTTACCACAAACGCTAACAATGTGTTTAACTAAAGAAACTAGAAGAAGTCATTTGAATACCACACGACAGAACACCCGACATATGTGCCAAAGTGCATGCATGCACTAAATAGTTAGAGTATTCTTAGAAACTGTCTTCTAAAGTCTCTACTTTTGATAATGATCATAATTAAATGAGATAAAAGGACAAATGTACTGCTTTAGAATGATTCATCATCAAATTCAATTTTATTTTAATGATATATAATACTTTGGGGTATATAATACATTAATATGTTATGTTTTATAAGCCGTAATGTAAAGTGTCAGTGCAGATCTCAAAAATCTGACACTTAACTTAAGTTTTTAAAGTTGTCTTGCACTATAGTAAGTATCTTTGAGATAGACCTCTCCCACAAAGTAACTTCACTGTATACAATCACAAGAAGAGCGTGCACATTTTGCTTCTGATGGAATTTACTTGTAGCACCAATGGGAAAATCCGACTCCACCTCAGTGCCAAACAAACTTTAATCATGTTTGTAAAAAGTCCAGGATTAAAGGGGGAACTTCACCCAAAACAACTAGTCTATTGTGCAAACAGATGGGACCATTATTGACACCCACTCTCACCGTGGCTGGCATTCATCGGACATTAGTCAGAAAGCTTCTTGCCTGCACAGATAGAGCACTGTGTCACTTCTATCTTTTAAGTTTCAAAGATCGTACCACTAACCTGAACGTGGATGATGGACCCACATTCAGGAGCTGGACTGCTAGGAACAGTCCAGTGAAATTTTACATCCACTCAACAGCTGCATAGAATTTATATTCACAAACAGTAATTTTTGTCATAGTTGTGGTTGGCTGTGACAACAATAAAAACACAGTGATTAGGAAGTGCTTCACACGGTGAGAGGAGTTATGGCCCAGACACACCAAACTGACAACAAAGAACTAGTGCCAACCAAAGCCGACTGTTTGGTTGCCTCAGGTCATCTGTCCCTTGACCAAAAAGTTGCTCTTTAACACACTGCAAGGTATACAGCCAATGTCCAACCAGCATGTATGTTCAGTGCATGCATGTAGAGGAAATACCGATCTCTACCAGCAGGTGTTGGTAGTCGGTATTTTTCATTCAAAAAGGGAAACTGGAAGACCAACAGGATAGATTCAAGATGCTAGTTGGCCAGTCAGATTGATTTCATGCACTGATGAGTTCCACTGGGTCCGATGTAATTGTTGTTCTTTCAACATCGGTCCTGTCGGTCTTCCAGTTTTTCTTTTTTAATGATAAATACAGTCCACTGCTGCCCTCTAGTGTGGAAAGTTATTTTCTCTCACGCGTGCACAGAACTGAGGTGCTTGTTGGCTTTTGGCTGTAGTCTTTGCTCTGTGTTCAGTGGAACTTTTTGGCGGAGACACAGGCGACGTGAGGTGATGTAATAGTTGGTCTTTATTTACAGCGTTTCTTTGATGTCGGTTTGGTGTGTCTGGGCCTTAAAAACCAGGGCGGCAGACGCTTACTGACAGCCCAACATTGACCGACTGCCAACTGTCGGCTTTGTGTGTCAGGGCTCTTAAAATCAGGGCTGCCATTAGAGACTGAACTTAACTTCTCTTTGCACTCAAATGTAAATATTTATGGGTGAGTGTGAGAAATTGTGTCATTCAGGCAAAAAGCAGAGATGATGAAATCTCATGTCATACACCAATGCTAAAGTCAGCTTGGTGAGAAAAGGCCTGTGTTTGGTTTACATGCATCTACGCGTGGAGTAATTACAAGCTGGCGAAGACGTCGCCATAACATTGCCACATAAACAGTTTGAATAAAAAGTAATTCCTCAAACAATAAACCCTGTGGTTTTCGGCTCCATCTGGTTACTCTAACCTGTTATGGGAATTTGTTCCGGAGCTGCAGCACAGTTTTAAAGAAGGTCATCTCATTGAATTAAATATTTTAGCTGACTAAGATTATACCCCCAGAGGAAATCAAACAAGACTCAAACTTTGAGTTTTACTCAGGAGGAGCTTACTCCTTTGAAATAGATATTGCAAGGAGAAACCAAACAACAGCAGATTGAAACTATGTTTTGCCTGCACAGTGAAAACAGATTTTCGGGGAACAGAGTTGAAATGCTATTTATAAGCTGCTGCTCAAAGGAAGTGAACGTTCCCCAGAGGATAAATGCAGCTTCGGAAAAATGATACAGCTTGGAGCCAGGAGAGGAAGTACGGAGAGACGAGTCCAGGACCTGAACATGGAAAAGCATGACTGCTGGTGTGTGTGCGTATGTGTGTGCGCGCGCGTGCATGTGTGTGTATGTATGTGTGTGTGTGGTGAACACTTGTGTCTGTAAGTGTGTGAGAGAGAGAGAGAGAAAGAAGACAGAGAGGGAGTGGAAAAACTCATTTTGGCTCTTTCAACTGAAGAATGACTGTGAGTGTGAAAGAACTGTGTCACTGAAAGTAAGTCACAAGTCTTTGCACCAATGTCCCAAGTCAAGACAGGCGAGTCCAGAGTCAAATACCAACATCCTAAACAAGTCATAAAGTGATCTTCAACAAATGTAGACTAATACCAATATTACATTTACAAAAAAACAGAGGCTTTTTAAATTAAAATTTTTTTGTCAAAACAAGACGTTAAAAAGTTACTTAACTGTTAAGATCATGTAAGCTACACATTCGATCATTAACTACGATAATATTAGCCTTGAATAACTTTTCTTTGTGCAACTTTCAGTGTGGAACAACGTTAAAAATTGTTGCATCTCTGTCTGTAATTTTTGACCAGCATGTTTTGCAAACTACAATTCATTTTTGTTCACTACTACGCAGTTTTTGTATGTCATTGAAGCCATCTTTGGGATCTGGATGCTGTCAGATTTAGGAATTTCACGTTGACTTGCTAGAAATAAATATAGGTAATGCTAGCTGATTCAGGAAATGAAGGGAAATAGATTGATTCATGGCAACTTTTTAAATAACACTTTAAATTTTGTGCATGGGGCAATGTATCAAGTATTTTCAAGTCAAAAGGCTGAAATAGAAGTGAAGTCACGTTTCATTGGTGTTCAAGGTGCAAGTCTTTTTTGGTTTTGTTAGGTCCAATCTAAAGTCAAATTTATGTCTTAGGGCGATCTCGAGTCCAAGGCGTGACTCAAGTCCACATCTCTGGTATGAGGTAAAGATTTTGCCCCAGACTGGACATTTTTACTGTCTCGTATAACACAAAGCTTTCTGGAGAAGCAGCTGCCATTTATTATCCCCAATTAATCCTACACCTGTGGACTGAGGCTTGGATGTGGCTCAGTGTAGCATTGGTTCACATCATAACTAACTGACTTCTAGGAATCATAAATCATCAGCCCATAAGCAGTTTCCACATTTTCATGTTGAGTGTCAGAACCAGTGAGTAAGAATAACAAACTCGTCTTAAGCTGTTTGACAGGACACGTTAACGGGCTCTGATCATTTAATGATGATGCAAGAGGCACTGTGCTTACATCCTGCTTGTGAGCGTAAAACTAATAACCACAAACATAAGGTCAATCTGATGATTTTGCAAGGGAAGTAGGAATGCAGGCGAAAGTATTTAATCCAGCCACCACAGTGTGGTTTTCACTCACCAAAATGGGATAAAAGACCCCAAATGTATTTGTTAATAAAAGCCTGCAAGAGTATAATTATTACATGGTGGTTACTGAGAGTTTAAAATAGCAAAAGAATGCCAGAGTGGTTTGCTTCATAGTCGGCAATGTACGCTTATTGAATTGTGGTGACCACGAGTTACATAAGGTGCTTTGCATAAAGGCTGACCAACTGCAAGTCAACAGCTTTTGAATGACCCATATTTAAAGATTTGTGGTTGAACCTCAACCAATGTAACTGTCATGTAATCACAGATACCACAACATTAAGAAATAAAAATAAAGAACACTGTAACATCCCTATTTGACAACTGACAATGGGAACTGAAAGCTTGCCAACAGCTATGTTAAATACAAAGATTTACTAATATTTCTCAGAGCTGGAAGTTTACAGTAACTCTTTCTATAGCCTTCATGGGGGGTAAATGTCAGCTCATAACACAGCGCAGGGAAGATTTTATCACACTGAGAAAATTGAAGATGGTCTTACAGTAAAATAACCAAAGAAAAAATTGTGGTTTACACAATCAAACAACATTCTGGGAAAAAGCACAGACCCATTCTCAGTTCACATGTGACTTAGGGGTATTTGTGATAAAGTTTCATTGCTTGCGTTGCTACAGACTTTAAGATATACAGCATCAAAACACTTATTTCTAAGCCAGGCAAAGCAGCTTTCTCTTCCTTTGCTGTATTTTGTAATTTTCCTAATTTCATGTGATGAGGTGTCTGATCTCTTTCCAACCTTTCACTTCCTAATTGTCTTTGTTTTTAGTTGCATGTGTCAAAAAATACCAAAAGTTTCCCCTAGAATATCCACCAAAACCAGTTCCTCAATCAATTCAAAGTGAGAATACTGTTTGAGAATTGTATTTCCTTAACAACACCAAGTTTTTTGTAGTATAGTTGAGGGGCTTTAAAAATATGGTGAGTGATGTTATTATGTAGAGATATATGTATTATAGTTTACTGATTGGTGTGGCACTAACCATTCACTGAATTCAGGCTGATTCAGATGCTTTCTGCTGTGCTTTTTTAAGCTGTCAGGCTAGTTGGGTTGGGCTTACCACAGGGCAGAGCCTGTGTGAGTCTGAAAGGGGGGGCCGGAAGTAATTAAGAGAGCAGATTCAGACCAGGTGTGGAGCCCAGTTGAGAAAAGATGTTTTCTGAGTGCCGCCAGGAAAATGGACAGTGGAGTTTCATCATTTACCCATGAAGTTTTGTTTTCTGTTATAGTCAACATGTTTAATGTCTACAATTGAACTGTCAATGGAGTGCTGAAGCAAGCGAGCTGACTGACTGATGGCCGACGGTTCGGGGACGAGACAGCAAGGACACGGTACGAGTGGCTACCTGGGGAAAACAAAGTGTTATAGAATTTGAACTTGAAGGTTAACAGCTGATTATGGGGCTGTACCCGATTCAGGAGTATGCCAGTTGTATTAGATTTGGCAGCTCGATACAAATTTTCAACATCCATCCATTTTTTTTGGTGTGGAATCCATTTTTTTTTGGTATGGAATTAACTTGCTGTGAGCTGTAAATTCACCATTTTGTCACCTTATGTTGCAGTCTCTCTCTCTCGTCCATGCATGCCGCATGTCTGCAGCTGCAGAGAGAGGAGTGAAAGTCAAGAGCATTCCCTCCGCAGCAAATTCTGAGGACCACAGCGTCCCCAGAAGTACACCGCACAGAAAAAAATGATTGATTGACTG
This sequence comes from Plectropomus leopardus, assembly GCF_026936395.1. Classification (NCBI taxonomy): domain Eukaryota; kingdom Metazoa; phylum Chordata; class Actinopteri; order Perciformes; family Serranidae; genus Plectropomus; species Plectropomus leopardus. Next base: position 14,273,062 of record NC_142194.1, read on the forward strand.
AAGCAATCTCAGTTGATTGAGGGTCTCTGACTGATGAGTCGAGCCTCCAAATTTCAAGGGGCAGCCCTATGGAATAATTACTGTACACAATTGCAATGTCTGGTGGAACATCTGTGTTTACTACTGTTGCCCGGCAGCCTACTTTACTTTTAGTGTTTTTTTGGCAACACTATGACTTCATGCTTATTCACAGAATATTTTGGTATTTTGGAGCATATTGCAATGAACACATGTTGAGCATAAACACTTCCGTGCATGCTTGTAGCTTGCAGCCCATCTGGCCTGTGACAGTGTCTCGCAGGAGTATAAACGAAGCTTAAGCCACTGAGCCGATTGATCTACATTTATTTGATGCAGATGAGTACTCCACTGTACATATATCCACTACACTTTGAAAAGTGTGGAAGGATTTTTTTCTTCATACCATTGGATGCTCCGTAGGAGTGGAGGAGATCGGAGAGCAAGCCCTTCTGGATGGTGGCGTTCCCACTCAGGGTCTCCTTGTCCAGGATGAGCAGGAAGCGGTGGAGCTCCATTAGGAGCTGGTCCAGCACTGCAAGCACACACAGACAAAAGGGTCTCAGACGTATAGCGAAATGAAAATTCCTTTCTGCTAAATGGTGTTAAATGTTTCTTGGCATGAAAATATTTAGGAGCATTAAAACAATGGCTTTGGACCAGAACTGTGACAGTTCCCATCGGCAAGAAAGAGAAGAGCTACGAGCAGTATAAAGTCTGTGAAGTTTCCAGGCAGAAATAGTCTAAATATTATAGTTTAATTTATGGCTCAGGGAGTTAAACTCAACGACTTGTCTTTTAACACAAAATTCAGCTGCAACTTTGTTAGCTATTTCATTCTCACCGCTTGGCTTTTGTGCCTCAAGCTGTGTGCCGTGTGCCAGCATTTAACATGGGAGAGACTCTTTAGAGGTTTTTTAGCTGGCAACAAGTCGATAACCATTCAGACTTTATGTCATTCAGGCATTACTCTCATCCAGTTGCTATTGACAGTCTGTTTGAGGTTGTTTTGGGAGTTGCACGGGTTTAGTGAAAGGTCAAGTCCAGAGGAGGGGAGGAGCTTGGGCCCTGGAGTCGGCGGGCCTCTGTGTCTGGGTGCAGCCCACACACATCCTTCAGGGGTCAGCGCTGAGCTCACAGCCCTCTCCAGTGTGTGGGGAGCTCTTTGTGCTTCCCTTCACTGTCTCTTGGCCTCATGAATAGGCCCCTTGCCACAGTGGGCCTCAGTGTGTGAGCGCTTCACCAAAAGATGAGACAGAAGCCGAATAAAGAAGAGGGACTTTACTAAAGGAAAAGGTGGGGGTAATATCAGGGGATGTCACACTGCTCTTAGATGCTGGAATGTATGAAATCACCCACTGAATGCACACCATTACCTTCTGATGTTTTTACATGGTTCTCTGTATTACAACCAGCTTCCACTGGGCTAATTTTAAAAATAGACACAAATTTAACCCAGAGGACAGTCAAGGGTTCATAAAACTGCGGTAAAATGTAATTAAAAATGTCAATAAGTAATGTTTTGCAGCACTATCTTTAATTAGCATCAAAACCAGCACTGCATGACATACTAAGTATTTGGCTCACTAGTAATAACAGCCATGACTTGTAACAATTTTTACTGATTTACATTTTTTACATTAATAGTCTGAAAATATAAACTGTTCAATTGCTGAATTAGATGAGAAGTGTAATACAGCTGCAGCTGGTGCCCCAATGCCTGATAATGTTTTAATGAAGCAGTAAAGTGTATCTTAAGGTCACAACTACTGAACGTGGCACATCACTCACGTAGCTGTATACTGTATATAACATCATGTTTGTATCTAATGACATTATGTTTCTGTGTAAAGGAAGCTTACTTGGAAAATGTTGCCCACCTGCCTAAACCACAAAATTGAGGTGTGACTTTATGAGTATACAAACATCTTATGATCTGTAACCACTGTGTATTAGTGTGTATGTAGTGACATTTCTTTGGCTATTCCCTAATGATAAGAATAAGGGGATTTTTGTGAGGTTTAGTAATCATTGTGCTTTTTTTATGTGTTGATTTCACATTCTCATTTTAGCATCACCCATATGTCTTAAGTGTAGATGGCAAAGCTTGTTAGTCAGAGAACTCTGCTGTGCTTGAGTCTACGTGTCAGACATCTCTCCATGTCGGCATGATTGAATAGAGGCGCATATTGATTGGGCATATCATTATTGCCTCCAATTATTTTTTTTTGTCACAGGATTCTCCTCATCTCCACATGATGGAGACACAACTAGAAAGGTTTCCACACCAAACACTACCATTTTAAAAGATAAAACTGTTGACAGGACACCTCAAACTGCAAAAACGGTCACTTGTGACTCTTTCTTTTATGAATATTTGATCCATGGAGGCTTAATATTTGTAAAACTTTCCTCGTGCCGAGAAAAACGATTCAAAAATCTGTGATGTGAAAACAATCTAAAGTCTATGAGCCAATAGGGAACTCATGGGTTGAGCCAGCTGGAGAAACACCACTGTGCATGTTCGGTGGGCTGCATATTGTATGCGCCAGGTGAGCAACTCAATCGGAATGAATAGGTCATCTTGCCATTTGTAATCTAGTTATTATAAAATCCTATGACATCCACTGCTAGCTCATCACGCACCACTGAGCGAGCTGGCTTAAATTACAAGATTACATCTTGCGCTGTCACAAGCACGAGCATCTTGTGCAGAGATGCAGGCTTCCTCCTGCACAGTGATATGATTGGCGAGTGTGATTCGGCACAATGAGCCAAGTGCCATCTAATTCCATTAAGTCTGAGCGAAGGCATACATTTCAGTGGCCAGTGTCTGGAACACTCTGCATTACACCCCAAAACAATCTAGACTGATAAACAGCACAACAGGTAAGATGCATTATTTGTGCTTTTTGATTTTGGGGTGAACTGTCCCTTTAACTGATACAGACCAGTATACACCTGAAGTAACTGCCTTATCATTGTAACACTGGATTACAAAGCCAGGAGTCTTTGTACCCACAACAACCAAAATGCTATAACTAAAATTGAGACTGACCAAAGTTAGATGTAAAGAAAAAAAAATCTTTTTGAGAAAAACAGAAACAAAAAGTACCATTATTACATAAACATCATGTGACTCTACTCAAGGATAGATCTCTTAAAAATCTCACAACTATGACAAGAAAAGTAAACAGCCACTTTCTGTTTAAACTCTTTAAAAACTGTCAGCAGTCTGTTTTAGTGACTCCTTCCGGCTCAAACTGATCGCTAACCGGGCCTTGCAGGGGAGTACACTCATGCCCTCTCTCCCCTCCTTCCTACACTCCCACACATCAAAGCACCTCTGCAAAGGGGGGCGAAATTTCTGCAAAATAAGGTGTCAGACCCTGGTAAGCTTTGCCCTTCAGAGATGACGAGAGGCTCTCCCAAAGCTGCTGCAGGCTGGGCTGTTTTTAATGACTCCTGCTCAAGCTGAGTCAACGTCTGCTGAGAGGCCCTGTGGTAGGAGGACCTGCACCATGGAAAACATCACTGCTCTGGACACACACACACACACACACACACACATACACAGAAACAGGGATGTAATTAAAATGAAATGTAACTATAATGATTAAAACTCTTCATTACATTTCCACGAGCTGTTTAGCCGCTGATGTTTGGCTGCTCTGTTTGAATGTAAACATTTTTCCAGCTTCTCCTCTTTGTGTGTTTGCAGAGATTGACTCTGATGGCCTTTTGGATTGGGGGACCCTGGGAAACGGAGTCAGCTGACAGGACAGGGAGGTCTGTAGCAGGCCGTCTCTGTGGGCTACGGGTTGGCTGGACGCCCACTGCACATCCAGTGAGTGACCGCAGCCTCCACAGCATAAACAATTCACTTCTGTAGAATAGCCAAAAGGAATCTGGGAGACCATCAGCCAGCTACAGAGCTGCAGTGTTTTCAGCTAAAGTAATATATCATTGTGGTACAATTGAAACACATTAAAAAGTTAGGTAGGAATAAAATAAACACTGAACAGCGAAACGTTTGTGTCAATAATCAGCTGATTTGAAGCTTTCAAACACAATTGTGCATTAGAGGAATTTCTCTTCCTCATACTTGAGGTTGTACTTCCTCATTTACCTTATCAACAAGAAAGGTTTTGTTTTATTTCTCACACACTTTAGATATCCACTCATAATGTCTTTGATATAGTGCTCTGATAAATTAGCAGATTAGTAAGGCTTATTAGTAATACCTGATTGAATCAAGACAGAAGTGCAAAACTGAAAAGAAAGTCTAACCTTTAAACTAAGACTGTTCGAAAATGTTCAAGTTGTCTGACTAGTCATATTGGACTCTTGCTGTTTTACTGTAATTTTTCACTATTATATTACAACATATATCAACAAAAAGATCATATCAAAGATTATTAACCCAGTCTCAAGAAAAAAATACACCTTTCTGTAAACCACAGATTTGTTACATTTGTAAGTTATTATGTAGTGGCTATTCTGACACTTTATGTTGAAACCTTTTGTTTCAACAATGCTTTGATTAAGGTGCGGTTAGGTTTAGCCACAAAAACCACTTGGTTATGATGGAAAACCTCATGTTTTGGCATAAAATACCAAGTACTGGGGGCATAATTCCAACAAGAAAAGCAGTAATGTCTTGGTAAAAACCATACAAAACAACTGCTTTTCATGCCACTATTTCAGCCACAAAAGCATGATGTCTCTGCAAAAAACAACCGCTTTTTGTGCCTAAACATTTGCTGGAAACACAGCAAATGGGCTGCTACAAAACATTCACAAAAGTGACTTGCTAAATCACAATCAGTTTTGTAGTTTTTTTGTCTCGAACAGTGGTCTGCAGCTTGAAAAGCATTTCACCAAGATGTGACACCATCCTCCACCACCATCTCCTCCGCCTTCATACGAGTCAAATCAACCTAAACTATGTCACTTTGAAACATTGACATAATACTTATGAAACATGCAATTACAACATTAATGGTTTGCAAAAAACATACACTGCCAACATTTTCTTCTGCCGACAGGGCTGAGATTATACTTAACAAATGTTTGGTGCGGTATTAGTTATAAGCAACTGAGGCTTTTATCAGTGCTCGTCTCCATCTGTTTACCTCGCCTGACCCTGACTGTGGTCGCTAGAAAAAATGCTGATTCTTTCGATTTGCCTGAAATGTTTTTCATTAACCCTCCAGAAATAACCAATAGAATCTATGAATATCTTCGCTTGCATGTCTATCAACGTGTGCATCTGGACTACAAATGATAAAACTTCTTTTTAATCTTTAACAGCCATCAAGCACAGCAGCTAACCTCCAGGCTTTGAGAAGGAAGATCCTACTAAAAGCTTTTTAAAATAAATTAAATGTGTTCATGCATCTTGAAACAAAAATGAGCCCAGTCACCAGAAGAAAGGGCAGGACGCCTGCAGAGCTGCAGACCACGGTTCTAGACCAGCAAACAACGAAACTGGGTTGTTGTTTTTTTTTAGAAAGTTATTGCTTTGTTTCCTGCAAATTTTTAGTCCTCAAACGTGGGTGTTTTGTAGTCACCTGTCGCTGTTTTTTTAATGTGGATTGTGCCCCCAAAACCAGGTATTTTAAATCAAAACATCATTTTTTCCTAATCAGCCAAGTGGTTTTTGTGCCTCCCCCTAACTACTTTAACCACATCAATGTTGGAACATAAAGTTTCAGTTTGTTTCATAACAACACCAAAATGTTATGTAACTTATCCGTAGTTTGCAGAAACATACAGTGCAACATACAGTATTTCCTGGTTATGTGGTTGTGGATTGCATAGACGGGTAATTATTTAGAATTGTAATGGTTTTTGGAGAGTATCCCAAACCAAAATTAACTGAACGTGTCCTAAAACTGGCCAACTAAGGAATGAAATGAACAAAAATAAGACATTCCAAAAGTCCAAGTCAAAATCATTTCTGAGTAAGGACTTTTCATGAACTTTTCAGTGAACTTAGGTCTGTGCCATAATTTTCCTTGTTAAATTTGAACAAATCTGCTGAACAAGAGGGTCTTGTCAGAATTCTGGCAGTATTTCTTATTCTGAGAGGCTTGAGGTCCTGTATCAACACTGATGGACCAAATCTTAGCAGAGATGAGTGATAGCATTTCATTTTATTAAATGAATGAGACAGACATGGCTTCTCATTTTAACCAGACTGCTTCCTGGTTAGATGAGTTTGCTGATAAAATTCTACTCAATAGTGGGATCACTTCAGCCAATATTATCTTACATGAATCATACTAGCTTTCCCTCCAAGTGGAGTCTCTCCAACAGCGGCAGGAAGTACCTACACTGAGCAGTGACGAGTGTTTGCTCAACACCTCAGCACTAAAGTGAGTCAGGCATTTCTCTTGTGCTCAGTTGATGTTTGAAGTGGTGACTTTGGGTATCACTGTGAATTTGACATCATGACATGTTCACAAAACCCTTAAATTCTCATCCAAGTCTTTGTAAATAGCAAAAGCAAACACAAATCTTAACTATATCGTAGTTTTTAATCTGTGACTGGTGTGTACTTTTACTTTTTGTCTTTTTTCTCATTTCTTCAATCAAACTGGCCCCGTTTTCACATTTCCTCTCTTCTTTACATCATCTCCCTCCATCTGTCCTACTTTCAAAACAACTCCAGCATATCAATTTATGCTCAAGGAAATATAAAGTTTTTCACAGATGCAACATTTATGCTGCTTTCAAGCATGTTTATGTCTTTGATCAATAGTGAAAACGTCAAACTCTTTCCTACAATGTTTTTCCTACAGTCTAATGCAGACTGAGTTGTACGTCATACACGCCAGTTAAAAACCCATTATTAATCTGAAAACACTGCTGACTTCGCACTGGCAACCAACAAACAACCACAGTGTTTGCTTGTTTAATATGATTAAGTAATGAAGGGACATTAAATCAATCTTAACTGGCTTACCTAACGTCAAAACCATCTTTCTCTTTCTTGAGCAAGCATTTTCTGAGCTCATAAAACTTGTTTACAACACAACTATCACCATTACTCATGAAACAGATTAACTGGGACTTTATTTGAATGTGACTTCATCTGTTTGGCACCCCAGTTGTGCAGCTGCCCCAGTATCCTCTACGAAAGGACAGCAGATTTAGGACACTGTGCTTTGATTATTATTTTGATTTATATCTTTTTTTAATAACTCAGATCTAAAATAAAAATAAAATAAAATTAAATAAAATAAAACAAAATAGTTATTTTGACCCAGTGTCACAGATTTACAGCTAGCTCAACAAACAATATGCATAAGATATTCCAAACTGCAAAAGATACACATATTATAAATAATCAGCGATGGGAAAAGTAGTCAAATCCCAGTCTTAAAATTTCAGTGTGCAGGACTTAGAAAGAATCGTTGCACCGCTATGTTGCAACGCCATGTTTCTACAGAAACCCAGAACGGAAAAACCAAACGCCGGCTCTAGATGGGGCCATTTATGTTTTTGCGTTTTCGCATTTTTAGGGTTTCTTCCAAGAATGTGTGCCCTTAATGTATTACAGTGCATCATATTGATTAAGTTGATCACATGTTTTGTGTGAGAATCAAAGAAACTAAAGCTGCCAGATAAATGCAGTGAAGAATTGGAGCCAAACAGTAAAATGTTTGGTTTAAACACAGACAGAGTCAAGCTGTTTTCTGTTTCAGTAGGCAGGAAAGAAACTGACAGAAGCTCAACAGATTTGCTTCTTATCGTTTTGACTCTTCCACATCAAATTTCCAGAGGAAAAACACACAAATGACACTGAACCTTTGGGTCAGTTTCAGTGCACGCAACTGGAGGAAGGAGCCACGAATGATTGGTTTCTTCCAGCCTGGCCTGACTCTGGTGAGTGTGGCAGATCACTGGCTGATGGTAGGGGCCTGAATAACGGATAAAACACATTTGACTGGTGGTTGATCGTTATTGGCAGCCAGGGTTCTGTCTCCCTGCTGCATGCTGGGTTCAGCTGTGGGGCAGGGTCTGCATGGACATGGCTGGATTAATCCAAGCTGTGTTTTGGTGTTATTGCCGTAGAAACCTGAATAAAAAAAAGGGGGTGTCAACTTGATGATTTCAGAGAAGGGGCTGCTTGTGTCTGATAGCAGCACTGAGGGAACTTCGGAAAGTAGTGGACAGAGCAACAAAACAGAGGAGTCAAAATATACTGAGGGTAGATGGTATTAAACCTTACAGGTAAAAACACATAAATCCCTTTTTTCACAGCATTCATAGAGCATTCCCCACTCACCCATAATTTGAGTTAGCAAATATCAGTATCACACGTTTGTCTGAAACAAACACCAAGGACAGTTTAACAATTTGTGCAATTTGAGGGTTAATAGAGACCGGCCTTCTGTTTTAAGTTCAAGGACATATTTTCTTCATTATTTGCTTTGCTGGGCTTTAGGTGGACTTCTGCGTCTTTTTTTGAGTGACAAGCTGAATAAAATACATTATTGCTTAACTTGTGTTTTGTTGCTATCTAGTCTTAAGCCCAAGGACTCATTCTGCCATAGACAATGCAAAATAAAGTAAAATGTTGCAATTAATGAATCGTTAATTACTAATTTTTCTCCATTATACAAATCATGGAAATAATTTTGGCATGCTGGTTCAGAAATAAAATCTGTGTCAGTATTGTTGTCACTTGAGGTCAGAAAGGAGGTCATATAATCATGACAGGAAGTGTTTTTTACACTGTGGGAAAAATGTGATCTAGGAGGAGTTTGAGGTTGTCCAGAAATTTGGGCAAATGGACAGAGAGCCTGCAGACTCTGCTGGTTTTAATGCTGCAGCAGCTCATTGCACTTGCAGTATTTACCAAGTCTTTGACTAGAGAAGAGGAACTCAGTGGAATTGGTTGTTGTATGTTTGAGTGAAGTGAAAACCTGCAGTATTGTCATGACAACTCATAATGAACTACTGTACTACAGCCTATGTTTACAGTTTCATTTATTGATTCCCATGGGGGTTGTTATTTCTTTTTCCTCATTTTGACATATGCTTGAGGCGTGCTGCTATGGCACAATTAAATATTAACCAAGTTTTATCAATGTGATTAGAGCAACAGGAAAATAAACAGATAAGAGGGAATGGTGAAGGCATACACTTAAAACACTGCAAGTAAGAAAGATTAGAGAGCAAATCTGTGAAAAGCATTCATCCTAAGATGCTGAGCCACAGAGTCAAGTGTTAGCTTTCATAAAGTTACAAATATTCAAGCTGTGATAGAGTGACTTATAAGCATAGTTCCACTCTTTTTCAACCTTTTCCTCTTTCATCTTCCCTCTGCCCAAACTATTAAATCTCGCCTATATTCTTCTCACGCTTTATCTTCCCCAGCACCCTTTTCTTTCTTTAGATCTGTGCTGTGTCAGTGATATCGAGGCTTACAGCCCGGCCCTCTGAGAAATCAGGCCGTTTTTATAGCTGAAACATGCTAATGGGCTCTAAAAATCCAACTCAATCTTTTTTTTTTTTTTTTAGGAGAGGGCCTTGGGTTTCTTAAGCAACTTCATCTCAATTAGGATGCAGCGCATGTTACTGTAGTCTCTGCAGACGAAGGCTTGAGCTGAAGGTTCAACACTCTGGCTTAGCTGATGACATGAAGTTTGTGTGTAACTTTAAAGATTTGGGAAGTGAGAGAAAGAGCAGACTGAAAATAAAGTTTAAAGAATCGAATCATGCCAGAATCTGCCATTTATACTGATATGAATATTTCAAATTTTAACAAATTACATGCTTTAATTTTTTTTAGCAAATTTAAGAAATATAGGAAGATTTTCTGCAGCTGGCTAAATATTAAGTAGCTATTATTAAGACAAATGAAAGAAAGCAGCAAGCAGCAAATGCACACTTCCCTCTGCACAATGCATGGGTGTAGTTTGGTAGAAAGAAAATAGTTCTAAAATTAAACTGCTCACAACAAGGTCTTTGGATTACCTTGAGGAACCGCAGCAGGATTTCTAGACAGTGACATTGCTGTTGAGTTTTTAAAATGCATATTTTTTGGCAATTTCAGCACTAAAAGCAGAGTGCTATTTAGTTGGAGAGAATGCAGACATCTATATGAGTGATATCTATACTCGGCGACACACAACAATCTAGACTGATCAATAGCACTACAGGTAATTTAAAAAAAAGTGTATTTTTTTATTTTAAGGTGAACTGTCCCTTGAAATATATTTTTAAATCTAAAATAGGTTAATATTAAAACAGCAGTAATTGATTTGTGCAGAACAATACAGCATGCAGAAAACTATGTATATGTGAATAATGTAAGTTGCTATCTAGTTTACCAGGGAACAACTGTAACATTGTGACTCCACACTAGTTCAAAAAGCTTATAACTCTTGCTTTCTCCCCCTTTTTTCACAAACACACACAGAGATTAAAAAAATAAAATACAAATCTGTCAGCCCTTGGTCAAGTGTGCTCCTACCTCCTCCTCATAATGCAGCAACATGCCTACATCCCTCCCACATCTTTTTCTCTCCTTACTGTAAGTTCCCTCACACCACAGGACCCTACAAACAGTCCAAGGCATTGTCCTCTGGATATCCTGAGGTGTGCGGGGGTCTTTATGCATGTATATACCCCTCTGTGTGTTTTCTATCAGCATAAATAGTATAGTGATAAACAGATGCATGCTGGTGTAAAAGTGAAGCTTTACAAGGCTTCACCTTCTTGGGCTGATGAGAAAGAAAGCGACAGACTAGAGGCAGCTGCTGACAAATAAAAACTAAGTAGCAATGCCCCCTCAGAGTCGCCCACATAAAAGCTTCTCTGCTTAGTTATTATCCCACAGATAAGTGGCCAGGAGGGCTGCAAGGAGAGTAACAAGTAGTGAGTGTGCATATGTGTGTGATTACAAGAAAGTAAGCGCTTGTTCTACTGTTTCCTTCAAAAGAGTACCAGGTGAGAAAAAAACAATACAGGTCTGATCCAGAGCTCCTGTATCCAATAAACAAAGCCACGTTTGATGTGTTGTGAACCAACAGGAGCGAGACCCAGAGGGCGAAAAGGGCCAAACTCACGCAGAGCGCTGCACTGCCACAGATCAGGAAGACCGTCTTTCTTTTCATCATTTTTATAGTCCAGTCCAGCTTCCTGAATTACCCGCACTCCACTTACTCCCCGTTGGCAAGTACTGCTCTTGACACACACATACACACACAATAACACACACACACACACAAGTGAACTGGGAGACCCCATGCAGGCCCTGATGGCCTTCATCTTAGCCAGCCTCTGCTGAGCTTACAGGAGGTCAAACCCACTAAACCCGCTGACTCTGTCACATTGTCATGCAACACTGAAAAGCACCTTTGAAACTCTAATTTTTAACTGATATTACTCGAACTGCACAATTTGTTTGATTGACGTGATCCCTGCAGACTGTAGTAGGCTATTAAAATAGCAGCTGTGAAAGAACTGCCAGCATTGGGATACAATAAAAGTGAAAATAACCTTTCAGAAACAAGTGGTTTTTGACACTACATCAAGTAATACAGTGCACACAAACATTTTATGGGTAGAAACCATAAAAATGGTGCAGCCTGTGGTTGAAAGTTGCAGTTGAACTATGTTTTATTCATGCTTGAGAGGCTGAATCTGATCCAAAACTTCCTGCCACAGAGGATCAACAGGCCTACAGACAAATGAATAAAAGACACACAGAATCATTGTGTCCCCTCTGTAAATTATGAGGTTTCTGTGGGTGTGTGAATGCAGAGCAGGTGGAGCTCTTCATGAGTTCTTTATTTCCTCAGCAGCAGTTTGTATCTCGCGGGGTGGATAATTGATCTGTCAGTCTGTAAAGAGCTGATCTGATCAGATCAGTGGATGAAAGGAGCAGCTGTGGGTCAATGCAAATGTTAAGACCCAGCAGAATGAACAGTTATGTTTCATTTTTAATGCACCAGACATACTACTGCTCCATGTGTGCCCAGAGTGCACTCTATGTTCCGACAGTGCAGTGCAATGAATAATTGATTGGTAGGCTACATACTGTATATTTCAACAGTGCACCTAATGAATGGTGCTGCTCCAAAAATAGAATTGTTTTTTTTTTTGGTGGCAGATGTTTTATTTGTGGCAGGCCACCACAAATAAATAAATGTGCGGGAAACCATTTTATTTTATTTTATTTTTATTACCTTTTTGGCATTTTATGAGGGCTCAAACCCAGCCGTTGGAAAGGACATAGCTTACATAGGGGAAAGCGTACCCATAGGAAACTCTTTTATAGTTTTAATAAATAAATTCATTTTTTAAGACACTATCTTCTGCCAGATATTAAAGTCAGTCGTTTTTTGTAGTTGCTTGTGTGTTAAGCCAATAATCCACTTCAAAACTGTCCATCAATACATCTATCATACTGCCTCCATGTGTCTTTTTTATTTTGGCATTAGGTGGAAGGCACTAATTGACAGGCAAACCAAGATAATAAATACTGGAGAAGATCTTGCATCATCATCATAATAATAATAGTAATAATAAACAAACATCTCCATCCCTTTTATGGGGATATTTAGGGAAATTGCACTTTTAATTATGTCTATGCATATTTATATTATTTAGATGTGTCTGTTACAGGCCATCAATCTAAAAAACGGTGTAAATTATCAATGAGCCAACTAAAAGAAAAAAAGCTCCAATCACCTTCTTAAGTGTGTTCACATCTGTTACAATGCATCGCAAACATGTCCCATCACAGCCCAAAGGTTTTTCAATCCAAATAAAGCTTCAGGTGGTTTCACTAATTTGATCCTCATTTGTGGCAGAAGGTGTGAGAACTGGTGACAAGAGCTGCTGAAAGTTGTTGTTCTGAAAAGAAACCTGCATGAGTCACGATGGAGGAAAAAAAACACGGAGCACATCCAGAATACTAAACAATGCCTTCCCTTGTCATTGGCCTCCCTGGATTTTCCCAGGTTTCCCTTTACTGTACCTCCTCTGCTGGCTGCCTGTGGCTGTTAGTATCTCATTTAGTGTCCTGGTGCTGCTACTTACAGATGCCAAAAGAGTTCACTCCACTCCTTATTTCAGCCACACACAGCGACTCATTCTCTGCACTCTTACTTGCAGGTGTAGGATCACTCCACCTCCCCTTTAAGAATAACATCCTCATTACTACATGTCTTTGGCTTATAATTGGAGCTCCTCTCTTAAACCAGTAGTGGTGATTTGTAAAGTGCAACGGTTCTCCAAGATTCGAAAGCCTAAATAGTTGATCAGAAACAAAGAAATGCTGTGATGCTTGCAGGTAATGACCACTGTAGTTTTTGATATACTGATAAGTGCTGTACTAAAGAGTGCTCAGGGTTCTGCATATGCATGGAAAGATAACTGAATGGGCCTACTGGGCACAGGCCCCGGGACTGAAAGTATAAGCGGGTGGCCCTGAACCTCACCCGCAAAATGTCACTCAAATTGAACACGTACTGACCATGAAGAGATTGAAAATGACCTCAAAGAGATGCAAAGGAACTGTAAAGAGACACAAAATAACTTAAAACGGAGCAAAACAACAATATACAAAATGACCCCAAAAAGATATAAAATTACCTCTAAGAGACATAAATAACTACAAAGGGACATAAAACAACAAAAAATACATTACAACTACAAAGAGATGCAAAACAGCAACACAAAAAGAGGCCAAACAACTATAAAGTATGTGTCTTTGCTCCTATGGAGAGGTGACGGGAGGGTTTTACATATCCGTGGGCAGGACCCCATTGTCTAATATTCCGCCCCTGTTTATAGACAATCTATATACAGATACAGCCAAGTGAAGAATATATCTCCCCAGGTGGACAGTCAGTGTAATCTCATAAATGCTGAAACATGACAGGAAGGTGTATCGCTCCCCTACATTTTATCGAAATAAAGGTTTACTGAGATAGTGCATGTGATCAGGGCTGCAACTCTTCATTGTCAATTAGTGTTTGCTTCTTAGTCAACTATTGGTTCAGTCAATAAAATGTCAGAAAATGTGTGCCAATCACAATTCTGCAGATGCAAAGATATTCAAAATTCAATCAGAGAAAAGGACTCAAACATGCAGATTCATTTACTGTCAGTCACCTATTAAACGCATAGACTTTTTGTCTCAGATCTACCGTTGATGACAGATAAATGAACAAAGTGCAAGACTGGCTATTTACTCTGCAAGAGCGTGGGAGTTAACAGACTGGGATGTCTGGTTAGTTGGAGAATGCTGCAGCAAGATTTTCAAATTGTGGTGATCCCATTCCAGTTAGACTTGTTGCTCATTGTTTTCAGTCCACCAGACCCCTTCACCCAGTTGCCTTCCTCCGACCAGTGACGGTGAAGGGGATTCACAGTGTGCTTAGGGGCCACACAGTCGAGTTTCTCCCACCATTGCTGAGCCAAAGATGACTAACTTCCCCTGATACTGTGCTTGTTTTCTTAAGATGATCTGACAGTAAGGTGACAGCCAATCACTCTACTGGCTACTTTCAAACTCTTTGCTTGTGTCAATCAGGAAGTATTAAACGGCCTTGCTCATCCCCCATGGGCAAATAACCACAGGAATTTGAGGAATGCCGTGAGAACAATGTTGCTGCTATTGGAATTCATCAGTGGCCACAGTGTAAACTATTTTATAGAGCCCACTTGGATGGCGAGGCGGTTAGCGATAAACCACCAATCTTCATATTCTTAGGGACACTACGTGCATAGAACTCTGACTCTGAGGACTCATTGCCCAAAGGCAGCTCACCTTTGACATGGCAGCCTGATTATTTTGGTAGATAACCTATGACCCACCTCCAGAGGAATTTTGATCATCAGTGGTAGAGTCCAGTACCCAATCCATTGTATGCAACAGTGTGTCCACTTAGCACAGGCCAACCACAACTACATCAAGTACATCAGAATATGCAGATGCCTTTATGTGTTCATGGTAGTATCTATAGAGGTAGATCCCCAGTACATACCACAAAAATAACAATATCTGACAAAGATAAAGATATTAACCAGGGGCCCTGTGATCTGATATTATCACCATATATAAGTCCCGACACAATATTATTACAATTTTAAGCGTATTTCGCTATGCTGCAAATTGCAATATACTGCGAATTGCGATAACATACATTGCGATATATTGCAATTTATTACCTTTTTTCAACTGCTAAATGTCCCCAATAGCAAAACTGTGTCAACATCTGTTTTATCTAAAAAGATAAAGTTTTTGGTCTGTTCATCTCACTTTAGTCATTTTTATTGCAGCAAATTGTATCTAGTGGACTGAAAAGGGCATTTCATTGTATTATTCTGTATACAATGTATATAATTAAAAAAAAAAGATACTTGCCCCCCCCCCCCATTAATCCATAAACTGATGCAGAAATTGCACAAATCAGTACACAAACATTCACCAAAATGCAAGTACTTATGTGTCTGATACTCAGTTTTTCTGGTGGGGGCCCCCCTAACAAAACAGATTTATTGCTGAAACTAAACCTACGCCCTTGGTGGCATCCCAAACTTGTAAGCAAAACAAAACTTAAAAAGTGGCAGCGTGCAAACAACTGCAATGACACCTCAAATCTCTAAATGTCATATTTTAGTGTATTTCTTTAAACATTCAGCGCCAAACACTGTCGCGAGTTACTTTTGAAGCAGTCATTTTCATAAAAAGATGCATTGTCAGCGATGACACTCGCAGCGGCTCATGTTATTGACACAGAGTTGAAACAATCCTCCCCTTACCTTTGTGCTTCTCCATTCCCTCGCTGTTTCACCTTCTTACCCGTCGCTTTCCTCTTGTCATACAATCAAAACAATCCCAAAAGTTTTTGCTGACAAGTTTCTGAGTGATGAGACGGCGACAGTCTGCGGAATGCAGCCCGACTCTCCCTGTTTTCAACAATGCGCACTGACTGACTGGCTGACTGGGCTCAGACACAGTAAGATCTGACGGAACAACAGCGCTCTCCTCGTCTTCCTAATCTTGTTTTGCCGCACCTCCTCTCGTATGCAGCATCCACACTGCGGCTCCTGCAAAGTAAGGGTCCCTCAGGTGTCATTCAGAGGCTCCCATGGGTCCCAGTGAGGAATAGTTCACTTTTCACCACTTGTAAAGAAGTTATCACACTGAGAGGATGTTTGCTTCGTGCGTTATGCTCTAATCACTTTCTGTTTGGTTTGTTTTCTGCCATAAATCCTCATTGGTTTTTAAAATAAACACACAAGATTTCTGACTGTTAAAGAATTGCGCGATTTTGGTCAGACGTGGGTTACTTTTGCATTACAAGTCTGTTCATCCGCAAGTTAGAAGTGTGCCAGGTCAGACAGAAACGGAAACGAACCATTGATCGTGTATTTTTACGCAAGAGAAAAAAAGGAAGTTTTTTGCCCAAACAACCGCGCACCTCCGTGGGAGAACCGTGACCGGGTGGAGGTATGAGAGGAATGTCACGCAGAGTAACGCAACATGCTCTGACAGGATGATTAAAACGCGTGCATGCGAGTGTTTTGAACTAAGTCTCCACTTTTGGCTGAAGCACCACTTGGTCACGGTTGTTGCACCAGTCGCGCCCAAGATAAAGTGGCTGCAGCTTTAAAATAAGGCAGGTGGTAGTCCTGTGATGTCATCTGATGCTGGTTAATGATACACTCTCTGGGGTGGGGTGGGGACCTCCTATTG
This sequence comes from Plectropomus leopardus, assembly GCF_026936395.1. Taxonomy (NCBI): domain Eukaryota; kingdom Metazoa; phylum Chordata; class Actinopteri; order Perciformes; family Serranidae; genus Plectropomus; species Plectropomus leopardus. The sequence continues at coordinate 14,289,809 of NC_142194.1, forward strand.
GAAATGTCTCTCAGGCAGGGTCCTCCAGGATCTGTGACTGTTGAACTTAACTCACATGTGGCATTACATATGACTTTGAGTCATGTCAGTTGGCTTCAAAGTGTCCCTCTGTGATCCCTTGTTAAGACAACATGTGTTTGATTGGTCACACTTAACCTATTTTACATTAAAGGGACAGCTCACCCCCAAAAGTTAAGAAAACATTTTTTTTCCTCCAACATGGTGTGCTATTTTTCAATTTTGCTGCAAGGTGCCAATTTGGAGATATCCAACTATAACTGTAGAGATGTCTGCCTTCTATCCAATATAAAAGACTAGATGACACTCGGCTTGTGGTGCTCAAAGTGCCAAAAAAATAACAACTCAGCAGCAATGTCTCTTTCTAGAAATGATGACCAAAATACTCCACAGACTTTGTTGCCAGCGGTTTTATATAGGAACTATTTTCTTTCTGCCGACCGACGCCTGGGTTGAACTGTCCCTTTAAAGTATAGTTTCTTGTCATGATGGAGGGCTCAGCTTTTCAACACATCTTGTATTTTTACAATCAGGGTCAAAGGGTGCTGCTGCTTCTAATGGTCAGAGGGCACCCTGAGGAAGTTGCCAGTCATCAGGGTCAGACGAAGTCAAGAGCCAAAGTCAATATAGGCACAGCCAACCCCAAAACCTGCTAATGTTAGCTCACTATTTTTCTCTGATAATTTAGGATCCAGACGTTTAGGAGTTTTTTTATAAGGAGCTGAATAATCTGCAGAGCTCTGTTGGTCTCAAAAACAAATGGACCTGGTGATTTAAACTGGCAAATACACAGAATAAAGAAGTTTCTGAGTGGCTGCTAACTACTGTGCCTGACAAAAACATGAATGACCCTTTCTAGAGCCAGTGTGTGGTTTGTCCATTCTGGGCTACTGTAGAAGTGTGGTGTTGCAACCTGGCGACTCTTATAGACGAGAACCAGCTCTCTATGTAGATATAAACGGCTCACTACAAGGTAACGAAAACATGATTGTTATCAGGTGATTATACACTAAAGAACATTATATTATAGATATGAATTATATTATTATAATTATATTATTATATTATATTCCATTTTTGCCAGTTTATCCCTCTAAATCCTAAACACTGGACCTTTAAAGTCAATTTTATCCTTAGTTGGTAGCCATTGAAGCCAACAATGTAAGCTCGCTCTGGGTTCTTTGTGGAGGTCTCAAAGGTGCACTTAAAAAGATTTAAAGTAAAGTCCTTATAGCTCTGTTGTGTTTTTTTTAAACTGACATAGGATGAAGTTTGAGCTTATAGAATATTAATCAATGCACTTGTCAGTTAGGATTAATTTATAGTCAAAAAACTGTAGGATAAGCTGGTAAGAGCAATAATAGACCACTATTCAGCTGGGATTTGGTTGAATGTACTCTGCATAAGTGTTTTTAGCTAAATCAAAACTCCTCAGGGTCTGTTTCCAGGATGGTAAGCTGCCTCAAAATGTTGGCAGAGCTTGTTTTCATTCTGTAGAAATGCCTGGCTTTTCATTTATTGTAACAAAAGCTGATATTCATTCAGTCCAGTGGGACTTAGAGGTGTTTTTCGTTCTTTTTCTCTGTGTGTCAAAGGCCAGGAATGAACTTCCTGGCTCAATATTTTGTTTTTGTTGTTGTACACAAATACAAAAGGAAATTTGCACTTCGGTGAATCTTTTCACCTTCTTCTAGAGCACACACACAAGCTATGGCAATTATTCTTAGCCTTGAAGCTGCGTCTATTGGTCTGAATCTATGTTCAGACTTCATGGGTCAAGTCAACGGGTGATGTCACAGTTTTTCTAGACTTTTATCGTACAGCCTTGAGCGAGTGGTGAAAGTGTGAATGTGAGTCAGGCTTGATGGCTCAGCATGAATTAAAAACAGGGGTGGTCTCTCTTGGTCTGTCTGTCCACAGCAAAAGAACTGTCCTCTTAATCCTGCAGGGGAATTCCTCTTGTGCAGCAGAGCTTTGGAAGCCCTTGGCTGTACGGGTGGTTTCAGGTCTTGAATATTTCAGATCATTTTCGGGTCATCGTGCTTGTCCGTTTATGTGAGGTATTTGTGTGTAGGTGTGGAACAAGGGTGCTAAGAGTTTTTTAGCGAGTCAGACACACTTGAACTTTTATGAGATTACATTTTTTGAGTCAAAGGTGCAAACTTCAGAGGGGGCTCCTCTCCTCCTTTCTGCTGCTGATTGGAGCACAAAGAGCATTCCTCAGCTGTGAATCAGAGGACAAAGGTCACTGACTCAACTCCAAATTAGCACTGGACCCTCTTTGATTCAGGGGCCTTTCCCATGTTTGCAGACATATTCAGATAATTCACTCTGAAAAAAGACCCCCATTTATTTAGGTATTTCCATCTAATCTAGTCTAAACCGTGCACCCCCTCTTACTGTTACGTCTGGGAATTTCCAAAGAAAGTCGAATCCACTGACTCTCCTGCACCTCCCTGTTGTTTTAAGAACATTTAGACCAAGAATGCAGAGGGCACTGGCTTCAGACACACTACACTGTGTAAAGATGGTGCTCGCTTCCCCAGCACCACTGAGGTGTGTGTGCACCTGACTAAACGCCAAGAGGCTCTCCCGTGGCTTTAGTAGAAGAGTGTTAAGTCATAGCGTGATAATATTGTTTTTAGTTCATGTGTGCTCGGGTTCACGGTAACCTGTGTGGAAAATAAACACCGGTTCTTCAGATTTCAACGTGTGCACCGATGACTCATGTGAAGGCTGAGAAAATGTGTAGGCGATACTTTTTGTGGCAGCTTAAATCTTTCCTGCCAGGTAGGTTTTGTCTGGGGAACAGTGATTTTAGCAGTCTGGTCTCCTCATAGTCATGTCTTAAATATGATCGAGAGGAGGACAGGTATTTAGATTAATACCTAAATAAACCATGCATACCATACACTTATTTTATTTCTTTGTCATTAATATATGGCAGCTATAATCACTTATATTGTTATAACGTGAAACATTTTATGTTATAACATGATAACAGGAAACATTTCATAACAAAACAGTATATTGTTATTACAGTTAAAGTTTCCTGTAAGACTGAACTGATGACTTTGTGTGTTGTACTAATCTAAAAACATCTTGTTATAACAACTAACTTTTCACATTAGAGCATACTGTTACTGATCCGTTTTTTCTTCTTTTTTTCTGGTATGGCAGCATTATGCTTCTGTACTAACTGTTTTGGAGTTATTTTGTCTTAAACATTATCAATCAGAGTCTATTGTCTCTCTAATATGTACAATCACAGCAGAAGTCTTTAGATGACTGTTGTAGCTGTTTATATCCAGAAAAAGGCTGTGAAACCAAAAGAAACAGTCTTTACATCCCACTAGAATCAGCGTGGGTGACATGACAACATGTGACTTTGTGTGTCACAGTTGTTCCATTATTTGCTGTCACTATGTCTGCAGTGCAGCATCAGGATTTATTTCTGGGTTGTCTTTATTCATGGATTGACTGGTTTAAATTTGCAAGAGGAACTGAAATGTAAAGTTCACATTAATGGAACAGTGCATGTAAATTACATTTTAGAATGAACTGTCCCTTTAAATCAACAAATCTTTTTAATCTTAAATTCTTTCCTCCCTTCTTTTCCCTACACTAAATTGTAAGGTCTGCGTTTTTTATTAATACTACAACTGTGCTCTATCGCAAGAGACATATATGGCAATAGACCCAACAGTTCCTAGTGGTTCATAACCTTTTTCATGCCAAGGACCTCTAAACCGATGGGCTATATGTTAAATGACAGACCATCATATGAAAAGATTTCATTTGGGACCTTCAAGTGAAAAGATTTTGGTTGTTTGACATGACTAAGACCAAAACTTTGTGGTTTTCAACCTCAGTTTAGGGGAGAATAGTGGAGGAAGTGAAAACTGTGTTCAGAATAGTCACTCATATGACACTTACACACATTAGGTTCACTTCTATACTGAATTAAATAATGATTCCCAATTTTTTCTGGGGACCCCTCTGGAACTCCCTCAAGGAACTGTGGGAGGACCCCTGGTTGAGAACTACTGATTTAGTGTAAATAACAATTAAATAATTGATTAAATATAAAATCCCGTCTAGTTGGATAGGTATTCATGACAAGATTTGTTGTCACAGTGGAACAATAATGTGACAACTTTGGCCTATGAATACGATAAATCATTGGTTACAGTCTTGTGCCTTTTACTGAAAAGACGTTTTGACATTTCACAAAAAAAAACAAAACACACTTAAATGATAAAATAAGTGCTGGCTAAATTCCATTTGGCTGCTTCAGTTTCAAGGTCTTGGTATGTGAATGCTGGCTCACTGTCACACTGTCATAGTTTACTGGGACACTTGAGTAAAAGGGAGCCATCACTAATGTTTTTAGTAACATTTGTGCTATGACCATGAAACAGTCAGAACAGAAACTTCTGTTCAGTCACTCCTGCTCTATCTATCTAGTTTTTGTATATATTATGTGTCTGCATATCACTGTTTTACATTTAAGGATCTGTGCACTTGTGGCTGTGCAGCACTGCCACCTGCAGGTATAGATGTAGAAGTGTAGACAGCTTCAAATAAATGACTTTTTATATGTTTAGCAAAATCATGATCTATTATACAAAAATGCAGAGGAGTTAAGGATTTTTTCATATCCAAACCTTTGCCAGGCTCCATCTGCCATTGAATCATTATGTGTATGATGGACACAAACAGAAGCACATCTCAGATTTCTCTTTGCTCTGCTGGTTCATACAACCCCACCAAAGCCTCGATCTGTCAGAGTCCTCAGCCTGGCTGCTGGCACCCCGACAAGTCGTGTCTCAAACAAAGATAAGTGCTCTCTCAGCGAGATGTACTGCATCTGATGTTAGGGTATAGTCACAATGGAGCATCCTCAAACACATGAATTACAAGAGACTTTATTAAAAAGCGCCCGTCTCTCCTTGACCTTGTCACAGAATTATTCCCCAACTATTGGTGTCAGTTATTGAATTTTTTTTCTGAGATGTGCCAGGACCTTGAGTCAGATAAGAGCATCATTTTTGCAAACAAATTGACATGTAAATCACCTGCACTTCAAATGCAGATGCAGAAGTTCGGCCTCTGTGCTTTGGTCAATTTCAGCAGGGCAATTGTCGTGAAAATTATGGACTGTTTTGTGACATAATTATTATTATTATTTGTAGACAGCTTTTACCATCCTCGCTGTCATCTCTCTGGGTATAGGGTTCAATTATGTGCCATTTAGAGCTGAGATCACAAAATGAAATGTTAGGAGATGGATGCAGATTCTTGTTTTAACTAACACATCACAGAGGCAGATTTGCAACACAGGGATATCCAATATTTACATATACATATAATCTGTGTACAGTGTATTGTTTAATATGTTGAACATTGGCAATTTTCCACTCACAACTAATTTCTGTAAATGTTTTTAATTATTGCCCTAATTTCGATGTATTGGCCAAATAAAGTTTACCAGCATAAGAAAGATATATAATTTGCAGTCAGTATTTTCTTTTTAAAAAAGGTTAGCAATAAAAGGGCATGTTTTGCACAGCATAGCCTACACATCCTACCATATTTATACTATGCATTTTACAAAAGAGGCTACAACATTTTAGTTTTTATCTTTTGTTTATTTACATAGAATAACAGAACAATGTGTAGGATTTAGTGGCATCTAGTGGTGAAAATTGCAGCAAGTATGCTCAGAGTAAACTCCCAGTAAGAAAGAGGATAACGGGTAAATGGTATGATTTTGAGATTTTGTATTTAAGGAAAACAACTGAGGATATTTAAAATAAATAAACGCCCCCCCCCAAAAGAAAAAAAAAACAAATAAAAAAACATAACATAACATGTCTCCCCAATGCTTTAAAATTATTCGAAATGCCTCTCCCGTTTTGCACCTAGACCAACTACAAGGGTTGATTCATTCTTTAATCCAAAATGAATAAGGAAAAAAGGAATTACCAAAAACAAAAATGGACTGGTTTGGATTTATTCATTATTATTATTACAGAATTACGTTTTTTTTTGTTTTTTTTTTTATCATTTTCCAATTAGAAATTAATTTAGGATTATCCAGTGATAGCTTGACCCCTCCCCTCTCACAAATAAAGAACAGTCCCTAAACTGAAAGTCTGACCAACATGTTATTTGTGCAAAAACAAGGAAGATGTAGTTTTTGTTTAAGGAAGATGTCATTTTAACCAAATGATAAAAGTTAGTACCCCTGAAGTTATTGAAAATTGACATCTTCTTGTGAGATGTCGCCAAATGTGTCACTATGTTCTTATGAAAACATGTTTGGTATTCTTTGACCTGGAAAAAAACAAAAACAAAACAATTTTTAAATGCCGCATAAAATCATTTGGTTGGTTTTTGTTTTTTGACACTGTCTCTTTAAATAGAACCCTATCCCAGTGCGCATGCGCAGCCAGTGTTTAGTTTTCTCCAACCTGAGGAACTGTCTAGTGTCGCTGCGCTAGCAAATCCAGCGCTGCCAGTTCTTGTCATGTTTTCAGAGAAACAGCGGTGCTTTTTTCCCACTGGAATACGTGAAGACATCACCGCACACTGCTGTCAACGAAGTCTACGCCTGAAGGTGCTTTAATTGCTGTGGGAATAGACCAGAAGGAGCAACAACAGTTCAAAGCGTTTCGCTCAGTGCCCCCCAGTCGGCAAGAATAGCCTTCCAGTTCCCACATCACACCACATCCATGTTGACTGCGGCAGCCTTCGCACTGGGTCCAGGGCTACAAACACCACAACCCCTTTGTTCTTCTGTGGCAAAGATCCGGCCAAATTGTAGCGGTTTGTGGAAGGACTATCGCATGTTACAATGTACATCCCAGTTTGAGTCTGAAAGATTGTTTACGCGTTAAAATGGCTGCTGAAATGGCATTTGGAAGAGAGTGGTCTTGAATCAATGCAGTAACGTTACATTAACCTAGCAGAGGCCAAATAAGCTACACAGGCTAACTAATGATGTTTTAGCTCAACGAGTTAGCTTTTAAAATTAGCTTTTATCGATGGTTTTTGGTAGGTTCTTCCAACAAGAGGTAGGGTGAAGGGAATTCCTCCCACTCCAAATCTATGCATGCGGTTAAACAAGCAGCCTTTAAAAAAAAACATAGCTAACATTGCATTTTCTTAGCCATTTTTGTCCAAAGCTTTGTAAACAGGCTTAGCTAAGCCCTCATGTGAGTATGCATAACACTCAGCGAATATGCAGGACTTCTTTGTTTTAATTGAAACAGCCTGAGTAGCCGAGGCTTTCTTCCAAAGCATACCTAAAGGCCCCGGTCTTTTACTCGTCGACCTGGCAAAAAATGGATCCAGGGGGGAAATGTAAGACTGAACTCTTTCTTTTTGGACCCAAAGTAGCCACCCACAGCGACCTGCGGGGGATCAACAGATACTTGGTGGTCTATGTTTTGTTTTACTTCGTACTGTTCACTCACGCTTCCCCGGCGAAACCCTGTGACAAGAATTGTCTCTCTGGAAAATGTATCAACGGATCCTGCATCTGTGATCGAGGATGGGTTGGAGACCAATGTCAGCACTGCCAAGGGAGGTTCAAGTAAGTGGTCATGCACCAAACCTTATTACATCTGTGACTAACTTGTGAGTAGTTGTAGCATCATTGTTTTCATTGTTTTGAAAGAGTCTGAGCCTCTCAAAGTAGGTTAGGATCAAAGATGATCCAGTAGTGTCTGGTTTTCATTAAAAATAGGATGGAGTCAGATTTATTTGGGACACTTTTTGGTTGGTTATCTAGAAACCGACCTAAAATTTTAATAATATAATTCTGCAGATGACCTCAAGTGTTACTGTTATAACTTGTTGTGGTTCTCTGCTATATTTCTTTTAAAAAAATATGTTAAGTAAGATAATGTGGAATCTTTGTACTAGGAGTCGACCAATATTGGTTTTTCAGGGCGATACAAATACTGATTATTATTAGTTAATGAGACCGATAATCGATATTTGGACTCGATATGCATTTACAATAAAAATGAAAATCTTTTTGTCAATATTTAAAATTGGGAAAGTAGCAATCAAAAACTTTGTTTGAATGTCTTTGGCAAATGTTTAATCAAAACTGAGACTTTTGACATCAAATACAGCAAGTTCCCAGCAATTTTTAAAAAAACATTTAAGTGAATATTAAATAAAGAATGAATAAATAAAAATAGCTCTCTGAGGTTTAACTAAGTAAAAGTTCCTCCCAAGCTGACACTTTCTTTGCACTTTTTAATTAATTAATTTGATCGGCGGTCATTTAAATAAAACACAGGCACAGATAATCAGCAAAATGTCATATAATCACCCCAATAACTGGCTAGGATAATAATCTGTTGACCTGTCTTTGTAAACCCCCTGTTTCAAGTTTAACACAGTCTATATAGTATATTTGTGACATCACAACTTCACATAAATCTTTACAACTCGTTTAAAGGCACAGTTTCCGAATACAAACTGCGCATTTCTACACAGACTGAGCATTTTGATACAGTTACAGTAATTATAAAGCTTCCATACATGCTTTATTGTGAAAAAGATATGGCAATCTGACTTTTTACAACATAGGACCTTTAAGCAATCATTAACAATAATTTGAGAATCAACTATGAGAGAAAGGATCTATGTTGGATTTAAGTGAAATAAATGCCAGCAAGATAGTGTAGAAAAAAAATCTTGTTTATTTTCTCCTCATTCAACATTGTTTCACTCAGTATGTGTCCCCTGGTCATCCATCCCCACCTTCAGTTGGTCTATGCCTTCCCACGGGAGCCTGCTCCACAGTTTGAGAACCACTGGCTTAATGTTGCGATTATATCCTTGATTAATCATTTGGTCTATAAAATATAAGAAAAGTCCCATCACAATTTCCTAAATCCCCAAGTTGACCCCAAGGTGACTTATTTAAATCGACAAACAGTCTAAAACTAAAAGAGATTCAGTGTAGCTTTAGAAAAGGCAAAGAAATGCAGCAAATCTTCACAATCAAGAAACTGGAACTGTTCAGTGTTTGGCATTTTTATTTAAAAGAATGATTTCTAATCAAAAAGAGTTGCAGATTAGATTTTGCTGGATTGACTAATTAATTATCCAACTAATCATGTCGTGAAAAACTCTCACTTTGCTTGCAGCCTCGCTCAGTCCTTCAATTACTTATTTGTAATCTGTCTGCGTTCACTGGAGATAGAGGACATGTATTAACCCACATGTTTGATACTGATGAGAAAAGAATGAGCGCCATTATCTTGTACAATCCAGTGTGCACATGTGAACATGGACCAGAAAACCAAGACTCTAACATGCACTCATATATTGACTTACAGTCTAATGCATTTGCATTGATTCCAAATGAAATCCTGTAGCTTTTGCCAGAGAAATAAGCCTGCAGGGGCTTTGGGTAAATATGTGCAACTTACTGAGTCTTCATATGCCTTTCAGCCTATGTGCAATATGTGTATTGTTCCTAAATTTAATGTATTTGGCTGTTGATCAGCACAGGTGAATGCAATGTTTACCCCCCAATAGTCGCAATGAGTTAAGGATTTTCTGCACACATAGGTAGTAATTTGGAAAAGGCAGGGAAATAACGGCAAGTGACCAAAGAATAAACGTCGAGGTGCTACAATAATCTTGAGTGCAACTCTTGACAGGAGCATCTAATGGCTTGTCGGTATATCTGTGGTGCACTTTGAGCTACAGAAGAGCTTTGATCACAGTAATTACCATTGCTCCCAATGTGTCTGAGGCTTTGGACGGGTTGTCATCAGGCCTGTTGTCAGGAAATAACCTCCCCATCACCTCGAGACAAACCGCTGAAATGTGAGAATTCAACTGGTAGCTTCACAGTGGAGTGGAGACATGCACCCTGAGTTAATACATGACCAATTAACACATTGCTGCTTAAACAAATAGTGGCTTCCTCTCAAAAGAAAGTGTGAAATCTCATTTGGAAAGTTTAAATTAGCATTGAAGATTAATTTCTTGTTTATCATGCCATATAATCTCTGATTTTAAATGGAGAAGGGTTGAACGTCACACAGAGTCTTGAATTGTTTAGGGACAGACTCTGGCACGGGATAGTATTACTCTGGGAAGTCTAAAATGCGGCATGAAAAATTCATCACTCTTGGATGAATACACCGCCCTAACTAACTGCTGGTTGCGTAGGTGTTAATATCTTAAGTGTGCACCTCAATAAATTTACTTTGCATAAAGTCTATTGATACTTCAAGCATATCTATTGTAACACATGCTTTCATGATGTGAGTAGCAATCAAAAACCAAAATCATGTTTTGGGGAATGTTTTAGAGGTTCAGTGTGTAGGATACTGTGGGATATATCAGCAGAAATTGAGTATAATATAATGAATAAATAAATAAGTCGTATTTGGTTACCATATAATTAGCCGTTAATACCTGTTTCTACAGTAAGATAGTATGAACAAACCAAATACTGGCTTGAGATAGGGCCAGTCAAATATTTGCATCAGCCACTGTAGTTAGCTACCCCGCTGCCATGAGCCAGATATTGTAAGAACAAATTTTTTATATGTGAAACTGCTTTATTCTGTGTTTTTACCAGTTTATATCACCAGGACATTTGCAGATAATTTGGCTCCTGGTAAAAACCTCCTGAACGCTTGGATCTGGAGAGAAAATATGAGCACACATTAGCAGGTGCTAGGCTAGCGGCTCATCTCCAGCATGCAGAACAGTGTTGGAGAAACATTGATCTGAAATTGCTTTATTTAGTTTTTTTTTAAAAATCGGTTTACATCATCTGGTCAATTTGTTTTTTAGAAGAAGAGACTTCTGTCGATTATTTTGCTCCTGGTAACAATCTCTGGATCAGAACTAAGATGAGCACACATTAAGTTATCAAAGGTGAGCACACATTAGCAGGTGCTGGCCTAGAGGCCCATCTGCGGCGAGAAATGTGTTTGGGGTCATAATGAACACTGAAGGAATTCTAACCTGGAGAAGTTTCAGCTGGTTGTGATATGCAATCTTTATAGCTAGGGGCCACTAAATCCCCCTAAATCTTACACACTGCTCCTTTAAGGTACACGTCAAGATTGAATCTTTTTATATGCATGCCTTTATGGGAATCATAACCCATCTTCGGTCCTTTATCTTGTCAAAAATGGAAAGTAATCTGATATCATGTTTTGCATCTGAAACAACTGCCGTGCACATAAAAGGGAATTCAGTTTCTGTGTTACTCAGACCACCCACGACAGCCCAGTATATATTTGTGCAGCTTCCAAAGTCAGAAATAAAAGAGCCAGAGCTCTCAGTCTGTTGAGGCTTGAACTGACATACTCATTTTGTGGATTCATGAATTATTTTTGTCAACTCTGACATCCAAATAAGTTCCTATCAATCTGTTGCAAACCAGAAGATGCCTCTCTGCGTCAAGAAAGTCATTTTTGGTAATCTGTCTCCTCATCATTTTCAATCTATTGTGAGTGTGATGGCACCGTTTTGTGGGTGGGTCACATACAACTCTAATTTCTTCCGAGATGGGGCAGTGATGAATGCCCATTTAAAAGTCATCCATCATTGTAACACTCAACGGTAGTCTGTAATGTGAAGAAGATAGTTTGTTTAAAATTGTTTCCAGTGTCAGACTTGAGGTGGGCAGAAAGGAGCAGAGGAAACTTTCTAAGAGACAAATGATTGAATCTTTTGGTTGGCAGGGATTGACCTTGGGCCTGACTGACAGCTATTTGGCTTCTTATCTTGAATATTGGGAACTTAATACAGTGTGTGACACTACAATCAGACACATGGTTTCACATTTAGAGAAGACTTTGAACCTGGACAAGAGGTCATCTCATTAAAAACTATTTGGATCAATTATTGTCAGAGTTGGGAGACCTCTGTTTAAAAATTATTTCAAAAAGAAATGCAGTTGACATTTGTTAACTTTTATACTCTGAAAAAGTTTGTGATTTTTAATGAGTGATATCATTTACTTGAAATTTACTTATCAGATGTCTAATGTTTGATGACTCTTCTCCATGCAGCTGAAGATGCACAAAAAGTTTGTGTTGTTGCACCTTGATGTTCTCTTCCAAGATCCGAGCTGCAAAATGCTTTCAACCCAGAAAACCGCCTGAATTTTCAGCTATTTTTGATCACCAGACCACTGTTTGGTTGTCATCTTGTTGTCTGTTTCAGGGACATAAAAACCAGGACAAAAATGCAGGTGCAAGTTGGAAGATTAAAAGATTGTCACGTCTAAAGCTCAGTCTGAGGGGGGATAATTTTAATGAGTGACTTACAGACGAAGGCAAATCTACTTACTTCCTATTTTTCTGACATCTGCTCACTGTTAAAAAGCTTAAATGTTCAATTCATGAAATGCAACTCCTGAAAGAATAGATTTCAAACAAAAGTATTCATAAATGTGGTTTAATTTATGTATTTGATGTATCAGAGGAGGTCTTTTTGTCTTTTAGGCAACACAACAAATAAGATGATTATTGTGATCAAAGATACTCTCGTTTCCTCCACTCTTATGGCTTTAACTCTTTTTAACAGGAGAGCTGGCTTGACTAAAGAGCTGGGTGTTTCACAGAGGGAATTCAGTTTTCGTTGAACTTTTAAACTCTTGAAAATACTTAATGAGTAAGCTTCTTTACTTGCAAACTGTAAAAAATTAGAAACTATAGGACTTAACAATGTTTGGTGCCAACAAGTTTAGCCATTACTCTTCTAACTGCAGGCACAGGTACACAAAGTGTTTGTGTCGTTACATCTTGACCTACATTGCAAGTAGCAGTGCGGCTGGTTCTGAACTAAAAGAATGTAATAATTTCAACCTAGAACATTTTCTGGATTTTCAACCTGTTTTCGATCACCAGATGATCACTGATTGTGTATGATGATGCTGTGACTGTTGTTTCAGGGACATAAAAACAGGAAAAAATGCAGGTTAAAGATTGAAAGAGACATATTTCAGGCCAGGCTACTTACTGTACTCCCTAATTTTCTGACATTAGCTTAGTATTACAAAGCTTACATTTTCAAGTCATGAAACATTATTTCTTCAAGAACAGATTTCAAACAAAAATATAATTTACTTTCTTTTTACTTTTTACTTTCACATTCTCCTTCACTTTTATAGCTTTAACATGGACTGCTGCTTTCTTAACTGCATCACTTGTGTTTTGGAAAAAAATGACCTTGAGTTGACAGCAGTTGGCATCAACATCACAGCTGGTGTAAAGCCCATTATGTGTTCTTCTTACATGCATACAAATCCATTAACAGGCCTTACAGAAAACTGTTTGTTTTCGTTTAAAATGCATGTCTATCATTTGACTTCACACACGAGGCAACACATAACTGTTCTGACAATGCAGACTTCACTGTGTGATGTTTCAGGTTGACGGAGCCCTCAGGATATCTCACCGATGGTCCAATCAACTACAAGTACAAAACAAAGTGCACCTGGCTCATCGAGGGCTAGTAAGTACTTTTATAAATTGAAATGTTCAACTGAAGCATAGCACGCATGGCCATATCTAATTATGCAGTGTAAACTAATTAAAGCAATTGAAACGAAACGCTCTGCGTCTCTGTTAGAGGAAGTGTGCTTTTGGTTCTTACACTGTATAATGTGAAGTGAGGTCGAGCATTTTGAAGGTTTCAGATGTTTATCTGTTGAGCTGAGTTTGATTGCTATTTTTAATCGGCAGTCATCCAAAGAGAGCAAGAATCCCTGTAGCTGTTGATGTTTTTAATGGTCATGGCAACCACGGGCACTGTGAGGACAGAGCTGTTTGGAAAATGCCAGAATGGCACCAGTATGGTTCTCTGTTTTTGGAAAAAAAAAAAAACATTTTTTGGAAAAAGATATATTGTTTTTATTTTTTGTTAAATGTTAATCCGCATCCAGCGTGGTTAACGTTTGTTTGTACTCAAATTACATCCTGACAGGCTGCATGTAACCTAGAGTTACATTACAAATTTTAATAAAATCTTTAATAAAGAAGATCCATCAGTGCTTTTAGCCATGAATACCACTACATTTAGAATTAGGGCCTGTATGTCCTAAAACTCCACTTGAAAAAAAAAAATGTACGTTGTTCAAATTTTCACCTATGAAACTTAAACCATTATTTATTTGTTTCCTCTGCAGTCCAAATGCGGTTCTTCGGTTAAGATTTAACCACTTCGCCACAGAATGTAGTTGGGATCATATGTACGTCTACGATGGAGACTCAATATATGCCCCTCTGGTTGCTGTTTTCAGGTGAGAAACTCACACAGCCACATATGACACAGCTCGATATGAAATCAAGAGGGCCAAACCACTAAATCCATTACATAATAACCTGTACATAACATAAGCTCAAAATGTTTAAGTTTCTTGTAGTGTAAAAAATAGATTTTGAAATTGTTGACATGTCTTTGAAAAATATGTGCAAAATCAGCAATATGTCTCAGTCTTTCCACATTCAGTCAGTTGACTACTCACTGTCATTACATGTGCAGTTTTACATACATGTCCACTCCTGTGTAGTAATGCTGGCATCACCACACCAAACTAAAGTGGAAGCTGTTGAGGAAGCAATTTAACCTTACATCCATGTCAGCAAAGTTTATCTATAAAGAGACATAGTGCAAAAGAAACACATCACAAAAGGACATTAAATGCAATTAAGAAAAAAAACTTAATTGAAGAGCTAAAGAATCAAAAATAAACAAGCTAAAAAAATTCTGAGATAGATATAACAAACAAAAACAAAGTTAGTGAAGTGTAAGAAATGAATACATTTTTTGATTTTATAACATGCAGCAGCAAACAGCAAAATCCTCTGCAATTTTCTCAGAGTTTGTTCCAGATATATGGTTCATAAAAACTAAACGCAGCTTCCCCGTGTTTAGTCTTGACTCTGGGAACTCAAAGCAGACCTGTCCCAGAAGACCTGAGAGGTCTCAACGGGTCATAGTTTAGCAGAAATTAAGAAATATATTTCGGCCCCAAACCATTCACTGCTTCATAAACCAACAATGGTATTTTTAAATTGATTCTTGGACAGACTGAAAGCCAGTGTAAAGACATGGCAGTGTTGGCAGTGCCTTATCAGAGGGGTTCCAGCTGTATTGTTTTCAGATAAACATCTGATATACATTGTCAAATACTGAATTTGGGGTAGAAAAGCCTTTGAGGTAGCATTTTATTTTAAGGAGGCTACTGACTTTTTAACTTGCATCCATATAAAGTGTGCAAAGTCATTCATTGAGCAGGACTGGATCCTTTGGAGGACTGGTGCTGGCCTGCAGGCTGTATGTTTGACACACCTGCTGATTTTATCATTCTGATTTAGCAGAGAGTTATTATGGTTTTGTCGCTGTAATTTGATATGAGTTGTGAGAAAAAAATGACAATGAATTTTCTGTATTTCTCTTCAGCGGTCTCATCGTCCCAGAGATCCGAGGAAATGAGACGGTCCCTGAGGTTGAGACAACTTCAGGCTACGCACTACTACACTTTTTTAGCGATGCTGCCTATAACCTGACGGGATTTGAAATCTTTTACTCGTAAGTGTCCCGGAGCTACATTTGAAATTAAATTACAAGAAAATGAAATGAAATTACAAACCTTACACTGATAATGTTCTTCGAGTTGGATCCTCAGCCACAACCAGCTCCACTGAGGCTGTATTTTAGGTCGACAGCTGTGTTAAAGACATTTTTTTTTTAGGTTTTCTCACTGATATGTCTAATTTATTGTAAGCTACAGTGGAGCGGTTTCAGGTCCATTTATTTCTCCTGCCTGTTGATGGATGGTAACATATTTGACCTCAGCAACAAAAAGACATGTACAAGTGCTTTTCTGCAGGAATAAATCCCTCAGCAGCAATCACTGTTAATGACCGGTAACCTGAGTTTTTCATCTAATATCTTTATACGCCGCGCCTTTGTCGAACACTAGATGATACTCATTAATCTTCCTCAGTCTCCCGGTAAAGGTCTGTTAGTGGCCTAAAGAGCAAGTACAGTGTTGGCTAAATGAAAGCATTTTTCTTTCTAGGATCAACTCTTGTCCCAATAACTGTTCCGGTCATGGGAAGTGCACCCCTGGTAACTCGGCCGCCAGCAGAGTGTACTGTGAATGCGACAAGTATTGGAAAGGCGAGGCCTGTGACATCCCTTACTGCAGGAACAACTGCGGCAGCCCCGATCACGGCTACTGCGACCTCACCGGGGAGAAGCTGTGTGTCTGCAATGACAGCTGGCAAGGTAACATCGAGCACTGTTCAAACCCAGCAGATGTTTGCAAACTTTCAGATCCAAACGATTGATTTTATGTATAAATACAGTCATATATAATTATCTGTATAACCTAACTCTCCTGAACAAAACCGCACAGCTGTCTCATGTTATAGTATTTTTGTTCTTGTTTTTCTTATTTTCATTGTGATTTTTCCATTCTTTATTTTTTATTTTGCAGCACTTCATATGCGCCAATCAGCAAGGCAAATTCCTTATCAGTGAAAACTTCAAACCTTATTCTGATATTGGGGAAAAAATGGGTTACTTTAGTCATTTTAAAATCACATAAGTCTGCCAGCAAATGTTAACAAAGTTTTTGCCAGCTGAAATCCAACCAGATTAGTGCAATAAAAGCATGCAGGAAAACAAGAAAAAAGCAAAACAGCCGATGCAAACAAACATTCACAGCCAAGTTATGATGGGATACGAAATGACCCGATGACAGTTATCGAAATTCATTATGTAAGTAAATTTTTCTGTCAATGTGCATTCAACCCATTGATACTTGAGCAAATTGACTTGATTTCTATCAAAAACATTGGAAGAAGTCGTGCATTTCAGCAAAAAAAGGCAAAAAAACAAATATTATAAATATATAGATAAAAATGTTAGTAATAATCATATTAATAATAATAGTTTTCGGAACATATTTTAAAGTTATTTTTAGAGTTAGAGTAAATTCTCTCAATTCAATTCAATTTGCTTTATTGGCATGAATGTTTGTAAAACAATATTGCCAAAGCCTCAGATACAATTAAATGATATAAATAAATACTACAAAAGTCTCAAAGGTTTAAATGTATGTCAAAGGTGTCTGAACAGGTCAAAAAGTATCAAAATATAGTTTTAATTAATTCATTTATTTTGATTTTACATGTTTATTTAGAAACTGGCCCCTGGCCTCCTGTCATTCTGTGAAGAGTGTCCCCTGGGTAAAGCAAGTTGAGTACAATCTCTTCTTGCAGAAGAGAGTATTTATAGCACTAACATATACGTTATTATTGCACATGATCCAGTGGGTTTGCTCTGAAAGGACAGTCATCATATAACATGTGAGGGGTCATTCAATGCTTGTTGGAGTTACACTCGCTTATGGCCCAGAGAAAGAAACTGGTCACATTGTAATCTTAAGTACGCAATGTAATATAAATGTAAATCTAGATGAATAAATGCAGTCAAATCTGTTACGGTTCAGCTTTCAGCTATATTAACTCACAGCAGTGACCTTTCGTTATCCATCATTCACCACATTCAAAACAGTGAGGCAAGAATCATATGCAACAAACTTTTGCGATCACAGGTTGTAAAATGCTGTTGCTCCTCCCGTGTCTGCTGTGCTGATTATGCAGGGGGATGTAATGAAGACCGTGTTAGCAGACAAGTGTGAACAGCTGTGTTGTTTTGTGTCATAATGCTGATCGGTAACACGCAGATAAGCCCTGTGACAGAGCGTTATTATTATGTGCCTCCAGCTGGAGGGAACCAAATGCTTTCACGTGATGAAACTTGACAGAATCATTAGCAGGGGCATGCGCTTTTTTCAGCACGGCCTTCATTCACACACAGTTTAACATATTCACACCTCCCTGCCTGTCATGTTCGGTTAAGGAGTGGCTTTTGTTTAGGTTTGAGATCGCCATGTTCACTCCTCAATCTTTTAGTGTGTTATGATGAAAATATGATAAAGCATCAGATAAATGTAGTTCCATGCCTTTAAATAGTGCAGCTATGACAAGATTTTATTTTTTTTAACTGAGTAGATCTTGACATCTTGAGATTACATTGTTGTATATTTTCAACATGAGCTCTTAGGTGTAATTTCTTTCTCGTCCTGTCTTGTAGGCCCAGACTGCTCTCTAACCGTCCCTTCAACCGAGTCCTTCTGGGTCTTACCAAGCGTCAAGCCCTTCGGCACGTCACTTGCCAGAGCCTCCCATAAGACCGTGGTGCAGGAAAAGGTCATGTGGGTGGTGGGCGGATACACCTTCAACTACAGCTCCTTCCAGATGATTCTCAAGTAAGTCAAAACATATTGTGTCCCAAAGTATTGGTTTTTTTTTTACACAAGCAAAATTTCTTTTTGTTTGTTTTTGGATGTTTCCTGGAAAAGGTGGTCTCGAGGAAGGGAGAGCGGAGTCAGTTGGGACACTCTTATCGACACAAAATAAGCTCTCATTACAACTACTAATTAATAGACTACTGACCCCTCTCTCTCTCTTATGGTTCACGTGCACTCTGGTACAGTTCACATCAGGTGTGAAAACCAACCGGGTTGTTATTGACATTGTTTTCAATATATCAACCACAGTCGTCATAATGCAAAGGTTGACTGGGCTGTTTGTGCTGGGATCTTGCTATCGGAGCTCTTTTATGCTCTGTAGCAATAACATAAACAAATGTCACAAAAATGATGACGCAAGTGTACTTAGGTGCTGAACAATTTTACTAATGTGAAAGCTGAGCAGTGCAGGAGTGGGAGGTGGGCAAATGCATTCGGGCATGTTACATTTCAATTGTACCCAGTATGAAAAAGCCCTAAGGGGTCAGTTTGTCCAGTCCACCACACAGTGGTGATTAAAAAACAAAGAAAACGCGCCACGTCCACCAAGTATATCGTCTTTACTGCCATTTACATATTGATAGCCTGAGTTGTTTTTTCTTTACTCCATGAAAAGCCCCAGTCTCAGATTAAGTCCTTACCTTGCCCTTACTTTGAAGGTTCACATACATATCTAAGCAAAAACTTTTAAAAGGAGGAAGTGTGGAAAGCTGGTGGCTTCTCAGAATACCATCTGTCACGTGATTCCCCTGAGAAAACCTAACCCAGCATTAGGCCTACCTCTTTCATTTTGTCAAAACTGGCAAGTTAAGATGTGCTTTGTGACAGTGTAACACATTCACTTAACTAAATTGAGAATTTAGCA
Source organism: Plectropomus leopardus (assembly GCF_026936395.1). Lineage (NCBI taxonomy): Eukaryota > Metazoa > Chordata > Actinopteri > Perciformes > Serranidae > Plectropomus > Plectropomus leopardus. The sequence goes on from NC_142194.1 coordinate 14,309,083, forward strand.
TTAAGTGTGCTTGGATGACTCTTTGGATAAAAGTGACTTCTGTGCTGCTGAGTCATGTCCTGGCTCAGAGTTAGGTGATAGTTTTTCATCTTCATTGCCTGGACCGACTCACTCCATCTGCTCCATCTGTTCGTTCATCATCAGGTGCTGTGATTCCTCAAGAAAATTGTTCCTGGGCTCCAAAAGTATTTTGAATAATGAACCGATGTGTGATGACAAGACCAGGTGTCCTGTTGTAGTGTGAATGCCTCCCAAGATATTGTGTTCATCAGGGTGCAAAACCTCAAGCTAAACCAAAGTACTTTTTACAAATGGAAGACTTAAAGGTCCAGTGTGCAGGATTTAGGGGTGTTTATTGGCAGGAATGAGATATAATATTAATAACTTTGTTTTCATTAGTTTAGTTTCCTAAAACTGAGCACTGTTGTGTTTTTGTAACCTTAAAAGGAGTCATGGTTCAGTTCTGCAACCTCTCCGCTATATGCCACTAAAGCTTACACACGAGACCTTTTAAGGTATTTTCATACCAATCGTGAATTATTCAAGCCAATGAATTGCATGTCAGTTTAAGAATTCAAGCCCATCTATCTCTATAAGCCTATCCAAATCTGAAATGTTAGTTCACAGCAGTGTGCTTTTTTCTTTTCCCCACAGTTGTTTTAATTTCTGTAAATTTTGATGCTGATAAAAAAAAAAGCTCAACAATAAAGTAATGACTGCGTTATAATTAGTTTCAATGTCACATTTGTCTTCATGTTATTACATAACAGTATGAATATCTGGCAAAAATAGTGTCGTCTTTAAAAAATAAGATAAAGATTACAACAGGACGGGCTGATTTTCAGGCAGAGTCTTGATGAATGTATATATGCGAATATATGTAAATATATGGCGTTTTGAATCATGCTTGCAGCAACAACTGACCTTACAATTCACTGGCCTTTCTGTGAACCTTTCACAATTAAAGAGTGGATAAATATAGTAAATGATAAAAGATAACTTTTTCACTTTATCTTCAGAAAAAACTGTTCATTAAATTCTGGACCAAGCAGCATAAGCCCCTTACAGGCAGATTTTGTGGAGGTATCAGATAAATTACACTATTATATTGTTTTATTTCGGCAAACCACATTGAATGCTATTTCATTTTTTTCCCCAAGTGTTTGCCTGACATATTTTTCATACATCTTGTGTTTGCCCTCGCATTGTACAAAGTTCTTAAGTTTTGAAAAAAATCTGAACAGCAGGGGAAACTAAACTGTGTCTGTCTGGATGTATGTTTTGTAATATAAACTGCTGTACAATTTTTTTGGGGGAAAAATATTATCAGATGAAAATTGAAGATTGAAAAATCATCCACAAATATTCCATATTTGCGATCATTTTTTCGTGTTGTCCTTGGTGTGAAAAGCCATTAAATGAAGAAATATGCAACCTTTTGCGTGTCTTGATTAAATCAGTTGATCATGAGGTAAAAAAATGGATGCCGAGGGACAAATGAGCTAGCATGCAGGGGATAAATACGTTTCATGTTCTGCACAAGTTTTTAAGCATTAGAGTCTAATGTTCTGTTGCTTTGCTCCGCAGCTACAACCTGGAGAGTGGCATCTGGAACACAGTTCCCATCAACAGTGGCCCTGTGCCAAGATACGGCCACTCGCTCGCCGCCTACCAGGTAAACACACACAGATACGCCTCAACCTCTTTGGGTACAGATGGAATTTAGGAGACCACAACTGTTCGCAGGAGGGAGGGATAATTGGATGGAGTGAAGAAGCAATAAAAGTTTGCTCACACATGAAGGAAACCACAGCTGTCGCTTTCAAAGGGAAATCGCTTATTATCAGTATTAACGGGTCATCTTCAAATAACTACATGTCTTCAAACACAAAGCTTAGAGGCCTGTTTTTTTTTCTCATGACCATATATCAAAAAGATTATTATTATAAATCTGCGATAATCCCATTTTAAGTCTGCAATATTCCTATTTTAAGATGAGCAAGCTTTATAGCGCTATAAACTGAACACTTTTCAACTTAATAGGCTTGTTTGAAAATGTACATTTTATATCATCATGTTTTGACACAATTAAGCCTTTCATTTCACTTTAATTACAGCATGCATCAGCTTCTCTGTGTACTTGTTTAAACACCCAACTCTTTTTTTCCACAGGATGATATCTATATGTTCGGTGGGAAGCTCGAGGCAGGCTGGGGAAACGTGACAGACGAGCTGTGGGTGTTCAACGTACCCAGCCGGACGTGGCAACGGAGAAACCCTGTGGTCGGTCCACCAACTCAAGCTCAGATCTACGCAGTGGAGGGTCACTCAGCCCACTGCGTCGCACTAGACGGGGGCGAGGCCATCATGCTGGTCATCTTTGGCTACTCCCCCATCTACAGCTATGTCAGCAACGTTCAGGAGTACAACCTGAGTGAGTCACAGCTTTAGGCTGAGCCACAAAAGTCAAACCAAATATACGTGGGTTTTGAAAGGGCAGTTATTTCTAGAGTACTTTGGAATTCTTTTTTTATTCTGTATTTATAGAGATTTTTCCATTTATTAGACAAGACATTCACATCAGCTTTCATCTCATGGTACAAATATCTACAGGAATACTGGAAAGAAACAAAATAGCAAACCAATACTAAAATCTGAAGAAGATCCCCAAAATAACCACAAACAAACAAAAAACACTCGCATCATAGTGGATTCAAGCATAGATAGAACAGACAACCTGCAGAGGTATGAGTTTTATAATGCCAGGCCTGTTTTTCTGTTGTCAGTGAGATGTAAAAATTTGAAAAATTGAAATTCAAAACCTATGAGACCATAGAAAATGCACACAAGAAACCAATGCTAACCATTGATGCCAATCTGTTTTTTTTTTAAATCCAAATAATATGAAGACTAAGAACATCTTTTCAAGTTTACCTTTTTCTCCAGATCACCCAGCCTGTCTCAGTAGTCTGAACCACAGTGGCAAACTCTTAATTGCTTTCCACATTGTCAGTGGCAGAGCTATCCCTTCTGACACTGCCTTACTGTTTACCAGAGGAAACTTAAATTCACTCAGAGTATTTGCCTAAGAGGCAGTTGAACAAAGTAGCTTATAGTAACTGCAAAGAACTTACATTGATGCTCTCTGGTAACAGGGGAGGCTACCAGCGACAACATAAGCACCATCATCTTCCTGTTTTGGTTGCACAGTGGTTGACAAGCTTCCTTTGTGTTGTGACTCGAGCCTTTATTTCCTGGGAGACTGTGCTTGGTGGCAGCCAGATTTGCATTGTGAAAGAGAGGCTTAAAGAGAATCAGTCTAAATGCCATTCCTTATTATTCCATTCACGTCATACCATTCATGTAATTATTCTAAAGCCATTATAATATGCAATCAACATTTACTTCATAATGAAAAGTTGAAGCAAACAAACTTTCACGGTGAAAAGCGCAGCTGTCTTCAAATAATTGAGGATACAATAGTTGAATGTATTATTTTATTCCTTGCATTGTCTTTCTTCTGTATTAAAAGCCTCCTGTGTGTGCTCTTGTCAGGATCCAACACGTGGCTGGTGCCTGAGACCAAAGGTGCCGTTCCCCAGGGAGGTTACGGCCACAGCAGCACATACGACAGCGCCAGTGGTAGTGTTTATGTTCACGGAGGCTATAAGGCGCTGCCTGCCAACAAATACGGTCTTGTTGATGACCTCTACCGCTATGACATTAACACACGGACATGGTAAATCAACACGTATTTATTATATTTTCATGTCTGTATGTATATGACACTGGTACGTGTTTTGTCGTTGCACTTGGCCTTGACAAGCTTGTCATATTTTCTAGGTTTATTCTGAGAGAGAGCGGCTTTCCACGGTACTTGCACTCTGCTGTGCTCCTCAGCGGCACCCTGCTCATCTTTGGTGGCAACACGCACAACGACACATCGCTCAGCAACGGGGCCAAGTGTTTCTCCGCCGATTTCCTTGCCTATGACATCGGTGAGACTCATATTATTCTTAATGTCATGCCACACTTAAAATAGTGACCTCCCCAGTGGTGTGATTAGCAACAATAATATTTGTGAAAACCATCTCTCATCACTATGTCATAAGCACAAAGATGAACTAAATGCTTCACTTACATATGGCGTCATGTTTTTTTCTCAGCTTGTGATGAGTGGAGGCTCCTGCCTAAACCAGACCTGCACAGGGATGTCAACCGCTTTGGTCACTCTGCTGTGGTCAGCAATGGGTGAGTCTCTTTACCAGAATCTGCACTCAGACTAAAACACACTGGGCATACCCATCATACACTTAAATCAGCTTTCAAGCACCAGTCTTTGGTATGGCATTTGTGTTATTCCCACATTGTGTCTCTTGAATGCATGCTGCTTACAGTCTGGCACCTGGTTGCTACCTTTTTGTAAAGCCCTGACCTCACCTGAGCGCTGTGGGGTGCACACTCACAAATGTTCTTATCATAAAATAAGGAAAAAATCTGAAAATACAGCCAAAGTGCCGAGTTCCTGGAGAAAAATACTCCACCATTCACTTTTACAAGGTAGTGAATAAGTGACGAATGAGAGGGATTACTTGTAAATCTGTTTTTTTAAGGAAATTCCTGCTTAGTATGTCTTTGAATTTCATTACTCAGTTATTATCACTTTCAGTAGCCTCAGCAGCAGTGTGTCTTTAATTTTCCAAGACTTGTTGTTTCCTGAGGCAATATTTGGCTTTAATTTGAAATTGTTCAAATGCTTGTTAAAGTTTAACTAAATCTATCTTGTAGCTGCTTATTAACAAGGTCCAGACAACAATTTTTCTGTCTTTTAGTTATCAGTACTTTGCTGCACTTTTTGCTGAGAGATTTTTTCCCTTCTGAAGAAGTTTTTGTTGTTTGGCTGTTTCTTGTTTACACTCTGTTCCCACATTTTCTTTGCCAGGTCCATGTATGTGTTTGGGGGCTTCTCCGGTGTATTGCTCAACGACGTGCTTGTCTACCGACCCCCCAGCTGCCAGGCCTTCTTGGCAGAGGAGGGATGCTTGAAGGCTGGGCCAGGGGTCCGCTGCATCTGGAGCAGAGGCCGCTGTGTCCCTTGGGAACCCAGCATGGCTAATGGAAGCCTCCTTCCTGCCCCATTCTGCCCCCCAAAAGCTGGTGAGAGAGTGATCCAGATCTTTCTGCATTTTTATCTGAGATTTTTATTTGATTCCTCCTCTCATTTTTTTCAGAATGAATACAGGTATTTTGGCTCTCAGATATTCATAATGTCTGCTATACTGGTTTTAACTTTGACTAGTGACAATCATAGATTAAACATTTTATTGCTTCAACAGGGTGATCCTCCTATTAGCTATAAGTCAGCAGCTAGTTATATGCAAGCTGAGAGTTACAACATTATTTTATTTCTAATTCTTCTGGAAATACTATATGTCTGTCTACTTGTAAATAAATGCTTTTTTGTATTCCAGGACAGGTATTATTTTGGACCATATTCACTCTGTTGTCTCACTTCATATTTAGTCACAGTGGACGAGCGGTGCTTCCGGTTCTCAGACTGCGCCAGCTGCACAGCGAACACCAACGGGTGCCAGTGGTGCGATGACAAGAAGTGCATCGCTGCCTCCAGCAACTGCACTTCTGTGAGTCTTCCACCAGGGGGTGGCAGAGCACTTCTGCTTCTCTGTTCAGCTCCCCGAAACACTCCCACAGATACACACTTTTTCCTTGAGACTTTGCGAGCTGGGGATAATAGGGCATCATCACTAGGGAATGAAGTGATAATTCTGGTTTTAACTGAGGATTATGGTGCCTCTGTTTAGGAGGAGTGCTTACTGTTGTGCTTCTGTCTGCATGTGGCATATTGTAGTTAACTGCATCACAGTAGAAGCAGGACTGTGCTATAGAGGTTGAAGATATTTACTCACATGAGTTCTCTTCACAGCTTATGATCTGTTTTGAAGGTAGAGCTTCTGTTGACCATCCTGTCTGTTCTTTTCTCTCCTTTTTTTTCTTTGTAGAACGTGAGGAACTTCACCGAGTGTCCAGTGCGGAACGAGCAGGTGTGCAGCAAGCTTGCCAACTGCAAGAGCTGCTCTCTGAATCTCAACTGTCAGTGGGACCAGAATCAGTCAGAGTGCCACGCTTTGCCTGGTAAGATAGACGATGGACGCCCCAAGAGCATTTCCTTGCACAACAACACACATCTTATCAAAGGCTTTGGATTCAGTCCTCACACATGCATGAGAAAAGGGTCAGATTCACTGTTATTGTTTTTTTGTCACCGTGAGTGCAGAATTTATGATTGTACATGAACTTTATCCTTGATGTCATGGATCAAATTCAACACAAAACGGTCACTTGTGTTGTGAGATGATGTGTTTGTTGTAATGAATGACTCCTCTGACATTCAGACCTGAAGGGAATATTTAAGCAGATATTCATTACATTTAGCCATTAGGATTTGTACATTGTATTGTAAATCTGATTTAAAGACAGCTCGTGGTATTTGCAGAGATGTACTTTCAAGATGTCATCCTGATGTTGTTTATCAGGTCTGGCAGTTTATTTAGTTTACCTCTCCCCCTCCCAAATGTTGACTGCGGCTAAATCTGAAGAATTGTGGCTGTCACTTTATCCATAATTTTCAGTTTGTGAAGCCTTGTCGCTCGAGGGCTTGTTGCAGCAGTGGGAGCTGCAAATCATGTGTGTGTGTGTGTGTGTGTGTGTGTGTGTGTGTGTGTGTGTGTGTGTGTGTGTGTGTGTGTGTATGTGTGAGAGAGTGAGAGTGTATATCTGATGCTTTAAAGGGAGTGTCGATCTCAGGAGGCACGATCTGCACACACAAAATGGATGCATGCACGTGCACTTCCACACACATACATGTCAGTGAGCACCCACCGTACTTTTATGTGAAGCAGTAATTAACAATTAGCAATTTGTTGTCAAAAAATCACTCTGTCTGTCAAAGACAAATAATTGCAGACTACAGTCCTGCTATATCTGTGACATACACATGCACGCACGCACGCATGTACGCACACACACACACACACACACACACGTGCACACACACACACACACACACACACACACACAAAGGTTAAGTTGATATGGCATGAAATACATAAATAAATTGCAGGATTAATGTTTCTGTGTCATGCTTTTTTAAATTTGCAGGAATAAAAGTCTTGTCAAAGTATTGCATGTGTAAAGGCTTGAGGAAAATACACTAACATTTCTTACTAACATTGTAACATCTGACACTGTCTTGGCTCATCATACATCTTCTCTTCTGTTTTTCCAGCTCAGCAGTGCAGCGAGGGATGGAGCCAGGTGGGGGAGGCCTGCCTGAGGATCAACTCCAGCCGCGAGAGTTATGACAACGCCCAGCACTACTGCAAGAACCTCAATGGAAACATTGCCTCACTCACCACCTCTAAACAAGTGGACTTTGTGCTTGAGCAGCTGAAGAAGCTCCATCAGCAAGACAAGGTACGTATACATTTTGTAGGTCATGCCCGCAGTAAATACTGTATATCCAACTCAGACAGAAATATTCACAGGTATACTCAGAAGCCGGCTGATTGGGTATGCAGCTTACAGCTTAGCTGACAGAAGAGAACAGGGAGTGATTCTCTGCTACTTTAGCCTGATAGTAATGAGTTATGCATTTTGAGATGATTTTCTCCTGATCAGTTTTGTACTCATGCGCTGCTGTTTTCTGTTTTCTGATTGCGGCCCTGCTTTTAGCTCATGTAATTCCTGTCTTTCAGCCGTTTTTCATCAAATTGTTTTCTACTTGGCTCTGCCGCAAAGCGTATGGTTTGTTTTTGACTGTGACGCAATTACGAGTAGACAACAATGCTAGGCTTTAGTTTGCGAGATGCTGCACCTGATGAATCAGACTGTGATAATCAACACATCACTTAGTTTTGTTTTGCCTTGTTTGAATTGTTTTATCCTTTGTAAGACAGTCACAGTTTCTTTCTCCTTTGTATAACAAACCAGGGCCACATGACTCACTGTCTGTAGGAACAATCAGAAGCACCTTTCTAAGGAGAAGCCTGCTGAGTCTGGCTCGCTTGTAGTTTTCACTTTGATCGCAGTATAACTTAGGAATTCCTTTAGTTTCATGTTTAGCATTTCAAGTTTTCTAATCCGTAGTCAAAGTTTACCTTCTGTATTTTTAACCGGAGCCCTACTTTGTCATGTTTTTGTGTCTAAGTGACTCATGGAAACAATGAAACAGGCTGCAATGTCACCACTTGGGTCATTTGTGCACCATCAGTTAACATCCACTAAAAGTGCTTGTTATTGCCACTGATCGACTCAGATTGTTATTTCAGTGTCTGACAACATTATGGAAAGCACCTTACAGAGATGGACCTTTTTGTTAAAGAGTAAGTTCCTTTTTGTTTAACCAGAAACAGCCACGATATTGCCATTGTCACTTCAGCCAGACTCCATATAAATAAAGAGTAATTTTATCAGCAGATAAAACATTTCATTCAAAGTCAACAGACATAAGTCTGGTGAATTTCATGATGGTGATTTTTGGGGCTGTTTCTGGTTAAACAAAAAGGATCTTACTTTTTTAACAAAAAGGCCTCTGTTGGGATCTTTTCCATTAAGTTTTCAGACACTTACAATAATAAGAGTCCTTCAGAAACAAAAAAGCACTCGTAGTGGACGGAAATTGATGGTGCACAAATTTCCTGAGTGGTTGCATTTCAGCCTGTTTTCATCACTGCTGGCTGCAGTGCCCTTGTTCTTTACTGGGTCAGTTTCAAAAATCATTGTTCCCATTAGTTACTAAGACAAAAACACATGGAAAATAGGGTCTAGGTTGAAAAACACCAAAGTTACCCTTTTAACAAGCACAAACACTGTATATCAACACATTAATGAAAATCTCTGACATAAATTCAAAATGTGTGTGTCAGTTTGTGGAATTCGGCTATCTTTTTGTTATACTTTATAGAGCTACTAAGCTCCAAATTCTTAAAACCCTTGCTGTGATATGTTACACCTTAAGATGTCCAGTCTGCCCAGCAATACAGTTGAGAACAGCTCAAGAAATGTAACTCATAATTATGATTTGTCTAAAAAATAGATAAATAAATAAATGTTAATTTTCCTAACAACATCATAATTCAAGCCTCTTCATCTTTAATGGAAATGATGAAATGTGCTTTTGGGCAAACACTCTGTCTCTCATCTCGTCACAGCGACACATCCACCTCGCACTGAAATAAATTTGTGGAGTCTACTGATGATTTAAGTTTGGTCATGCCTGCTGTATTTATGAAGATATCATTTGTTGTCAGTCTGCTGGGTTGAAACTCGCGCGTTTGCTCCAAACAGAACCTTGACATGCCATTTCCCATCATTTTCCCATTACATTATAAGCTGAATCCTGAAGGAAAATAAGTAATCACATCTGTGAAATTATATTTGGGAGATTTTTAATAGCATTCTTGGTTCCCAGGTGTAAATGGAGTAGTTATTCGTTTCTTAAATAACATGATGGGGTGAAAGGGAGGCAGAGTTGTGATATGTTATCCTACATTTAAATACCCATGTATATGTGTTTAGTCTTTTGCCATGTCTCCACAGCGGCTGTCTCCCTGGGTGGGCCTGAGGAAAATCAACGTGTCATACTGGGGCTGGGAGGACATGTCTCCCTTCACCAACAGCAGCCTGCGCTGGCTGCCTGGCGAGCCCAGTGATTCTGGTTTCTGTGCCTACCTGGAGGAGCCTCAGGTGTCGGGCCTCAGGGCCAATCCATGTACTGCCACTGCCCACGGCCTCATCTGTGAAAAAGCTACCGGTGAGAGACACTCGCATGCATGTGTACGTTACATGAATATGTTTGGAACGTTTTATAAAAATTCAGCAGTGAAATGTAACTGAGTACATTTCTCAAGCTCTGTACTTAGGTATGTATTTGAGGTACTTGTACTCTACTTACTTACTTTACTTTTTTTTCATTTTTTTTAATGCTACTTTATACTTTTACTCCACTACATTTCAGAAGGGAATGCACTTTTTACTTTTACTTTCGCTGCATTTGGATAAAAACATAAGAATTAGATGAAATAACATTACCAACAAGTTTATAATAGTTCAGCTGCCAGCCATTTTAAGAAAAATGAATGTCTCTTTCTATCTTTTTTAAATCATTTTTAGTTTTGGGGGTGTTATACTCAATTTTGTTTATAATTTTTAGGGTTTTTAAAAATGTTTTTCCCTCTCCTTTTTCTAATTTTTGGCTATTTTTTATTTTAAATGTTTAAATGTAAATGAAAGTTTGGGCTGTGTTTTTCTATTTTGATTTTTTAAATGTTTTTTCTTCTTTTATTAATAATTTTGAGTTTGGGGGCGTCTTTTTTTCTTTATTTAGAATTTTGAGGTTTGGGGTATTTTCTTTCCAAATATTTTTTTGTGGGTTTTTTTCCAGATTATCTTCATGGGGTATTTATACTTTTATACTTTAAGTACATTTTCCTGATAATACTCACTGTAACTGAAGTGCCATTTTCAGAGCAGGACTTTTCCTTGTGACACAGTATTTTCACAGGGTGGTATATGTAATTTTACTTAAGTAAAGGATCCAATTACTTCTTCCACCACTGTAAGAATTAAAGTCTGATTTGAAAATATCCTTTACTTCTGTCACATCTTTTCATGTCTAGGAAACCCCAATCAGAGCACCCGCCCGTCCTGTAAGAAGCCTTGCTCGCTGCACACCACTTGTGCCAACTGTACCAGCCAGGCCATGGAGTGTATGTGGTGTGGCAGTGTGCAGCGCTGTGTCGACTCAACTGCCTATGTCATCTCTTTTCCCTATGGCCAGTGTCTGGAGTGGCAGACTGGAGATTGTGTGGGTAAGTGTCTTTTACTAAACTTAATCTAGATGAGTCTATAGTCCAGCATTAAGGTGGCCGGCAACAAGCTTTACCGGATTGGCTTCTGTAAGCAGTCAATATTCATCACTGCCAAAGTGGAGGTTAAGGAAGGAAAAACAGCTTAAAGTGGAAGGTGTTTGTGTCAGAGGTAAAATGGTATTAGTTTCCTGTGAATGGCTTTGGAAGCTGTTTTTTTGTTTTTTTTGGTTTGTAATGGCCAATTACTCTCGCATATAGTCGCCCCAACTGTTAGATTTCCCTGCTGAGCACGCTGCAGATGGACTCTTTACTGTTAGCTGGCGTTAAGTGGTTTAAAGACAGTCACGTATCAAGGAACGGTTTCAGCCTACAAATAAGTCTGTGAATGAGAGAGAAGCATCATGGGAATGGTTGCACATACAGTAATGCAACTATTAATTCTATTGTTTTAATTGTTGGAGTAGGATTTAAGAATAGATTCAGCCCGGATGTTTTTAAAATAAGCACATTTGAACCACTTAGGTGCAATTCAGTGATGGAAGTGCTGCAAAAAGGTAACAAGCCAAAGCCCTTGCTGAGTAAACAAATTCTACAAATGTACACCCACTCACTGAAATACTCATATACCATCCTATTCAAAAACAGAGTTCACTAATCTTAAGTCACCCTGAAACACTGAAAAAAATAACTCTGTTAATACTCCAAGGATGACTGTACTACAGATAGATACATACAGACTGTACATGTCCATGGCACCTTTTATATGTTAGAGCCATTGTACTTGAACTTTTCCAGTAACGTACCTCCTTTTTTTGTTTTATCCAAGTACCCACTGACCAGCGGCAAATATTTTTGATAGAAACATACAGTGAACAAATGTCAATATGGGCATCTAATAGTAGTCTAACATTTTTTATTCAGCTCATTATATTTCAAGTATATTTTATACGTTGTTCAGCATTTCTGAGAATAGCCGCAAGCTTAGCACCTGCTCACTTTTATTTTTCTCTGTTAACTTAAGAGCCAGATGTTTAAGGAGTTTTTACCATGAACTGTATTGTCCACAGAGGACCAGGTGATTTTAAATAAAGCAGTTTTACGTAAAAAAGGAAAAGGAAAAAAAAATCTGTTTTTTTCAACGCTCTGGTTGTAGCTGGGCTGCGAACTACAGTAGCCAATTAATTATTATTTTTCATGTGATTATACATTAAAGAAAACATACTTACTATATTATATTCCATTTTTCCAATATATAACCCTATATCTTACATTCTCAATCTTTAAAAAAAACTTGCATACCTTCTGCAGTGCTCCAAAGGACCCTTACTCCGATTTGAAAAACACTGCATTCGAGAATGAAATTGAAATTTTAAAAAAAGGTGCAAACTTCTGTCACCATTTACAATTAGAAGCCATTTCATCCTTGAGTATCCTGTTTGTTTACTAGAGTACATACTTGTACATAAAAGCTCAAAATTATGGATGATAATGTAATCTAACCTCTTTATTCTTCATAAAACACAGATTAAGAGGTGCTTTCCATTCCACATAAACAATTCACACGAAACAATTGATTTAGAAAAAAAAAACTGCAACAAACCACATCTGCTTCCTCTGTTATTTTTTATTTATTATCATGTCAAAAAGTGAATTTAATATAAAGTGGACACATCGAAATGTTGACAGTATTCTCACATTGGTAAGTTGATCAGAGAGATCCCTCACCTGAAGGTCAGAGGAGCTGTTCAGGTTGGTGCTGTTGTGCTGCGTGATGTATGAATTATACCCATAGTGGTGTCAGATCGTAAAAACATCTCAGATCAGTTTAGCAAGTAACAAATTTAGGGAGCTGAAAGGTGCAGTCTCAAATTCATTTGTGTCAGCTGGTGTTAGGTAACCCCGAGACGTTTCTGTACGCTGTGGGTATTTGTCTTGAGGAATTTGTCCCTTTCGGCGTGAAGGACAGAGAAGGGTATCCTATAAATTCTCTTTGTATTTTCTGTTTGCTCTGACTGACTTTGCTCCTTCACTTTCACTCCAAAAGTTTCAAACACCACTTAAGTCTCAAATTACCTGATTTAACTTCACTTCTTTCCACCTCATTTTCAGTGCATGGAGAGGCTTTCTTCATGCCGAGTACACTACATACATGTACTTAAAACCATACACCTAGGATAAATAGCCCTGTAGTATCATTATGCAGGGGCAGACAGTGATGTATTTGTTGCGCTCAGTAGAAAATAGATTACTTTTGCAGATCTGATTTTGCACAACAGGTTTTGTTTGGGAGTTACTAACAGTTGGGAGTAGTTTGTTCTCTTAATTCATGGCCTTCAACAGTAGTTCTAGTGGTTTCTACCTGTCATAGAGGCAGCGATCCAAAATACCTCCTCAGCGTCTGTGTAGCCGTATCTCATCAGATCAATCAGTCAGACCAAATGCACCAACATCACATATCTGCTATGAACACACTGTCTATCTTTGTCATCAACATGGGTCAGAAAAAGTGAATCCCCCGAAGCTCCATTTACTTCAGACAGAATTGTAAACATGCAAGGTCAAGTTGACTTTCACTTTTTTCCTCATAGCATTTTCTAGGTCCTTGATTTGATTTTTTATAAAAGGACTGGCTTGTGGTTTTAGTTCCTGCAGTTTTGCTGCAGGTGACTAGTATGGAGGACGGAACCTGCCAAAATAAAAATGAAACAAAAAAATGTCTCGATAAATAAATTTATATACCATTAAATGTACCAACAACTCCATAAATGTAAAAAATAAAATAAAAAATACACATAAAATAAAGACAGAAACAAATATTTTTTGTGTCATATATGATAATAAATTAAATCAATGTGTTTTGAAATGTAGATCGGAGAGATTCAATTTCAATATGTCACCTCTGGCAATTAATAATTTGTAACTCACATTTTTCTGCTAATTTTAAAAGGGGCAAAAAACATTAAGTCATTAGCAAGCACTGGCAAATAATCATTCTGCATCTCTGCCATCATGACATTCACAAGTATGCATCACTCTTAAAAAAAATAATTTCATCATATTTTAAGACGCCTTAGCTTGACTACATCCTCAGTGTTGCAACAGTAAAAGTAGAGAGGAGATTTATAGATTTATTAAGATGTGGAGAGCAGTTAGGATAGAGTAAAATTCGTTGCATATGGCTCTACAAGTCTACTTACTCGTCAGGATACTTTACTTAAAGCAACATCTGTCATCTGTTGGCCCTATGTAAAAACATAGAGGAAAAAAACAGATGCTGAAGTGGTAAAGTCACCATTTGATCAATTATATTTGTAATCCTGGAGAAATCCAGTAGGAACACATCACAAGCAGTGAAACAGCCTGCAGACACAGATTAAAGTAAATGTAAACGCCAGAGACGTTCGACAGCAAAGTGGATGTACAAGAAACTGATCTTATAAAATCTGAGCTTTTAGAGTTTTAGTTTGAAAAAAACATTTTGATGTCAGTTGTGACTAAATACTGAAGTTAAACTCGTTTTTTGAAATGGACTCAAAAGCTTCCATAAGTAAATTCAGACCCGTGGAGAGGATCCGGGCCAGGATTACAGGTTGTGTTTGCTTGGCTGGTGAAAACTGTTAACACTGGATGAAGCGACTGTGTTTTGCTGTGCATCCCAGTCATAATCACTGTCCAACTGATGTAACAGCTCCAGGCATTAGATTGAGTCGTTCACGCTCACACATATTGATTTATCTGTCAAAATCCATGCCATAAATGTGGATTTTGTTTGTATGGCAGATTTTGTATTTCAACATGCTTTTGTGTTGTGGCAAGACAAAAGTCCTCGTCCAGCTGCTTCTTTTCTCAAAATGGTATGTTAGTGAGAAATCTGCCACTCGCCTCCTGCCGTCAAAACAAACTTAAATGGCCTTACTTTGTGCTGATTGTTCTTGTGTTGTCATGGTTTCACATCCATTAGCAGAATAGCTGGAGATTTGTTTGACATAAACTGAGGTAAAAGCACTCAATGTTTGTCTCCTTAAAATAGTAGTGGCATTCCCCCCCTCCCCCTCTGAAGTGTCTGTCTGGCAGGCAAGTGGCGGCACTGAAACTTGTCAAGCAATTTAGTGGCCTGAAAGTTCGTCCCCCAGCTGACAAAACAGCAGCGCTCCTTCGCTCCCCTGGGTTTCTGAGTTTAGAGCGACCTGCCACTTCACACATCACATTTAAACCTTTCATTGAACTTGGCTCAAATCAAAAACTTTTCACTGGCCCTGGCTTGCTGACACATTTTCTGTGTCATTCTATAGCCCCCCTCCCCCTCTATCAACTGTTAAATGCTCAACACTTGCTTCTTATCTTCTTATGTGCTCTCAGATCTGTCGTCCTGACAGCTTGCTCAATAACCAGCTTGTGTTTTCAGTGCAAAGCACATTAATGCTCATTAAGCTGTAGGGCCTGTTAAAGGTGAAGAAATTACTGAAATTTTCTGTTAAAAAAGGTTCAGTCCTACAAAATAAAAGCCTGAAAGCAAATTCCTGCAAGATTTTTGTTTGTGACAACATTGGGCCTTGTTTTTAGTGCTTTACAGTTTCTCACAATTTGCACTGCTACTTGTTTCAAGGTGACTACCCCGGTAAACAAATGGTAAAATGAAAAAAAAAATGGACAAATGTAGCTAAGAAATATAAATAAAAGCAACAAACTATTTTGTAGTTTAAATCACTACACTAAGAACAGAGGAGTGCAACAGTAGTAGAAACGTTTCCAATATGATACAGGTAAGAATTTATTTGTTCATGTATAAGTGTATCCGTCAGGTTCAATGCAGAAAACCCCCAAACATTTTAACCCTTTAAAGCCTATGCATACCTGCTTGATTTCTTTCAAATACATGAAAAAAAGGCCATGAGCAACTTGAAAATTAGCAAAACAAAACACAAAACGGGAAAGTTAAATAAATGAAGGAAATTACCTGGAAAACTGCTTAAAAATGATAACGATTCATTAAAAAATAAATATATAATGTTTCTTCTACTGTTTTTCAAAAAAAAAAAATCTAAATCAACTAATTTCTTTCAATTTGTGGGACACCTCATGCTAAGTTCCTCTTTGCCCTTTTCCCATATTTCTGAAAGAAATTAGTTTAGTTTAGTTTAGTTTTTTTTAGTGTTTAAAATGTTTAAAAGCCTGTGAAAGGCATCTAAACACAGCACAAGAAAAGCGATGACAATCAAGATTTGAATGGATTAACAGGTTAGGTTTGATTCATAGCCGAGGTCAACTTGTGCCCCCTGTCCCTGGTTAGGTTTCTCCGTTTATTTAACATTTAGAGTAAAGTGTACTGTACAGTTCTGTTCTGTTATTTGTTTTGATTGAACATTTTTATTGTGGAAAAGTTTTAAATGTTATATGTACATGCGAATGATTTCATGGATGTGTGTATGTATGTTTATCAATGTGTATTTCTTCCTCTATCTGTGTGTGCATGTCTGTGTGTGTGTATGCACAAGAGCAACACAAATCTCTAACCCTTCGTCTCTCCTTTAGCCCAGAACTGCTCGGGCCTGCGAACGTGTTCCCAATGCCTGGAGCAGCCTGAGTGCGGCTGGTGTGGAGACCCCAGCAGCACAGGGAAGGGCCTGTGCATGGAGGGCTCCTACCGGGGGCCAATGAAGAGACCAGCGAAGCAGGGCCAGCAGGTCCAGTCCCAGGACATGATCCTGGAGCCGGGAAGCTGCCCCAAAGACAAGGGCTACGAGTGGGCCTTCATTCACTGCCCCGGTAAGGGATCCACTTCCTGTCCGGCTTACTGAAATTACACATCATGCGTCATAAGTGTATCTTCTTGAGCGGCTGTTATTACCTATCGACTGTCGCGTCTTAAATTTAAAAGATGTTCTTATCAAGGATTCCTGTTACAGCTTCCCTATGCAACTAATCCCTCCCTGCTGACTCTATGCAACCTTATGCTCACGGGCCATATAATGCTGTCATCAAGCCCCAGTCCATATCGCCACGTCATGTAAGACGATGATGTGCTCAGTGCTAGCTGGAATGTGAGAATGTGAGGCATGCTCAGGGCCTCAGTGTTGTCAATAATGTGTAACAACAGTGAGAAAGTGACATGTAAAGGGGTTTTGGGAGATATTTTGTTTGATATTCTTGGTTTAAGCCTTTAGGTGTGAATCTCAGTGTCTTTGATTAGTTTTTCATTCTCAAAAGTGAAATTATTGAAATACTTACTGTGGATGGAAAAAACAAATCAGTATTAAGAAGATTTATTCACTAATCTTTTTATAACATTATTTTGATTTGATATTTTGATTGTTTTTGTCAAGATCAGACAAACCAAGGAAGAACAGACATAATTGTATGTAAAAGAAGAAATGAAAAAAAATGCATTGGTTACAATGTAGTGTCAAAGACGGGGTCTTTTATGCCCACAAAAAGAGAGGTGATTTAAATTCAAGTAAGGTTTCTAGTTTTTCCAATATTTTTCACATTTTAGTGACATGTCTGAGAAAAAAAGTCAATGGTTCCTTAATTTAAGTTTCGCGATACATTAATTTTACCCATTGAGGGGTTTTTGGAGTGTCTTTACTCGACCATTTCCAGTTGGCACATTTTCCCAATGCATAATACTGAAATTGATCTAATGTCTGTAACCATTTCTACCCAGTAAGAGGAAATGTAAGGACACTTACAGGGGGAGGCTATTTACCTAGGGCCCCTGAAAAGCCTGTCATAAAAAGTTTGATATTGTTGCTTTGGTATTCTTGTTTCCAAGTAATGAGTGCCAAAACCAAAGTAAAATTGGCTGATTAAATTGGTTGTAAGACTGAACTTTGTGTAAGAAAAATAGTGAAAAATCTCTGAGGGCCTTTTCACCCCCTAAAGGCACAAAATGGTTTACTCCACCACTGCACTGGGATTTGTCTCTGAATGCAGCTACAGTTACATCGGCACTTATAATGAATGGATGAAAAGTGTTTTCCAGATGAATTCCCTCCACAGATCTGAGCTTGAGGTGGTAGACTGTGTCCTACAGATGTTTAACCACTTATATTTGGTTAACTCCATGTTAGCTGCTCTTTGCCACCGTGATTTAACATACATGTTGGAAATACCCTTTTCCATTTTTTATGAATAAATCCTGGTGATCAGCTTTCTCTATATAGATCGCTATATATTACCGCTAGCATTTTCCTAATATTCTTTTTCATTATATGTCTAATTTGTATTTTCCAATCGGACACATAGATGCAGATTCATTAAAAGTTGCAAAGCATATTTTAAAAGGGAAGCCTGATTAAATAGTAATTAATATGACATGCCAGATGCCAGCCACTGACAGCTCTAATGGGTCTGTTGCTTTTCCAGGAAGCAATAACAACAACCCTAGGTGTAAGTTTTGTTGGGCCCGTGTCAAATCCTCGCTGTTTATTAGCTACAGGGAGCACGATCAACACGATTGTGTGACTTAGACACAAACTATTCAGATATTGCTCTGTAAAACAGGGTCCTGTGGGACTTGCAGACAGATGGAGATTGTGACTGCCAGCATGTTGGCAGAAATTCACCCTTCCTGCTCCTAATCATTAAAAATCCATGCTAGTTGCACCTTGTGTTGGCTCGCTCTCTGCCCCCCAGTGTAACCCACAATGAGATTACATTTACTGTGGTAACCGTGAGTTGCACGGAGTGTTAAAGGGATAGTTCAGATTTTTTGAAGTGGGGTTGTATGGGGTGCTTATCCATAGACAGTTTACTACAAACAGTACATGTCTGTCAGCACATCTCAGTCCAACATGGAAGCTAAGCGATCTTCTGCTGTGGAGGAGTCACCAACAAAATGCATTTTAGCCACCTAAAAAATCCCATTAAAAAAAAATCAATATCAGTTTAGGTGCACACTGTATTGAGAGTATTTTCTTTGCTTTACTTTAGTGTCAGACTGTGATTTTCAGGAAAGTGACGCCGTTATTTCGCTCTCTGAAAAGCCAGACTCCTTTGAGGAAAACAGTGATTTAACCTGGCTGAACACAGGAGCTGCTGGTGTACTGCTGCAACGAACAGTTACTTTGTTGTGTCATTGTGTTACTTTGGCAATTAAAATTTTAGTTCTGATATACCAAATTTACACAATAACAAAAACTAACAAATGAACTGTAGAGCAACTCGCATGTTTAGCAGACAAAAAGGACTGTTTTTCTCAGTGGAGTTTGGTGGCACCTTTCTGATGGAAAGGTAAAGCAGTAAAAATACTCTCAGTAAAGCAAACTCTTAAACTGATGTAATTTTTTTAAGTGGAACTTTTTTTTAGGTGACTAAGATAAATTTTGTTTCTGACCCCCATCAATAGCAGAAAAGTGCTTAGCTCCTGTGTTGCACTTCAGCCTGCTTCTCCAAACTGGGGGTGAGCTGTCTAACATCCACCGTTAGTAACACATTGACGATGGATATGTAAGAACCTCATACAACCCCACTTAAAAAACTCCAAACTATCCCTTTAAGATTCACTTTTTTCCTCAATATGTGGCCAAAAGGCAGGAAGTTAAATTAGTGAAATTTACAGTCTGTTTCTTTTTCAGCATGCCAGTGCAATGGCCACAGCACATGTGTGAACGGCAGTGTGTGTGAACAGTGCCGTAACCTCACCACTGGCCCTCACTGCCAGACCTGCATGCCTGGTTACCATGGAGATCCAACCAATGGCGGCAAATGCCAGGGTGAGTGCCGCACCGCCACAGATATTTAACTATTCTGCGCACATAGGACTTCATAGATTTGCTTGCTTTCATTTTGTCTGAGTCAATTAATGCACTGTAAACCCTAACCTTCTTAATCATCTGCACACATTTCACTACAGTTAACAATCAACATCAGGTTCAAAAAAATACACACATTACGTTCTCTTTTATTTGGACAAGACCTGCTGTGTGTAAATGATAATTAAAGGGGAACATCATGTACTTAATGACTTCTAATCAATGCCTTGCGTGATAAAGTAATTCAGCATTTTGACCAACGGAGGGCACTGTTGTGTGTCGATTAGAACTGGAGACAATTTGCCTTTCCTGTTTGATTAATGAAAACACTCCTCCATCTGCTGGTTTCATAAAGTGCGAAAAGATAAACAAGTAAAGGTAAAACAGACATCTGGTCTCTGTTGGTTTGTTTTTGCTGTGCTGAAAAAAATAGCACTCTCACTAAAGACAGTGAAATGTCAAGATTAACTGTGTTTTCCTGACATTAGAGTGAGTGTTAGAGCAGATGTGGGAAGAGCAGGTGAAGCTGAAGGTCAAATACTGACTTCTGTGTTACTGTGGGTTTTTTATTCACCTTAAAGCTCTGCTTTGAAAATAGAAATGCATCATCTGTCTTGATTTCAGATGTAGGCATATACACACAGCCTCGTCAAACATTGATGTCATAAACCCATGATGCTAACAAAACTATCTGAAATGATTTAAATGTTTTACTAATTCAGGGTGTGGTATTCCGTTTTCTTCCTCTGCATTTAAAACTGTTTGATTGAGTTTTTGAGTCGCACATGATGCAGATTTATTTATCTTCTGCTCAATGCAGAATACATTTTCTGGAGTGACTGCAGCCCATAATTTATACAGCATTCTTGTTTTCAGTGCAAAAGCACATAATGCTCACTGAATTTAATGTGGAGAATAAACATTAGGCGGTTAGCATAGGAATGGCCATTTGAGCAAATCTAAAATGACTGTATGTTCATTTGATAACAGTCTCAGATTGTTATTAAATAAATGACTGAAAACCGGTATTAGAAGAGATTTAACTTCACTCCCTGTCCCTTATGAGACATGAATAACATTCCTGAGAAATTACATGAAGGTTATTGTTTGAATTGCCAGACTGTGAGCCACAGACACACACACACACACACACACAAACACACCTGGGAGCTTTATGGTCTCAGATACCATCTGTTAATGCAAAGGCTGGAGCTTTAACCTGTAAAGTGAAACTACACAGGTGAGCATCTGTGAAGGGAAAATTCTTCTTATTCTTTCAGAGCCCAAAGATGAAATGGCTTAAAATCATTATGTGCCATTAACTACATGCCAGAAGTGTGGACTCAAGTCACATGATGTGGACTCGAGTCAGACATGAGTCACAGATTTGCCTCGACCAATGACTCATTACTTTACTTAGACCTGAGACTTTTTAATTTGAAAACACTTGATACCCCTCCCCCCAGGATTAGGAAATATGGTATTTAAGAAGTGTGCTATGAATCTATTTATTTCTCTTCATTTCCTGAATCACATCACGCAGCAAGTTGACGCTGGATTTCCCAGATAATCCAATAATCTTTGTTTGAAACAGTTAGACAGCATCCTGTCACGTTGCAGGAGAACATACAAAAGGAATATAGGACAGAAATATACAGAATCCCTTCTGTTGTAGTCCTGGTTAATAGTGTCATATGCTTAGGGATGGAAATTGATGAGATTTTATTGATACCAAAATCAATTTTAATTCTGCTTATCAGTCAGATTCTTTATTGATTTCCTTATTGATTCCTGATCAATTTTCCGTGTGAAATAAGTAGGCGTAGACAGCTATGCAAAATCAGTGCAACTGTTCAATTATCTTTGTCTGAACACAATGCATAAACAGTCAGTCTAATTTCATCCATCTAGATGATGACAATTTGTATTACATTTATTTTTATTTAGTTTTTTTTTTCTTTTTTAGGTCCAAAAAATGCACTAAGCCTGCGTGTGTATTTGCCCTCTGTAATGGATTTGCTGCTCCTGTAGGGACGCAGTAGCACTTGCATGTAGTCAAGTACATAGCATTCCTGGAATTTAAGCCCATTTTGCGTGGAAATATGTTCCAGCATATTGCTGGTGTTTGCACCCTTACTTAAAATGATCATTTAACAGATGTTACAAAAGCATTGTTTTCATTTTTCTTCTTAAAACGAAATCGCTTTTTGGACTGTTTCTCCCCCTCCGCCATGACTCCTTCTCGTTGTAAGTTTTCAGCAGGGCATGAGTTTAACGTCATTGTTTTACGATTCACAACTGCCTGAAACTGCCAATATAATATATGAAAAATATTATAAGTTCACGTATATGATTTCGATATATCGGTCAATATGGAACCGGTTCTGAACTGGAACCAGTTCTCAAAATACATCCTTATATTGACTTTATTATATGAAAATGCAATTTTAGCACTGCACAGGTTCATTACAACTGTTTCAACATATGAATATATGTTTTTTAAAGCATTTATGATTTTTGTGAATGTGATATATCATTACTCTTGTTAAAATTGCATTACATTTGGTTAAGAGCACATTTGGACTTGTTTAGGACTTGGTCCCACGTTTGCTGCCTGCAGATGGAACAGTGCTCATATGTAAAGACAGTTTGTTTTCGTACAGTGGACATACAGCAAACCCTCCTGTCCCAGCATGACCTCCACACAGTACAGCTATAAAACCCTGTATCACCAGCTGTCAATAACAACAAGTATAGGAGAAAGTGCTGAGACACTCTGTTAAGAGCAACTCCGTCACCTGAAATATTCATATGTTCCATCTTGGGAAATGTGCTAAGGAGGAGGTTTAGAACTGTGTCCACTGACCCCTCTGTAATACACCTTCTCACTGTTTTAAAGCTCAGTCAACTGAGAAGTGCAAACCCGAAAGGCTGCCACACTGGAGGCACTTAAGGAGCCAATTCACACATCTCTGGCTGCACTGTTTATATTCCACACACACATGCCTAGCAGGTATCACGGTGTCCTATCTAGGGGGGGGCATATTTTCCCCATCATGTCTCAGATCTTTGAAGTTCAGCCAATCTTTTGGGAAATACACTTGTTTACCGTTTCACCCAGATCGATATCAATTTCATCTCTGCGTGTTCAGTACAGCAGAAAAGATGTGGGTAGCTTAGCTTAGCACAAATACGGCAAGCAGTGGGGGAATTTCTAGCCTGTTGCTTTAAAGTTGGGGAGAAAAAGAACTATTATGGTACAGGTTGCAGGACTTGTAGGTTTATTGTGCCCTCAGGAGATCCTGAACTCAAAGCTTTAAAGTCATTTTGAAAATCCAAAACTGAACATGTGCGTGTGTAAAAGCACAACCAAACCTGTACTTTACCCATGTTTTCAGGTTTGTTTGATGCTAATCAATAATGTCTCTCTTCCCCTTGTTTTCCCTTTTTTCCTCCTATTTTCCATCTGTGTTGTGTCGCCCCTTCCAGCCTGTAAGTGTAATGGTCACGCAAGTGTGTGCCAGGTGTTAACTGGCAAGTGCTTCTGTACCACCAAGGGGATCAAAGGAGACCAGTGCCAGCTGTGAGTACTCCAACCACATGCTTACACACATGAAAAAAAACAAATTGCCACGCAGCCGTTTGAATTGTTGCATTTTCCAGCATTTCAGAGTATAGCTTTTTATTAATAGTTCATTAGGTCATGGTCAGTTTGATCCAACCTGTATCCAAAAGTTCAAATCTGCAATACAGAGGTCAAATGAGAGATAAGCTGTTAATGTTCCAACATAAATTTACTGACTTGAGGTAATGTCAATCACATCTGAGTCTCTGGGCTTCCTGTCACTGGGCCAGTAATCACTTGGGATGCAGCCATGATGAAATGCTCGGAGCTATTTTAAAGGAAACCCATTTTGACAAGTGAGACAGATACATATGGGAGGGCGTTGTGCACTGTTTGTTAAATTTTGCCCACTTAAAATGAATATTGGTTCTGAGATTTCAACACTTTTATGAGCAGAGCATCTGTTAATGACACAGAGTTAAATACTTGAGATTTTCAAGAGCATCGAAACAGAGAGCTTGAGTAAAATCGGTCAGCCATTTGCTTGTGATTTTGTGAAAATGAATGATAACATGGCATTGAAAGAAATTACAATACATTATAATGAAAGGCAGGTAACCAGAGGAGTTTTTTCTTTGTACCAGATGGTAACGTTTACAAAACAAATCCTTAATATTGTACAAGTATTAAATAAGATTTGTTTTTCCTCTGAGTGGATCAGTGCATTTATAATTCTGTCATATCAGAGTATTTAATTTATTTGGCATTTGAGGAGGCTTGGACATTATCTATTTATTCATAGCTCCCTGGCATTTCACCAGGGTATATGGTATATGTACATACGATATGTGCATATATAAAAGCTGAGGTGCTAAAGTCAGTGCAGCCTGTATGACAGTTTGGCTCAAAATCAATAAAACCAGCTGGAAAATAAAGAACTCTAATGATTGCATGAGAGTCTATCGAGTAGGCTGATATTACGCTATGATTGGCCAGTCTACGTCCAAGGAGCTGGGTCAATTAGCTTACTTTGACAAGATAGCTGGGTTTAAATCCTAAATAAAAATCATGGGGCTTGCCAGAACTTAATGAGGCAAATAGTGCACACTGCTTTATGGTGTTGCTGGTTCACCTTTATCATTGAGACTATTCCCATACTACCAAACAGGGGCAGAGGCATTTTTCTTTTTTTTGTCTTCTTCTGTAAAGTTATCCACACTACTGAGACTGACCTGTGGTGGTGCGTCCTGTGTAATACAATACAGTGCCTTAATACAGCATCTCCACATCAGTCTGTGTTTTGGATGGTATTGAAATCAGACCTGCAGGATTTCCTAATATCCTGATATACAGTAATACCTTGACACCACCCAAGCCTATATCATGGATGAGTCAATAAAGTGACATAAGTCTATACGCATCAAATAGCTATTAAGATTCTGACTTTCAGAAACTTTTAGTTCAAATTATACAGAGTAATGGGATTCATGGACTGTAAGGTCACAGTTGATGTGCATCGGTTTCTGATCATGAAAGCAGCCCTCTTCTCTCTCATGTGGAGGCTTTGACGTTGTGATGATTCGGCGGTGTAAAAACAGAAAACCATCAGTTGGCATTATTGGCCAGAAACTCCACCTCCAGCATGATTTCTGCTGACGCGGTGGATTCCCTCCTGGTGTGGGAGGACCATCTCCACTTAGCTGTCTGCTTTCCCAGTCGTAAGCAGAATGGACTCTGATGTTTTTAATACCCCTAATGCAGTAAGAGTTATAGAGGGGTCACTGGCAAGCATGGATGCACGTACACACCCACACACCATGCCTTGAGGTTTCTCTCTTGCTCCCTTTGTCTCTAAAATCACACGTCCTCCAAATCTCTAGATTCAATTCATGTATTCACTTTCTCTGTGTTCAGGTTCTGTCATCTCTACTTGTTCAGTCACACACTTCCCACTACTGAAATAAATTTGAAGTCTTATGATTGAAAACAATCATTTAAAGTTGTCAGATTTTGGACGTCATATTGATTCTATCGAGGCATCTCCTCACTGAGTACGATGACAACATTTTAGTCGGCAGAAATCACGCACAGTCATGTTTGCTTTAAAGGGCCCTTGTAGAGTTTTTCTACAAACAAACAAATGTTCTGTTTACGTCGTTGTTTCTCACTAAAACACAATGTGTATCCTTGAGGTCTTACACATCTTAAATCCATCTCTGTCCTCATGAAGCATTTGTCAAGTTGATTTTTTGGTTTTTTTTTTAGAACAGCTAACCTTCTTCTGCCCTGCTTTGGTTGGCATATGGCTACTCTGTTGTGGATTGCTTCTCTACATGCTTTTACTAAACACCCACTCATAGAAACATCACTCCACAGCACCACTGGTGGTTTAAAAACTTTACTGTGTTTGTTTGTTAAAGGTACCCAAAGTGTTTGTTTGGGTACCTTCAACCTTGGTTTGGGTTAAATAATGTTGTATGAATACCAAACTTGAAAGTCCTGAAAATGAATGTACATAAGGAGCAACCTAACCATATGTTTTGTCAACACTGTGCAAATTGCAAAACTTCCCCTCCAGACATGTTTTTATATATGAAAAAATACCAGTAAGTGTAATAATATCAGGGCAAAACTGGTGACTACTGGTAAGAGCACTGTGGATGAACATGGTTAGCATTAGTTGTTTGTCAGCTTATTGGTCTATAGGCTAACTGGCAGTGGCTGACAGTGTTGGTGGTTGTGCAGCATACAATAAAATCTGCTATGTTTTTTCGTAGATACTGGAAAGAATCTCCAGGGTCCTGTTTACATCCAAAAACATATATGTTTTTCCTGCTTTAGACAGCGATTGGCTTTTGTATTAGTGACATATCTAATCTAGTTTGCCCAGTGTACGTTTGAATCTCAGATTTTATGAAAGTAAGTGTGAAAAAATCTCTAGTGAAAAACTTTGCACAGACAGAAGTCGTATAATCTAGGTTAAACACATAAGAAAGAAAAACACATTTTCAGTGGACAGGAACTTTAAAGTTGGTGTTTCAGAGGGTCATTTGTTTTTACAGCCTGCTCATGTGCTTGTCACATGAAAAACATACACAGAATTTACATATGGTCACATTTTTATACTCTGTGATGGTCAATATAGACTGCTGTATCTAAGCTGTATTCAGGTGTCATGAATTTGCTCTTCTAAACACTCTGTGTCTGCCGATACTGTTTTTTTTCTCAGAGAAATCAAGTGCACAAGGATCAATACCTGTTACACTGTTTGTGTCAGGAGCAGTTTTTTTTCACTGGAGCCAATAGAACTGAAACTTTCTAGTTTTTCTGAGTGCTGACGACCACCATGCTTGAACAGAAGAAAGCGAGTACATCACCTACAGATACTCAAAGTTTATCAACAAAGTTTATCCCTTAGATAAATCCAGGGAGTTGACATCAAAGCATTGGAAATAGAGAGGACGGTGAGACCTCTTAAAAAGCCCTCGGTGCTTTTCTGTTGACTTTGACAGTATATAAATGACACTTTGCACAAATGACAAAATGTCACATTAATTTCTGCTACCAGATGGAACGCAGTGCAGTACATTGCGGAGCCACACTCAGATAGCAGGTGGCTAACAGTTGACACAAACGACTCAGAGTCTACGAAATCAGAGTGGTGCATCAGAACAGGGCCAGGCACCAGCAGGCCGATCATCATCTACCATTTAGAGGGAGGATGTGCCCGCACAGCTCCGGAGCCAGTTTTGGGAAGGATTTTCTGCAGCCCATTGCTGATTGTCAGCTTAAAATTTAGCCAGCGACATAAACTGCCAGAATATGCTGCTAATTCAGCCCCATTTACAGACTGTGATTCGATTATCATTGTAAACAACTGCCATTTTAGTGTTTAATCTCAAAATCAAGATGCATTTCCACAATTAAACAGCATTGAATCATTATTTTCCAAGTGTAATTTAATTAGTGTGTGTACAACAGTTGGGGTTTTTGCTGTCCCCCTTGTTGTAATGTAATTTCTGGTATCTCATTACATGAAATCAGCGTCTCCCCCAACCCCTTGTCAGCCACTTCACTCGCACTATCCCCAGCAGTAACCCTTAAACAAAGACCTCTACACAAGGGTACTCTGTCTTTTCCGCAATGTACACAACAGTACACACATGCACGCTTTCACACATGCATGCACCGCAAACACCGACGCCATTAGGACCTCAGAATAATAACTGCAGTAATGAAGTGAGGGGTACATCGGTGCGGAATGGAATTGTTTTTGAAAACAATTGATGAGGTCCGCGCTGCGTTACAGCGATGAGTCAAACAGGAGCAGTTAGAGAAATATTTCTTATTAAAGCGCTCATTTAGATGCATACATTTTTCAGGATTCTTCTTGTGCTGGAGGTAACAGAGTAGTCCTGAGTTTGTATACATGTGTGCTTGCTCCAGCTGGCACATGTGTGAAGGACATTGTATATGGTAATAACACATTTCCCCTGTGTGTGTGTGTGTGTGTGTGTGTGTGTGTGTGTGTGTGTGTGTGTGTGTGTGTGTGTGTGTGTGTGTGTGTGTCTGTGTCTGTGTCTGTGTGTGTGTTTTGCCTGTTAAATCAGACAAAGGTTCCAAGTTGAGTGTAGATCAAATTAAGATACAGTGGAGGGGGATTGCCTCAAGTTCAAATGTGTGCACGCATGCATGCAGGTATAGATTAAATTAAGATACAGTGCAGGGAAGTTGCATTATACACCTCACGATGAGTGTGTGGGTGCATGTGTGTTTTGCCATCTGCAAATGCCAAGAGGCTGAAACGCCCCAGGAGTGATGTTCGGTAAGGTTCAAAAAGCCTATGGCAGCATTTGTCCTCCATCCTTTGTACCGTGGTAAAAGAGCACTCTACCCTGTCCTTACCTATTTAATATTAACAGTGAGAGCGACAGAGCTGGCTCTTCCCCAGCTCAGTGTCTTGCCCCCATTAGATCATTGAGAGCGCTGATGCTTGTCCTTCAGGTTAGATACAGTCAGAATCCCTCTTAATGAGGTTAGTTAAAGGCTAACTTCCATATTTTTCAACCTGGACCCTATTTTCCTCATGTTTTTGTGTGTAAGTGAATAATGAAGACTACAATTTGGAAATTGGTCCAGTATTAAGCAAGAGGGCTACAATGTAACCACTTTGGGCAATTATGCAATATCAATGTAAATCCACTAAAAAGAGCTTGTTTTTGCCACTGACAGGCACACATTGTAATTATGAGCGTCGAGCGACATTATGGAAAGGACCCTACAGAGATAGATCTTTAGTTTAACCAGAAACATCCCAAAAAATTGCTATCAACAAACCTGCCAAACTCCATATGAATTGAAACTTATAAAACAGTGATTTTAGTATGAGTAGAGCCAGAATTTTTTCACATCTAACTTGGTGAGTTAAGGGTTTATTTCAACTATACCAGAGTTTGCAATTGTCAGAAATGTGGAGAGACAAACTTTGGTGGCTTTTGTGAGTTATATGTAGTTTCTGCTGACTTTAAATTCAGTGTGTTTTATGATGAAAAAAAAACTGAAAAACTCTCTTTCTCTGTAGAGATCCTTTCAAAAATGTCGACAGATACCTAGAATAACAATTTGAGTCTGTCTGTGGCAAAACAAACACTTTCAGTGGATGTTAATAGATCACAGATAATTGGTTACATTGTAGCCTTGTATCTCCGCTGCCTGCCACAGCACTTTTGCACAATACTGAACCAATTTAAAAAATTGTTGTTCTAACTAGTCACCTAGCCATGAAACATAGAAAAATAGGCCCACGTTGAAAAATACAGACGTGACCCTTTAATATTAATAAAGCATGTATTCACTGTGCATGCCTCTCTGTGAAACAGCTGTGGGGGACAAGAGACAGTATTTAAGATATAAAAGCATGAACAATATTGGTAATTCAAAAGTCACTTTGGAAAAGAAAACAGCTAAAATATGAGCTCAAGATATAACTTTTTCACTCTGTTTTCTGGCTGTATTACTCCCTGGTGATATTTGAGGTGTTGGAACACATCTCCACCCACATCTGACTGACATTTTTTTGTGTGTGTGATGCCGTCGCTAGTGATACTGTCTGTCTTGTGAATCCGAAATGCTACAAAACAACTGATGTTGTATTATTTTTAGAGGCAGAGTCATACGCAGCAGCATCACTATCAGCCACTACCTCCTCAGTGGCATTCGTGTCTCTCAGCTGGTTTACTCCTCCGTCCCCTCCCTCCCTGGGTGTCCTCTCTGACTCTTCAACACCGCCTCTGATATTCACATTTTAACAACTCTAATTGGCTGTCTGTGAGATAAAACAACTCTGAAATGAAATCAGCTTGATAATAGATATCCCATATGTTTAATGTCATTTTGACTGTATTAGTGCAGTTCTAGTGCTCATGTGTGCAGAAGGATGATAGTTCTAAGTGAATTTTAGACAATTAAAGATTGCACAGAGATGCATTTAAAGGGAGATAAAGAATACTGTAATACAATGAATAGTGCTGCAATATGTTTCTCCTCATTAAAAGCCTCTTTGAGCCTGATTAAACACACTCATGCGCACACACACACACACACACACACACACACACACACACACACACACACACACTCAGAACAGTTGATGGCACTCTGTGGATGTGAAATGATTTTCTTTGGCATCACTCCATTTAAAAATTACACTGTTTTGGCTGATGCTATGATATTTGTGTGAAATTTGTATATGGTGTTAAACTGCAAGGGTTTGAGCAAACTACATTAACTTATAGGACCCTAAAAAACTGTTCACATCCTTTTGTTTGACAAGTGTAGAGGGAAAAGTCTGATTATGGCTGTTCAGAATTATATTAATCATGGTTACAAACCCAGATGTAAAGCAGTGAATCATGGCAAGGTTTAAAGTTGTGCATATTTTCATTGTCAATAATCAGCCAGTGTTTGTATTTGTGAGGACAGTGGCGATGTTCGAGGCTTTAAAATTAGAGTGTTTGTCAGCTAACAACAATGGATCGGAGGCAAATGGAACCTGGTAATTGTCCAATTTTCACACCATGTTTAGCCTTGGGTTTGGACCCTCATTAGCTGGAGTTATAGATTCATTGGCCCTGGGCTTACAGTCATTTCACACTTGCAACAAACACAATCCATGGGTTAAGCACAGGGTAATTATAGTCCGTATCTATATATTTTTTCTGGAAATTACTACTTTTGTTTGCTTCTTATTTGTCACAGTTTTATATTTGTGTTTTCATAAGAATTGAAAACTTTTTATTTTTATTTTTTGCCTCACTGGGCCTTTAAACAGCAAATTAAACTGTATTTCTAAAGACCATTAGTGCCCTTTATTAGTGAGTGCTTCATGTATGAATTAATACATGCAACAGGAAAACAATTTTTTTTTTTTAATTTGCTAGTTTTTGTATGCATGTAACTCTAACAGACTGAATGGCATAATTAAAAATGCAGGGGTGCATCATTGTGAAGCACATTTTTAGTGAAAGAAAGCCATGGCATGTAATTTTACCCAGAACAGTACAGAGTGGCCTGCCTCATTTCCTGCTGATGTTTGTCACTCCTCCTCCTGTGTGCATGAATATCGTGATCACAAGCTGCTGTACAAGGTGTTTGTTGAAGTGCTTTGGTCCTAAACCTAAAGTCATCGACCAAATGTGTTGATCAAGATTATTTTATAGTATTTTAAATAGTTCAAGTTCTTTTTAAGGTTTAATTTTTGATCTTTTGCATCATTGCATTTTATTGTCTTTTCAGTTGATTTTTACAAGGATTTGTTTTTTTGATTTAGGTTTTGTTTTCATGCTAATTATTGATAGTGATTCTGATACTTGTTAAAGGAGAACTTCACCCCCAAATTGCCATTGGTTTTTCAGTGACTGTATTCTGTTGAATTTTGAACAAAGATTTAAAAAAATGAGCGAATTCTTGACAAATGGAAGTTATAAAGGTCAGCTTTAACAATAGCTAAACTATATATAATATACATTTAAATACTCTCACACTACTTGTGCAGTATGATTCAAGTGTCATTTATCCAGTCGTATTCTCAGTACTTCTCCAATCAAACAGCAATTTTTCCCACAGAGAATTTTAGCGAGAGTGAAACTTAATCTATGCTTCCTTTCAAGCCAGGAGCTGCAGGTCCACCACTGCCTTGTTCATTAGTTTGCTTGTGTTATTGTGTGGCTTTGGTGTTTTAAAGGTTTAGTTCAACAGGAATTTTTGCAATTTTTGGATTCTTTGTTTAGCAGAGGCATGTGGGAAAACCAAAGTTTTCATGAACTGAATGTAACACAAATTGAGTAATTGAAACAGATGGTCATTGTGGAGTTGAAGTATTCCTTTTAGAGATGTTCTGCACTTCAGGGCTGTGGGCACTAAACTGTAAACCATACAGGTTCTTAAACCATAGCTTTAATTCGTCTGGCCTTGAAACAAGCATGCTATGACAGGAGTTTTGTCCCAGCTGCTACAGCACTATAGGTGCCACATGTATAGGTATGTTATGTGTAAAAATGTGAAGGTATCTTATGTTGTTGTGTATAATGTGTTTATGTACCTATGTACTTAAGTGAGGCCCTGTATAGACTGACAACAAATTTTCTTGAAGGAAAATAATCTGTTAATTGAAGGGAGAATTAAGTAATTAAGTAATTGGACAATCATTTTTCCAGTCGACAGTAAACAAGTCATGTGCTGTAAGTGTTGTGAAGATGTTTACTGTTAGCTCTGATTATAAAGTCTAAATCCTAAAGCTCTGACTTAATAAACATGGGTGTGAAACAAAGTTAAATTCACCCTGGGCTTCCTGACTTGAAACTTGAAGCTGAGCACAGCCTTATCTGATGCATTCTTTAAAAAGGATTCACCTTGATTGGTGCTTTTTCTTGATTTGGCTTTCACATCTGAAATAATCAAGTAGGAATTAATTTACATAAGTTGTGCTGTTTGCTCCAAGGACTTCCAGGGATTAAACTTACTACATTTACTTTCAGATGCCACTCTCTGCGATCAGGTGGTACATAAAGTTTGTTACATGGCACTGTGTTGCTTTGATAAACAAAAGTTAAAAAAAAAAAAAAACTAATTAACTTTTGCAAACTATCAGATTATTTCTTCTTTGTCAGAAGTAAGAGACTTGATGAGGCGCCAACAGCAGGAGCTAATGCGCTGGCACTTGGCATCCACTACTCTCGATAAGGAGGCATTCTTGCTCTCAATCTGTTAGCGCTCTTCTTCATCTTGTTCTCTCCTCTCTGTTTTCTTTGCTGCAGATGTGACTCAGAAAACCGTTACCTTGGCAATCCACTCAGAGGAACCTGTTACTGTGAGTAATTCTGCACCGGACTGCTTCTTGCTGTAGAGACAGCTCATATGCACACACACACACACACACACACACACACACACACACACACACACACACACACACTTGATTATTCTTGGCTATTCTGTCTCTGCTTTTCTTTCTCTCTCTCTCTCTCCACTTCCACTCTTCCGCTCAGGGCAGATGGAGCATTTTAGCACTTTGGCACCAGGGGCGCTTGTTCAGTGACAGAATGACTTGTCGTGAAAATGTCAAGTGCATCAGAAGGAGTGAGTGATTGAGCTAATCAAGGAGACGGAGGAGTAAAAACTCTCCACTTGTCTCCTCACTCCCTCAATCACCCACCTACTCATTCATTAATTTAGAAAGTTGTCTAAATGTTAGTTTGATTTGAACATGAAGTACAAGGAATATAATATATCAAGGTGAGTGATGCAAAGAGCTGCATCATGAAAAAAAATTACATACACCACAGTGCCCAGTATTCCTGTGTATACTGTACATGTTTGTGCTTGGTGTGTTTATTTGCATGATGTGGTGTCCTTCACGGTGCTGCGGTACATCTCTCTTTCAACGCTCTGCCACTGACAACAGAGCCTTTGCCAAGGTTTTGTCCCTTTTTGAAATGCCACAGCCTGACACCCGGCTCAATGAGGGGAAGACAGGAACTGAAAGCCTGCAGCTCGCTTTAACCTCTGCACACCACTGGGACTTTCTCTCGAGCTCTGTTACGCAGTATTGTAAACATGACACCCCTGACTATCTGAAAGGCCATTGAGCATGGATTAACATGCTGCACTCAGTGTGAGCTACTTTGCAGTTTGTGTTATTTTGACCTCTCGCTTCTGCTATCTCACAAACTGTTTGTTCAATAAAAACCCTTTGACTATCACATACACATCATACACCATAAGCATCCAATCAAACAGTAAACTGAAGTTTGATTTCAATACTGAAAAATCACAGTTTATGTGTTGCAATTTTGTTTGTGAATGTCACAACCACTGACACACAGATATCCATTATGATATTTGAAGTGGCAGTTTACCCCCAAATGAAAAATACATATTGTTTCTCTTACCTGTAGCACTATTTTTAAAGCCTCTGGGAACCCAAATCATTAAAAACACTTTTTTAAATATGTAATTTGGGATCTTACATGCATAATAAAAAGCATCAAAAATGATCAGACATTAGCCTCAGTCCAAATTTGAAATATTGTCATTTTATTATTTTTTTTCACAGTTTCCTGTGCACTACAAGTAAAGGGAAAATATGTATTTTGATTTTAGGGTGACCTGTTTCTTTAACATTAAGGTGTCAACAATACAGACTGTCTAGATCACTAATATTTAAAATTTGAAATAGGAACGTGTTTGGACCCACCCTTCTACTGTGCAGTTTTTTACACAAAGACAAAATGGTGCACACCCAATTTGACCTGAGCATCAGTAAAAATATAATTTTAATCAAAATAGTTTGAATTGTACAAACAGGTCAGACTCAGGTTGTAAAATTATAATTCTTTATTTATTGTAAATAACTATGCCCACTAGATCTTTAATCATCTACTGCCCCATTATTTGCAAACGGAAAATAAATATAATAAATAATAATAGTAATAAATAAATAAAATAAATAATGTTATCACCAATTTACATTACGTGTATTTTTACTTATGCTCACTTAGAATGATTTGCATTTATATGTGACCACTGTCAGTATTTCTTAAAGCACTGCAGGGGGATTTTTTAGAGCTTGCTTCCAGGGTCAGATATTCCCACTCGCTCTCAGCTTGATGAGAAAATTGTACACCCTGATTACCATCACTGGATTTGATTCTAGACATTTTGATTTCACTTCTAGTCTCCATGAGTCAGTCTATCCCTTGTAAGTTTCTTTGGAACCTTTACACATAGCGCACATATTTATACATATAGTTATGCTGTCATAGTAGTCTCTAGTAGTGTAACCCAAGGCTTTCCAGTTCTTCTGAGTTTCCACTCCTTATTCTGTACATTGTTCTGTCAAATGAGTATAAACCTTTCCTATCTTTATTTCTAATTTTCTACATAGACAACCTCCTGATCGACTACCAGTTCACCTTCAGTCTCATCCAAGAAGATGATAATCACTACACTGCCATCAACTTTATGGCCTCACCTGAGCAGGTAACTACACAGTCACACACTACGACATTTAACATTGGTGATCATTTTTCTATCACGACACCAGAGAAGTGAACAGGAAGTCTGGAACAGCCCATAAATTGTTTAAAGGCTCCCTGAATCCTTGTTGAATTTAATTACCTTTTTATAATATTTCTGATTTTATGATGTACTTTACTGTAATGAGACTCTTGCATTTTTTTGTGTGTGTGTGTGTGTGATATTCTCATTTTATTTTATATTTAACTGCATTCATGTTTTATGTTGTCAGGCAAACAAGAACTTGGACATGTCCATTAATGCATCCAACAACTTTAACCTCAACATCACCTGGTCGGTGGGATCAACAGGTACTTTTACTTCATTTAGCAGTTGATTTATTTTGAAGTAGAAACATATTTTTGTGCTCTCCCCATTGAATATTCAGTTATTTTCTAAGAAAGTTCAGATTTAAATTGAGTAGATGAATTTTTCAAACTGTCAGCATCTCATTGGTTAATTTTCTTTTCCTCTTCTCACTGTGTTGTAAATTAATCTACTAGTCTGTAAAAGTACACATTACCGTCTTCTGCACGAATTTCTGCAAAGAGCAAAATAATTATGCAGTAAATGTTTTATTCTACACCTAAGAAATGCCTGAGGTCACAAATGCTATTAGAGATTCGGTTCGAAAGGTGGAATTGTAAAATTCAAGTCGTATTTGGATGTTATGAATTATCTTTTGCAAATGATCACCCTCCTACTGCATAATTTGCCACTATCACTCAAAATGATGTGCTCTCATTTTGTCCTAAACATCAATGAGAAGCTTTTTTTATCCACACAGGGATTCATACCAACGGGTGAAACTCAGACGGTGACTAATAAGACATACCAGAATGTAGCCTACACCTGGTGCAAAGCTGTACACAGCACAACTGTTATTTCTAGTTTCAGACTGACACAGTTGTTATTTTCGGCAGCACCCACACTGTGTGATTAACAAATGTTCTCTCGCCCATCTTTGTGCCCATGGGTGTGTAGGTCTTGAAATGAAGTGTGGTGGAGTGTTTTTGTTGGCGCATTTAAAGAGTGCAGTTTACGCACTACGCACTTTAGTTACACATACAGGGACGTACAGATGGCTGAAATAGCATTTTCCAAAATGTGAACATAGCAGAGAATAGAGTAGAGCTGCTGTCCAACCCCCCATTAAAAGACACACTGTGAGCATTTATGCACAAGAAACATCATAACTTCATTATTTCAGAAGCTATAAATTGAGATCGGTTTCCTCTGTCAATTTTATTACTTCCTTTTTTATGTTCTGCTGGTTAAATGTCCCAAGATATTTACTGCAGGTGCACCTGGCTTTTAAATTTGAGATCCGCTCAAAAAACACCCATGATTAATTAAGGAACTAAGTACAACACCTTTGCCCCTTGCACCTTACTTAGCTCCCAAATTATGCATCTCTTAGCAACAAAAGTTGGAGTTGGACACAGCCTAAATGCATTTGTGCTGTGCACTTCAGACCATGCACTATTGATCGTTTAAATGGTGCCCACTTTCTAAAATGTCATTGCCAAAAAAATTAATTAGCAAACTGGATCATCCACAGTAATCACTAAAATAATATAGTACACTTTTCAAAAAGACCTGTGACATGACATGAATTCAAACAAGTGTCAAAGACCCTTTCATTGTTTCCATTCATTTTCTTGTACGTAATGACAAAACACTTCTGCATGATACTGTTAATATCATATAATTTGGTTGCCAACTCATTTATTAAGAGCCCTTTTCAGAGGTGTGAGGCCTCACAAATTGAGTTTCTAATGTATCTAATTTTTTTTTGTTTTATGTATATATATATATTTTTTTTTTATAATGAAAAAAAATAATTTAGTCAGTTGATATGATGGCTATAACAAGAACAATAATGTCCCCTCTCTTGTTAGTGTGTATTATGTCACTGTTGAGTGGGTATTATAGGTCCCCTAAGGAAAGACACCCAAGGACACTGCAGTCGTCCAGTACCACCGTTTATCTCCTGCCCTCCCCTCCTCTCAAGTCGTCTGCCACATTCTCCCTCCCCACAACACTGACATTTTCCAACCACTAAAACACGTTAACCTCCTGCGCCCACCCCACACACACCACCTTAACCTTTTTCGGAGCACCATCATTAATATTTGAAGTTGGGTCCCCTTTCCCCCCGCAAAGATATTGTGTCTCAGAAGGAAGGGTAGCCTCTTCACAATCGACAAGAGCGTTGAAGCGCCTTTGGGTGGGAGGATGAGGGTGATTTCAATTAAGATAAACGTGCTCACGTAGACACACTCAAGCTGTCATTTTCACTTCTTTTGTTTCAGAGCTGTGGGTTGGAATGTCAATGTTGAGGACCCACTAACACGAGAAAGAATAAGAAATGACTCAAAGCATTTAGATTAATGGAAAATGGACTTAAATTTTCAAGAGCTTTTGTTGGGAATGAATTAGTTTTTTTTTTATGATGTGTTTTTAGAGTCTTATATAAGCAAGACACTAAAGTTTATACTTGACCATATTGAATTTCATTGAAATAAACTACCAGATTTGGGCTGTTGTAAAATAGTATTAGTAATAGACACCTTGCTCATGAAAACTGAATATAAATGGACCCAAACAAGTA
This sequence comes from Plectropomus leopardus, assembly GCF_026936395.1. Classification (NCBI taxonomy): domain Eukaryota; kingdom Metazoa; phylum Chordata; class Actinopteri; order Perciformes; family Serranidae; genus Plectropomus; species Plectropomus leopardus. Next base: position 14,346,478 of record NC_142194.1, read on the forward strand.
TTTACGATCAATAATCATTCTCATAGCCAGAAAATGATTTTGGCATTGTACATTTCTGCAAACCACATTACATTTACATGTTATTACATAGCAGATATCGTGGCAATTTACATTTTAACAGCAATTTTACATTTTAACAACACCATGGTTATGGTTAGAAAAAGAGATCCTAAAATACTCAATATTTTTCATGGCACTATATCTGCAGATGGGTCGTTACAAAACACTCACGTTTGGACCCTAAAAAGCTGATGGAAACACACTGATAGTTTGCTACAAAACACCCACATTTCGAGCCAAAATCCTGATGGACACACACCAACTGGTTGTGACAAAACACCCACGTTTAGAGTCTTAAAGTCGATGGAAACGCACCGATCGGTCACCACAAAACACTCATGTTTGGAGCCTAAAAGCTGCTGGAAACACAGCAATAACTCACAAAAACACAACCTTTTTGTGTTTGTTGTTCTCAAACAGTGGTCTGCAGCTTGGCAGCCATCTAGTTGTCATGCCATCCACCATCCTCTCTCCTCCTGATGGCAAAGTCAGTTCATACAGTATGTGATACCATTAGAAATGTAGATATAGTATGTATGAAATGTGCAAATGTAACATACTCGCAGGGTGCAGAAATGTATAATGTCAACATTTTCTTCTGGCGACTGGGCTGAATTAATAGATTTGTGCAGATTTCTGTTGCTCCACTGCATCTGTCCCAAGGGCATAAACTGCTATATTCAAGGTCTTAGATATACTAAATGCATTAGCTGATAGTGGTGACATGTATTCAAGCAATGACTATGTCATAACCTATGGACAGCAGTCCCTCCTTCAAGCTGCCTATAAACCAAAAAGATGTTCAATGCACTTAATATATAATAATAATAATTACTTATGTGAACCTTCCAGTAACAAATGGCTTGATAATGCCATTAATGGATTCATAATGATATGTTGCAGTCAGTCCACCTTTGTGTCTGTATGAGATATCTGAAATGGCAGCATGCTGAACATGAACTGTTTGCTCCCAACAGCTGGAACCATCTCTGGAGAGGAGGTGCCCATTGTGTCCAAAACTAACATCAAGGAATACAGAGACAGTTTCTCCTGTGAGAAGTTCACTTTCAGGAGCAACCCAAATATTACCTTTTATGTCTACGTCAGTAACTTCTCATGGCCCATCAAGATCCAGGTAAGGATTATGTTTATGACCTTGGATTGACTTATGAAGTAGATAACATAGGGATCTAATCCTCTCTCTGCCCTTTGTTTCAAATTGCCCTCTTAAACAAATGATATAGAGAATGTTTATAGCCATCCCACTGATAAACAACTGTTCCTACATACCATGCGTAAAGAGAGCAGGAGCAGTGTGTACAAATGCAGAGCTTGTTGTTGTTGTTGTCGCTAAGGGTGATTTCAAGTGCACTTTATTATAATTACAGATTTAATGAGCGATGGTTAGCTTGCATAGGTGCTCAGCTCTTTTTTTTTTTTTTTTTATTAAGCGGGCAAAAGCAAAGCATCATTTAACCTTTCCATAACCTTCACCCTGATGTGGTGCACAGTGTGATAATACAACAGATAGAAAAGTAAACACCATTTGCCATCAGTTATTAGGGGTTTGCAGGAAAACAACAATTAAGCTATTGTCAAAAAACGTTCCAGGAAACAAAATGAATGATAATGTTGCTCCATATCTGCTGGATGAGTAAATTATGCAACAATTTGCTAACAACTTGATATTCACCTAAAATGTGATAATATATTTATGCCAGAAATTAAATAGAAGACATTTAGTATACAACAATTATGTTTAAAGGGACAGTTTGTAGGATTTAATAGTGTCTAATCGTCAGGACTGCAGATTACAATAAGCTGAAACTTCTCCTGTGTGCCAAGCGTGAACTCCCAGTTAGAAATCCTAACCAGTATTCTTAAAGTCAGTATTATTTTTTTTAATGCTGTTCAGCTCATCGTGGAGGGGCTGCTAAATATGGTTACCAACGTGAAAATGTGAATGACTCTGTCTAGTGCCAGTGTTTGGTTACCCTATTTTGGGATTCTGGTTAAACATGGAAGTACAACATGGTGGTCTCTGTGGATGAGGACCTGTTCTCTATGTACAACCCCAGTGCCAGAAAACATTGGAACTCTGTGTGAAACATTAAGAAAAACAAAATGCAATGATTTGCAAATCCTTTTTGACCTTTATTTAATTGAATACATTACTATGACAAGATATTTAATGTTCAAACTTAAAAATGTTTTTTTTGTATGAAAAATACTCTCATTCTGAATTTGATGCCTGCAACACATTCCAAAAAAAAGTTAGGATAGGTGCATGTTTACCACTGTGTTACATCACCTTTCCTTTTAACAACACTCAGTAAACATTTGGGAACTGAGGACACTAACTGTTGAAGTTTTGAAAGTAAAATTCATTCCTATTCTTATATATATACGACTCAGTTGCCTGACAGACCAGGGTCTCCTTTGTTGTGTTTGTACTTCATAATGGGCTTCACCTTTTCAAACAGATACACTACTGGACTGTTGGTAGACCAGTATAGTTTCTGCAGTCCTTTACTTTGAAACCACTCTGTAGTAACCCATGCAGAATGTGGCTCAGCATTGTCTTGCTGGAATAAGCTGTGACGTCCCTGAAAAAGACAGCATCTGGATGGCAGCATATGTTGCTCTAAAACCTGTATGTACCTTTCAGCATCAATGGTGGAATTTGAGTTGTAGATATAAACAGCTCATTCTAAGGTAAAGAAAACAATATTCTTAGTTTTAGGTGAAAATAAACTTAAGAATATACACTTGTTATATTAAATTTCTGCCAATATATCCCCCGAAAGCCTACTCACTGGACCTTTATGCGATGCACTTTTACTGAGAAACATCGTGGATACAATTATCATTCCTAATGATAGCACAAAATTACCTTTTTACTAATTAGTCCACTTCCAAGTATTGATTTTTATATTTGTTCTTTGCCTTCCTTTCATAAGGTAGATGATTGGACCAGGCCGGTGATAATATCTCTGGGGGTCAGTCCATCTGTGGAGGTGGCCCAGTAATAGTTTTCTATTAGATTTCCCAGCCAACAGTCACTTATTTATTATGGACTGGCTCTAGCTGTTACAGCAAATAGCTTTTGTAACAGGATAAGGTCTCTCTTTCACGTGCTTGCCTTTATGATGCAGGGGCGAGAGTGTAGACCTGGATGAGATAAAGCAGAATTTGAGAATGCACTTATGAGCCTTTGTGTTTAGGGTCTGAGCCCATAAGATAAGCTTTTAATGGGGGTAAAAATAGCAAAAGGAAGCTACGATTTTTCTTTACATTATCATGTGTTGGCATAATTGTTACTAAAGGGCTGTTCTATGTAATAAAAGTCCACTTGTAATGGAAGTACATTCTCAAATGATGCCATTGATCGGCTCAGATAGATGAGTTGAAATTAAATTAACCCCAAACATATTGCTTTGACCTCATTTTATGTGAAAAGCAGGGTCGTTCACACTAAATAGAAAAGGCCCACATACTAAAAAAGCCAGCAAAACATCTATATGATATGTGCTTTGTGTCATGTTAGTCATGTCAGTGAGCATCTCATTTCAGATCAGTGGTTCTCATTTTTTACTTACGAAAGTTGAAAAAGTCAAAGGTGGGAGACGTTTGCAAGAATGATGAAGTTGTCAATGAAAATATCAGTTCAGTGAAGACCGTGTCCTCCAACACATATAACCCTAAACCATTCTGCTGAAGCCAAATATTCAGCTGCGTAGCCTGAAAATTGCACATAATTTAGTGGAAATAGAGAGATACTTTTCTTCTTCTTTTATCTATATATAGAACGGATACATCAGCTGCCACTGATATACTGACTCACCAAAATAAGTACCTTTTTGAATTTCTGCCTCATCAGCATTCAAAGCATCAAACATGACGCAAATAATCTACCTCTAACAGCACAATTTGTGCCCTATTACCCGACCCTACGTGCTATCAACCGGAGGGGGCTCAGTGCTGCTGCAGATGACGTGTTTGTGTGCCTAAATGCATGCAGGGAAAAATGCCTTCAGAGCATCTACAGTAGATATCGTGTGTCACTGTGATGCGACCTATCAGATATGATTTAGCTGCTGGGACTGTGTGTAATGCCTCTTTTAATGAAAGTAAAACATTATTTCTGATCTATTATTCACTGGCCATGTTGCTGACGTAAATACACTAATCAGATATTCAAGAAATACGCTATATGTTATTTACTTCAACAGCAGATTGGTTGTTTTATTTAAAAGGAGCAGCATGTGGGATTTAGGGGATGTATTGGTAGAAATTGAATCTAGTATTCATTATTATGTTTTTATTACTGTATAATCACCTAAAACTAAAAATCATTGTGTTTTCGTTCCCTGAGAATGAGCAGTTTATATCTACACAGGGAACAGTCCTGATAGGAAAGTCTACTGTTGTCAGTGTCTGTTATTATAATTGTTGTCATGCCCCTTTGCAAGTTTGATTTTCCCTTAATTTGGTCCTAATATACTTGCTGTAGTTGATGACGTAAGACTGCCCTTTAAGTAACTTATGTCAGCTCATGTTGTTTTGTCCTTCATGTTTTGTAGGTGTAAAATTGTTCTTAAATTTCATTCTGATTGGCATTAAAAAAGTATTAAAAAGCCATAAATCTGACTTGCATTAAGCTGTAGGATCCCTGTTATAGGGAACCAGTCTAAATGCTGATGGTGTCATTATTCTATACTAATTACATTTTGCAATCAACATTTACTTCATACTGATAAGTTGAAAAAACCCTAACCCTGTCTGTTTCTGCTTTAAAGAAAAGCCTGTTGTTGGCTCAGAAAGCATTATGTTAGACATATTTGAGGCAACTCAAAATCAATAGATGTATCAATAGATTAATGTTCTGAAACATTTCAGAAAAACAATTTTTTTTCAGAAGCTATGAATTGTCTGCAAACAGAAAGCTTTCTGTCCTGCTTTTATCTTTTTCCACTTTATTGAAACAGACATTTCTCGCCACAAGCAGAGGCTTTTACAGACCAAATCTCGTTAGTGACCTTTTAGCCGGTCCATTCTGCTTTAACTGCGAACTTGAACTGTCGACACCAAATTGCGTTAACCCCTTCACACTGTCACAGATCAGCTGGGAGAACTCAATCAGAATGAAGTCAAAGTGTTTTCTTCTTTGAATTCAAAAAAAAGTTAACAGATTTTTATTGGTTCTATGAAAATATTTTTAAAAGGTTAGAGTTACAGATAAATGTAGTGACTGATAATGCTGCTAAAGCCTCGTACCCATGTTCATATCATTTTGACTGTAAAATGTTAATTTTCAATATTATTGCCATGTTATTTGTCATAGTTGTAGTAATTTGTCCTTCTCTCCTTTTTCTCACATAGATTGCCTTCTCCCAACACAACAGTATCATGGACCTGGTCCAGTTCTTTGTGACATTTTTCAGGTAAGCGAGTCAAATATAAAAATTACTTAAATATACACACTCAGTCATTTGATTCAGCTGTTCAGCAGTCAAACAGCATCCTCCGGAATTTGGCCCACCACCTCTTCATTCTCCGCCCCCGCCTCTTGGGGCTTATTGAGTTACTTGAGCCTGTTAACTGAGTACATGTAAATGCTTCTTGTGTCTTCAAGGCAGCAATTTTCCTTTTTCAAGTGGCAAATAAAGCAGCCAGTAACCATTTAAATAGGTGCATATTTCTCTGCGAGTGCCATCTAAAGAGAAGGCATAGGCGATCAAGATATGAGGGGCTCTTAATGATTTTTTCATCCTGAGAGCTGCGATGGAAATCTTTTTCATTGAAATGTTTAAAATGAGTCAATTGAGTTCTCTCAAAAGCACTGCAAAGTCTGAATACATTAAGAGGATGAGAGTATAATTCAAAAATGTATGCCTTAAGTTAGATACTGGCATTTTTAAAAAGCTTCAAAAGATTAGCTTTGATGCCGACCCTCTTAAAGAAGTTTCTGCACAAAGCTTTAGTTACTGTAGTCATGCCAAATCAGTCAAATCACAATTGGATAAGTTAAAGGCACAGTTCAGCCCCAAACACAAATACATATTTTTCTTCTTACCTGCTGTGCTATTTATCAATTTAGATTGTGTTGGTGGAACTAGATGGCACTCGGCTTATGGTGCTGAAAGCGGCAAAAATACTTTTAAAAAGCACAACAGCAATGGCTTTTTCCAGAAATCAAGAGCTGATTACTCAAGGTAATCCACAGACCTTGTTTGCAGTTAGACGTAGGAACTATTTTCTTTCTACCGAACTACACCCGCTATCATATCACCACGGAGAGGGAAGCCTGCATCTACTGCTGTGAGCTCACAAAGCACTACTGAGCTAGCTAATGCTACAGCTCAGCAAAGGAGGACTCCATTAATGTTTACATCTCATGCTATCACAAGAACGAGCCTCTTGTCCATGAATAGATGCGTGCTTCCTTTTTAGTGGAAATACAGTTGGCAGGTGTAGTTTGGTAGAAAGAAAATATTTCCTCAAGGAAACTGCTCACAACAAGGTCTGTGGATTATCTTGAATAATGGACTAATAATTCCTGAAAAGAGAAATTGCTGTTGAGTTTTTTAAATGTCTTTTTTTTTGGCACTTTGAACATCACAAGCTGAGTGCCATCTAGTTCCATTATATTGGAGAGATGGTAGACATCTCTATGGCCACTAACTCAAACACTCTGCAACTCATACCAACACAATATAGCTTGATAAATAGCAAAGGTAAAAGGGAAAATGTGTATTTTTTATTTGGGTTGAACTGTCGCTTTAAGTTTGTTTATATCATTAAATCCCTGTGACAGGCGGGGACAACTTTTTTCACACCTAACACTGATAGTTACCAACGGCGGTGCAGTTTCTGTGTATATGTTGTGTTCATATTATTCCAAGTCATGCTCCTCATAGTAGCTGGATGGACTAACATATTATCTGTGTAGCTGTCAAGGTGGGAATAGAAGACAGCCTTAGCCCGAGGCACCTGCCCATCATTGCCCAGCCCACAATAACTTCCCTGCAAAGCTGTCACACAATCAGTAATCTTCTGCCTCCATCTGATCAAATTACAGTTGAATAGCCGAATTCGGGAATTCTTGGAAGGAAAGGGGAGAAGTGCGGAGCTCATTTTATCTAAAAGTTTTGGTTCAAAACAAGAAATGTGTGAGCAGTTTCTATGTGTCCTTAATGAGGGCGTAGGTTTTTTTATTTGACTCATACTTAGCGAGTGGTCTGGGAATCCTCCCCCTAGAAATGTTTTATTTCAAACATAATTTCCTGTATTCTGTTGAATTTTTCAGCATCAATTTGTGCCTTTTCTTTGTCAGTTTATGGTGGATATGTAACGATATTTCCGGCCTTAGCCAGGCATAGTTACTTCATCTTCTTTCTGTTTTATAGCAGATTGCAATAATTGCTCTCGAGGTTGCATCTTGAGGTGGCAATTTTGCCTTTATGAGTGTCATTCTTGCAGATTGTCAGCATTTAAAGTCCTCTGCCACCTTTTTGTTTTTATTTGGGGGAGACAAATGCACATGTTGAAAATATTGAGAGGGAAATGTTTACCGCATCCTCCCCAAAATCTATACCTATTTCCCATAACATTGTACTGCTTTCTCTTGGAAACTGTTGTTTGCACAGTGTTGACAAAACACTACTTCCTTTAGTAATTCATTTCTCAATTTATCAAATTCTTACGCAAGTTTCTGCTTTTTAAATCCAATAGAGATCAACCCCAGCAAACCATTACACGGCATATAGCTTTCCCTGTTTTCCAGCCTAATGTTGCGCATCTTTTTTTTTCATCAGTGTGCATTGTATTTTTTGTTTCTTTTTTTTTTTTTTCACTGTCCTGCAGGTTTACTAATTCTTTTGAGTCTCTTCTGCAGCCTTGTTGTCCGTTCTCACTGACCCATAAACTCAGGAAAAAGCAAAAGGCCCTGATGCAGTCACAATCAGTTGTGTGTCGGTGTGTGAGAGAGGTTTTGAGGGTATGAACCTGCGGGAAACATAATCAGCCTGATGACTAAATGTCATATCACCCCACAGGGTTTCTAGACCTCCTTGTATGCAAGATAGAGGGTGGAGAAATGACGGCATGGCGCTGAACAATTTCTCCTACTGTTGTTTTCTCCTCTGAGTTTATTCAAATATCGCTCACCTTTTCCACTACAAGCTGTTCAAAAGTATTTTTTTCCCTTATTTTCTACATTGCGCCTTCATCTTAGTGACTTCATAAACAACATTTACTTGCACAGCACTGGCTTAGTTGTAATCTAATTAGAGTCTCATTGTTTTATGCGTTCTGATTAGACACTGTAGAAACTCTAATAGGATGCTTCGCCATACTTGCAGTGGAACCCCAGGGTCTAATTTATACTAATTAACAAGTGTCTTTTCAGTCACATCTGTGTGTTTGTGTGTATCTGTGTGTGTGTGTGTGTGTGTGTGTGTGTGTGTGTGTGTATAGAGAATATGTAAGTGTATACACAAGAACATTGCTGTCACCCAGTGTTTACACCATATATATGCAAGCAGTACACTTATTAATAACCATGCATGTGCTCATTATTTAGATATCACCGACTATATTTTTTTTTTAAAAAGTGTGTCAATCCAACAAGAAATAATGCTGTCTTATTATTTCATATTTTAGCCTCTTTTACTCCACTTCTCCCAACAAAGGACAGGGGATCTTAACGGCATATGCCTGAACCTGAAGATTAATCTTAGCTGCAGCTCAGTATTGTGTGTCAAGTTGTTCTAATCACAAATACATAGTAAACATTGTGTTTTGGTGAGGTAGCATTTTTTATCCCCTCCAGATTTATGTGCAGAAATATTCAAATACAATAGGCAACACATTTGTACTGAAACTTCATAGGACTAGTATGAAGTGGGTATGTCTGTAAAAGGGGACTTCTGTGTAAACATTTACAGATATTTTTACAGATATTTTAGATATTTTGAGCTAAAAGGTCAAGGGGCCCCTGTGAATATGACCATGCCAGCATTCCCTTACCAAATTAATTAAGCCAATTAAGCCTAATTTTGCTTTAAAGCTCTGCACACTACAGCCAAAAATGCCAGCGTCCCCACATTGTGGTAGAGTTATAGGGTGCTTTATACAGAGCTTTTTTAGCAGTGTAAAGAGCCTGCAGAAACCAGGTATAGATATCATTGATTTCTTTCCCTTGTGGAAACTGTAGCCTTGTGCTTACAGAAACGAGCATGTAATTAAAAGAAAGCAGTGTTTAGTTGAGTTTCTTCTCTGTGAAAGGCTAAGTTTCTTGTGTTTCACATTACGTGACATTATCACCATCAAATAATGGATGTATTTGGCTGTCTACCATTAAAACACATGACAATAAGATTAGTAAACTCATCTTCCATTTGTCTGTTTTTGTCACAAGTATGTTATTGTGAGTGAAAGTTCACACCTGCAGTTACTAAAACTACACATCAGCCTATCCCATATCAGCATCTACTTGTAGAAAACTTGAGTGCATCTTTGTGTAAAAAATTTTATATTTGTCCTTCAGTACCTTGGGGCGTTAGACTGATTGCAGAACTTCTTTTGTAGTAGTAAGAACAGCAAAGAAGATTTAAGCTTCTTTGCTGTCTAAAATAGTGATGATGAAAGCCAAACATCTGTCTAGGGATTTTTGTCACTTCTGCCACATGGAAATGTCATTGAAGCCCCCATAACACCCCCCTCTATTCACTGTTATCTTCAAAGGTTTCTAAGATGGTGCAAGTATTTCTAAAAGAATGAAAGGGTTTCCAGCTCGTGCACCTCTAAAAGAAATTCCATGTGCAACGGCGAGATGTTTGAAGCACAGTTTCCCATCACTCAACGCTCTAATCCGACTCGGTAGCCCCCTCTTTGCTTTTTTTGAGAAGCTGTTTTTTCCAAGTGTTATCACACAGACGCTATCGCCTTCTTCAAAGATCCTCCTGGCCAATAGATCTAACAGGTGTGGCTGGCAAATTGAAAGCCAAGTTAAAATATCAAACAAACGGGCCTCTGAAATCAGAGCTAGTCATGTGTCTCTGGTGAAATGTGCTTATTGGACCAGGCTGACCATTTTAGAGATGTTGCACGTCCCTGAAGACAAGGGCTCATTGATCATGTTACAGCATGGGTTTCAAATCCAAAGATGATCGTCTTTGTTCCTGGACATCAGGAACAGGTTCATGTTTCCCTCTTATTCTGTGAGTAGAGAATAATTAGAGGGGAATGATTACACGTTTGATAGTTTGGTATTTTTCAGCCCTTATTTTTATGGCTAAGTGACTAATGGGAACAACATCTAGTATTGAGCGAGGGGGCTACAGCCAGAACGTGCAAAACAGGCTGCAGTGTAACCACATGGGGCAATTATGCAACATCAGTATACATAACCAAAATGAGCTTGTTTTTTTGACCACTGACAGGCTCAGATTGTTATTGTCAGTATATGGCAACAGCTGAAAACGATCTCTACAGAGATGGACCGTTTTGTAAAAGCCAAAGATCCTTTTTTTAAAACCAGAAACAGCCTCAAAACTCACCAGATTCCATTTAAATAAGCTGTAATTTTATCTTTGTAAAAGTCACTTTTAAAATTGAACAGAAACAAAATAAAACATACAACAATGACTTGGTTTGTCCACTATTCCAACAATCACCAACTTTTTGGTTGAAATAAACCCTCAAATTACCCATTTAGATGTGAAAATATGCTGCTCTGTACATGCGAAAATTACTGTTTATCTGAGTGGTGTCGTCGGCAATTTCAGGGCTGTTTCTGGTTAAACAAAAGGATCTTACTCTTCGACAAGACACTGAGCGTGAGCCAGTCTGTTGCAAAAAAAACAAAAAACTGTTTTATTGGACGCAAATGGATGGTGCATAATTGCCTTGAGTGGTTACACTAGTACGTGTTTCGCTTCTGCGAGCTGCAGCCTTCTCGCTCAATACTGGAACAACTTCAAAAATTGTTATGCCCATCAGTCATGTAAACACAAAAACATGAGAAAATAGGATCCAGGTTAGAAAATACTACACGCACCTTTTTATGACTGAGGAATTGGTTGACGTTAAATTGACACAGATACCAAAGTTTTTAATGGTGGTCATTAATTTTACCTAACCACAATGCTCAGTGTCCCACATGTTGCTCCAACAAGCTAATAGAAAGTGCAGAATGTCTCTACAGCACATAATAATCTCAACGCTTTCATCTGTCACCAGGATAATGAAGTGGAAGCTCTCAATCAGTCATGTTTTTCTATCCCAGCAGAGCTCGGGCCTTGTTGAATTTCCCTTGACTAATGATTTTACTGTTGGGTTATTAATTGAAGTAATCGGCCAAAATATTCAGTCTGCGAAGAAATGAATGTGCTACCGCTTCATATTATCTCCCGTTTTGTCTTTTTTTTATGTCAGAGAGAAACTATGAATATTTAATACCACCCTGTTTCAATACACTTATTTTATTATAGCAAGAAAATAAAGTGAAAACACACAAATATTTGATTAAATAACATGAATCTAAATAAATGCTTTGTTAAAGCCAATCCCAGGCAAAAAAACGGGACATATATTCGATTACATGTACCAAGTCTGGAGACAGTATGTAGAACTATTGAATTGCAGCTGGTGAAGGAGCTAATGTAAAGATAGGGATTCTTGCAACATGAAACTCTCCTGGGGGTTCAGTTGCATACGTTTATATTCAGTATCTACTGTTGCTTTAAATTCCCAAGGGTTTGACTACTCCCTGTATGCAGTGACTACACTATGTATGCATTTCCTGAGTGACAGCTGTTGTTACTTAAAGTCATGTCACTTGATAATGTTTCCTCTCTTTCATTCCAGTTGCTTTCTGTCACTCCTCCTGGTGGCGGCAGTGGTGTGGAAGATCAAACAGACTTGCTGGGCTTCACGACGGAGAGAAGTAAGTCCAGAAAACACATTCTTCTGACGTCTGACATCCCTCTGTGGAAAATAGTTACTTCTTAGCTTCGGCAGTATTATTCCAAAAGTATCGGAAGTGCCTACAAATCTTCAAACATCATAGTTCAACATTACAGCCATGTTTTCAACAACACTTTTGGTATTGAACCCCTAGAATTGTTCATAACCTGTCTGTAGTGGGTTATAGTTATAGATGCATGTAAACTGGCCTATGTACGATAATGGTTGCAAAACTTTCGAAATGAGCAGCAAATTAACTATGCACATATATGGTTAACGTAGGTGCCCTACTTGAACTACAGCACTAACATTACACCCCTGTTTTACAGACTCTGTCGCAATCCATGGGATATTTAAAAAAACAGCTTTGTGCATTAAGTCCTTGTCAAACAAAAGTGTCAGTTCTCTATAAACCAATTAACAGACTGAAGAGTTTCTAGCTCCACTTTTTAGTATCAAATCAGTGTGCTATGTACCACCATAGAGGGATAACGGAAAACAGGACAATATGGAGAGGTTATATTGGTACCATCCACAACTTTGACGTTGAAAGCATAAAAAACAATCATTCTAATGTGTAACCACTGAACAGAACTGAGCGGGACTGCTTGATGGAAACAATGCTTATCATGCATTTGCTTGAAACACTCTTGAAACCTGAAGAAAAATGCATATTGACAGATAAGTCCTCATCTATACAGATGGCAAATGCTTCTTTAAGAAGTAAAACGTCCCAGAGTTTGATTATTTTGTCAGAAAGAAAAGACGAGAATGATAATTCAGAAAAAACTGTAGCTTTAGGTGAAGTGGACGAGTGAAAAAAATGTGTGGGAAGTGAGTCGAGATGCTGTGGATGACTTAAGGAAAAGGGAATAGATTGAAACATTAATATTCAGTGCCAGTATGAAAGATGTGGTTGAATAAAGATGGGGATGAAAAGGGGTGAAAGATGAGATCATTGGCAGTATGAATTAAAAAGAGAGTAAAAAAAGATACAGTGCAGGAAATTGAGGAAGAGAGCAAATGTATGTAAATTCATCTCACTGCCCCTTAACCCAAACTGCATTGGCTGGTTACTGGTTTCTGTACGAGCAACCATCATTTCCATCTCTTCAGACTGAACCCTATACTCTCCTAGATGCTGTTTGATAGTCAATAGCAGGAAGTTTAATTTGGTGCACATCCAGCCTTATGACCTGCAGTCTACTAATAAAGCTCCCACAATTTATTTCCCCTTTGGGGATGACATTGATAATCATAAGATCCAAATTTTATATCCTCTAATTGATATATGAAAATAAACAAGAATGATAGCTACCGTGACTCCGAATCGTGCCTATCCAAAGAATTAAAGTCAATAAAAATTAATGCAGGCAGATGGGCTCACGTCATTAAAATTCTGCTCACTTTTCCTGTCTGCTCTTGGCATTCCCGTCATCTGTTTGTCACTGCCCTTCAGCTGCCACATGAAAATAGATAAATAGTTAAATAAAAATCTCTCTCATCTCTTAATTTCAGGTGATTGAAAAGTTTTGTCACCCGAGAAACAAAATACTTTTTATTCTGTGAGAAGTTTTGTTTGCACATGACATATCAGTTTGTGTCTTTGAATTAATGAATTACTCATTCTAATATATATATGTTTTCTGTATATCTTTATCTCCCGAAAGTGTAAGTCTGGAGGGGATCATGTGTTCGTTTGTTCGTGTGTGTGTGTGTGTGTGTGTGTGTGTGTGTGTGTGTGTGTGTGTGTGTGTGTGTGTGTGTGTGTGTGTGTGTGTGTATCTGTCTGTCTGCAGTTAATCCTAAACACTACCGGACCAATCAGCCTTACATTTTATGTGCACATTAACGACTGTATGCTCAAGAACCTCTCATGGTTACGATAATTCAAAATATTTTACTGACTGTTTAATACTGCCATTGACTGCTGACTCCTCACTCCTTGTAACTGGCTGATAGGAGGCCCATTTTTTTCTGAAATCAGCTCGGCTTAAAACAACAAGCCTTCCCATCTGTTGCAGTTGACATTTTTGTCTTTGTCATGGATCAAACACTGACATATATAGAAAAGGTTGGTCGTATTTTGAACTGGAGCATGTGCAGATTCATTCCATACCTAATATGTTATGATCCACCAAAGTTAGGCACATATGAAGATGAACAAGTCAACCGTTTTAGTCATGTTTGCCTCCATCCTAACTGTAAGGGAGCTGGGAGTGACAAACCAGGTGCAGCTGTGCCATGTTTCAGCTGCGACCCGGTTTTGTTCAGTTCTGCCACACGGCATCATAATACACTGTGACCAAGGAGTGTTTGCCTACCTGATTTTTAGAGTTAGTCATTTTTCCTTAATATTTGTGCTTCTACCATAAGAATGCAGACTACAAAGTGAAATGGTTAGGCCTGTTTGGTTTATTGTTATTTCCTTCTTTATTGTGCTTTAAACGCGTTGCAGCGTGTCTGCTGGAATTGTTTTGAAGGAATTGCAACCGTCCAGATGACCACCTGGCTGAGATTGGCACTCTACCTTTCCAGTGTACTTTTCCAGTTATTGCCCTGCGCTTGAATGCACATTCCCTGAAATCTTTCCTTTCCAGTGTAAAGTTGAGTTAAAGTAGTTTATCTCGTGGAGTAAAAAGATATAATATTGTTTTCTCTTTGAAACATGAACCATACATTCCTTACTATGCTTATTTTTCTGAATCCACCCTGCAATCTAAAATCCCACCGGATTCTGTTACCAGCTACCAGTTAAAATTATTACAGGTTTGATGTGCAGAATGCTCAAAACCTGTAAATACAGCCTCAGGTCTGACCAGCGTAAAGTGTGAAATTTTGCCCATTTATGCAGTTGAAACAAAAGGTTTTTCACTCCCTATTCATGTTTTATTTCAAAATGGAATACTGAAAATCAACATCAAAAAAATCAACGTTTCTGCCACATGGCATTATAAACCTGAGAAAAACATACCTTAAGGTTCCTGTTGTGGCATTTTCAGCTGCCCTACTTTTGAAGAGACGTCTTACAGAGAAGCTGTGCGTTGGTCACCTTTTCCTGAAAGCTGTGACAGTCCTGAGGGTGTTCTCCGGTGCTGTTGTGGGTGCTTCAGCTCTGCCAGTAGTCTTTTACTGCTTCTCATGTGGCGGTTCTCTCAGCCACATTTCCATAATGGCCAAATTAGTGAAATCATTTGTAGTGATTATTTCTGAAGTAGTTAAGGTCTGTCTTATATTCTGTAGAGTAAATAGTACGACGTGTAAAATGGGGCGTTCATCGCAATCACTTACAGAAGTGCTTGTGTCTGAAAATGCTGAAGCTATAAGGTCAAACAGCTAAGAAGTGCTTTTAGTTTGCACACCTCATAAAGCAATCAATGTAAGCTTTTCATGTTGGTCCAAGCCTCCCATTGCCACTATTTATCAGGTAGAAAATTACCCATTCAGGGTCACAATCCCCAAAAACCTTTTAGTATAGATTTCATATAATCATAGCTGGTGAAACCATTCTTTGAACCCCTAACTTGAATTTTTACTCGTTTGTTTGATGATAAACGCTATTATCAGTGTCTGACAGATGCAGACATCATTAATCTCTTAAAAAACTACTCAGAAACCAATATCTCCTTTCTATAGCATCTCTAGCATCTCTTTACTTTGTTTTTTTTTTCTCAAACAAGACTGGACGTTAAAAATATTCCATTTTAAAGTGGGCACTCATTTTTAAACACATGATGTGGTTGCTAACAAAACCATGACAGCAGTTGTTTTGAATGAAATGATGTAATAGCGGATCAAAATGCAAAGAACAAAAGTCAATATAAATGTTAAAAAAATAAAATAAAAATCATGTAAATGTGCATTTTAAGAAGAAACTATTTGTTTTATCTTTAAAAAAGTTAGTGTCTGAGCTACCTTAAAATTTTAAGTTGACTGAATTAGAGAAGAAAAGTTGAGGTAATATTGTAGTAATTCAAATTCAGACAGTGTAGACTTTCTAAAATCAATCTGGATACATTCTAGATATGCAAAAACAAAACAGATTTGTGCTGAAAGTCCAAACTTCAGATTTTCAGCAGTTACTTCATCAGGGTTTACAAGATGCTATTCCTTTATGTTGCTTTAGCCTTGTAATGTAGTTAATTTCTGCAAGGAAGAAGAATGTGTGAAATATAAAAGACGATATCTCTGGCTTTGCTGGTAATTTTTATAAAAACTTAGTCCCATGACATTATACGACTGCAATGCTAAATCAGCGGAGTACTCTTTTATGTTTATGGAATATTTTCAAAGCAGCACAAGCAGACTTTAATTATCCAGTATCTGCCAACCATTTTTAATACAAATAATTTAAAGGCAAGATTTTGATGGCTGTCATAATAAATTACTTGCCTCACTGCTTACAATAGTAGGCATTTTAGGTTACATAGCAACTGAAGTTACCGTGATGAGAGTGTGATTATGTCTTGTATGATATTAGATAAACTGATTTGGTTCTGCTAACCTTGTCCATTGATGAACTGATCGGCTCTTCACTGAGCACTGTGTCCGGTTCATTTGAAAGGGCTCATAAACAGACCATAGACTGGCGAGGCTCTTCCAAATGTGGACTGTAAGGATTTGGGCGGAAAGCCATCTAATGCTCACAAGCCTCTGTTTAACATAAGTACATGGAATAAACGAGTCTTAATGAGGCCACGAGAGATAGCAGAGACTTTAATGAGACACTGATCCAACCAAGTGACATATGGATGTCTGATACTGAATGAACTTTTGGATGTTTTTCATTGGCTTCCTGGAGTGGGATCTGTGTTAGTACTTCTCGGTTTTGCTAGATATAAAAAAGCAATGTGTTAATATGAAACCATTTTCTGTGTAATTTTGGATTTTTACTAGCACATTTGCTATGAGTATACCGAGTTGGCATTGTTTGTTTGTTATTTTGAAAATTAGCTGTGGCTGGAGGATATGATAATAACCACTAACAGCCTATCCGAAACTGGGAGCCATAAGGTGGTGAGTGTGTAATTCCTGGTATTGACTTAATCTTACAAAGCTGATCTTTTACCACACTAATGCACTAATTGGATAAAGGCTTTCTTTTTTGTGAGTTGAAAGGACTTGGATCCAAAGGTGCAGCTGTTGTATTTGAATAATTTCCATTGAGAATAGGTGATGAGACTTGGATCGTGAGTGGGGAGGACAAAGGGATGAAATGACGGCAGCTGTAAATGCCACGGAGGAGGACGAGGGCTGACCTCTTTGAAGCTACCTGTGGGGGGAACGGGAGGGAGGGGGCGCTGACATTTCACAAGACTGCAACACGGAAGATGTTTTACACACAAACATGTAGATGTATCTAATGCAGCGCCTCATTCTTTATCTCTCTCACACACTTATACAGACAGGCACTGATACACAATTAATACACACTCACTACATATGAACTGGATGCATGTGGAGCTGTCATGTTTTACCAGCACTCTAAAAGCACTCAAATCTATTATTGAGCAGCGGCAGTTTAAGCATGCCATTTACTGAGTTCACCAGTAACTAATTAGCATCTGTTTATTTAAAGCTATTGTCAGTCCAAAGACGTCCACTGGTAATTGTTTGTAACTGATGGCTTTAAATCTGCCTGTTGTGTCAGTTGTAGACAAGACATTGATGTAAAGGCTGGGATGAGCCGTGTTGTCTATAATGGTGTATTACCCTAAACTGTATGGAAAATAATGCACATAGCTACCATAACGTCACCCATTGGTTTGTGGACTCCTGTTTTGAAGCCACGAGATGAGCATTTGCCGTCTTGATTTATTGGGGGCAAAGTTATTTGGACAAGAGGGTGGAGCTGTGGAGGAGCAAAGGTTTGACTCATAGATGGTGCTCACTCCTCACAGACATATGCATTACTTTGAGCCTTAAAAACATTTAAAAGAGTGACATCTATGAAAATTAACCTCCTGTATAGTTGTTAACATGGGGGTCTATGGGGATTAGTCTGTTTGCAGCTAGAACTGGAACTGCAGTTTTTAGCATTTTTCAGCCTTGGAGGTCGCTGCTTTTGTATCATTGATATATTGATATAGTTCAATTGTTAGCAGTATGGCTCTCGAGCTGATGTTTGTTGGTCTGTCCAACACTTTTGATCCAACCTTAAATATCACACCAGCTGACAGAAGGATTGTAGAGACCTTTGTGGTGCCTCTATGATGAATGCTACTGACTTTGGTATTCCTCTGATTTTTCCTCCTTCACCAGCAGGAGATTTCTGTTTTCCTGTGACATTCAACATCTTATGGACTGATTCCCAATAAGTTTTGTGGAAAAAAAAGGGTTGCAATTGAGGAATTATTTTTGTTGAAGATTAATCCGTTGATTATTTTCTTGATTAGTCAATTAGTGTTTTTGGTCAATAAATGTCAGAAAGTAATGACGAATGTCAATGTCAGTGTTTCCCCAAAGCCCAAGATGATGTCATGAAGTGTTCTGTTTGGTCAACAACTCAAAGATATTTTGTTTGCTGTCAGAAAGGAGTAAAGAAACCGGAATATATTCACATTTAAAAAGCTAGAATCAATCTGAGAACTCAGACTTTTTTTTTCTCTTCAAAAAATTACTCAAGCCAAATAATCGATTATCAGATCAATTGCCAATTAATTTAATTTTCGACAACTTAAACAATTCATCATTGCAGCTATGGTGCAGAAATTCTTGTAAAATCTAAAATAGCATGGTCCCCTTGTGTGCAAATGGGCTTTAGGCGTGTTTTCTTTTTAAAAAAAACATTTTTTTTTATGCTGGCAGCGTGAGCCTCTACTTAAAAATTATCACTGTAAACAACCCATTTTGATTAAGACAAGTCAATTATCTAATTTTCTATTATGCTTTCATTGACAAAACTAAAAGCAGCACATTACCAACCACCTAATCCTCATGTCTCACTGCAGACTCGTGTAGTCTCACGTTCTGCTTTTCCCTTGAAGAGCTCAATCAGCAGTCATCGATTGCTATAATAAGATTATCCTACTCTTAAGCCCCTGGTCACCTTGATTGTCCCTTGTTCAGTTTAAAGTTTGGACTCTAATAATTTCCTCTAAAGTTACAGTTGATTGAGCGTACCTTTGATTAGAAGTTCAGTCTAGGATATAGCTTACCCTTGGAAGCTGAGAAGCTGTCCCACTAATGACAAAAACAGAACTACGGCAATACAGCAAGGTAACATTTCATGATTATTTTATGTTAGAATTTAACCTCATTACTTATCTTATTACTGCAATAATACTACATTTTTTAATGAGTTCTTGGTACTTCAGCCTACACAAAACAACTCAACCTCACCGACATCATATCAGTGTTGTACGCTGTGGCAGTCTACAAGACAGGATATCTTCATTTAGCCATTTTCACTCCATTAATCCCAGCGCGTGAGTAGATTTTGACATCTCTTATTTTCTATTTTATAATGTTTTTTTTCCAGTTATTTATTTTATTCTGCAGGGCTTGTGGGGACAGGCAGCAATCTTTGAAAAGGACAAAGTGACCTGCTTAGGTGTAAAATATGCTCAGAGGCGGGGTGACACTTACCCTTTTATAGAATCCAGTGAAGGGAATGAAATGCTGCATTCACAAGACAGATAATTCATGCACTCACTTGCCAAATTAATCAAATTGCATAGCAATGTACTGCATGCCCACCCTTATCACAACTGTGAATGGCTCCAGCTTGTATTCTTGACAAAATCAGTCTGTCATTGCACAGACGTTGCTTGCTTTTGCAGAGTTCACTCTTGCCTTTTGTTATTAATTTAGTATTATACTGGCCCTTTGATGACACTTTTTTTTTTAATGTCTGTGGCGGACACAAAGCAAAGTGCTACCATTCCCTGACTTTGCTTCTGCTCTCCTCTTATGCTTTGTTGCTTTAAATGAATTCTGCAACATGATAAATAACATTACTGCTATCTGACATTTAGGATGAATGTTGTTGGACTTGGAGCTCTTGTGTTGGAAACCATAATAAGCCGTGAGCTGTTTTCTTGTTTTGCAACAACCCCACCAGGCCCTCCATCCTGCTTTTATCTTTTCGAAAAGGGCAAAATTTCTCATTTTGACCTGCAGCGGCCCAGCAGCTCAAATCTATCGCTTTGGTGTTGCAGGTTTTGATGTTTAATAGTAGAGATGTACTACAATCTAACACCGGGGCTCTCAGATTTAAAGTTTAAAAATCAGAGCTGGAAGAAGAAAAATCAATCAGGTGATCAATCTCAATTTCATATGGCTGTTGTTTTTTG
Source organism: Plectropomus leopardus (assembly GCF_026936395.1). Classification (NCBI taxonomy): domain Eukaryota; kingdom Metazoa; phylum Chordata; class Actinopteri; order Perciformes; family Serranidae; genus Plectropomus; species Plectropomus leopardus. Next base: position 14,366,802 of record NC_142194.1, read on the forward strand.
TTTTTTTCTCGGCTTGACCTCCTCCGGGGAATGTTTTCAGAGTGATTCGACAAAAGAGTTCTTACACAGGACTGACCTCAACTTTTTCTCACTCACTTCACATCAGTGAGTCTGCACAACTAGTCTGTAAAAGAATGATTGAGTGTTCAAAATCATCAGCACAAATAATGCATTATTTGTAATACACAGAACATATAAAACACACACACACCAGATTTCTGATTTTAGCCTTTTGTTGCTTTTATTTGAAAGACATGACTCATAACTTATGACTGGCCCTTAGTATTATTAAATATGTTATACAATATATGTAAAACTTTTACGGTATGAACAGATTAATGCTTCAGTTTGGCTTTACATGTGTCTCACGACCTACTGTAAAAACAAATTCTTAACACTTTAAATATTACATAAAATTAGGCCCACTGCTCCCTCTCTCAAAAATACATGTTAAATGTGAAGAGTTACGTTTAAACTGTCTTGCGTACATATGCTTTGTGTAGATTGACAAATAAAGCATCTTCCTTAAAACAGAAGACATTTTATGATACTTGTGTCATAGTTACAATGATCACTGTTGAACATTTAGGCTTAAATAAAAAGGAAATACATTACATTTTTGTTTGCAATATTATATCTTCAGTAATAATATCAATACAGTTAACTGCACTATTACAAATAAATGGTTAATGAAAACATGTTTATGGAAAAAATGCAGTCTCGATTAATAATTTATCAGCACTGCTTAGTTTTATCATTCAATCTTTAACCTTCATTTTTCACAACACAGGAAACGATATGTCACCCATATCCTGTTATGTTAAACAGTGCACTAAAACATGTTTCTAAAGACATTTTAGGCAAGAAATAGGCGATTCAGCATATATTCAATCAGCACTGCCTAGTTTTATTGTTTGGTGGGAGTTGGGGAGTGACACTTAAACTGTCATGTCTAATAAAGGCAAAGCCCCCAAAAAATCATCTTTAAAATTAGATGCATTTGTTGTAGTCAAAGTGACTCAGCCAGTTTCAGACAGGTCAGAGTGCATTTATGTAAAAGGTCTATTAAATATCGTCTGGATTTGAGGACATGCTGTTTTGATTTGTTGTTTTGTGAGCCTGTATGGGGTCTTTCTTTAATTTAATCTTTATAAAAAGCCACAGATGATTGAGGCTGGTTGAAGAACTGCCTGTGGAAGTACTAGTAATGAGTCTCTTCTAGTTTTTTTAAATATCTAATCAAGGTTTTTGACATGTTAATTGAATACCAACGTTTCCATCAATTTGGTGTTTTCCTGTGTACACTCGCAACAGGACTAACAATTTGAGAGACTGAACACAGCTGTGACGTACTCTTTCTCTACACCCGTCACATTAGATGGAGTCATTGATTCCCTTAATTTAAAGTGTCTACAGAATTGTTTTTCCCACTTGTTCGCTCAAACAATGCTATCAACCTCTCCAGACCTCATCTGAATTTTGCCAATTAATAGCCAGACTAATGAATACTTAATTAAATTCAGAATGAGTGAGGGTGGGGGGTCTGGACACAAGAATATAAGGGTTCAATACAATACCAAGGACAAATTTCTATTCAGGCTTGGGACCACCAAAATTTTTTTCATGCAGCTGACCCAAACAACAGACACACAGGTTTGATTAGAAGGAGAACATCAGATAATTGGAAAGTGCTTTAACAGTCTAGTGTACTTGAAAATCATAGATTTATTTTCTTCTTTAAAGGATTGTCTGAAGACTTGGGTAGTGAAATTAATACTTGGATTTTTTATTTATTTGTTATTTTATTTGACAAAGTGGATTTAACTTATTACTATTGTAGTGTTTGATTTTATCTGTAGGTAAGCTTCACGTGTTGTCGGGGTAATTGACCATCATTAGCTCCAGCTGAGTTGAAATCACTGCCTCAGACTGACTTTTTAAAGCTGTAATTGGTAGGTATTATTTTAAAAAAAAAACTCTTTGTCACATTTGCCAAAACTGTCACTACATCCTCAGAGTAATACTTGAGAACGAACTCTTTAAATGGCATGTGGAGAAATCCAAAGCTTTACATGTTTGCCTCGTCTCGTTACAGTTGCTGAACTATGGTTGGACAATTGCTAACTTTTTGTGTTTACCATTTCTATTTGCAATAGCTTTAACATCAAGTTCTGAAAGTTACAACGCCAAAACATCAAGAAAATGAACTGTACCCTATAAAATGTAGATATAATGTATTGCTCTAGTATTAAATTGTATGTTTGTGCACATATAGAGCCATATTTGTTGAACTTCAGAGAAGTGCAAAGGAAGGGCAGGTCAGGAGGCCGATCATCACATTCCCTGATGTGCTTAGTAATCTGAAGTACAATTAGATCCTAATGCAGCACACTTAAGCTCATCACAAATCCAATACCAATCAGTGATGTCCTTGGCTCTAAAATGGCGGCCTGTTTAGATATTGATTAGACACTGCGTTGCTGATGAAAGTATGGCGCTAGTTGTTTTACAATATTGATTAGCATGGAACAAGAGAGGCTATTTTCCCTTCAGTCTGGGAAACAGAAATAGTGTCACTCTGGGGCAGTAAGCTAAACATGGCATTTCTGTGCAGAAATAATCGTTTTTATATGTCTCTGTGGTGGTGTGCTGCACGTGGAAAAGAAATTACAGATAATATTGTGCTGCCGGCTGCTTGATCAGATCAATAAAGATGAATGAATTTCCAGTTTTTTGTTTTTAATGTTAGTCTGAAAAACATTTGTCTGTATCTAATCCTAGTATTTGTAGAAGTGCTGGTTTACATTGAGGTCATATTACTGTAGTGTGCACAATATTAAAACATGTTTGGAATAATTTAAATACATTGTTTATGTGAATGGACAAAAAATTTCAAGTTTCAAAAAGAAAAAAACAAACATATATTTGTGTTAAAATCTATTAGATGTTGATTCAAAATAAAAGATCACACAACTGGAAATCCTGAGTTTGAGCTCAGTGAGTAAAGTTGGCCACATAATAATTCTAAATAATGATAATAATCTAATGGAGGTGGTTTAGGATGATACTGACTTCCTTTAAATTTTTCATTATTATAGGCTGATATTAAAAATGTGGATTTTGTATTTTCAGCTTCACTATGAATATAGCACGTTTGAGGATTCATAAATTCATGTTGTATATTGCATGTAAATAATTTAGCACTTTGTATGTATTCATATATTATTATTTCAGTAGAGCATATGTCTCTCTTGTTTCTTTATGTATCTGTTATTTAATTGGACTGCGTTCTATGTTTTGCTTGATTTTACAGCAACTGATGAGAGAGCGTCAGCAGATGGCCAGTCGTCCATTTGCCTCAGTTGCAGTTGCACTGGATGCCAACACAGAAGAAACAGAACTGTTGCAGCCTGTGGTTGATGTGAGTCCTACACAAATACACACACACACACACACACACACACACACACACACACACACAAAATATTCTCAGATGAATGCCAATATAATGTGTGCAATAACATGTAGTTGCAGTGTAACTACAACTGTATTCCTGTAACATCTTGCAAGAGTCTTTTATACTGATGTCTAATAATGATGCCTCAGTATTCTTTCATCTTAACTACTGCAGCGTTCCTAAATAGCAGCAAGATATGTTTTCACCAAACTGGAGTCTTGTCATCTTTGCACAGGCATCTGATACAATCAACCTTAGATTTGTGAGTGCTTTTACTGACATACATACAATAGTTTTGTAGTGCCACATAATTGAACCTCATTGTGATGTACTCAACCGGCTCATGCCCTCCGCTCCACAATATATCAGCCTTTTATCCGCTGCCCACATCAATAAGAAATCTCCCAGTGATGGTCTTTTCTTCCTGTGTCCCTCTTCTTTATATGAATTGTCCTCTGCAATCAGGGCTACAGACTTGCTTACATTTTTCGGTCATTATTATAAAAAAAGAAACATCTTTTAAGCAAAGTGATGTCATGATGCCAATTTAGATTAAAATTGATTGTTGTTCTGGTGGTAAAACGATGATGTCAACATCGTGCGTGGAACATTTTATTATTCTTTGTTCTGCGGTGTGCATATTTTCATTTAGCCTAATTTGTCCTCCTGGGTTGTTTACTAGAAACATGCTTCATGTTGATTTTGAACTCAAATTTGTATTCATTTGTTATTAAACCCCGAATGCTCATGTGTTTTCGCACATCTGAAACGATCTGTCCAGTTGCCTCTTTATTCCTATGGTGTGAATACCTCCCATACAAATAGAAAATAGAGAAGAAGTCTGGTGCTAAGCACTGTCTAGGGCTCTATGACACACAGGATAAAAGCATAGCTTGGAGCAATATGGGGAGCTACATTCTCAAATTGACATCGGAGGACCAGCAGTGTTTCCTTAGCCAGAGCCACCTCTGTGTCACCTGCTGCTGAAAGAAATAAAATCACTGTGGCAACCGGGAAAGAGGTATTACATTAGCTATTAATGTCTAATACTGAGTGGTACTCACCATGCATTATGGTGTTGTGAAGGGCAATGTAAAGAGCAAAAGAGGAGAAAAACAAATGCTTCTCAGCTCTCTGAGTGTACTTTTAAAGCAGGGGAGGTGCAGTCTGAATCTGAATTGTTCTGGAGACTACTGCTTTGCCTTGATTTAGGTAAAATGTTAATTACATACTTGTCATTTGGACACGTGTGTCAATCTGTAATTTCGTAATTTATTCCAGTAGTGCCCCCCCCATTTCTGCAAAAAATCCAAATGCAGTGTTCTTGTTATAAGGCGCATTAAGGCAGAGACTTTGCATCCACTGGAGAATATTGCTGTAAACAATATCCCAAGCTGTTTTGGAAATGATAACTGGAAAAAAACGCTCTTCAGTCTTCTGTTTCTTGACCCTTTCAAGATGCAGAATGAACCTACAAATGCTTGACTTTCAGTTTCACTTAGATGTCCGCACAGTTTTTTAAGAAGTTACTATAAAAGTTTTGTGACAGAAAGCACCTGAGAAACGTGATTTACATGTGTCCTAAATTGATTTCACAGAAGTTTGCATGCTGAATGCTTTTCAGTAACACCTCATGAAGTAGTAAATTCAGCATACAAGCAAACAATTTTCCTGCCCAGTATATTGCCTAGATGGGTTTTTAAAATTGTAGACTTTTTAAAAACCTGTAGACAGCCTTACATCTAATTCAACAAGCAGCTCCTAACTAAAGAAATACTTCAACCCCCAACATGAAAATTTGTTTATTAATAAGTCACCCCATGTTTTAGGATTTACATATACATACATATATATATATCCTTTATTTGACCAAGTAAAAGTCAGTACCTCCTAAACAGACACCCCTTTACGACAGTGGACTCAACTGAAAGTGGAACTCGCAGCCAGACTTCATTGAAAAAATCTGTAATTTTACCTCCCTAAACACAGGAGCTGCTGGTCAACCACTGCCTCGTTTAATTAGTTTGTGTTATTTTGTGACTTTGGTAAATCTGAACTAACCCTTTACAAACAAACTTCCTGATCAAGGTTACAGGAGACCAGCAGCTTCTGTGTCAAAGGAGGTAAAATTACTGTTTTTGTCAGTGGTCTCTGGCATTTCAGAGAGCATAAATAAGCTTCACCTTTAGTTTACATCCCTGTCAGAAAGAGCTGTCTGTTTGGGAAGTACTGAGCATGTGACAGATTAAATGAGAGTTTGTTAACAGATGTTTCAATATAGTTCTGCAGTTATAAAGTGCAGACCCCTGTTAGACTTCAATTTATCTAGAATTTTCTCTTTTTTTGTATTCCTAATTCACTGGAGGCAGGTGGGAAAAATGTTTTCTTCAAGAATTCAACACAAAATGGGAATTGTATCTGATTACCAAATGATCATTTAGGAGGTGAAGTATTCCTTTTAGGTGTTGGTTAATCATATATGCTAGATTCCCCATTCACTTCCAGAGGGACAGGAATGGTACTGAATGACATTCAACGATGCCTGACGCCTGTGTTACTGTAGGCAGAGTGTTGATTCTAGATGTGAAGTAGCCAAATAGAACATGAATATCTTATATACACTGAAAGGTCATAAAGCATACCTTACAGGGAGACAAAAGCAAAACAAACACTCAACTGTGTTGAAAATGTGTTTTTCAGAGGTCATGTAGTTGCTGCTGCATTTGCTGCAGTTTGCTCACTGTGATGTTTTTTTTTTTTTAATTAAGTTTAATTATTAAGTCTCCAGCTGTTAAAATGATTTGCATGAGGAAGCTACATCTATAACTGAAATCTTTGTATCTATAGAAACACAGAGTGTTATTCAGCCACAGCACACTGTAGCCTTTTGCCAGCTTTTAAATATGTCAGTGTATGAGCCCATAACAAAAATCTGCATGGTTTCAAATGTGCAAATGCATATGTTGGACTGCATACTGCTCCATTACATGCCTTGGCTCCAGCTGAAGGTGAACTGTATAAAACAAGCCTAATTCTCTTTTATAAAGGTTAATTGGTCGGCATCTGGCACCACTTAGCTATTGGAAATGATTTTTGATGTCAAAGAGGACACCGATGTCACGCTAGCATCACTGGTTTCCCATTTGTTTCACCAGCTCTGTTTGTACTTTAAACTCAGACCCACTCATCACAAGATTAAGTGTATAAATGATATAAGCGTATATACAGACACATGAACTGCAGTGCTGTATATGTACATTCAGAAGTCTGAGGTTGGTTTAAAATGTCAGGGACAAAGTTTGGATTAAGCTTTAGAATATTATAACCACACTAAAACATGGTCCAGCTCACACAGGAAACAGGGGCTGCAGTATCAGAATGACCCCTCACACCCATTCCAACACAACATTTAAGACCCTATTCTCCGATTCTACTGTCAGCGCTGATCTCACTGCATTAATTAGTACCAGCTCTCTGTCGCTAAGTCTTTGCAGACCCTCCAGCTGGTCTGAGAGAAAATTACAACAGCTTTTGTGCCCATTTCCTCCATTTTTGGTCAGTTTAAACCCCATAAGAGATGGACATTACATTTAGTGACCAAGATGTCAGCAGCTGTTATACAGAGAGCCAGTCGGGGCCCAAACACTGCAGGCCCAGGCCTCGGTGCCACAGATGTCTCTACTCACTATGGCCGGCATTTAACATATGGAACCACTAACAGACAGCGAGTATGATGGATGACACCTGTCAGCAGGGAAGAGGAAAGCGGATACATTTTGTGTGTGTGTGTGTGTGTGTGTGTGTGTGTGTGTGTGTGTGTGTGTGTGTGTGTGTGTGTGTGTGCGTGTTTGTGTGTGTGTGTGTGTGTGTGTGTGTGTGTGTGTGTTTGTGCACATGCTTATGTTGCTTGGATGGTTATGAATGAGCATAATACAGCTCGATTAATGCATATTGTATAAATACAGGTAGTTTAAACCTTTGGAAGATATTAAAATGGAGACGCAATTTTAAAAAAGCAACTCTATGATTGAAATAGAATGAAATGGTTTATTAATGTTTCTATTCTCTTTTGCATTTTAGGGAATCATTCCATTATCAGAGATTAATAAGAGCATTTCACCGAGAAAATGAGAAAAAGCAAGAAGAAAGAAGGCAGTTTGCCTTCGCTATTATTGCTGCCTTTCACACAAACAAAAATTTGTAATTTATATTTTTAATGGCAAACATTGCGCTCTCTCTTTTTGCTTTTTATGTCAACAAAGAGCAAATGTCTGATTGAATATGTGTCAAACATCAAACCATTTTCATACATTATGTTTCAAGGCAGTCAATCCAAGAATTGTTGAGATATTTCAGTAAAAGCCAAAAGTTTCCATTTGCTTGTGGCACTAGAGGAAAAGTCAAGAGATGTTGATGGCAATCGTCCTTTGGGGACCATTAACATTTTAACCAAATTTCATCTCAAGCTGTTCCGTAGGTGTTGAGATATTTCAGTCTGGGCCAAAGTGGTGGACTGACAAACCATCATGGCTATCCCTAGAGTCCTACTTACCATGTATTTAAATCAGACGTTTCCATTTCATAACTTAGCAACTGACCTTGCACTGATTAATGTTAAGATGAAGACTTCTACATATGCCATACAGCATTATCGTGGCTTCTGTCTTACAAACCAGAATTTGGTCTCAGTGTTACTAATTTGTTTGTAACAGTGTAATGATGTTTTACCCAGTGGTCCATGTAGCTTGCAGGGGAATCTGCCTTAATCAAAACTCAGCATAGGGTTAAATTAGCTCCCTTGCATGAATATTGCTTATATAGCTATTCATTAGCAGGATCACTCTAATGGTCATGAAATGGCTAGCAGTTTAATTGCCCTTGTATGTCAGCTGTAGATCAAATGTAGGTCTGCTGTGCTTAAAAAGATGCACGAGAATATTGTGTTCTGATCATGTGGTCTAATTGGGTTGAGAACGATGCATGCACAGTAAACAAGCTGTCACTCTCAAGCCTGCCTGCAATATAGAAACATGTCTCGTATGTGCAGTATGACTCTCATAGCCTCGTGTCACTTTCATATGGTGCCTTAGAAAGTTTTGAGTCACTCAGAGCATTACTTTTATTGTTATCATAGGTTAGAGGCGACAAGACTAATTAATGTACCTAGGTCGTCCTTGATCCAGGGTTGCGTGGAAATTTTTTTAAAGCTAAGTATACACTGTATTTAGTGAAAGGGTAGTTTCAAATTAGGCCTTGTAATGTGTGCTCTCATTAGGTTTTATGGCTTGAGAAAAGCGTTTTAAATGTTGGGCTTCTTCGAACAGTTTAGCAACTGATTGACAATTAGAGTTTGTGTCTGTCACATTTAATGTACTTTCTTTTTGTACTTTGGTTCACCTTTGTCCCGCTCTCCATTCTCCTCATCTTTCTGTCCTTCTGTATTAGTTCCGGCTGATTAGTAGTACAGACAAATGGAAAATAACCTGGGCCAATGTTGACAGCATTCATAACCTCAAATGATTCGAAGTCTGCAAAGAGGTTTATTTTTTGAGAAAGGACAAATCCATTAGCTTGAAGAATCATCCTTCAATAGTTTCTTTCACTTGATCGAAGTTGTCAAGACATATGACATTTCTCATTTAAAGTGTTCTCATCTTATTCATCATGTACTATAAAATTATTATCCATGGTTAGCTTTGTATTAGGAGGTTCCTCATATAAAGGGAAACTTTTTTTGTGTCCACTTGACCAATGTGAACAACAGTTTTAAAAATTGGTGCAGTACTGCACGAGAGAGCTAAAACCAGCAGCAGCAAAACAGGCAGCAATGTAATCTCTGCTGCTAACGTTCACAAAATTTACTTATTTTTGCCACTGAAAGTCCAGGATTCACATTTTAAGTATCTGAACGTACAGAGTGGATCCCTACAGAGATAGATTTTTTTTGTTAGAGTAAGATCCTTTTGTTTAACCAGAAACCACCCTGAAATTGTATTTTCCAAAGCCACCATTGAAATAAACAGTCATTTCTGCAAATATAGAGTCAGCACATTGTGCATTACAGGTTCATTTCAGTCAAATTAGAGTTGGTGATTGCTAGAACGATGCAAAGACAAACCTCGACAGTTCTTATGAATTTAATTTTGTTTCTGTAGACTTAGAATGAAGTACGTTTTGCCAAGTTTTAATAACTGCTCATTTAAATGGAGTCTGGGGAGTTTAGCCGTGGCAATTTTGGGGAGGGCTGTTTCTGGTTAAACAAAAAGGGATCTTACCCTTTAACTAAACGTCTGTCTCAGTAGAGCTCCTTTCCACAATGTTTCAGTCACTTAGAATGATGATCTTAGCCTGTCAGTGGCAAAAACAAGCTCTTTTAGTGGATGTAAATTTACAATGCTCAGTTGCCTTAATGCTCAATTTTAACACCTTCAGTATCACCATATAACTAATAAACATACTGTTGTTATTAACTATGGCATCAAAAAATGCCAAAATTAATTGAAAGTTTCATGGAAAATTACACTGCATGCCTTATAGGAAACAAGATTGCACTGACTTTTGATCAAAGGAAATCTGCATATTTGACTGTATCATTCAGTATATTCATATTCAGTATATCAAGGCTTTTAGAGTTAATCCTCATTCAGAATACTCAAATTAGCATCTTTTTTTTCCTGTTTGCACGGCTGCAATATACAACATATTCCAGAGGAACATGGTAGTACAAATTAGCACATCCCACTCCTGATGCTCTCATGTTTTAATGCATGTGCTTGTGCGTCTCTGCCTTTCTACCATTTTGTCTCTGCAGACTCCATCTCCATTTTAAATTCAGCCAGACACTGAGGAAAAAAAGTCAATTCTATTCAGACATGTTATTATTCCCCAATTTCTATCCCCTCATCCAAAACATGCTGTGAAACCCCTGACATTCATTATCAGGATGACATGTTTTTCACGCTTGAGACAAGCAGTTTTGGCCATTAACTGAGAGGGTAGGTCATTGTCTCAACACATGGACTGTCTGACAGGGACACACACAAGTGTTTTTGTTGTGTGACCAATCAAACCATTTGTCTCAGGAGGAGGGCGTCTTGTCTTAAATGCTACAACTCCAGCAGCTAATATCAGTGAGTGTTGGCCTGCTGGTCCCCAAAAGAGAAAATTCGACAAGATGTTGTAGAAAACAATTATCAAGACTTTCCGAGTGTGACTTCAACATCACTTTGATTTAAGCTTAGTTGCCAAAGAGACACTGGGTTTCTGTACCAATCAAGTCAATAAAGTACTTCTATCATGCGTTTTTCTGTCACACCTTAACACAAGTTACTATTATTGATGTCATCTGTGAAGGACGCAGGATACAGATCTGAATAAACTGAATAAACCAGTGAACATTTTTCTGATTTTAAAAGTTTAGTTTCTTGAAATTGTGTTTCACATGTGTGTTTTTTTTTTGTTTGTTTGTTTGTTTGTCTCTCATCTCAGGGTGCACCTAAACCTGTTGCAATGGAACCATGTTCAGGAGGGAAAGCTGCTGTGTTGACTGTCCTCATGCGTCTGCCCTCTGGACCGTCAGACTTACCTCCTCCAGGACAGTCAGGTAACACACACATTAACCATGTCATCACTGGTAAATTATATGCCCCAAAACTATCACATTTATAAAAAAATATATATGTATATATATTCTATATTGGAACTTTTGTTTGAATTATAAAACTTAAGTGATTTCAATTTTTCAATTAGGCACACCTAAGGTGTACCTAACACCTAGGTATATTGTTTGTGTGTCTGTAAGGTGAAATGTGGTAAAACAATAAAAACAGCACATTACTGCAGTGAGTGATGCTTACCACACTCTGTTTTTTCTCGATAAACTTTGATTGGCTTTGGGTTGCACATTATTAGTTGACAAATAAACTACTTTTTAACCTTTTTGCTCTGGATGTGTGTGTATGTAGATAGAAGGTTCATTTTATAAACATGACTTTTGTTTTTTGGGGATTCAAAATAGATTTCAACTCAAAAAAAGCTTGTGGTACAGACTCAGAAGCCTTTCAGAACTGACAAAGAGCATTACACTTTGTTGGAGCAGAGTAGTAACAGTAGCATCTGCATACAAGTGAAAAGTTACATGGGGCACATTTTGACAAATACTGTGTATATAAATTGTGAATAAGAGTGGTCCTGGGATTGAACCCTGGGGCATACCCTTTATTACATAAGGAGAGCTAGAGGTCATGCCTTTAGCCTGGACATACCATCATCTGTTTGATAAATAATTTTAAAACCAACAGACTGTTTTCACAGTCAAAAATGCAGTGTATATTACCAGCTATATGCTTAGCTCGGTTCAGTGACCCAAATCTGTTGGTGTTCATAATTTCATATCATAAGAGTCAGCAGGTCACAAGACCCAGTAAATGAATTCAATAATTACCTTTTTCAAAAAGCATATCCACATTTAAAATACAATATTTCAAACATAAAATACAGTCATCTTGTATACCACCAGAATTATACTGAATATATGTCACATACAGCAAATGGCTTAAACCATAAGCTAACATAAAAAACAACCATTCCTAATGTAAGATCGTAACAGGAAGAAAAAGAAACATTTGTTCTTAGAGGCTGCAATATGTTCTATATAAAATTGGGTTCTTGAGATTTTTTGTTTCACCATCCTCACATTTTTCTTTCTCTTTAGGACTCATCGTTGCCAGTGCGCTGATAGACATTTCACAGCAGAAACCAACAGATTTTAAGGACAAGTCCCAGGGTTTAAAGAACCGAAAAGCCCTTCCTCCTGCACACCAAGGCACCTGCGTCTGAGTCTAACCCAAACCCGTCAATCCATTTGGGTCACTTTTTTATACCATCTGAGGTCATATTGTTCCAATATACCACAGGTCCCAGTTGGAGGCCTTTCCAGAGACAACCCATGGCTACATGTAAAAGATTACATCTGGCTGCTACCGCGAGTCCACAAGAGCACAACCCTGCTTACCTTTTCTGCCCCTTTGCTCAAATCTGCATAAATCAATCTCTGGTCACATGAATCCTTCTCCAATCTCTGGAACAACTTTTCCTCCACTTTACTGGGCCCAAATAAGCTTTGGCAGACATCATGACAAAACTTGTCTGCGCTTAAAGGGGACCTGCCATCAGTGACATCAGAGACAGATAAGTCAGGAGGATCTGCACCCACTGAAGCTTCAGTTGTAGAGATTTTGCCACACCTCATCATCCATTTGCCCAGCAAGTGGGAAAAGCAAACGTATCTGTACGTTACGTCGTATCAAAGTTTAATCAATTTCCCTTACGTGTTGGAAATACAAGAGATGATTTTTTTTTTTTCAAAGGCTGGTAGACATCCAGCACATGCTGCCTATGGGGTTTTTGTTCTTCTTTTTGCTTGCCAACAAGTGGTATTCTATGGTGCTAAAGCATTTAGTTCTTATGCGAAGCCTTTGCTGTATGGACTGAAATCATTCTGCCTTTTTCATGGGGGAAGCTATGCGCTAGGCCAGGACTCTTTTTAACACCCCGTGACCACACACAGTGTTTTCACAGCTAGAGTATTTTGTCACACCACTTCTGCCAATTATCTGTTATAGCATTTACTGTACATATGTATCATCCACCCAGCTGAAGCTAAAGTCTGTATTTTCTGTGGAGTACATATACAAAATGCTGCAGACATGAGACTGCAATTACTACCAGCAGCATAGGGGTGCAAACTGGAGGCGGCACGAACAACGCATCAGTCATCAAACTAAAGCATGGAAAACTCCAAAACTCTAGAACACTTAAATGCATTTTTTATTAGCGAACTGGAAGTTTCATTTGTTACAAGATCAGTTCTTTCAGTGTGCTCACAACAAGACGTTGAATGATGCAGAGAAACACTGAAGTTCTGGTCGATTCTTTACTGTAGTCTGTTATTGTGTCATTTGCTGTGCAACTTGGACATTAGGTTTTTTAACTTGCCCTTGGATTGGTGTGGTGGATAGATTTTGGAGAAAGACATCTGCTTAATGAAATCAGACCAGGGACACCATGCTCCCCTGGCTGTTTACTAATTTGTTTTGTAAGTTTTTTTAAGAGCCCTCTGATGCTATGACTTTATTTCCATCTTTGAGTACAAGGATTTCCGTTACCTTTTTATAATGCCTTGGCTTTCCATGGAAGGAGGAGGACATGTTGATCTGCAGAATTTTAAAAGCTGTCGACCATTTTTAGCCCTGAAACCTCCACCCTGAGCTGTACAGTGTCTTGTTGGAACAAATGTGAGTCTTCGTCACTCTTATCTCTTGAGATTTCCTGTGTTTGTCAGGTTTTTATGACAGAATGGCAAGAGATTATCATTTATTTTAGGCCTTGTCACTTGTTACTATTTCATCTACGATAAATTGTAAGTCTTTTGCTACACTTGTGAAAAGAGCATTTCTGTTAATATTTTTTTGTTTTGATATTTAACAGATTCCTGTGTAATAGCATTTAACTTGATTATGTTGTTGAATTAAATCAGTTGTTTTAATGTCAAACTCCTTTTGAATCGTGCATCTTTAAGGACTGTATGGGCATTGTCTTGCTTTTTTGTTGCAAAGTGGTCGTTACGATGCATTTCATAAGGCTAGTATGCCAGCTAATGTGTTTTTATTTTGTGTTTGTAGAATAATCCTATAACAGTGTCATTACACAGGAATCAGGGTCTCACTGTACCGTGAAAAAAGATGATAAACTGCATATCAGTAATCTTCAGTGTATTTTAAAGATGGACAACATGCCAGAAAATAAAAAGAAAAACAGACCTGAAAATCTTTTGTGTACTCAAGTCTTTTCACATAGTAGGACATATAATACAGACATTGAATTCTATGCTTCTCCGTCTGCTTGTCTGGTGTTTTTGTCTCTGAAGCTTAAACCTACAATTTGTAATTGTGTTCTATAGCCGACTGCTCAACACTGGTTGACTGCCTCAGCTAAAGATAATTATTCCCCCTGAAAGTATCTGAGAGAGAACCCAGACCTGAATTTTTGTGTTTTTGCCTGTGCAAGAAGTTGCAAAAAAAAAGAAAGACCTCTACACAGTATGATAAACTGTCTTATCTTTTAAAATTTGTATGAATGTATGTGTTGAAATGATTTAATGGCTGGTATTTTGATGAAGTTGTTATTTAAAGGGGAGAATCTTCTGATCTTGTCCCCAGCTCAGAGGGTAGGACACTCCCGGACCTCATTGTCACCCCCATTTGCAGACTTTTTCGGTAACTGTTATTCTTCTGTGAGTTAGCTGCTAACTGCTGCAAACTGCCTTTTATATCTCCCAGCAGTGGATTGCAAGCACAACACGTCAAAGCGTGACAACCACGGGCGTATTATGAGACAAATGACCCCTGATTACACATATGCAATGGGCACCACTATCTCTCTTACCTAGGTGCAAGACACAGGTGGTTGCGGTGGTTTTGCATTTCTTTGTAGTCCTCACACATTTTTTTGTGGTTATTTTGTCTTTTTAGTCATTTTGTGTCCATTTATAGTCATTTTTGCACCCTTGTGGTTGTTTTTTGTCTCTTTGTAGTCATTAAGTGTGTCTTTGTGGTTGTTTTGCCCATTTTTAGGCTGATTTTGTGTCTTTCTTCAATTCCCTTGCATCTCTCTGTGATCTTTTTGTATCTCTTTGAGCTCATTTTGATTCTCCTCCTGGTTGTTAAATTAGAGTGACATTTTGGCATGTGAAGGCCAAAGGCCCCCCTGAAAGTTTGGGCCCCTGGGCCTGTGCCCTCTTGGCCCGCTTGGTAATACAACCAATGTCATACCTGTCCTGGCCATTGTCCGATCCTGCCGGCTGTTCCCTTTACACAGATGTCAATTTGCTGCTCTTACTACATCTGCTGCCGGCTTAAAGGTGACACAACTCTGCCTCCACACTGTGACTGTACCTTTTACCAGAGAGGTGCTGTGGCATATCAGCATGACATTCCCACCTTGAACAGGCAACATAAAAGGGGCTTTGGCTCCAAGCCTATGACTTAATTAAACCCACTAACCATTTTTTTTTTTTAAAAAAAGCATTTTTTAAAATTTCTATTTGGGTAAAGTCAAATTAAAAACAGAATAAAGCAAACTAGACACATCAATGAACACTTTTTCTAGGTGGTTTATCATCTGATCTGTATTGTTACAGGCAAAATTAATCAAAAACCAAATAAAGGTTAAATAAAAGCTAGTTTTTCCTTTTAATATTCAGCAGGCATGCTGTCAGAACTATAACAACATCTTTCATTTTTCAAAACTTCACCTGCAAGGTGCACCTCGGGCTAGACATGTGACAAAAAAGAACATGCTGCATTAGCCTCCTTTAAAGATGATATTAAGAGGTTTGTCCTTCACTGTGCCAACAACCTTTCAGAGTGCTTCTGCTCCCTCTTCAACATCAGTGGTGTGCATTTGAACAAGGATGTAAAGAAAAGGGGATGCAGCCTGCCAAAGAGCTACTCTGGATAATCCTCACTTATACTTAACAATATACTTATTAGCTGCAGGCGCTCTTGGAAAAAAGCCACTATAGTACCCTAAAGGAGTGTGGTTGTATTATAATGCTGCTGATGGCAAGAAAGCCGACAAGATAAACCCATTTAGTGCTGCTGTTTGTGTGAAGGGCACAAGGAGGAAATCTTCATAAAGGCCATGTAATGTGTGTCCTTTATGAAGATTTTCACATTTCAGGTTTTACACAGCGTCCCCTTTTAAGCGGGATTGCAACTGCGTGGTCAAGAAAACATGTTTCTTTTAACTCTGTCAAGTACCAAGCATGAACTTTGAAAAGAGAGCTTTCAGACCTTAGCTCATGTCCTCAGTTTGCTAAAAGAGGATCTACATGCCCTGTGTGCACTTCTAGCATGTTAAAAGGAGGTGACAGCTCTAGAGGTGACAGGTGGTCTTAGGGCTTCATTGTGCTGTGCAATTTTGTAGTGCTGATGGCTGCCAGTCTTACTTGTGAAGTGCTGTATGACTCCCCTTAAGTCCTCCCCTGCTGTTATGGTGATGCTGACAATAGACATCTCTTTGAAGTAGGTGCATTAGTGCGATTTTTGCCATTTGTGCAGATAGCAATAGAGTCACATAATGACTAAAAAATGATGAATAAATGACACACTGTACAGGCAAAATTGATAGCTACTTAAATGAAAAGCTCAGAAGGGATTGCACTGAAGTACACAGATTAGAGACACAAATGTCAAGCTATAGCTGTATGTAAACGGATACAAAATCTTCAGCACATTGCTAAGGATTTATGCAAGGCTGCTACAAGGAAACCATGCACACCATGTGTATAGGTTTGTATATTGTAGACATTGACACTTTTTTTAAGCTGTTGGCTTTTAAATGCATGTAAACAAAATTATTAGGAAAGTTCTTGTGAATATGATTGAGATTTTGTACACTAACAGTTGCGTGTTAATGCCAGGGCCACCTAATTGGCCCCGTGTCTGAGAAAGATCCAGGAAGACACTTCAGTCTGAGGGCTTTTCACCAAACTAGCTGTTGGCTGTTCCAAGGTGTGACTGGCTGTTATTTTTCAAAATGACAGTTGAGTGAACAGAGGTCATTGCTAAGTACTGGAGAGGGATGTGCTGAAAATATTCAGAGTGACTGCTGTGCTGCTGAGCCTGAGTCACTGTTGGCAAACTCATCTCCAGTCTGCTCCAATCCCTGATGGGCATATTGTCTGGCTTTTGAAAATATTGATTTGTACTTAATTCTATTTAAGCCTGTTAATAATAATAATAATAATAATAATTCATATCCAACAATTACTGAATAAATTAAAGTAATTACTGAACCCAGATTTCAGAATGAATTTCGGTATTGTACATTTCTGCAAACCATGAATAAACGTTACATTTGTAGGTTTCATTATTAGCCAATATGTTGAAATCTTGTGGTTAGGTTTACGCAAAAAAACAACAACAAACAAACGCTTGGTTATGGTGAGGAAAAGATCATGTTTTGGCTTGAAATACCTGGTATTGTCACCACAACCACCGCTGGAAATGTGGAGACTTCACCTTGAAAATACTTAGTTGTTGTTGCCACACCCATCTCTGGAAATGAGCTGACTTCGCCTTAAAAAATACCCGTATGTCACAACAACTCCCGCTGGAAATGTGCTAACTTTGTCTTGTAAAGTACCTGGTTATTGTTGCCTCAACTATCACTGTGAATGTACCAAAATTGTGTGAAAAAATACTGGTTGTTGTTAACTTAACCACACCTGAAAATGTGTCAACGTTGCAATGAAAATACCATGTCATGTCGCTACAACCACGGCAGGAAATGTGTTGATATGGCCGTAAAACATGCGGTTGTTGTTGCGTAAGTGCTGCTGAAATCGTCATATAAAAACACAGCTGGTCTTGAATAGTGGTCTGCTCCTTGGCCACTTGGCAGTCTTTTTGTCTCTGTGTCAGTCCGCCCATCCTCAATCTGATGAGAAGGCAGTGTGAACCTTTTGTTCTTGCGACTGGGCTTAATTACTGAACTCATCATTCAAAGCTGAAATCTTAATTCTGTTATCTAATTTTTACTTACTAACTCTAAATAACAACTTTAAGAAAGCAAACCAACCAAAACCTTTTGGGTCATCTATGTTTTTCTCCTCTGGTGACAAAGTCAAATCACTGTGCATCAGTGTCAGTTTGTGTCCCCTTCTTCTTATAAATAGCACATAATTCAGTTTCCTTTGCCCTGATACGATTACAAAATGTTCCTGAGATAAATTGGATAAAGTCGGGGAGACTTTGCCCTTGTCTTTTGCGTAAGTATTCAAAATGCACTTAATGCAACCACCAGAGGGCACTACATAAATAACCTGTAGTATCGCACTGACTAAAAGGTTATGAGTTCACCAATGCATGTCAGTATCTCAGAGCAAAACATGTGTCAGCACAGAAATTAACACTCTTTAGTTCTGTGATTCACTTATGATGGAAGAGTATAGATTTTTATTCCTGTTTGTCTTGGTTTGTCTCCAGTATTACCCAGAGATGGTGATTAATCTGTCACTTACAGCAGTGTAATTCACGGGGGTGTGTCAGAAGCCCGATCTGCCAAACCTTCCAATATAATCCTGCTGGAAGAATTTCGATGCCAGTGCACATTGTAAATCAAACTGTCCAGGCCTAAACTTCAGGGGACATTTATGCCAGTGTGTTTAACACCAAATAGGGAGGGTAAAAACAAAAAAACAAACATCTGTGAGGTGGTGTGTATCTTTTATTGTGTATCATGACTGCCACTGCCACCCTAATCATAACTACAGAAAAACTGATTTTACCCAAAGGTTTTACCCAAATATTAAAAGTTTTGGTGGAACTTTTGTCCAGTGCTTCACAGCACAGATGGATGCTTATGTGCATTTCACTGCAGTGATGTGTGGTGAGTTGTAATGTACTGTACTGTGTTGTTCTCGCCCAGTATTATGTAAGGTGTGTCTGCCCAGTTGGTTGCATTGCCGTGTTTAAATGGAACTTGTGTTTATGACATGGGAAGTTGTGTACACATAGTCATGAGTTTGTTGTGAATACCACATCAGGGGGGCACTCATATGGTCACCTCTTATAAACATTAAACATAACCCAATTTCAGTGTAGCATTAGATATATTACCAACAGTGGTGTGATGTAAGAAAGTAGTATTACTTCGTTTCATTATGTTTTGGGAGTAGCTGTGCTGTACATGAGTTTGATATTTCTATCAACTTTCACTTTTACCTTTTACTCCCCTTTTGGAGAACAAGATTTTGTTCTTTAAATCCTTTGATTTATCGTCCTCTAATTCTGACCACTTGCTTTTTTATTTACAGCATTTACATGCACTTTTACTTTCAGTACTTCAGTACATTCAATATCACAAATTGCTTTTATATTTAAGTACAGTAAATATCAGATACTTTCATACTTTTACTCAAGTAATATTGTAATAGGTGATTTTAACTTATAGCAAGTCATTTTCTGGTAAGATATTTGTACTACTAAAGTATGGCTTTTAGGTACTTCATCTGGAAAAGCATCAAGACAGGTCTCAAGATCCCATTATAGTTTAGTAATTCTTGCTTTTTGATACGAGACTTTTGGTTCTACAAATAGTGGCAAACAATATGATAAACAAATGTGACAGTAAGTTTACTGTCATGGAGACAAGACGATTTTATATTATATTATATTGTATTGTAGTGTTGTATGGTATACATTGCACAGCAAAGTGGTAATGATTGCAGTCTCAGTGCTGCCTCCTACTGTTCAAAGCGTTAAGTCAAACTACTAATGCTGCATTCAGGCGCCGCCGGCAAAATCGGAAGAACGGGGTGTGTCGCGTTGAATTTACCTGTAGTTACTCCAAATAAATGTAAATTTATTAACTTAGATTTTTTTCATTTTTATCGTGGTGTATATCTATAGCAGCTCGCTGGCAAGGTTAAGTGGATATAAGGAATTTAAGTTGGCCATGTACCTTAATTTTCAAATTATTGCATTCATTGTACTATTATATTCAACCTCATTTGCACTGAATTTTCATAGGAAACCAAATCCGCTCTGCGCATTCGTATGTGCGCGAGGACAGCGGCCCTCCCTGCGCCGGTAATTGAACACTTTGACACTTGTGTACTACTTTTAACACTGAAAGATGTCTAAGTGGTCATACATTTTCCTGAAGCGGATATATTTCCGAAGACTGCTGGAAACGGAAACGGTATTGTATTTGCTATGTTATTTGTAATTTAACTGTAGGCCTATTTAACTGTATTTTAGGTGAGCAGCACACCTGCGTCAATTAGAGCTATTTCAACTGCCCACCCTGTTTGGTCTGTTGAAGTTAAGCGAACGTTAGCTGTCGAGCTGCTCGTGCAAACTCGTTTGTAACTTTGAGGTAAGTAAATGCTAATAAATACGTGTAAACACGGTTAAAAGCTAAGTTTGCTCTCTAACAATACTCTGCTGTCACTTCAGGACGGCTTTCTGGAGGAACAGTGGCGTTTGAGGTGGACTCCTTGTTAGCTGTTAAGGTAGCTTCAGACACGCTTTTAAAGCAGGAAGTTGCTTGTTTTCTGTGGACTATGGACAACTCTGGGACCACCTGTCCTCTGCTGAAAGTCTGAGGGATGCAGCTTGTCTTCAGTAAGGTAAGACTTATGTTTACAGTAAGAGTTGTGTTCTGTGTTTGTGTGCCTTAAAATATCAGGTTATGTCATGCAGCTGCTCTTCATGTATGTTAGCACCTTGCTGCTTGTCCAGTTCATCTTTTACTCTGCTGCCTACATACAGCATATGCAATATTTGCTTGGTATGCCATTTTCGGGGCTGAACTCATTTGTCTGTCGTGGTTTGACAGATGCATTATGGTATTTTGATTTCCATAATTGTGAAATATGAGTTATCATGAGCGTTGTGGGCTGAATTTCCCCCTTGCTGTTGTTTTGTGGGCTCTGTTGGCTTCCTGCATACTCAGATCTGTAGTAAAGGAGGGCATTATTATTGGCATCAGGGATGCAAAATAGTTGTCTTCCACACTGTTCAAACACATAACAATTTCTCTGTGGTATTGGCTTCATAGCAAACTCATCATGGTTATAGTTACATAAGATTTTAGCTTAATCCATGGGTTTATGCAGTGGTGTAGTGGAGGGTGTACTCATGTATACAGATTACACCCATTTATGAGACAGCTTGCTGTACAGTTTTTCGTATAAAAATAACCTCCAAATTGCTGAGCTTCTATCAATTGCACATAGTTGCTGTTGCACTCACCTTCAGTCATTGCCAACCTTAAGCTTTATCTGTGTCTTGGTAGTCATCTTCTGTTTTCAGTGCTATATAACATTTAAGGAAAACTGCTCTGGATAATAAATATCAAAACTGTAATATGACACTAGATCATCTTAGGTTTTGGATATCATATTAGTGTTGTGGTTTTGTTGTAAAGTGTTATCTTTTTCTGGTTTTAAAGGCTGCATCACAGCAATGTACGGTAATGTTCTTAACTTGCCAGGCTGCTCTAGCTCACTTTGCTATTAAGCTCACATTAGTGATGATAATTTATCAAAAGTTTCATTGTGTAAATTTTTTTAAAGCTTCAATAAACAACCCTACAATACTGTTGCAATATCAATATCAAGGTATGGATAAAAATATGTTGATATTTGATTTTCTCCACATTGTCTTAATGGTGTTTTTTGTTAGTTCAATATTTTTGAATTGAAAGTTATTATTTGCTGCATATCTGACATTGTTTCAGTTTGCAGCTGCATGAAAGGATGGCATGATTTAAATGTATCTGTCTAAGTTTATTAAACAATAGCCTGTATCCGGCTTTCTGTCTGGCTCTGTGCCTTTGAGGAGGACATTTCCTTTTGCCACTCCCCAATTTCTTTTGAGTGCTCAGCTGAGTGTATGCTTGTGGGAAGTGCCAGAGTCAGAGCTTATAGTTGCCAAATATCAACTCTATACATATAATGTTTTAAATAATAAATCTCCTCTTTGTGATTTGTAATATCAGATAGCTTAAAAAACACAGGGTTTACTCATCTAGAGAGTCATTTAAGGTATGGTGTTTCTGTAAAGATTAGTCACCAGCTGGGTGCACACCCCTTTCTGTGAAGGACATTGTGTCAACTCAAGGTCTTAGATGTAACTGCTGCATCCAAAATGAAATCGGCTAACAAAGAATAACTACTGTGGGGACACATTTTGCAGAATATTGTGTACATGTCTTGTCATACTTGACAGAACACATTTGCAGTAGGAGTAGGAAAATCCTAATGACATTATACAGTAATAAAGCTGATGAGTACTTTGTTGATGAAGTGGGTGTAAGCTCAAAAGCAGCTAATTTGTGACTAAACCAGAAAGACATGGCCTCAGTAAACACACAGATAGGAGGTTAGTAGCAAGGAGAGACTCCAGACTCTCACCCTCTCATGGAAAATGAACAGCCATCAGTAATTTAAAGGGATGCTGGAGGTAATTCTCATGTGGGATAGTCATTACTTTGATTGAGAACAGCTGGTGTCATATTCTCCAGTTTCACCCCAGGTTGCCCTTTGTGGAAGTGGCACTCTCTGTGGTGCTGAACTACTGGCTAAGTGGGATGGCGGTCCACAGTTTTATGTTTAGTATCACTCATGAAGATGACCCAGACTCTTCAGTAAGGGCTTATTTTTTTTTTTTTTAAGTTTAGA
The DNA here is from genome assembly GCF_026936395.1 of Plectropomus leopardus. Taxonomy (NCBI): domain Eukaryota; kingdom Metazoa; phylum Chordata; class Actinopteri; order Perciformes; family Serranidae; genus Plectropomus; species Plectropomus leopardus. The sequence goes on from NC_142194.1 coordinate 14,389,511, forward strand.
AGTCCTTTTTTTTCATCACTGGCTCTGAGCACAGAGACTGGCAATTTGATTTTGTCGAAGAGAGCTTTTAGAAGTGCAAACCCACTTTTTAGGGATAACTCTACTCTGTGCTGTGCTTATTAATTACAGTCATTTGGAGGTTCTATAATGTTAACAACAATCTTTTTAAGGACCAGAAGTAACAAAAGGTTACTTTTGTTACTTCTGTGTCTAAGTGCTAAGTGTGTCTTAGCATTTTTAAGTTTTAAATTTTTAAGTAGGCAAATGAAGAAAATATTAAGAAATTCATGTGAGTTCACATTGCAATTAATAATGTTTCCTGATCATTTGTGCACATGTTTGTAATCAAAATGTTACTGTATGATGTAGTCACAATGGCAGATGATAGGTCATATCATGAAGTATCAATGAAGTTCTCCAATGTGAGGATTTCTTGCATTTTCTCTGTTTTACATATTTATGAATTTATTAATAATGAATAGATAATGGTTAGTTGCAGCCAAGCGTGTTTAGTTGACTAAAACTAAACTGATAACTAAACCTAGATGTAAGAAAACACATTTTATTTAACTGAAGTAAAAATAAAAAGTAGACTTTAGAAAAAAGTAAACTATCTGAAATGATACTGTAAGAAAAACAGAAGGAAGGTCTTTGTAAATTTGGTCAAATTTTTCAACATAACAAGCACAAGGGGGCATTTGAGCCTATCTACATGACCCTGAGTCAATTGGCTATTGTTGTATTATGATACCTATTCTGAACTTCTTAAATATTGCCCCTGACAAGTACCCCCCATATTATCATAATAATAAAAGACAAACACATCATCCAACGAAAAGGGACACTACTAAAAATGATTTTAAGATTTTAACATTTTAAACAATAAAAACTAATCTGAAATAAGAAAAGCCACTCTAGAAACTAACTGAAACTAAAATGAATTACAAACAAAAATTGGAAATGGGGAAAAAAAAGTAATGAAAAATAAAAACTATAATAACTCTGCTCTGGTAACAAACTAAAACTGAACTGAACTGCAAACAAAAATTAATAATGACACTGCTCAGGGAACTAAGTAAAACTAAACTGAATTGCTAACAAGAATTGCAAGCAGTAATGAAAGATACAAAAATACAAAACTATAATAACTCTGCAGCTGTGTTGTGGTCCACAGTTTACTTGCCATTTCAAAACAAACTAATAATGTGACTTTTACAGCAGATTCTGTGGGGCATTTCTTAAAATAAGATGTCTTAAGTGATTAAATCTTATTGAGGTCAACAGGTTAACGTGTCTCTCCCTAGCTCGTTTATTAAAAGGTCAACTCCAGCGCTCATATTAACTCTAGTCTGTTTTCTTAATCTATCCAGGAATTTAAAGTTTTCTTTCTCTTTCATCTTTTCAGTCAAGTAGAGCCTATAGTTTTGGCTTAACTTTGCAATCAACAAATAGCATTATTATCTCTTATCTTTGCCTCTGCACTGTTCTGGAAAAGATGTGAGGGGAAGCGTCTAAAATAACTGATGCCATGGACTGTTTTCCGTGAAAAAAATCAAGCACACCCTGACATTTGGACACAACAAAAATAAAATGAATAAAGTGAAATTGCTGCTGATGGTTAATGGAAAAGGTGAGAGCCACAGAGTAGTTTGGAGGTGCTGAAACAATGTTGCTGGAGAGGTCAAAGTTGCAGTAATTAGATGTGATCCCTACCAGGCAGTGCTGCTATGATTGAACTGTTTATCAGTGCTCTCTTTAATCTATGCCAAGGGTGAACATTTGGAGTGAGTAGACCTGCAGTGGTTTATAGTTGTGGGAGGGGGGAGTCTCAAAACACTATCTCCCAGTCCTCAGGGCTATATGGCAAGGGAACAGTAAACCTGCCGAGCAATAATACTTATCATGAGTTTAATGACAACTATTCTTGTCTCGAGGCTTCAGTCAACTTACTGTCATGTGCGCTGCATTATAAACACCTCTACAGTTAAATTGTAATGTCATACACGTCTCTGAAGTAATATTACTACAATCAGTACAATGAAGAGGTAGAGTTTTGAATTTTGAGCAGTGGTTGTTTTTCTTTCTTTATATAATGTAATATCTATTTTTATAAACGAAAACAAGAATAATGTTGACTAACATAAACAAGCACAAGGTCTGTTAAACATGTACATTTTTTAAAAACTTTGTAACTTTTAGAGATTGCAAATAATTCTTATGTTTGACCCATTTACTTTCATTTCTGAGTTAAATAGAGCTGCAATAATTAATCGAATACTGGTAATTGATTAGTTGACATTGACAACTATTAAATTCATTGCCAACAAATTTTATCAAGTGATTAATCAGTTTGACTTATTTGCTTTTTCAAGGAAAAACAGTCAAAATTCTCTGATTCTGGATTCTTCAGTGTGAATATTTTCTGGCTTCTTTACCTCTCTATGACAGTAAACTGAATATCTTTGAGTTTTGGACAAAACAAAGCAATTAAGAACATCATCTGACATTTTGTTGACCAAACTACTAATTGATTAATCAGTAAAATAATTGACAGATTAATCAATAATGAAAATGATTATAAGCTTCAGCCCTATGCAGAAGATACTGTGCTTGATTAATGTGTCACATGTCAAAGTGTGGATGTATACCTTTATAAATAAAGCTAGTGATATGAAATTTAAAACATCCAACATGTTGGTCCGTCTCACAGTGCATTGAGACTTCCCTGTCCTGTCTGTGGCTCTCAGCCCCAAGCTCATTCGCTCCCACAGGAGCAAACATCTATGAAAATGGGTCACTAATATTAACCTTCATTAAAAAAAAGGAATAATTTCCTCAAACAGCTGGGCACTCTAGTGTATTTTAGCAAAATTTACTCATATTTGAGTGCATCTGTTAGGTACTATTTTCAGATGCAGAGTAATGGTACATGTCACATATCACAGCAGTGCAGTTTTTAGAAAATTTTCAACAGAAATTAAGCTCTATGTTTGACAGAACAGCACACTAGACAGCAGTATTAATAGGATTAAGTCAGCGTTGGTGTTGATCATTTTATGAAATTTAGTATGGCATATTTCCCAAAGTGTTTAACAATTCCTGTAAAGTGCTCTCTAAATCTTTTTATTTATACAGCCCCAAATTATTACAAGGATTTGTTAGAGGTAACGTGGCTTTGAAACCTCTCTTACCATTAAACTTCCCTCCTATATCATTTCAAATGGACAGTTGTCATTTCCATCTCATGCATAACATGAGAGAATATCTCAGCCCTTTTGGCTCTGTGACACGTCCAATAAATCTTAGACTCTCTCTCTAGGTCAAGTATTCCATCACTGTGCCAAAACAGGTGTGTCATATTCTTGGCGAGACTGACGTGTCCACCTCCCGTCCACTGAGCAGTCTGTCCTCTACAGGCTGCGTCCTTGTCCGCCTGTGTCACTCCGCACTGGGACTGATGTGATCTGACTGACAATAGCGGTCTGTCTGCCTGGTGCTATCGTATAATCCTGCTTTACAAGAGTCCCCCCGGTTGCTAAAAATACACATAAACTAACATTGGGGGAAAATGAAGGACGTTAGGCATAAACAGGATGCATCATTTGATGGTGAGTGTAGAAACCAGCTTGAGTCACTGTTCACCATTTTTATTTCAGCTATTTGGCAAACACTGAACAGATAACCAAAATGTTTTTCATGGCTGCTTGTACACAAAAGTAGCCTCCTGTATGACATGTCTTCAAGTTTATGCTGGTAATAACTAAAGCTCAAAGCTTAAAAAAAACAGTGGGGGCTCAAAACACCTTGTGCATATGCACAATAGTGCTTGAGTCTCAGCTCCACATGCACTGGTGCATGTAACTTGGTACCGAAAATATGGTGTGCAGGGCTGCTGACTCATGCCTTGACCATGAGACTTTTAAAATTAACACTTTTTAATGTAATCCCTTTTAGGATTATCTCAGGACTTCAAATTCAAAGTTATTTTACTATGCAGTTTTTGAGAATATGAAAGGGAAAGCCAGCTCCATTTAAATTCTAACTTGTAGATGATTTCCTCATATTTCAATTGTCATAAAAAAAGACAATGATGCAGTGGTTGATGTTGGATTCTTTTGGGAAAGAAGGTCAAATACACCAAATCGTATAGTAAAAAATTGGTATTTGTTTTAAAAGTTGGTGCAATTAGGCCATGGAATTTTAAAAGTTACGTACAGCTATATTCAAGGAAAAAGTAGTTTGAGCCCTTCATATCTGTGACCAAAAACATTTTGGAACCTTTCAAAAAGAAAACAATCTTTACATCATTAGATGTCTACGGGGATTATAGATGTAAGTGATTTTTAAGACATATTTGACACATTTTTAAAATTGTAAGGGATGTTTTAAAAACAAATTTTTCGTGTTAATTGTCATTATGTTGTACATTCTTTGAATGTCTTTGTTAATTATTGTCATTAAGTTTATAATAACCATGTAAGTGTTTTCTTCTTGTCCTTCATTTGCACCAGCAGTAATTGCAAGCAATTTAAGTCTTCTGGCTTTTTTCTTTTAGCATTTGCTCAACTTGAGGATGTGTACACATTCTTTATTTGTCAAGCTCCTATTGTTTTATTCTACCAGGATACAGTAAAGTGGAAAAAAACTAAATAAAATAGGGTGAAGAATCTGGATTGAACCTTCAAAACATATCACTTTCAGCAGAACAGAAAAAAACATTACTTAGTTTTAGCCATTAAAGACACTTTTGTAAATTCTTTATGTTCTTGTTGCTGTTACAGATAGATTGATACTCCTCAAGAAAAATACTGTTTAAGATAACATTATGCACTTTGCAATCAAAATATAATCACACAATAGTCATATCTGTAACCACATGATTAAAGAACCATACCCAGTCACATTTTATAAATCATAGCTACACTGGATAACGCTGAGAGGCCTTAGTCGCCAGATACTAACATAGACTCTCAAAAAACATTACAGACAATATGTTACAAGCTAACAGCAGCATACTGTAATAGAGTGTACACTTTATGTATCATATGTACAAAATGTTCTTTTAGAGGCGATGTGATAAAACCACAAACCACCATAACAATCAAATAAATCTACAAATCTGATCTATACCTAGTACTGAACATGTAGAAGAGAAAATTATTACTTTCTTTTGGCTGATATGTCTTTGTCCTTTGAGGATACTCTGACAATATGTTATGGGATTTTTAAGTGAGTTGAAATGTTTTATGAGTCGTATTACATACAGTGTGTTTGCGAAATGTGTTTGTTGTCCCTTGTGACATATTGTACATCAGCACTTTCATATCAACACTTGGTTTTCCTTCTGCTGAACTAAAGCAAGTTTATTGGCAGAACAAATCAAAGTCACAGTTATGCAGAGGATGATCCACTTTATCCCCCAAACACTGTTCAGCACATTGGCAGTTCATTCAGTCAAATGTGCACTGACTGCAACACACTGCAAACAAGTGAATTTATTCACATGCTCCTTATCAGATCACAGGATTGAACTCCAAAAAAATGAGTGTTCCTCAGTGAGAATCTGATTCTTGAAGTCACGAAATTGCCCCCACGAGGCACGGCAGGCAAACGAGCCGATATCTCAGGAACAGCTTCAGCAGATCTGTTTTCAGCAACAGTTAACATTGGCTCCTCAGATATTTAATCCACTGTTGTCTATGATCTCAGAGTTCTCTCGTTTCCATTTTAAGAAAAAAATGCAGGTGTCACACTTTGGCAAATGTCACAATCAAAATGAGTTGAATCAGTTCTTCAGATAAGAGTGTTGATCCATACGGTAGTCCTCAGATCCTACAAAAACAGTAAACCTTCAAGCCGTAACACTGTTGGTGTTAAAGCAAAGGCGATGAGCAAACTTGAGGAGTATAAGCAGGTGAATTTGGCTGCTGAGCTTCTAGGAATGGCATTTGAGTCACTAGACTCATCTAGTTGATGATTCTGAGGAAAAAGGCCATAGTTTTAGTGTTACATTGAGTGGACAGTCAAAAAAAAATTTTTTTAAGTCTGAGATTTAAATGATGACAATATACAATGTATCCACATACAATGGTTTACATGATATCTGACAAATTAGTGCCCAATGAACAGTGTTGTCATGTTACATACTCATAGTAGAGTGAAGTACCTATGGCAAAGTTAGGTTAGGTTTAGGCAAAAAACATTTTGGTGGCTAGGTTTAGGAAAAGAAACATGGTTGGGCGTGGCCATTTTACTTACTCAATGTACTTAATGTAAAATTACACTCCTAACCTAAACTTATGGAATAAATGTAAGGTTACGTAGGCTAGGTTTAGGCAAATACATTTTCATAAGTTAGGTTTACACAAGTAAAGTCACTTATGTTAGTTTGAGGAAAAAAAAACGTTTGGGTGTTGTCACGTTATGGACCTTATGTAAAGTTACATATCTAATGTAAAGTTATGTATTTAACATTAAGTTTCGTGGTTAGATTTAGAAAAAGAAACGTGATGACAAAATACCTTAAAATAACTAAACGTTCACTTGGTTTCACACAGTCCAAAACACCAATCTCCTGGAGTTGTGCTCTTTTAAGCCACTTTATTCTTTACTCCCATCAGCGTATTTGTCACTTAATCCCAACCTTACTGAATATGTGGGCTGGACCCATATTACTGACTCATGGCTGTGTTTGAGACATTCAAATCCTGGTGCATTACTTTATGAGGGCATACCTAGAAACAGTGCATGAGAACAGCCTACTATATTTATAACTTGTATAAATACAATAATAGCAACTTTTCTGATACCGATGGGCTTGAAAGTCAGGTCAGATATATTCCTTTGATTTGCATTGCACATTTTCAATTTATACTTAAAACACCTGAGTGGAAACAGCACAAAAAAGAAATTTTACACATGGCTGGGTGGAAAAATTAGTGTTGCAAAATGTAATTTGGTTTGCATCAATTTGCATTTTCAGTTGCCTATTTGCTTAAATTTGGTCAGTTGAGTGGCATTTTGATGGACTTGTTGGACTACACAGTTTCATCTGTGTTGCTGCATTTGACAGCTGTTACGTGACAAAAAATTGCAGTACAGATATGCTATAAAGATATGTTTGCAGTGTTGCTATTATAAACTTTGTCTCCAGAGAGCATTCACAGATTTATTTTTCATATGCAAAATGTTGAGCTCAGTTCATATTTTATTTAAGAGCCAAATTTAAGGGATCTTTATAAAGATAAAGATATAAAGATAAAGATATATATAGTCATATCAGGTTCTTTTTCTTACTAATATCAACATCTGTGTGGCCTCAAATCTCAAAAGTATTGAGATTGCCCCTGTTCAAAATGTCCAAATTATTCAGGCTGTAATAAGAAAATTTAATAAAACAGACAGAATAAAAAATTCTTACCACACACTGAGAATTATCCACTGTTAGATTGGACATTAGTTTTTGGGCCTGTAAGAAAGAAAACAAGAAGTGAGCAAAATATTCAATTTCTGAGTGTGTTTGCCTGTCTCTCAAGAGCACAAACTGGCTAATGGTGGTCTAGAAAGTCTATGAAAGATACAGCATATATTATCATTCATTTATCCAGTCTCAGTGTAGTGGAATTGTCTTTGTCTGAAAGTTGAACTGTGGCTAAAGGAAGGGCAAAGTCTTTAGGATAAAACAAGGTTGAGTAAAAAATCATTACTGTAAGCCAAACTCCCTCTGCCTCAGTTGTGCTGCAAAATACACACAACAATAAGATTTATGATAATACTTTCAGCGCACACCAATTTCCATAGTTTAGACCTACATGGACGTCTTTGTATAATCATCCACCTCGAGCAAAAGGTGTAAGATTCAAGTGTGTGTGTTTGTGTAAAAGTTTGTCTGTGTGAGATCCCCTGTTTGTGCCAGCTCAAGGTTATGACAGTTTAATACATTAAAACTTTTCTGCTCCAAACCTTTTCAGCCACACATAAATATACCCACACATATTTACACACACACACACAGACACAAACAAAGACACACACACACACTCACAGATACAGAGATGGAGTACAGAAAATGATAAAGTGACTCTATGGAGGTTTGGGAACATAATAAACAGCCAGTGCGTTGGTTCTTAAGTAGAGAGAACCAGGATACTGGAGAAGAGTGATTAATTGCTCTATAGGAGGTCTTTCCTCCTGCAGGATGTTTTTACTGGTGATAAATCATATTATCGCTATTAAAAGCCAATATGATAGATTGTCTCCCTTAAAGTATGTGATATCATCTCATTTAAAAATATAGCCCCATAGTATTTATCAGAAGAGGAAAGAAGAGGTGCATTGGTGAAACCCAACAGTTTCAAAGGAAATGTAGTACCTACTGTAAAAGCAGCTTTAAATAAAACCTGCAATTTATGATGTTAAATGTGAAAATCAGCACATTCAGTTGATTTGTTACAAATGCAACTGGTGTTAAAATTTACATGGATGTCTTTATATGTGACTTCTATAAAAGTTTCTGGTAGCACTTTTTAAAGACACATTGAAAGTTTTTGGAAACAACATCTTTAGGATTTGTGATACATGATACATGTTGAATTGAATGATTTAGATCCACGAAAAAACGTCGCTCTGCGTTAAAAATCATGAACATTGTTAATGTCACTGCAAGGTCAGTTGAGTATTTAGCTCACTAATTTGATTTTGTTTAGGAACTGAAAATGTTAAACTTTAATTTTTCTGAGCACTTTAAACATTTTTCATCCATGTTGATTGACATTTAATGATAAGTATTTATTCTTGACCTGGGAAACATTAATTGAAAAACAGTGTAACCACAGTCCATTTAGTATGTACTGTAAAATAAGTTCAAGTTCACTAAGGACATAAACATTGGTCTTCTGGGAGAAATTTCTGTTTGTTTGACCCATCCACCACCCCAACCTGTCTCCTTACACGGACTTTCGCGCTTTATACTACATCCTTCTTTATTCCTGTTAGTGTATGTGTCACGTGATTGCAGCCTTTAAGATTACATGAGTAATATATGGATTACTGGCTCATGATTTTGTGGATTATAAAGGAGTTCTGGTGCATTACTTTTTGTAGGTATACGTATAACATATAATCAAGAATTCCAGCACAGCTACCAAATCTGGATTGTTTGGTTGATTATGTTTTTTCAAGGTCAAAATGAACTTTCAATCTCTACTTTGTAAGGCTTGATTTTTCGTTGACGGACTGTCAAAGCAGATCACCAGTATGTTACTCGTATGCTCAAATACAGCATTTTAATTATTTAATCTTGCATCTAATTTACTTCAAAGCTAAAAGGGATTTATGTAAACATTACCTCAATCTGGGTGAGAAAAAAATGGTACATCTTTAAAATGATACTGTGTCCCTGCTAACACACAGATGTAGACACACAGACAGACTACCCCTGTGGGCCATTTCTGATGTTACTGTGGCAACCAATTAGCTTTGACATGACAGCTTTGGAAACTCTGACTCCACACTGACGTCTCATCTTTCTGCCCAGGAGGGGGGACTCTGTGCATGCCATCATAAAACTGTCCCTGATCCATCAAGGTGACAGAGCCAGGCGTCTGACACTCAGACAGACACTCTCAATAGATCTCTACCTGTTGTTTAGGTCTCAATTTAGACTCAGGCACTTTGTCTCACAAGTTTTGAGAGGTTTCTGATGCCTTCAAAATTTACAAGGACAAAAACGGTGGAAATGAGTCCAAACATTTGTTGTGGACGTAGAAGGATGTCATCTTTGCTCTTTGATTTTCCTTTTCAAACAGGAGTGTTTTTTTTCCATAAACAAGGCACAGCCACTAACTGACTGCATTGAGATGAATAGTTATAATAACTGAAAGGTATTACTTTGTAATGTAGCTGTATCATTTTTTCCATCAAATAATTCCCTGTTAGATCAATAGAGTTTCTTTGTTAGTGGGAACAGTGGAGGTACAAGATGACTGACAGAATCAAATTAGGTAGCTTAATGATTTCTAACAATGAAACCTTTACATTGTCTGTAAGTATATAGAGAGCGTCAAATAAAATGTACTGCTGAGCTGACTAGAAAGTGGCATCAGAATGTTGCTTGTTTCTTCAGGCTAGTTTTTGCTTTCTTTTTAGGTGTTTTTGAGCCATAAATAAATAAGCTGTAAATCTTCATCGCTTATCTCAGGTCTCACAGTGATGGTTTTAGTTGCTGCCTTTGATATTATCAAAAAATGTATGCAGTGATTCCATCTCAACTTCTCTCCCTACTTTTATTTTTTCTTTATACAACTTTTATTCTGAAATATAACACCAGTGTTGTAAGTTAGAATAAAAGATGCAGCCTATTCAAACATAGTAACTCTTACTTTTAAACCCTCTACTTTTTAAAAACTTTACCTGTAAGGTCCCACAGATGTGATATAATGAGTCATCATCAAGCTCCAGTTTGGTCATGTCTGTCAGTGCATCCAGTGCGTTACTGGTTCGGTCTTTTCCCCTTCGAGTGATGCTGGGCTCTAGTGCAGTGGGCTGAATCGGGGGTTGTGGTTGCCAAACTCCAACATCAGTGCCATTGCCAAATGCCTGGATGGCATTACCTGTAACATATAGTGTATTAATTGAAACCCTCTTGATCCTGTACAAAATCTGTTCTATCTAGACAGTATATAATTAGATAGGACAATGAGAACATACTGTACATATATGTGAGAAATAATGCATCAAATGTCACTTGATTCAATTAAAATGTTACATAAGAAGCATTATCCCCCAGAGTGTCCCGTGCATTGGTTTTAAAGTGGAAATAGACACTTTTCCTGCTTTAACTTATCATTATTAACTAAATATTGATTGCACAGTGTAATGGCGACAGAATAGTGACACCATCAGCCCTTACCTCTGTTCCCTTATATATGCCTTCCTTTTACTATACAACTCTGTCTGCCACTAGGTACAATCTCCTGGGAAAATGAAGGCTCAAATAACAGCACAAATGAAGTAAGTCAACCATTGCACAACCAAATCTGGAAGAGGATAGCCCTTTTGTTTTCCTGGTAGCTATCAGTAGCTATCCCCGGTAATGGAAATGGTGCACAGTAGAATAGCCAAGATATCTATAGAAAGATGCTGGTTCTTGTGGTAGTTGCTAAGCTCTGGAGAGCAATCAGGTTATATTTGTGTTATTGGTGCAGACAAAAGCACTTAGACACAGTATGGGGGTAAAAGTTGTCAGTTTCCACTTTAATAATATAGTCTGCACATCCTACAAGTTATCAGATGTCTTATGTCCTTGGAAATAAGTGCAAGTGGAATGGCCTGAAACATTTTGTTCATGTCCAACTAAAAGCTGCTTATAATTGATACTTTAGATAATTGTGTAGGGGAAGAAATTACTTGACCTTTCTCAAGAACCTTTTTAAAAGCAGTGTCTGCCTAATGGCTATGATTCACAAAAATGAACTTCATAACTGCCTGAAATAAGAAAACTTCTAAAATGATTTGTGTAATGTAATTTTCTCATCATTAATTTGACATTTATTCTTCTAAGATACCTTATCACAAGTAAAATAAAATGTTGGCAAGAACTTATTCTTGGATTGTCTAGTCTTGAACATACTGATTGGGCATGAATTCTTGTCAAAGCAATTAAGGACATTGCAAAATTGCTCTGTTGTATTCTTATGATTTGGAGTTGGAATGTGGAAATGCCACTGAATGCCACTCATTCTCAAATATAAGTGAAGAAACAAAATACATTCTTGAGAAATGATTGCTTGTACAACAATAAAGTGACAGAAATTGTGTTTGAAGGGAGAACACATAATGGACCATCACATACTATTCCAGTTTCCAGTAATTATCTCCCAGTCTACAATTTCAAAAAACCAATTCAAATCTAGACAAAAGAGATGGTCAATCTGGCCTCAAGCAGTGAAGAATAGTAAGAGGTTGGGGGGGAAATTAATTTCTGCAGTACAAAAACTCACGTAGGCATCGATTGTTGGTGAAAAACTCAGCAAATCTATCACAGTCTGGCTTGCTGTTCCCACTGCTGCCACAGTCACACCATGGTGACAGGCTAATACCAAGTGATCGCACATAATTGGGAGTCATCACCGTACCTGTAGCATAAAAGAAAAGAAAACTATCATTGGTCATTGTAACTGTGGAGTCATTAACATTCCTGAAACCCTCTATAACAGAACATTTTGTGTTTCACACTGAAATTTAATTGATCAGGTCAGCTGGTGAGAGTAAGCTTAGTCAATATTATAGCTTTTACTTACAGATTCTGCAGAATTACACTGAATTGCACGGTACCTTGTGGTAGAGCTATGTTATGATGGATAACCATAATTCTGTTTTACAAAGGCTTTAACCTTTCAAATAGGGTTATACTGTCAGAAGGGGTGGAACCCATTGACTCTGCCCTCTGCCTCGACACTAACACAACAAACCTGCTGCAGATTATAAGCGTCACCGATTTACACAGTATCCCCATTATTATGTGGCATGGCCTGTTAAGCAACATGCACATGATTTGATATGAGTTTTTCTACGGACAGTGTCAGTATTTAGAGAGTAGGGCAGCTGATGGCTGATATATAATGCCGGTTTTATATTGTTGATATTTCTTTCCTATTTTTTTGAATTTGATAAAATACAACAATTTAATAAAATAATAGTAATAACAAAATGAGACACAAAATTGCTAAATTTAAATAAACATTTATTTAACACTGTTATTGTCTGCATTTTGTCTCTTTGCTTAAGTAGATCTACATTTTGTCTGAGTACACTCATTTTGAATAAAAAGGTATGAACTGAATAAATGTCCCCAGTAATTAAAAAAAAAGAGATAACGATGTAATTTGCAAACTGAAAGCAATTATAACAAAGCCCTACCCTATTATGTACAGCATGTATATTTTTGCAACACCTAGGCTTGTTATTAAATACATAACAATTATATAAATATTTGGTACTACTTTGACACTTAAAGACTAGGGCTGCAAGTTTTTTTGGTCACTGTTGATTAAAATGTCAGTTATTTTATTGATTAATCAGTCGGTTGTTTGGTCTATTAAATACCAGAAAATGGTGAAAAATCTTGATAAGTTAACCTAGGCCCAAAAATGACATACTTAAATGTCTTATTTTGCCCATGAACCAAAGATATTCAGCTTACTGTCACAGATGATTAAAGAAACCAGAAAATATTCACTGGAAAAAAAAAAAATTGCAAAGCTGGAATCAGAGAATTTTGCCTTTTTTGAAATTAATAAATGAGTCAAAAACCAATTGATTAATTTTCGAAAGGGGGGATTAGAGGGTGTAACCTGTGTAAAGTAGAATATGAATGGTGTAGATTAAAATGTCTCCTTATTGAGTTTGCAATTGGTCACTGCTGCCTGGCGATCAAATCTCATTATTAAAACTCAGTGGGACATCATTTTTCCTTTCTACATAATTGAACCTGCTGATGAAGGAAAGACTGAACAAAAGGAAATGTAACGTACCTAATGACGTATCTGGTAAAGTAAAAAGATGCCTACTTCAGCGACCTGTGTTAATGGTGTTACAGTACTAAACACAACATTTATTGCTAGAAATGTGACATGATAAACGTATATATGTTTATAAATTGTCTAACAGAGCCACTAGTGATTGAAAGGCTGTGCAGAATTTACTGCTGAGCCAAGCACCACCAACATGGAGATTACATTTCAATAGATGTGGGAGAAGCATCAAGTGGTGCATGTGTTTGTTAGCAGAAAGTTGATGTGCTTTTATAGGTGATGAGAGGAGATGTTGCAGGGTCAGTCTTTCAAGAAAATAAAACTGCACCAATATGACGACATTTTGGATTTGAAACAGACAAAAGAGGTGTCCTAACTGGCTGCAGGTGACACAGAGCTGTTGTTTTGAGGTAAACTGTTGTTGGACCCCTGTTTCTATTTATTTCTGTTGCTTGGTTTGAATTTGCATGAATGAGGAATGGCTAATTCATGAAGTTGAAATACACTATTGTCTATACCTTTTTATTTCACTGCAAAAACATAAATAGCTTGTGGTGGCACCTGGCTGGTGGGACACTACATGATATAATCAGGTATACTGGTGTGTGTTTGGCTTAGTATAATACTAGTTTGAAAATGTTTACACTGTTGTTGGGTCTGTTTTATCATATGGCAATTGTGTGGTTGTTATATTTTCAGATTCATGGCATGGCTGTCTCCTTTTAAAAACGTCTTCATCGAATGTAGCTGTGTAGGCAAGTGAATTATTCTACTCTGCGTGAGGAGGGCTAGAGTGACTGCATCATGGTGACATTTCATGTACTCTGTAAATGTACTGCTGTACTCGCTGTACTTGTTTTAAAGAACTGGTTTCTATTCTGTGCAGCTGCTTTCAAGAAAAACAGTTACATTTCCACACTTTTAATTATTTCTGTCATCTTTGGCTTAGGATCAAAGATTTGTACATCTCTTCTGATAACACTGCTAATGAAGAGAAAAAATAGAAACAAGTTTGATTGCTAAATGATTGACTAACAATGTGTATGATGTATATGAATTGAAAAAATGGCCATGAATTTTATTTTATTTAATCCTTGTGAGCTTTTTCTACAAGGATATTTTCTCAATTACTTTACTTGCAGCAGGTTCATCTGAATACATTTCACAGATTGTTGAGCAACAACACAGGCACAAAGCAAATATTAAGAAACACCATCAGTAGTCCACCTTGCGGTCCAGTTACCAATCCAGCATTGTAATTTATCTTGCAAATTCTGTAGCAAATTTTAAGATGCTTCACAGAACTCACCAATGAGACCTGAGTAAGACAGCAAACAGTCAGCATAGCTCTCCCTCAGACAGCCAGATATGGAGCGAGCTTCTGGCTGACAATTGCTGATGAAGTCTGCCAGCCTTGACCTAAAAACAACAGAGATGCAAATTATAGATGCTAATTCCCTGATGTTGTTATCAATCTTAAATTAGACTAAGTGCTCTGTCACTTTTATTAGTAGTAATGTTTATATGTACATATATATATATATATATATATATATATATATATATATATGTATATATATATATATATAACATTAGTATAAGAACATTAGACTGCATATTTGGAAAAATGATGAAGTCTAAGGATCTCTGTGTCTCTTGTTACCTGCAGATGTAGTTGGTCTTGCATGTGTTCTGTAGAGACAGACAGTTAGGTTTGTCCTTGTCCTCATAGGAGCAGACAGGTACAATTGTTTGTCGCCGGCGTTCTGCACATGCTGTCTGATCCCCAGCTGGACAGGAGCAAAATAGCATCCCATAGCTGTATTTAGTTGGAACCTTTGTTTTGGAAAGAAAAGAAAGAAAGGTTGATGTCTGCCAAACCTTTTTCTTCATTACTGTCTAAACAAACATCTTCACACTTCCATTGTAGCTTACACTTGTACTAGAGTAGTTGAGTAACTTACCAGGTTTGGAAATTAGCACCAGCCACCAGCCAATGCTAGTAAAATATGCAAGTGGCTGCTAAATTTGCTTCATTCACCAGCCAAAAAAACAGTGGTACTCTTTTCAGTAGCTGGTTGATTTTGGAACAAAAAAAGTCTATTTTCAACCTTGAACTTACCATACCCAGTTTATAAATACATTGTGATAAAATTTGACATAGAGACTTCAGATCCATTATGGCTGCCTTCCGACATGAACAGCAGCTTTAAATGGAGTTAAGTGTTGTGATAAGTTACTGAGATTTTTATGGAGACTGGATTCAAAGTCTGCTTAATAAGAAATTGCACTTAAAATAGCATTTTCCCTTTGACATTTGACATCTGGTTTTGATGGTGATTTGAGCAGCAACTATAAAGTCAAACACACAAAAAAAGCTGCAAATAGCTCTCACAATTAACATGCTTAATTACCTTGTCAAAGAACTGTCGTAGGGCCTTGTGGCATTTGCGCTTGTTGCAGACCTCAGAGGCAGACACCCTGCTAGTACAGGGGTTGATGTAAGCCGAGCGGTATTTCTTACATGTGTCATTCAGGTTACAGGCCTTGGCAGCATTCAGACAGTTGTTCTCTTTTGTAGATGCAGGCTCGACTAAGAGATGAGAGACACATCATTTTCTTATGTAAGAATTAGCGCTTCCTTGCACAGGTTAAATTGTTCTTTATGCATCATAAACCATCAGTGCTTTATGAACTTTATGACGACTAGAAACATAGCCGTGAGTGAATTAGATGACAGGGTACAGAGCAGCCAAGATGAAGAGAAATGTAGAGAAGTGTTGTCTGGCTGTGCAATTTCTTAAAGGGATGTTACACCTGTAAATTATCCCTTCTTTTTTTTTTAGCTATAATTTTCTTTACAGTTTTACAGTTCTCTTACCTCTGGATGAGTCCCTGACAGTTTAACCTGATCACACCTGAGAAATTGCACATCTCCATTCCTCTGATACAGTATGGCTGGTCGATTAGGCACATTTTATTTTTGATTATGATTTTGCCTTCCCTTGATTTTCAAAGCAGGATAATCAAGAGTAAAATAACTTACTAATAACTACTAATACCTGTCAATGGAATCCAGTGACTTTAAGGAGAGCATAACGTAAGAGCATCAGTTTCCTGTTATAAAGGATGGTCTGACAGCAAGGTAAAGCAGAATATATATATATATATATATATATATATATATATATATATGTATATAGAATTACATAATCCAAAAAAGACCAATTGTATGAGAGATGTGAACCTGGTTGAGCTTGGTCATGCTTGTCTTTGCAAACACAACATTTTCTATATTTCATCATGAATTATTATACCAATTTGTTGCTCCAGTTGCTTCATTTGTTGCACTTGCTTTGTTACACATTTGAACTCAAATTCTCTGGCTTAATCGTGTACTTCAGGTTGTTATCAGATCCCCCTCTCAGACCTCATTAGGTCTGGCATTTATGATCAAACCCCTGTATGCGCAACAGAAAGCCGCAGTTAGACCACACTGGCCTCACCTCTCTGAGATGAGAGCACAAACCTTTAATAATTAGAGCAACTCATAGTATATATATCCCAGTGTGTGTTTTGGTGATTGTGGCTGTTTTACTTGTCACACCCCGACACATCATATACATGTAATTCAAGGGCGATTTTGTTGTCAGACTTACAGAAAACAAATGCACACTGTGAAAATAAAAACACCTGTTCAGACAGTGCATCTTCTCTGCTTTTAGTTACGTAAACCAAACCACCCATCTTTGCCTCCATCCCAGTATGCCCGTCTTTCCATCACAGCACAGCAAAAGCACTCTGCGGCCAACATAATGACTCTCACATCTCATTTTTCGTATTTGTTGCCATAAAGTCCTTCCTGCTCGACTGACTTCTGCACAGTGACACAAACTGTATCCTCAGCCTCGACATGGAAGAATGAATTCTGTAATTCTGCCTTTTGAGGTGGAATTGAAGCTCACTGCACTCTTTCATGCACCACAGAACGAGCCATGATTAAATCTGAATACATTCTTGAACCTCGGGTTAATCACATATTACAAAACCCATTACTTACATCTGACAAGTGCCTAGAGATGTGGGCTGTGATACTTTAGTGGATGTTTGTAGCTCTCGGGCCATAGGTGTGACACTTTACTTCAATTACAGTTACTGAGAGGAAAATGCTTGCCTTGCTTATATTAAAAATGCACTTCAAAAGTTCTTACTCTTGGAGTAAAATGTGGTTGTATGTGTGTTTGTGTGTGTGTGTGTGTGTGTGTGTATGTGTGTGTGCGTGCGCATGTAGCAGAGGGCCAAAGCTAAGTGTGAGTAAGAAGGTTGAAGCTGTAGGTCACAGAATGACTCCATATAGATGCAAAAACCCCCTGGCAGGAAAAAACCTTTCTATCAGGAGCAGTTTTGCATTTAATAAGATAATTTTTGGGTCATTTTATCTCAGTTTCAGGAATAATTTAAGTACAAACCATGCTTCAGTGTCTTTAAGATCACAAGTTCATGGGAGGATCATGATCTTGTTAGGGGTGGGAATCACAGGACGACCCAGAGTACAATATTATCACGATACTTAAACCACAATACAATATTGTTACAATCTTAAACACTTTGCAATATGCTGACTATTGGGATAGCATTCAGTACATTGTGTTATATCCCGATTTATTAACTCTTTTCAACTGCAAGTTAGGCTTTGTCCCCAAAATTGTTGTATTTAATATTTCTTTATTATTCTATGAGGCTACCAAAAGTTTAATTTGTGACAGAAATATTTATTTTGATTGTTTCTGCAATCCTTTTACGTATTTGAACTGATCGCCAAGCTAAGCCCATTAAAACTAAGGTGATTTGTAAAAGTATTTAAACCTAGAGTAAACATCTACCAATTTAAGTAAACATAATTCTAGTTTCTTGTATCCTTAGTGTATTGCCCTTGCAGTGCATACCAAGAATTGCAATTCTATATGTCCACCTAAAATATGTCATATCTTGTTAAAAGACCTACAGGCTTAAGAAAAACAAATCTCCCTCTGCCTTCTTAAGTTGCACCCCCTGAGCAAAGACCACCATGTTCCCATTGATGCAGAGCAAAAAACAAGCCAGTGTAGCAAACACTGGAATCTGACCCTTTGACCTCTGATAGGTTGTTACAAAAGACCTTTTGAAAGACTGTCAGCCAGGTAGGGTTCATAATGAGCCTCAAAGCAGTGTTTTTTTAATTATGGTGTCCTTGGGGGCTGTGTTCACTAATACAGTAAAGGTAAGAATATGAGAGCCAAACTTCTCTCTTAAACTGCAAAGACTTCCACTGTTGTTAATGCCCTCAGTTATAAAGTTTTCATATGTTATTACTCAAAACACCATTTTGGATCCATGAGCTTAAGCATGTTTACATTGTGTAAACTTATTCGACACCTCACCTCTTGAATAAAGGTGAGGTGCTGTAAAGACTGCATACAGGCAGTAGACCAAATAAACGCTTCATGAGAAAAGACTAGGACTTTGACTAATAATTATCAGTTAGTTGATTCATTTTTTGATCTTTAAAAATAGTAAAAATGCCCATTGCAAAAAGACTTTGACATAATTAAAATCACACCAGCAAACAACACAGCAAATGTTGGTCATGGTCTGCATTTGCCAGGTGGGAATGACACTAAAGAAATGCCTGAACATGTCTGCATGGATACAGCATCTGAGCCTTATGCATCATATTGTGTAATCCCCTTCTATCTTTTTGCTGTAGATTTATTGCTTAGACAGATTAATAATCTCTTTGCACAGTACACATGAAATAAAGAGCACCAACGGATCTTCCTGGACTGATGTCGCCATAGAGGCGGGGAGGTCAGAAGCAGTAGAGCTGGTCCATAAACCTCCTTTTTTTCTATATGGTTTAAATCCTGTGGAGTAGTTGTGAATAATAATCGTGTTCTGCCAAGCAATTGCTCAAGCCTACTCATTCATTGTTCTCTTAATGTAATTCAAAAATATGGGCAGGAACATGCGTTCATGGAATTGCCTTTTTTTAAAATTTATTTATTTTTATCTGTCTGATATGTAAATCCTCCCATGTCCAGCAAATGCAGATTATAGTCATGCACAGTATTAGACTGACAGGCCAAAACTCAAGAGCCAGCTATGCGCATAGAGATCTAGAAGCAAAGTCTGGATTACTATAAAGCCCACTGCACAAGCTTGGTTAAAACCATTAGGTCAGTCAGTGAAGATGACCAGCATTGTTTGGTAATACCACTGAGAGCAAAGAAAGTAGCAGTAGTAGTTCAGACTTGAATTTTGTTAATAAAATAATTACATTGTCCTTTGACAGTTCTGTTTGTACCTGTTTTAACAGTGTTAAGTCTCCCCTAAAGATGCAGTTGTAATTTCTTAGAGATCTCATGGGTAGGACTGTAGGGATGTACAGAAATGGAATATAATATTTATAACTATGTTTTTGTTAGTTCATGATTACCTAAAAATAAGTATCATGTTTTCGTAACCTTAAAATGAGCAGTTTATCTCTACAGTCAGAGTGGGTCTCTACAGTAGCCAAGAATGGACAAACAAAACACTGGCCTCTAGATACGGTCATCTGTGTTTTCGTGTTGGCCACTATAGTTCTCATACATGCTTGGCACATGGAAGCAGTTTCAGTTGGTTGCCATCTGCTTATCTTGAATACATATTTTTAGTCCTCCATTTCTGTAGCATTGTCTCATTTACATAAGTCACCTGTTTATGCAGATGAAGCCTAGTGAACTACCATTTTTGAGGCCTTGAGTTGAGCATTTTGGTGTTCGTCGTCTTGGATTTTTGGAGCCAGAAGTGATATATTTGGACATCCATATTTGGACAAGAGCTGTGGAGGAGTGAGGGGTGCATTTAACAGAGAACCCTATCAGGTCAGGGACTTAAAGTTGCAAGGTAGCCATACCTTAAAGTAAACTCTGTTTTATCATCTATTTTACTCTAAGTGGGACCATAATTTATAGAAATGAAGATCATGCTGTATTAAATAGGACTTGAAACTAGCAACTGAGAGACCATAAACTCATTAGAAAATTGTTTACTGATGTAATAAATCAAGTGAGAATTAGTCATTTTCTCATAGACTTCTATAGAATCTGGTCTCTTTTTGCAACCAATGGATTGGCCCCTGCTGGCTATTAGAAAAAATGCTGGAACCAGAGGCTATGTCCACTTCTCTTATACAGTCTATTTATTTAACACAAAATATTTAAACAAAATGTCTAAACCAGTCCCGATGCTACAATTCCTCTTTATTTCCCTCAAAATTCACCATTATAAATACTGAAAAATGCAACATCACTATATTGCAGAGCCTCTGCATGCTGTCTAGATTAATGGTATTAAATCCTCCTTCACAATGTATCACTGCTTTATTTAATCCTTCTAAACTTGCCCCTCCACTTAGTGCCCTCTTTGTCATCTCCCATAATGGAAAGAAAACAGCAGTGGTCAGGGACCATTCTTCCATGGCACCCTGCCTTCCAACAGGCTTCCTGCCAGCATCACTAAATCTGCGTCAGTGTCTCAGTATTTATGACCAGACCCAGGACCCATTTATTAAGTGCACCCATGTAATTAGCAAAATCTCACTTAGTTCATACTGCACAAGCTATTCCTTTTTGTAATTTAATCCCCCAATCAGTCATTAATCCTGTATTCATTAGAACAGAAATGTAATACCCTCAGCATTGCTTGTGTCTGCCATACTCAGTATGTTTCTGATATAAGATAAGGTTCGTTTTGAGTTTAGGGTAAGATGACTGGTCATATGGCGCTACTCTGAGTGCAGGACATGGAAGCGAGAGACGGAGCATGAAGTATGAGAGCAAATTGCTGTGGTTGCACCTGTTGTTGCAGTGCACAAGTCGGATATGTGGATGCCAAAGCACACTTTTGTTTTTCAGAAAGTCAGTTATCCACTCAGATCAAAGTGGTGATATTCAGCTTCGCCAATTAAAAAGATAACTTGTCTCTGCACAGTCACACCATCAGCAGTTGACAAAAAACATTACTTTAGAGTACTTTCTCCTTTTGTTCTTCCATTCTACTTTCAAGCATTAGTTCCTAAAATCATGAACTTGCATATTTATGCACCTGTATATCAATCTGAGAGATGTAAGGAAATCCTGAGGCACTGAGAGGATGTGTATGTCACTGTCGTTGTATGAATGTGTGCAGGGTGATTTGCATGTAGATGAGGTTCTCTATGCAGAAGAAATGCACACAGTAAGAATTATTGTTTGTGTACATGCATGTGTGTGCAGGTCGTGGTTTGCTCACATCAAATAATTCCATGCCTGACCGAAAACATTTTCCTGTGTCACCTACAGCCTACAGCATTTTAGCATATTTTCTTATCTCAAAGCCATGATTAGCCATTGCCTGCATCACCCATGGTTGCATTTCCACTTGGGTGATAGCATTCCTGCCATGATTCATATGATTATTTTTGATTTGCATGATGTGGCCAAATGAAAGTGTGAATAAACAATGTAGCAAAATAAGTTTCAGATATTTACACCTCAACATTTCGGGGCATTTCCCCTCAACATAAGAATGCTTACTTTAAACTTTTTCACAGGAAACTGCTTTTAGCGAAAACTGAAAATCTGTCTGGACTAGACTTGATCATAGACTGTATACAAAGATAAAAAAGGTGTCTCAGCTTGCTCACACTGTACTGAAGCCCAAATATCCCGGGCTCGGCTGCTCCCATGACGTCATTAGCAATAGTGATCTCTGCTCTATCATACATCCGTCCAACCAATTGTGAGCTGCAAGATCAGTTGCGAGCACAACCGGCTGCACAACTGTCAGTTACAAACTCCCCTGTTTAATAGCATCAAATAACTAATTAAACCCAAACTTGTCAGAAAAACAAACAGTTGAACATACATCAACATCATCGAAACTACGAAAAATGGCATGAACCATATTTGGAAAAAAAGTATTGGAAGTGTACATTGTGTTTTTAGTTTGGCCCATGTCCCACCCACTAACGTAGAGGGGGCAGGGCTGAGTACCTATACTGCAGCCAGCCACCAGGGGAGATCAAGATGTTATAGCTTTACTTATTTTTGAGAATCTTGGATTATATTTTATTTTACCACTCTGTGCACACATCTACAAGTGCTTTATGCGCTGTTCCGATATCTTATGTAATATATAAGAACTTATGATGCTTTCTATTTGAAGGCAACATGCTTGCTAAAAAACAGGATAGTTTGTTTTATTTCACGCAACAAAAGGATCAAGTTTTAATATTTGATTACACAGCATCTAAAATAATTTCAAACTTCTAATTCACAGTTTGAGCCTATCATTTGGTTTTGAGCTCCCTCTGGTTAACTCACTTGGAATAAATTGTGTTATTCTGCGGTCACAGAGGGGCAGTAAGAAAACAAAGGAGAAGTGTGTGAAAGGAAATGCCTTCAGATGAATCGCTGATATGGCTGAAAGCAGTCTTGTGTAAAAAGGATCAGCAGATTAAAAGTGTTTTCTTCTACTCTGATGTTCAGCTGGAGCAGTTTGCTCATGTACACTCAGTTCACAGGCAGGCCAGGCCAGTGGCACAGGACAGAGACTACAGAGGATTAATCTGTTGCTTCAGGCAACGAGTTCCACTGAATTATTCTTGAGATCTTTGCAATGGAAAATCATCATGCCAAGCTTCATCTCTTGCTCACCGACTCGATTCTCTGAAAGACTGCTGATGAGTAAGGAGCACAGACTGGGAGGAGAGAGGAAACATACTGGGCTCAGTGAGAGGGCCAGTGCAGGTGATATTACCTGTGCCAGAGTGGCTGCTTACATGTAAATTTAGGGAAAGGCTGCAGGGCTTTTTAAACATCTGAGGTTTGTCACTCTGAATGTGAAAAAAGGGGTCAAGAAAAAGGAGTCCAATTTATGAGGGTTATAGCATCGTAGGAACATGAGTGGCAAGAGTTTCATCAATAGAAATAGAGTATGTATGATTGATGTGTCTGCATAGAGCAGTGGTGGACAGTGACAAAGTACATTTACTTAAGTAATGTACTTAAGTACAGCTTTTGAGTATCTGTACTTGATTATCATTTTTAAAAATTGTATTACTTTGTCTCTTCTTCATGTGAATGACAAATATTTTATTTTTGCCTCTGCTACATTTCTAATGAATAATGGCTGTTGTTACACGTTACATATGCTTTGAAATCAGCGGATTATTTATTTATTTATTTTTTTAAAATGCAAAAGTGCATAAACGGTGACCACGTAATTCTGCATGAGGTTTGTTTGTTGAAGTGGTGTTTCACACCTGCGTATGTGCTACACAGATTGGGTAGAGAGCAGAGGTCATCAGTAGGCGGTTGGGTTTGGTTGTGTGGTGTTAGTAATGGCTACGGCAGTAGATGCAGGTAAACAATCCCCACTAGATCACCCAGGCCATACCTCAATCCCATGTTTAAAGTTTTTGAGATGAATGATTCCTATAGTTTTAAATGTTTGCTCTGTTTACCACACGCTAACATCTGCTTAATTCCAGATGAACATTTTAAACAAAGTTGTCTGTGCTTGTGCTAATTATCGCTTATGTGCAATTTTTGGTCAAATTACTTTTTATGAATTTGTCCGTGACGTTGTTGTACGACATCATAAATATTTTTACTCAGTATTTTACTGTGGATTCATTCATGCTAATTAAAAGTTCTTTGAATACTTATACTTAATTGGATATTATTTTAAGGAAGTACTCCAGTACTTCAGCTCAAGTGATAATTTGACTCCACTTCTTACTCTTGCATTGGAGAATTTGACCAGGAGTATCTATACCTTGACTCAAGTATTGGTGTATTTTGTCCACTACTGGCATAAAGACAGAGCTATATTTATTAAGACTCTAACACTGATTTACATTAACATGTTCCTATCGTCTAAATAAGCCCTGGATGCATATATAGTCAGCTACTTTTTATTTTCAAAGGGAGCCATTGAGAACATAAGGCAGAATGAAATGAGTTTATTCCATTGCTCATTGTTATGTACAGTATGTGCTACTCCAAAGATCCTCTTGGGATGTAATCTGTTCTTATACCACTGGTGTCAGACTTGTTGAGGAAATGCAGAATCAGTTCATCTTGTCTCTAAAAAGTATGTTACTTATAATAAGTTGGAAATGTGATTGTACAAGATATACCCTGCAGCAATCTTTCCTTTTCATAGCTCTCGCTGTGGGATTGCAAAGTAGCATAACAGTGGAGCTGCAGGTACATCTGGAATCACCTGAAGTTGTCTTTAGCTCAGTGGAATTAAGTAAAGACTTTGAGTTCTCTTTGTTGTTGGCCTCAGGTACCCCAGCAAATTAATTTTAAAGACAAGATGTGTTGTATAGATGATGTTTTTCCTTTATTAGGGGTAGCTCTGTAGTCCCACTGTTCCTTCACAACAGCATTGGGTAATATCTCTGAAAGGCACTTGTGCATTGATTTCTAAATGACGCAGCGTTTAACTTCAGCTGTTTCTGGAGACTATATTCTCATAGTTGTATGCTTGGATGTCACGCCTTTCACTTTAAATGAATAGTCTTATAAATACATCAGAAGTGAAGCTTTATGCAGAAGCCATAAATGACGGAGAGTGACTTAACAAAGGTAGCACTCAAAACAGAGAGGAGTTATTTAATAGTCTCTCATAAGTGGGAAACTAATTTGT
The DNA here is from genome assembly GCF_026936395.1 of Plectropomus leopardus. Taxonomy (NCBI): domain Eukaryota; kingdom Metazoa; phylum Chordata; class Actinopteri; order Perciformes; family Serranidae; genus Plectropomus; species Plectropomus leopardus. The sequence goes on from NC_142194.1 coordinate 14,414,764, forward strand.
TTTTTCTCAATACCAGTGGCATGACTCTGTGGATAGTAATGTCAGTCTGACAGTCAGACAGCCACCTTAGTCCAGGCTGAAATATCTCAGCAGCTTCTGGATTGATTGCCATAAAGACATTCATAGTCCCTGGAGGATGAATCTTACTGTGTTTGGTGATCTCCTGGTTTTACCTCAAGTGCTACCAGCAGGTTTATGTTTTGACTTGGAGTGAAATATCTTGAAATCTACTTGATGGATTACCGTGAAATACAGACAATCATGGTCCCGGAGGATGAATTCTTATTCTAATCACTTTGGTAATGCAAAACGGATGACATTCCCATCAGCCTCAGCTGTGCTTTGTGTTTAGTGCTAATAAAGAAATTAACATAGTGAACATAATGTACCAGTAGAAGTTTTTATTTGCTGTAAAGATGACTTTTTTTTTTTATAAATCTAAGCTATCTATGCAGTACAAAGACACAGAGGAAACACATAGGCCTACTAAAGGCTGTGGCTTTCACGTTTGCTCAAGAGGTAAAAAAAACAACAACTACAAGAATGCACTGCATTGCAGTGGGCCAATAAACACTCCTGTGGGTGGGTGACGTAATGTGAGCTTGGCCGTTTTGACACAGTTAACAGTCTTCAATCACAGTTAAACAGTGCACTAAAATATGTTTAGAAAAACATTTGAGAAGGTATTTGAAATGAGGTAACAGAAACTTGGTCCTGCTTAGTTTCACCATTTGATCTGAGTTTTGTAGTGCCCACTCCATGTTCACAAAGACCTGTATTAAAGCCATTTGTGACAAGAAATGTGCAAAACGCTAATCGAATTGTGCTTTATATTTGATCAGCACAGTGCTATCTGAGTGTGGTCTGATTCAGAGAGAGAGAGAGAGATAGAGAAAGAAACAGAAAGAGAGAAATAGAGAGTAATTCATATAATAAAAAAACCTTAAAATAAAAAATCAACATGTACAGCTAAAATCAAGTTCAATCAAAACAAGATGGGAAAAAGGTTAAAAGAGGTCACCACCAGCCATTTTGTTTAAGAAAATCCAAGTGGCCAAAACTTATCTTAAATACAAACGGATTAAATACATATAATAACAAACATTGATTTTCAGCCATTTAGAGTAGTGAGTATCATATCTTAGCAGTTGACCCATGGGATATAGTATGGATCGTTCTATACTGGCTCTTGTGCATTATTTTACACTGCAGACTGCCTGAGGCCCAGCTTAGTTTCAGACAGGAATGAGGTCACTTATGGCAAATGGATTCCTGATATCTAACCCATTAAGTGATTTATTTTTTCTTAGAGCCTTTGGCTGTTTGCACACTGCTATACATTAAACTGCCAGCTCCATTTTCACCTCTGCATCGCGATTTATGCTGCTCGGTACTCACATACATATTGGAGGTTTTTTTTATAGTGATATAATAATGATAGAAAACACACTTAAACTGCCACATCTTCCATATTCTAAGTTGCTGACTTTGACAGAAGAGCACATTAGCAGCAGATCAGATTTTTGAATCTCTCTTAATCAAGATTAGAACATTTCACATTTATTCAGTTGGATCTGCTGTCTTGTCTAAGCTGCATCAAAAAAATGATTTTGTAGTTAAAAAATGACCTGAACATTTCAAGCTGCTTTTTTTCTTAGCCTTTTATAATTCCTGTTTGGTTTTACTAGTAGTTCCATTATCTGAAAGCCTCATGAATCCCCAACCACTTTTCCAACTTCAGTTTTCTTGCAATTCTTCTTAGTCTCACATTGCTAGACCTATCTCCGCACTATTCCAGCATGGGGGAGAAATCCGAATTCCAATAAATTTTTCCTTTACTTGCTGTTTGAAATACAGTTAGCCATTATGTCATTGCATGTGGAGCAGAGCCACTTTGATACGCTAAGTGGATTCAATCACAGCGAGAGCCAGACAGAGAGAGAGAGAGCCAGTGAGAGAGAGAGAGAATCAAATGACCATTTTTTTTTGACTGAAATGGTAGTTGGGCAGTGCAGCAGACGCCCTCCTCCAGCCAGAAAGCCCGACACTGAAGAGTGCCAGACAGAGCTGCACTTGTCACACACACAGCTCTTGTTCTATCTGAGCCATTGAGCGCAGACAGATGGTTAATTGCTCCTCTGTGTAATGTGTGTGAGATCTAAATATGTGCCTGCCTAGGTGTATGCTCCCAAGTCCACCTGCACTCCATTGACATTTTAGGACACGTATGGCATCTAGATTTGCAACAATAAACAACAAGCAACATTTCTCGTCGGTTTTCTTTTTTTTTTAAATTCAGGCATTCATCCCTGCAAGCTCCTGGAGCTTCAAACAACACAGGCTTCGCTCTAAAAGCACAATTAATTCAAAACTAGCAGATAAATGCTACTTCCAGCATTAGTACTATGACAGTGGAACAACATGCAAACCCCTAATCATTGCTTTGAGAGCTGAAAGTGAAATACACTAAATTACTCTGCTTTGTATACGATGGGTCACAGTGGCAGATAAAAGCTTTTGTGACGGATAATGGGCGTTGAAAGCTGCAGCCTGAAACCAGACAGCAATAGAAAAGAGCGGCTGTCAAATAGTGACAGATTTGCGGTCGTGATGGCGTGACTTAAGCTGGGTTTAAAGCACAACTGAGTGGTAATGGCTCTGTGTACGCAGCAACTTAACTTTGCACAACTTAAACCTGAGGAATATCGGCAGCATCTTACCAGCGATGATGGGGGCCAGGCGGAAGATATCTGAGAGGCGGCTATTGACTGGTTCATACGGAGAGTACTCCAGCAAATCATTACCTGCAGAGGAAAAAAAAAAGACTGTCAACATTATGCGCTTGAAACGGTGTATGTGTAAACATCTGTGGTGTGGGTGGATGTTGTATGATACTTTAACATTATATCAATTATACTAAATGGGTAATCCCTGTTAATTACTCATATTGGCCTATATGAGCACTTGTCTTGTAAATATTGATATGTTGCTATGTAATTACACTATAGAACTTATGAAGTAGGTTGAAGTATAATGATCTTCTCACGTAGATTTAACTCTGGGTCGATGTACAGATAAACAGTCTGCGAACATTACTGCATGACTGATTCACAGGAAACGGAGGACTAAGTCAGTACAGTAGTATCAGTAAATGTGGTACATTTCCTCAATTGTAAACTGATATACAAGATAGGTACTAGCACAGTCCCTCAGTATTTCCCTTTTAAAAGCTACTTTAGCTTTCTACGCCACAACAATTCAGATGCAAATATTGAACTTTAAATTTAGGGACTGTTCCTTATTCATAAGAGAGGAGGGGGTGGTGCAAAACATGGGAGGCACTTCAAAAATTCGAAAATTTTTAAGCACTGAAATAATGTTTGAAAAAAATATTTTTGATTTGGCTTAGGGGAATATTCAACTTTAAATGGTTTTGAAAAAGGCATGTTTTCCTTTAAAATCTTCAAAATCACACCATATATCATAGCCAGAGGCTGTGAAATATTGTTATTTATGGTGAAGGGAGGGTCAGTCAGTGACAATAAGCAATGATAAAAAAGTCCCTTATCTGACCTCTTTGCATTTTGTTATGTTTATATGTATGCATACTGCATGATAAGCTTGTAAAATATATTCTAAATATCATTAAATTACTTTCCAGAATTAAAAATGCTCACATTTTGACCAGCTACAACATTGAAATACTGCTTGATACAGATTGATTCACCTTTGATAATAACTCAATATATAACAATAATAAGGCCTATTCTTCTTGCATAAAATACTGCATAAATGTACTCTACTTCTTTTGATATGAATACTTCCATCAACATGCTTTTATAGTGAGCATATTAATCAGTCAAATAGCAATCAATAGTTTGCTTGTAAATACCCTGTAAACTCTGAAATATGCTCCAAAAGATCCGGAGGCAGTTTTTCTCCTTCTTCATGCCTCTTCTACACCTGCAGTTATTCAGGGGGCTCTGCTTTACAGCGTCTATGGCGCTGCGGCACTCGCCCTGCGCCTCGGGACCGGTGACCGCACTGAAGTTGCTCTCCCTGCCCGCCACACACTGCCTCATGGTCCGGTACTTGGTGCTGCAGCTGGACTCCTTCAGACATTGCTCACTGGCCTTTACGCAGTCCAGACGGGCGGGCCGGGAGGACGAGCTGCCGTCACCTTTCAAGGTGAACACCGTGTCTAGGAGTTGGGAGAGGGAAGTCAGAAATATGTGTGTTGTTCCGCACACAACCGATCAGCCAATTAACGTTATTTAATTGGATAAAACTCGATTGCACTGTTACCAATTAATAGACAGAAAGATGCAGTAAGCATGTCACAAACTTTCTGCAATCATGCATCAACAATCAGTACAGACCAAACAAATTAACATCTATTTTGACGTTTGGCAAGGGATGTGCTTAATTCCTCACCGCCACTGTTTGCTGCGTGCACTGAGTTGAACTGTAAAGAAAATGTGCACTTTTAAAATATATAAACATAAAAATTCAACAGATGGATGCGTTACTTACCCAGGAAGGACAATAAAATGACAAAAGTTGTTAGAATCATTGCGCGTATACTTCGTGCGTAAAGGTTAAAGGAGTGTTTCGGGGGTTAAAATGAACTTGTCACACAGATCCGTTTTTCTTCGGGCTGCACATTTTGTGAGTTCAGGTGACGATGCATCCTGTAGATCCAAGAGTGAGAATCCAAACTCTCGTCCTGAGTCCAGTAGCTAAAACCACATCGTGCAAACCTGCCGGAGTCTTGGACCGTTGAAAAAGACACAGAGAGACGCGCTGACCATTTCCACTTCACTCTGCTCTCATCAACTCCTCTGCTCGCCCGCTGCTCTGTCGCTGTGTTTGATCGACACAGGAGCTGTCAGTGGGTTGGAGGACAAAACTTTACAGTCGCGACCGAAAAAATATAAGAGGAAATCTCAGTAAAACTCTAAAACCATCAGTTTAACTTTATAAATAGATGAATTAAACTTTAATTGTCCATCACAGCCCTGAGCGGACTGTGTTTAAATGATACATCCCCAAAAGATGGAAAAATCCATTCCGTTTAGCAGGTGCAAAGACAATACAACCCCGTTTGATCCAGGCTGTCCTCCACTCCACACTCTGATGACAAACTGAGAGGTTCGGGATGCAACGCGGGAGGGCGTGACGTCACGCGACTATGCGCACAATAACCTTAATAAACCCATTAACAGCCTCAGTTTACACCAAACTGCTAAGACTGTCAGAACAAATTGAATGCCACCAGCAAGCAGGTTACAGATGTAAGAGTAATTCAGCTGCTGGATACAGCTCACTCATTAACTCTGTGGCAAATCAACATTTATAATAGCTCATTATATATTTATGTAACCTGCAGGCCTACACCATGAGAACCTAACAGATTTAAAGTATTTCCTATCAAATACTTAAATTGCAGCAATTTCTAAGTATCTCAGTGTCTCACTTAAAGCAGATTAAGTCTGTGTCCTCTCAGCTAGGCTCTTCAGTAACTATTAATATCCTGCGGCACTTAAATGTGAGAGAGTGGGTAGCCTACAGTTGTTGTCTTTTTTAGGGTGGTTAAAACTTTCAAGGTATTTCAATCCCTAAAATTGAAAGTGGTAAGTGGAATTGGGCAGGGAAAGAATAATATTGCTTCTTTATCTAAAATTGCAGTTACCATATAAATTGTGATAACTGTTGGCAGAACTTTTTCTATCAAAGTTTGTTTTTCTGCCCTGGAAAACAAAATCTGATTCAGAGAAAGACTAAAAAAAATTAATGAGACGTAGCCCTCAAGAATTCACTGGCTATAGAAATTTGGGAGCTAGCAGCTTGCACAACAGAAACTATATAGGTGCTAATATATAAAATCTCCCATTCCACCTGTATTAAATTTACAATCTATATGATTTTCAAATAAAAATGTTATATGCAATATGTTATGCTTTAATATGTTGTAATGATAACATAGCGCATGCCAACTTTGGGAGATTTTCCAAAAGACTTGCAACATTTCAGTATTTAATCTGTGACTAGAAGGAAACATTGGAAACCAATTGCTATTATAGAATTTTTTTTTTCCCACCTCGGCTTGTTTAGTTAAATTTAAGAACCAAATGTAACTTGTTACAGACACTGCAAGACCTTTTACACACAGATACACACTGCTGAGCATGCAGGACATTTAAAACTGATAATGCCTTGTTTAAAGGAACACCCCAAATGACCTTATGTATAACAATTACTTACCCCATATCAGGGGAATTTTATGAGGAAAACGTTTTCTCTCGTTCCTCTGAGGAAAGAATCCAAACATGGAGAAAAAAGAGTTCATTAATTGAGGCAAAGAGGTTTGCAAAAGCAAGTGTGTGAAAATATTCATTTACAAACTCTGTCACTGCTCATGTGTCCAAGTCTCATTTATCCTGTGGTATGCTGTCTACTTCCCAAACAGACAGCCCTTTGCAATTTATCTCTGCTTTCTTTAACCTCAGACTCCATTCACAAAAACATTAATTTTACCTCTCTGAACACAGGAGCCTTGATCAGTTAGTTAGTTTGTGTTATTGCATGACTTTGATGACTCTGAACAAAACCTTTAAAACACCAAAGTCACACAATAACACAGACTTACTGATATACACAGCTGTAGGCCAGGTGTTCCCATATTTACCAAGGTAAAATGACTGTTTTTGTAAATGGAGTTTGGCTTTTAAGAGAGCATAGATTAGTTTCACTTTTAGTTCAGTTACCTGTTAAAAAGGGCTTTCTCTTTGAGAAGTACTGAGCATACAACTGGAAAAATTAAACTTGGATTACACTGCACTGAGTTGTGTGAGAGTGTGTAGATGGATGTTTAGATATATTTTGCTGTTGTTAAACATGGACTGCTACCACTTCAGTTGATCAAGAGTTTTCTCAGTTTTTGGATTCTTTTTCACCTGAAGGCATGTGAGAAAAACAAAAGTTTTCTTCACAAATTCAACATTACATGTGGTGACTAACTGATAAACGTCGTCTTTTGGGGGGGCATACGCAGCATTCAATGAATTAAACTGATGAAAACACATGGTGTGTCAGGATCTGTGTGGCTTACCCATAAATCCTTTGAAACATGAGCAAACTGGCTTCATTTCTTTCAAAAACATGGGAAGAAGACAGTGAGCAGTGAGAAAAGAAATGACCCGCAAATTAGCAAGAAATTAGAAAGAAGTACAAGAAAATGACCTCAATAGTATCAAAAACAGGCAAAAAAAGAAAAAGAAAGTTTTAAAAAACATCAGAAACGACAAACAAGGCGTGGAAAGGTGCTTAAAAAATGTCATATTTGTGTTAAATAATGTTGACTATGTAATTTTAACATTTATAAATATAGTTTTTTCTTAGCTTTGTTATTTTTTCCTTTGACATTTTTCCCTAACTCGCCAGGATTCATAGGTCTAAATAGTTGTTAAAGGTGTCGTAAGGCAGGACAAGAAAAGTGACGTTTCATTTTTCAAAATGTTAAAAAAAAAGTGGATACAACTATGTCATACTGTATCGCCATGTAGTCAAATTTACAAAACAAAACCCTTTTAGTACCAAACTCCCTTTCATTTATTTACAATCCTCTTTATTCACTGTAGCTTTCCTCCTCTGATGCTTATGAGCAGCACCAACATGGACTCCCTCATGATTAAAAACCAAAGAGTGAGGAGTGCAGTTATATTAAGATGATGCACAGGTTCATTTATTTATACAGCAGAAAAGGAATGAGCTGCAGCATCTTTTAAAGCCTTACAACTGTCTCTGAGTATAAAAGAAATAAAACTGAGGATAACCTCGTTAGAGGAAGGAGTCATTTCAGAGAGGGAACCCCACCAGACTGCTGAGCATGTGCAGAGACAAAACTATATTATGTAAGGCTGATTGTTTTGATTTGGCTTCGAGATACTGTGTAGTTCATCACCTCTGAAGTAATGTATTGTTGTGATAGGGATCATGTTATATTAGTTCTTTTGTAATATAAAAGGTTTGGGAAAAGTATTGTTAAAGTGTTATAGATTGTTTCAAACGTCTAATATTGAATATGAATAGCTTGTATTAAAGAAGAGAGCCTAGCTGACTGGGAGTTTGCAGGCAAATTGAATCGATAGGAGCACAACTGATTAATTAATTGTGAGTGCCCAGTGGATAACATTAGAATCGTTATAAAAACTCACTCAGCTAGATGTAATTCATGTCACATTTCCCATCCCAAGTGAAAGGCAGGCACTAAAGACATTGATTTGTCCATTTCGACTTCTGCACAAGGCTTCTGTTGACTTAATATCACGAAAACTTCGGCCAGCACTCATACTGTCCCAATATAAATTCAGTTGTATTATTAACCACATGGCTATTTGTCCTCCCTAATGAAGTGTTTAGAGATTATTGGATGGCTTCTTTAAATGCATTGGGCTATTAGAGCAATAAGTCAATATCTGTCAGAAGAGCTGAAGCTACAAGACACTGCTAAGCATTAAATATGTACTTGCTACATTCCAGGCTTGTTGAAGTGAAATCTTAAGTGTTGAAGGATTTTTGCCTGACTTGGCAAAGCAAACATAATTACATGATACACAAATAAAAAGGTCCATACATTAAATAATAACTTGCTATATCATCACCTCACAGTTTAAGCATATTTATTACATAACATAGCTTAATAACCATACAGTGATATAGTGTTATAGCTTTAAGATGTGATTGATTACCGTTCACTGAAGGCGAGGAAGCCATCAGTTGTTCAGTTTCCTGTGACAGTAGCTGATGTTGTATTTCCTGAATATGATATGTCCTACTTAAACAAATGAAAAATCTATACAGAATCAGTAACAGGAAGGGGCTCAAGCGCCACGCTCCCCTGCTCATTCATTCATGCCAGGACCCTTTATTACCTCGCAAAAGCTCTCTCTCAGCATTATCCATCTCCAGCCCTTTATGGTGATCATTTATTTGATGTGTCCCCTAAGAACACTGAAGCGTTTGCTGCACAAGAACACTTGCAGGATGAGATTTATTAGGGGGTAATCAATATTATTGTTGTGTGTATATCACAAGATCAACACTAACCAATTAGCAGGTCTCTAGGCCAGTCTCTGCACCTCTGACAGGATGCTATAACTCACTTCATGTTAAAAGGATTAATTTCTTGTTAAAGGTCCAGTCAGTCATTTTGTTGATTATGAATTACAGGTATATTCATCTAAATACTTAAAGAGTTTGTTAATAAGTATGTTGTGTGTACTTCCTTTTTAAACGCACAACATTTACATCATCAGACGCTATACTCACCGCCTGTAATTTTGAAAGGCAACTGTTAAAAGCTTGTTTTAAGGTTCTCCCCAAAATCTAATCCTGACCTGCAAACAGTATGAAAGCATCTATAGGAACTTTTCAATCCTCTCCTGCAGCATAATCCACTCCACTTTCCATCTGTATGCTCACCATGGTCCAAACACCCACAGTTTGCCAAAATATGACTAAATACACAGCTAACATCCATGCCAAAAATGTGAATGGCATGGTTGTGCATGAGGACCATGAAAATAGAAGAGTGGAAGCTGTGTATTTAGTCATGTTTTGGCTCAGCTTGGTCCAAACACTCATATTTTTGCCAAATCCCCACAACAGTGTGTTGGAAAGACACTGGGCATATGGATGGACAATATGTGTGTTCATTCATCTTTGCCAAAATATGGCAAATCAAATATGTGGTTAAAAAGATGGACAATGGATCAATTGGTTAGCACTGCAAGGGTGTTTGTATCCATCTAAAGTGAGAACTACGTATCCATGCAAAGTGGGAACTTTGTATTCATATGGATGTTTGTATTCATTGGGATGTTTAATGCTTTATTCTTCCATTGTGAAATCTGGTCACCTTCAGAATCTGCTCTGACCAGCATGAATTTAATTTGATTACAAAGGCTTTTTTTCTATGAAGAGAGAGAATATAGCGTAGATTTTTGGAGTTTGTGGTGTCACTTAACTTGTCAATCTCTTAACTAACCGCCCACCGGTCTGACGATCATTTAGCTTTTGGGCCAACAGCCAGTATTTTGGGGGGTTCTAGCAACTTGAAATGTAAGAATGGAGTTGAAGTTATTTGGAGTTAAAATAGATATGCGCATAATGCAGATATTTTTCTAAGACTGCATTTCAGAAAGTGCGTTCCACCTCTTTTGCTCTCCACATGGACCTGAAACCAAAGCCCGCTCAAACTTTGCCGGTTGGTTCTACTTTGACAACAAATGGAAACCAGAATTCTTCTGATACCAAAATCTTGTCCCTACAAATGGCCTACAGATTTCAAATTCATATGCAGATATGTTTATAGAAATTAGACTGTTGGCTGGGCTTGACTGCATGGTTGCCAGGTTACCGCTGACAAGCAATTAGAGAAATTGGCAATCAATTCTTGGCCTTTGGCTGCCATCAGTGGCAAACACTTTTTTAACATATAAAAAATAGGGACAGCAAAGAGCAAAACAAAATAAATTAAAATACCAAAAATAAAATGAATAAAGAAATAAATACTAAAAAAAAATACTTTTTAAATATTTGTTTTAAACACAATGGGGGAATAAATTAAGTTCTTTGACAATGAAAAGTTTGACTCACCAGTGAAGGTCACAAACAAATTCTGAGCAAAAACAAAACAATACTTTTTTTTTTGAAGATTTGGGAGCTTAAAATATTACGTAAATAAAACTCAGTTTCTGCAACCAAAAGCTGATACCTGTTTACCAGCCTGGAAACCACCAAAAAGTTAGTGTTGAGCCCTGGTTGTTGACTCCTTTTCATCTGTGCAAAATGGACTGTCAGTGATATCATATAACTTTTTTGTGCCTTTGAATTGATTTTGACTTTCCATATTGTATATATCCAGTATATATACAGTATGTATATATATATACACACACACACACACACACGCATGCACGCACGCACGCATGCACACACGCACGCACGCAGCCTCTCAGCTAGTGTCATTTGAATAGTTCTTAAAAGCCTGAAGTAGGAAAACTGTCCAGTATTTTATAGCAGAAATTCATAGACTAGAGAATACAGTTTCTAGATTCACATATTTAAATATCCTTTCACTTCAAAATCCAAGCCAGCTGCAAAAAAAATATTTCTAATACATAAATTAACTCCTCAGGAGGCAACAACTCTATTATACATCACTGATGTCACTAGAGAGATAGGAAGGATCTTGCAGCCCCTAGTGAAATAAAGACAGACTACAGTACCATCTAGTGGAAAACATAACCCCTCACCAGCCTTACTGACCTTCTGCATCATGGTCTGCTGCTATAGCCTCTACAGTCTACAATTTCAATTTTATCTCACACTGTGAGATTAAATTAAATATTTTTGTTTGCTTCATAGTTTTAGCTCAAGTGCAATAATTGTGCAGTGGCAGACAAACTTAATTTGGAAAATGAAGTGTTATATGGTCCCACAATAAAGCTTCTAAATGTTATATTTGAGACATCTGATAAGAAACAGACAAACAAACAACAGATCTAGCTATAAAAAAAATGTGTGTAACTTTAGTGAAAAAAAAGAAATGTTGCAACGGATTTATTTTGTAATTTTTATTTCCTAAAGTTATGTTATTACGGCATATTGTTGCTGTAGGAAAACTGCCATCGCCTATGCCCCTTACTGGTTTATATCCAACACATAAACTCAGAATGTGAAACCAACCTCTTTTCACATAGTCTATTTGCTTGCACAACCTGTTCCTTTTTTGTTCCGTATTGTCTGTCACTGATTATTACTGCGACCAACTACATCTGTCTGTGGTGGGTCACTTGCTGTGTGGTGACTCCTCAGGACCCATCACCCCTTCCTATCCTCTGTGGCACAATGAAGACATCACATTACCTTAGACAAAGTTGGTGTATTTTCAGTGTATTATTTCACATGAATGCAGAAGTTTAAAAACTGCAGAGAGAAACACTGAGAATAAAAGTGATTTCATTTTTTGACACATTACAATGCTTTCTCTTTCTCTCTTTCTGGTTCCCCAGTCTGTCTATAGTCATATTCATATTCTCATATATTTTAACTCGAGAACAGTTCCAAAAAGAAACTCCGTTATTCCACAGGTTTCCCCTGGAGAACTGATGATCTGATTAGATTTTAGGAGCACCTTGCTGCATTAATTTGCATATCAGAGATGCAGATGGAAAAAAAGGCAGGTCATTAAGCAGCTCAAATGCCTCATGTTTAACTCACAGCTTCCCTAAGGCAAGAACAAGGTCAGTTTGGTTGTGATTAGCATCGAGGAAAGGTTACTTTGATGAGGCGAAAGTAATGGAAACAACAGACTTGCAGTGGGGTTGGGGTTTGGAGACAGTGAGTGCATCTGTCTGGACAGAGCAAGACGAGACGTGTGTCCTAGAGCTCTAAAACTCCTCTCTAATTTCCTCTGTGACCCAGAAAAAAGGATGTTTGTGCTTCCATGCTTCTTTCTGTGCCGGTAATGGAGGATATAGAGGAGGCTGCGCTTGTCTCACTTATCTGTGACTAAAGAGAGAATGTGTTAGCGATAAAACATGGGAAAAAAACAGCAGGGGAACTGCTAGCTTGTATGTGAAAATGAGCTAAAATCTATAATTAAAGTCGGCAGTTTCAGGTTAATGTGTGTTTATTCTGAGCCTACTCCCAGCATGGATCTCCTACATGTATAAAGCATACTGCAGGCTAGTACATGTCCATCTCCTCAGTAGCACACATCAATTTTTGATGAAGTAGTTATAAACTGCCCCAAAGAGCCTCCACTTTTCCTGGGTACCTTCGTCTTTACCTGCATTCCTCCACTTCAGTTTACTTTGTGGTAGTGGTGGTGAGTTACTATTTAAGGTCATTGTTCCACTTAATACAGATCCTAAGGTGCATCCTGTTATTCCAGAAATAAAGATCTCTTCTACTTAATGTAAATATGTTGAACATTTTAAAATCTGAATAAGTGTTAGTTTTTAGCTGCTTTTTATGTATTTTATTTCAGTTTTTGGTCATATTCTAACATTTGTTTTGAGTGTGCAACAAAAAGTACTGTATAATGTATGCCACTTTAATTACTGTGTCACTGTGACAATGTTGGACTTAATTATTTAGAGATGTTGTGGTGGGTAATGGTGAGGGTTTGTTCACCACCAGTGGGGCACAGTTTGTGTCTGCATGATATAAAATCAGCGATAAAAAAGTGATCATAAATAAATAAATGAAATTCCCCATGAAGGGTAACCCAGTTTTCTAAGGTTAAACTTTATTTTATAGACCTGTTTTCTAACTTGCACCCAACTCAATATCAGTGTTTTAGGCAAGGAGGACAGAAAGGCATTGAAGGTCCACTGTGTATGATTTAGAGGAATGTATTGACAGATATGGAATATAATATAAAAAGTATGTTTTCTTAAGTTTATAATCACCTGAAAATAAGAATAATTGTGTTTCTTTTACCTTGTAATAAGGTGTTTACATCTGTGGGCCCTCTTCTATGGAGATCAACATGTTGTACCTCCATATTTCTACATTTGCCCAGAATGGCGTCACCAAACACTGGCTCTAGATAGGGCAATTTGTGTTTTGGCATTTTTGCATAGGCCACTGTAGTTAGCAGAGAGGTAGAGAACTTTCCAGATAATGTGGCTCCTGGTAAAAACCTCTGTTATGCCTGGATCTTAAATTTTTATGGAAAATAAGTCATCATACATTTGCAGATTTTGGGCTTGCACTGCAACCTTTCTGTGTTGTGCCAAACAGCTTAGGGGAATCACTTATATGTAACATTAGAATGCTTTAATCAGTTTTTACCATTTTTAACAACCTGGTCCGTTTGATTCGGAGAGGAGGAGACCACTGCTGTAATTCGGCTCTCAGTAAAAAATTTTGAGCACTGAAGGGATTCTAACTGGGAAAATTTTCAGCTGGTTGCAGTCTTCACCTCTAGATGCCACTAAATCCCCCTAAATCTTAAACACTGTTCCTTTAAGAAAAGATATTTTAAAAAAACACAAGAAAATATAAAACATATAACACACATAAATAGGATTTTTAAATAAAGATTGCATCAGTTTAAAAGAGAGCAAAACAAAAAGAAAAATTGTGGCACTGAACAGCTTGTCACACCATGTAAATACAATACATGCAAATTTGCTGCATCTGTTTTGACAGTTTTGTTTTCTATTGCTGTATTGTCTATGATTTATTGCAAATTACCATATGTGACCAGTAAACATACGGGTGCACACACAGATACACCCAAAACTGTTATCCTCACACACGCACACACACACACACACACACACACACACACACACACACACACACTCATGCACATACATGCACACCAGCTGGTATTTAGGAAAGCAAACAGGCAAACATGATGAGTATATTGCTTTATGGCATGCTACGCTCATTTGGCAGTAACTCTTGCGTCAGCTGCTAGTAAAGTGCATTCTATCATTAATGCTTTCATACGGCAAAAAAACTGTTCCCCTACTGAGCACAGCACACATGTACTATTTGTGCACATATTGTTGTGTTCTGCTGCACACAATAAACCCAGCAGGGGGCATTGTTGTTCCACCATAAGAAGCAATGCAAAAGGCGAAGACTGCACAGTATTTCATAACACCACAGTGGAGATAATCTTAAAAATAGTGCTGAGTGTTGCACTGCCATTGTGTCATCGCCTCAAATGCTCTGGGAGAATTTAGCCATCATGCCACGATCTTGCAAGCTTAAATTTTTTTCTGAGCTGCGTTTTCTCTCCCTCAGTTACATTGAACTAAATTGACAAGTCGAGGTGTCAGAGCCAGTCATGTGGAGTAGTGACATTTTTTTTCTTACCATAAGCCTGGTATTTATGGATTCCTTTTTAACTCTTTACATATGCATATAGACGTGTGTGTGGGCATAGTCACAGTCCTGGAGCAACACCACTACCAGGCTTCACGAATACAGAACAGAGCTTCACTTCACAGTTTTTGTCATGCTGTACATGTTAATTTTAGATGGTCCAGTTCCAGGTGGCTCCTGCGCCATAGCAATGCTGCTATTGTTTTAACACTCCACAAATATCCTGCAGTGTTATCCCGATGGAGGGAGTCTGTATGTACAATGCAAGGTTTTAGACACGAGAAGGGGGCCTCCAACGTTGCCTTACCTCCCTGCCTGATGCCTGGGATGTTTTGGCCTCCAGGAGGTTTTAAGTGAGCAAGACATATTTAGGCTTGTTATAAACTTGCTCCGTTCTTGTAGAGCAATTATAGCAAGCTGCTAGCGGTTGCTCCCATTTGGGATGCTTCCAAAGTGGTTATATAAGATGGTATTTTCTGGGGATTGCATACAATTTCACAGGGAGAGTGCAATATTTAAAGAGCTCATTCGCATCATTTAATTGATAATCTACGGGTATGTCTAACAATGCTACATGGCTACAGATAGGGTATAGTAATTACACGTGAGGATATGCTTATTGTATTCATGGGGGTTGATTAAGCTTGGAAAAACAATGAGCTCTGCAGGTTTTAAATACTAAACTCCCCGTCAGCTCTTTGTAAGTTCATGCTGACAATAACATGAGACCAGAAACACATTGTCCTTTTATGTCGACATCCATAATTGTCCAATTTATTCAAAGCTGTCTACCAGTTTTTTGATCTTGGCGACAATGCTAACTCACTGCAGTAAATAGGAGAGAATAATGTGACACTAAATAACGGCTTCATTATGTATCGTACAGTTTGGTTTCAGTATATGAAAATTACTGAAAGGATGATGCATTTTGACACAGTCTAACTCCCAGATGGTTATGTTGTATTTTTATAATGAACTGAAATGTAATTTAACATTTATAAACTGATCTCCTAATATACCTTTTGGTCCTGACAAGAAGGATTCAATCTTAATACACTCTCCAGCACACTAAACACTTCACCCAATCTTATTTGTGGTGGGATTAAAATGCTCTTAGAATTGTGATCATGTAGCATATTGTGTCACTTCTGTGCGGGCAGCTTGAATATTGTTCTTGGCTTTCTCTGTTTTCCTTCAGCATCATTGTCCTCCGTATCCCTGCTTGGTATTCCCCCCCACATTTCCAATTATCCTTGACGTGATAACACACTATAATGTGACACACAAGGGCAAATGGCTACTCTGTCTAGTAACAGATCTCCCCTGGACCAAGTTTTCCTTCTGCATGCTAGTAAAGAAAGTGTCTTGAAAGTGTCACAGAGTCGTCATTAACCAACGGATTTTCCACTATTTGTATTATTGTAGTTTTTGGACAATACATTCTGAAATACCGCTCATTAAAGGAATACTTCACCGCCCTGCTAGTCTACCTCAATCAGTAGTTTGTTTGTCTTATAATGTGACTTTGGTAAAACTGAAATAACCCTTAAAAAACGCCAAAGTCACACTGTGACACAAGCTAACAAATTGATTGGTGCAGTGGTACATCAGCAGCTCCCTTATTCAGTGAGGTAAAATTACTATTTTTGTCCGTGGTGTCTGGCTTTGACAAGGGCATGGAAAAGTTACACTTTCAGTTTAGTTACCTGTGGGCTGTCTTCTTGGGAGGTACTGAGCATATCACTGAAAAAATGGATCATACTGTACGAGTTGTTTGAGAGTGTAAACAACCCCTTTTGCTTCAATTCATTTCGAATTTTCTTTTCTTCTTTTTTTTTTAAGATTTTGGATTCTTCAGTAACTGGAGGCCTGCAAGAAAAACAAGGTCTTCTACAGAACTCAACGTAACATGAGGTGAGAAATTGATATACAAACATTCATTTAAGGGTTGAAGTATTTCAGCTTGTTCTTACTCCCAACTCTTCAAATACCACCACTTTGTCAGTGGACCATGGCATGACATAGGTGCACAGAGGCACCCTAATCTGCAGTAAGTAGCTGTGTTTCTGAAGCTGCCGGCAAATAACTTAGTATAAAGAGTGACCAAGTCTGTATGGGGTGGGTAAAAGAGAGGTGGATGGGTCAAAAAATTACAGACTTTGACACGGTAGCCTGCTGTTTCCTGTGTGAAATCAAGTCAGTTGAGTTACTTTAATACATGTGGTGTGCTAGTATGTGTAGCATGCTGTGTTAGTTACATATGTCACATGAATGACCCATTAAATTAGAAACAACTGAACCCTGTTTCTTTTCAACCTAACTACATGCTTTTGTTGCCTAAAGGTAAATGAGTAAAGCTAAAACAAAGTATTTTACCTATGTTGTAAGTTTATTTAAAAAAAATACAGTGTGCATTTACAAGCAGAGATTGTATGTTTCCTGTGAAATGGAAGCATAAATTGACACGCTTTCCCCGAAGGGTACTTGGGGCATCATATTTTGTTGTGTACTGACCAAGCATCAGTATTTGATGAGTTGGGAAAAGAACGTTTTGCAGCATTCCTTTTTATAAAATGGTAGGAAAATAACTACTTCTACAGTTCAGTTAATAATTACAGTTTTCTATTAAAAGTAGAAAAATGAAATGAAACAATCCACTTGCATGCAAACTGCACCCAAATGAATTAGGTTTGCTGCAAACAACTAGAAATTCACTGTATGTACTGTATTCACAACCTGCAGAATGTAGCTGCAACCTATATAATTAAAACTAAAAACTATTTTCAAGCAACCATGCCACTTAACGCACAAATTACAACATTCAGTCTATCAATGACAAAGTGTACCTGTTATCAGCCAGCATGCTGAGAGCAATAGCAGGCAGTCACTGCTCTAACTGCTACCTTAGACAAACCTTTACTGCTTGCTTTAAGCTCTGTCCACAAATGAACAAACACATTGATTTACCTGGTAGACTTTAAGTTGGCTTTGCCTCCTGCTTCAGCATCCAATTTCCTCAGCTCACTCAATGTTTTAAAGAGCTACTGTACCTCTTTCCATCTGAGAGACACTTTTACTTCCTAAAATAATTTTTTATCGGAAAAAAGAAAAATTAATTCAGTCCTTATAGTTTGAGCATTAACAATACAGGACCTTGATTAGACAGCAGTAGCAGCTTCTTTAATTCAAATTAGGTAAATTTACCCAGACAAGGCTTTCCAGTGGGAATGTCAGTATAAATCCTGCAAAATGGCCTTCCCTGTAACTGGCTGTAGGGTTATTGATTAAGTTTAACCTCTCAAATGGAATCAAATTCCAAAATTTATCCATTAAAAGTTTCTATTATCTTAATTTGAACAATGTAGTGAACATTTTACAGTCATATAAAGTTGAAATAAGTCAAATTCTTATATTATGTGGACACAGTGGGCTGCTTCCCAAGCTCTACTTTTGGCTGTATTTAGTACAGGCCAACAAAGTGAAACAACTTCCCCAAAATTAGACCAGGTGCTTCGTAATCCTTGCTGTCATATCTGAAAGCAAAGTGGTGGCTTTGAGGTTATGTTTTCTTGTTTGTTAAAAGAGTGTTTACACAAGGCATTGTTCAGTAACCTTAGAACAATGAACATTAGCGAAGGGACAATTGTATATTGTGACTTTCTTTTTCTGGTTTTCCACCACTTAATGGACTTTAATGGGGTATTTAATTTACAAACTCATTGTAGGCAGTGAACTTTGAACCTTAATGGGAATAATGCTGAGCTCTTGCCAGCTGAGCTGAACAGACCCTCACTATATGCTTATGTGGTGTTTTCTGTCGTGCAACTTCAGCAAGTCTAAAGAGCAGCACATCCTGTAAGCCATAAAAGGTTCCTTACATAGGGTCCTTACATTTTAATGGTTTTATATGTTAGATATGTTATATCTATAGAGAAAAAGGACATGTTTCAAAACTGATCATGATGTTAGACTGCAGCAGTGGCAAACTTTTGAAGCTGTATTACACACTTTGATCACACAGCTCGTGTGTGACTTTAAAAGTGATTTGTTAATTTCCTTGTATAATTAAATACATCGTGTAAAGTGCAGATTTTTCATCCTCGCATCACTTTCACCGCTAAATAAAATGATGTCCACCAGGAAATGTTACCAATCAGAAGCAAATTTTGATCACCACTATACTGCACACTGAGTCTATCAGAGGGAGGAGATGGACTGAGGACAGAAGTGTTGACTCTGTTCTGTTCCCACCTTGCAGTATAGAATGCACATCGAGTTATTACTCAAGGTATAAGGCCTTTTATAATGTAGGGTGCATTATTTCCTGCTACCCCTATACGGCTTTTACCACTTTGTGAGATACAGTATTTTCTTGTTTTTGCGGTGGATATTTTGTGAATGCTGTTTATTACTAGACCTAATATCGAGCTATAATTCAACTTCACTATGCCTCTGGGCCTGCAATAGCCATGGCCGGAGACAAAATATTTTCTGGTTGTCCATTCAGGTATCGTGAATGCGATATCTCAAGAATGCCAGTAGAGAATTTCTCCAAATTGGGCACAAATATCCAATTAAACTCAGAAATGAACTTGTTTGATTTTGGTGGTCATAGGTCAAAAGTCAAGGTCACTGTAGCCTCATCTTTCTCATTCTTGTGAATGTGATATCACAAGAACACCTTGAGGGATTTTCTTCAAATTTGGAACAAGTGTTCACTTTGAATTTAAGATGAACTGATAAGAATTTGGTGTTCAAAAGGTCAAGGTCATTGTGACTTTTCATCCATCTCATTCTTGTAACGCAATGTCTCAAGAAGGCCTAGAGGGAGTTTCCTCAAATTTTGCTCAAATGTCCACTTGGACTTCAATTGATGAGAATTTGGTGGTTGGGGGTCGAAGGTCAAGGTTACTGTGACCTCATAAAAGATGTTTTTGGCCATATTTGGCTGAACTGGTGACACTAATCTTTGGTGTCCACAGTTAAACTGTTCTGATTGTATAGATCTTTTGTGCTAGCTGGGGGAAGATGAATATTAATGTTTTCACAGACATCGATGTAAACTCCGGATGCAACCTTACTGGTGGACAAAAACATTCAAAGGCAAGGTGCTAATACTGTTCAAACTTGGTTGTGATTGACATAAGGAGACTTCTCATACAAAGACATTTTTTGGAGAGGAAAACCATAGGATTAAGACATTAGAAATGGACAACTAATAATAAACCACAAGAAGCAGAAACATCCAACAAAGTCACTCCCTGCATTTCAGTGTTGTTCCTGCATGCTAATATGAAACTCTGAGTAGAGCCAAAGTTAATACCCTATTCCTGTTTGGATGCTACATTGAAAAATATCTGATTTGTGGCCTTCGGTTCACTTTGATGGATTGCTCTGACTGACTGAATTAGACGTCCCTGGAGTTGTTTCCCTCGACTTCAGGTATTGAATAAGCCAAAGAGGTATGACAAAACAGATTTTTACAATGCTCTTGGTCATGGTGCGTGCATGTAATTATGTCACAATTGACTTTAGCAAGAGAAACTGACAAATCAGCAGAAAGTCATCTTACACTGCAACCTTATAATGTAGAGAAGAATCTTGGTGTGTAGCCATGCATCTTCATTTCTCCTTCTTTTCAATGAACAGTCGGACTCTCTGAATGTGTGTGGACTTTATTGTGCTGCCTGTGTTGCTGCTTCAGCTGTTCTGCTACTTATTCATGGAGAGAAACTTCCAAAAAAGGCTGCTTTCATCTGCTTTTCTCAGTCCTCAGGGTCTCTCCAACTTCTTTATCACTGCTCACTGTGTTCATAAACACCTGATTCACATTATTTGTTATTTCTACAAACATGTTGTAAAAATGAAATTACCAAACCAATAAAAGTGCCCTGTAGTCAGTCCTATCTCATCCTTGTTGAACTACTTCTATTGAGCTCTTAGCTCAACAAAAAGTACTATCCCCTAACTGTGTGGGCTTTAGCATTACCTTTAATCTTACATTTGCACACTTGAACACCTCCTGTAAGCTAGATAGACTGAAGCTCTTTTTACACAGAGATCTTGCAATAGTGCCGCAATGAAGATCCTTCATTATGCCTGCTTTGCTTTTTTTTTTTTTATCATACAGAACCAATTACAAGCTTTTTGATAGCATGCTGGCCTTCTGGGAGGAAAGAGGTGCGATGTGTAACACAGTAGTGTCCATGTCTAGTGTGACATATAACATACGTGCCAGGTAGGGTAGGGTATCGTTTACATTTGAACCAATACCGGTGCTGGTATCGATGTGGTCAACAAGCGGATCCGTTTCTCTGCTCTTCTCTTATCACATAAAAAGTGTCTCTGTATGTCTGTTTGCTATGTGTGCACACATGTATGCTCGTCTCTCTCCCTCTCTGTTTAGACACACCCTATGACAACGTGCAATAAGTACGTAATTTAAGAAGAACACAATTACAAACAGCAGTGATACTGGGCCATTTCTAAAAGATATAAATAAGAAAAAAGACTACATAAACTATTAGCGATGTAGTGATGATTTTGTCGTGCTGAAAAGACGAAGCTGCCTGGCTGGTTTCCTGGCTTTGTGGCATCAGTGTTTTCCCCTCCTTTTTGAACTCAGTGGTACTGTGGAACTCTATTGTCTCTGTGTGGAAGCTTTCCTATACGCCCCGGAGTGCGTTTTTGGCATTTTTTGGCATTTTTTGGAAGCATTTTTCGACAAGGTAGCATACATACACAGTAAGCCCACTCACACTTCGATTTGGCTCTTTTACTACAGCCTTACTGCAGCTGCCTTAAAGGGGGAACAAGTCTGTTTCATCATTCTGTGTTCGTACGTTTTATACAGTACTCCCCTCTTGAACAGGCAGTGTAAAAGGGCTGAGACTGTGTCTCAGCTGACCCATTTTATCATCTCGAGATACTTGTGTACTGTTTTTGCAGTTAGCATACAAAACATTAATACACTGTATTGTTTTCGACTGTGAATACTTTAAAATTATTACTGTAGACCCACAAACTCTAGATTTGCGACTGGAATTTTCTCACTACTTTTTTCCTGAAAGTGTTTGAATTTCTTCCATTTCCATTTCCATAGCTCGTCCACTTTCTTCATATATTGGACTTCTTGATAATAGTGTTCATCAACCACACAGTCAAAATTCCAACATATTCTGTGTGTAAACTGACATGTCCTTATTATACCAGAGTGTGAGAATTAGCATATAGTATGAAAATGGGACACAGCTTGTGTGCCACAATCTCTCCTGCACACAGACTTACTAAAAGAGAATAAATGCAGTACTCCAAGCCATTTCCCAGGACTAAACCATTTTGCTATGCAGTGGATAACTCCTTCTATCAAGCATTGAAATTAATCAAGGCAACAGAGGAAATCACAGGTAACACAACTCTGACTTGCCTGGAAGGCCTAACCTCTCTGTCTTCATGCCTTTTGACCAGGGATGCAAGTTTTGTCTCCATAGTAGCCCCTGCCACTGCCCTTTGCATGGTGAAGTGCCCCTCTGGACCAAATTAAGAAATAATAAGGACTGTAATTGTAGTGATGTTGCCCCTGCTGCAGTTATTCCTATAGCCAAGCTATCATTGAATTATATTATAAAATTATATAAAAAAAAATTATTATAAATTATAAATATTTATTATTATAAAAATCCTCCCTCGAACCTCAATCTGTGAACAACATTATTATCTTAAGTAGGGATATAAAAAAGTATCAATACACTTGAGTGTTGCTTTATCATGTTTTGTGATACTGATCTGATTCCCAAAAACCATGTATTAGTTTTTAATTTTTGGTTTGCAAGCAAAGATACATGGCAGGGGTTTATTTGTTGTTGTCTTTAAACTAGAGCTGCTTTGATGATAGACAAGTTGTCAACTGTTAATTCAACGAATTGCCAGCTAATTGGTTTGAGTAATTTTTTTTTGTGAAAAAAGCCAGAATTCTCTGATTACAGCTTTTAGACTGTGAATATTTTCTGTTTCCGGTGCACTAATATGACAGAAAACTGAATATCTCTGAGTTGTGGACAAAACCATATATTGAGGTTGTGATCTTGGCCTCTGGAAACACTCTTTGACATTTTGCATAAAGCTCACATGGTTTCTTAAAATTAAGGTTGTATGATGTCTCATTTGGGATTAGATGGTAAGTTAAGACAAAAAGCTGCTACATTTTGTCTTGCTTCTGTAATAACTGTGATGTAGCTGTTATTTTGACCCTTGCAATAAGTGTTAAGTTCAAAGAGTTCAGTTTCTTGATACTGTATTGGTTTATTTTGAAACCATTTTGCACTCAGTACCAAAGTAATTAAAGCATTCAAAACTGTCCACAAGTGTCAGTGTTTGGAGTAAAGCACAGCCTTCCCTGTAGCCATTTCCCATTTATCAAGACACTTTGATGCTCTATGATAAGTTCCATGGCCATAGTGAAGGCTGAAGGGGAAATTGTGCTCCCTGTCGTGATGGATTTTTGCATATTATGCTGTAGTACAGCTGTAAAGCACGTCTCAGAAATATGATTGTGTATGATGATGGAACCCTGAATTTTAGATTGTCATGTCTTATTGCCCACATGCTCTTTTCTTGAGGCCTAGTCTACATTATGTATTACATCTGGATTAGACTATGTGCTCTGTGAGCTGTCACAAATGCACACAACACTATCTTTTATTAAACAGTTGTGCCGCTAACCGTGCTCTACTTGTACTGTATGTATTGGGATAAGAGGTACAGGCATAATGTAAGATAACTCAAGGCAAGCATCAAAATATGAAAATGAAGACCAGCTTGTATTTTTTTAACCATTTCCTTATCTACTTTTACTGTATACTTGGTTCAACACATATTCAGCTGATGGAGTTGCATTTATCCAGTTGGTTTTTTTATTTTGTAAATATTTTTCACACATTTAGTCATTCCTTGTGCTGCTGTACAAAGGCAGAGAGCAGTACAGTAACTATAGAAACAATTTGAAAGGAAATGGTTTGAAGTTTTGAAGGCCAAACAGGAACACATATATAAGGAGTACAACATTAATTGTATGCCTTTTTCTGATAATTAACTATTGTCACTGAAAGTAAAATTAAAAAAAAAAAAGTTTAGAAATTGCAGTCTACGAATCTCAAGGGTGCAGGGAAACCCAGTATCCACCAGCAAAATATGTTCCTGTTTCTTGCTTTCTTGTCAATTTGAACTAATAAGCTACTTAGAAAAAATTTAATTGAGTAAATTTAAGTAAGCTATTTAAAGGTAACATAACCACATCAAATCACACAAATTACTCTGGAGTCAGAGGCTGCAGAGAGACGGCAGTTATACTGCTTCTCTACTAAGCTAATTAAGCTTGTTACCTTTTTGAAGGACTAGCTTCTCTGGTCTTACTTCTTTGCTTCTTATGATTAGATTAAGCTACTGCCTTATGTGGCAAAACAAACTCAATGACTAAGATGTTGTATAATCAAAATAGATTTTCCTGTCACACCAGCCTTGAGTAGTTAACCTCCGTTTTCCAATTTCTTGCAAATTTAATCCCCCTCCAACCACCACCACCAAATTTGATGTTTTATGGCATAATAAGTTTTATGTGGGACAGTTGTCAGAAAGTGAATTCAAATTTGACCAACTATGTAGTTACTGCGTTTTGGCCAAGTGACAACCTCCAACGCTGAGAAATGCTTCAAACGGAAGCAAAATGGGAACTGCCAAAAACTGCATTTAATCAATCGGCTACTTTAGGCTGGCTACAAAACAGAGTAAATTGCCACACACCATGTTAAATGCCCAGTTGTCCAGCAGAAATAAACATGTTTACAACCTGGTACAAAAAATGGTTAACCATTCACATTTTATTGGGGCTTAAAGTTACACATATGTTTGGGCGGCATCTCTTAAGTGACAGGCTGTCTGCAAGGCGTCGCTCTGTTAATCAGATCCACCCCTCAGTCCTTCAAAGCACCAACCTCTTGTCCAAATATCATACCTTCTGGCTCCATAAAACCCAAGATGGCAATGGTCAAAATGCCAAGCCCAGGCTTCAAAATGACAGTCTACATATCAATGGACGCCGTCACGGTAACTACATCCATTATTTTTACAGTGTGGCTTCATTGCACCAAATAAAGTCAACAAGTACCAAAGTTACATGATCAACTGCATTAATTTAGTGACTGTTGATTGTAGTTGAGATACCTAGACTGTGACAAGGTATCATTCACAAATAACAGCGACACAGACATAAGAGGCTGGCTGGCTGAAGCGATATCTTTTTTTACAAATAATACAATACTCATCAATCAGGCCACTACTGTACAATAACTGAGCCCATTTCAGTTGAAGTGATATAATGCATTCTGTGATCTCTGATTACACAGGGAAAATGCTCTGGGTGACTTAGCAGATTCATCATTCAACATTCAAATACCATCTCTTTGACTATAATCTCATCTCTTAAAAGCTTCCCTCTGCATGAATCCACAGTGGCTGAGAATATCCCAAAGATTCTGTATATAGAGATAATATGATAATATGCAGCAATTGGTGCTTTTTGTCTTAATGTACATCTGTTCATGTGTTGTGTAAACAGATTACTGCTCATATGTTGTATAGTATACATCTGTTGTGCATGCATATTGAGGCTGTAAATGTGTATGCCTCTGTGATTACAAACCAACTAAAGCATCTCCAGTAATATGTTATATATAAAGATTGTCATGCCCGTCATTTGCATCTATAGGTGTCAAAAGGGATTACAGAGATAGAGCAGAGGTGGATGATTTTCCTTTGCACCCACATTTTCTCATTTTGTATTTTACTGAACATTGGAATTGTGTGCATTTGCAAATTATTACATTTTATATGCTGATTTTGCCTTTCAGTACATTATACGGTTTGCCATTGACCAGCACTAATAAATAACACTTCAGCTTCTATCACAGCTCCTGATGTAGGACAGAATTATAAAAATCAAATGCCCTTAATTGAGAATAGCTTTAAATCTGAAGATCTTAATTATGTAATAATTATCTTTGGAGTGGAGCTGCAGTATTTGGGCCTCTAAGTGTTTAGGCTGCCCCATGCCTGCAAATTCAAATGGTCAGTGATGCAAACAAAAGCCAAAGCTAGATTATTAACAAGTGAAATATTAACATTACTTCTAGACTGATGACCAGCCGTTGTAATGATGTGGAAATCAAGATGTGTTAATGCTCTAAACATTCAGCACATAACTATAGATGCACTTAAAGGTCCCGTATTATGCAAATTATCAGGTTCATCCTTGCTTTGGGGTTTCTACTAGATCATGCTAACATGCTCTAATTTTCAAAAAAAGTGTAATTTCTCTCATATTGTCTTCACCCTCTGCCTGAATCAGTTTTAGCACCTGTCCCTTCAAGACCCCTCCTGAAGAAGCCCAGACTGCTCTGATTAGTCAGCGTTTGCCAGTCATCCACATCTGTTCTCTCTGCATCTTTGCGCCATCATTGCAGCTGGGGATCACTGTAGCATTAATGTAGCATCAGTTTCTACCTGTATTTAGTATAGTTGTGACATCACAATGTAACAGAAGTCCTGACAACTCGTTTAAAGTCAGAATTTTAAATATGAGCAGTGTGCATTCCTCTGTAGACTGAGCATTTTGATACTTTCACAGTATTTATATTGCACCTACACCTGCTTAAAAAAAACACATATGGAAGTATGACTTTTTACAATATGGGACCTTTAAATTACTCAATTATATGCAATTAGCTTTTTATTGGTATTTATGATGTTTTGGGACATTTTTGTTTTGATGCTGGTTAGTGTTAAGCTTGGTAGTAGCTTTAAACTGCAGGAATACTTAAGCCAGTCAGCAGAGATAGAAAAAAGTAAGAAATAAAAGAGTGAGGCTCAATGTGCAGCAAATCGGGCATTGCTTTTCGCTTGTCTTGCATATTGCCTCTGGAATCAGTATGCCGATGTTGGCTTTACAGATGGCAGTTCGCTCAGCCTCAGGCAACACACCATCTCAAGATGGATCATCAAGATGATTGACAAGTGTTGTAGAAGAACTTTACCTGCTGTGGAGTAAGAAGCTGAGACCAAAAAGGTATAGCATAGGTAGCAACTTCACTTCCACCAAGATACCACTGGGTAGATTAGAGCACTTTGTTTTTGGCTAAGAGTCACTGACAGTATTTCATACTTTTATTTGCAGCAAGAGGCAGTTGTTGACGCTACAATATTGCAGGAGGAATTTCCTGCCTCTACACGTTTCCGTTTTTTTTCCAGACAAGGATTCCTAAAGGGTGGAATAATAGCATGTGAAGCACTTTCCCTGGTTCTTCATCCAATTATTATCCACACGATTAATAATAGCAGGGTAGCTACTGTTTGTGGTGAATAGGAAGTTGATGGTTAATCCCCATTTTTAAAGGCCTAACAACTGCAACCAACTGAAACTTCTTCAATGTGCTTCTGTACCAGTTTATATAGCCTGCTCTTCCAAACCCTGCATAACCAAAAGTAATATCACTTGGAAAACTCAATATGCACAGAGTAAAGCTGGCAAACCATATGCTATAAAGATGCTGTTTGTGAGCAAATCCCAGCTTCACCCGCCAATGTGATGCTTCACGTCCATGTCCCATGTATGTCGGCTGAGCTATAACCAGTTCTTAAACTACTTTATTTGTTGTTTTTCCATTAAAAATACTTTTATAAAATCAGATCCATCTTTCAATTTCTCTCAGCAGGAAACTCAAATTAATGTGTCTGGCAGCTCAAATGTCACCCCTTACATTATTTGATCCCTGAGGAATTCACAGCCACTGATTAATTCTATTAGAACAATCTCCTTTGTTTTGGCATCAGTGAAGGCAACAGGGACAACATTTCAACCCTTCCAGACTGACTAATGGAATAAAGCAAAGTGACAGTTTTGGAGGGAAAGTCAGGTGGTGAAGCCCTCTGTAAAATGTACAACAGAGCAGCTACATACAGAATAAGATCTCAGTAAAAGTATGCAGATGAGTAGCTGGTGATGGTTTGAACTGCTGCAGATGTTCAGCCAGTGGGAAGTCTGTGATGTGCTTTTGATAAAAGATAAGAACCACAGTAGAGCATAGTAGTGGGTACATAAATCAAAAGACAGATAAATGATCTGAGATACTGCCAGTTCAGCAGATGACACTTGCTACTTGTTTAGACTGCACCACACCAGATACAATATTTTTAAAAGGTGGCATGTGGACTATTTGCATGCACTCTTACATTGCGTACACACTGGGCTCTGACCAAAAATCTGGGACAAAAAATGGATATTAAGCTGCTTCAAAGCACTGGCATTATATTTAAATTATGCTAATTAAATTAAACAAAGACCATTGCCAAGCAAACTCGATGGTTCCCACACACCTGTTCAGTTTGGATGGAACATTTGGTTATATCTGAGGCAATTTGGCTTCACGGGCATGTCTGTCAGTGGCATTTTTTCTGTATTTGCAAGCAGCAATTTTAATAACAGCAAATCTAAAGCAGACTCTGAAAGATGAGGACTATTGATATGATTATGATAAGTTGAGGTTAATGTTAGGGATGCACTGATTTATCTGCCTAACACTGGTATCAGCCAGTATTTGCCTTGTTGACTGCCACTGGCCTATTGGCAAAGAAGATTACATTCACTGATGGTGGTGGCTGATGTTTTTCTGTTGTGTCACATCATTTTTGTGCAGGCTAAAAAGCAGGGCTCAATGACTAATGCGAAAAATGAACAACAGAAAATGTGTTTAGGACGAACAGAGCTCTTCCCCTGGACCCCTTCAGGGCATATTGATGCAGTGAGCTCTATATTGACACGTCAGGGGACAGAGTATTGTTCCCTGATAATGCTACATTGTGAACAACAAATCATTGTCGAAATCAGCTGGAGAAGAGCAAGTTAACGTTAACTGCAGCAGATGGCAGGGCTATTCACTGAAGGCAGGGACTTGCTCTTGCAAATGCAGCGTTTTCATATAGAAAACATTTGTTTATTTTATTACGGACTTTTTCAATAATTACAGAATAGCATTTCTTGCTCATATCTTTATTTTTCTTCCAAAAGTATTCCAACCCAGGACTGACTGCGGATGCCTCAGTAAAATGAATCAATTATCCCCCATGTACATGGGCTTTTGGCAACTGTAGATCAGATTTCACTCTGCATGTATTGTTGGTATGACGTTATAGGATGCTGTGACTTACCTCTTGTGCTGAGTTACATTATGATGCGTTGAGGCTGGGCATGGGTGAATTACAATGTTAATCTTGTAAAATTTTACTTTTGGTGAGATACTTAAATAAATACAGTTATTTGAAGGAGAAATTTGTTGAAGTTTTCACACTAATATAAAATAGATATTAAAGAGGGAATTATTATATGTTGTAAAGTATGTAGTGAAAGCATTTTAAAAGTGATGAAAATGATGTTTCATATATAAATGAAGGTTATGTTTCAGGTTGTTTCAGAAATTTGGCTGAATGACTTTAAAACAGCTAAGCCTTTTTAATAATGGAGATTTCAAGGTGTAAGGTAAACTGTATTTTTGTTTCCTTGGTACAAAAAAAATAACAAAAACAAAATAAACAACAACAAAAACATTAATATCTGCAAATTTTAAACATTTCTTAGTTTCTCAATTAGTACATCCCTCATAAATGTAATATTCTCTGTCTATTATATTAATTTGTGCCAGTTAATAGTAAAGACTGGTGTTTACTGACCCCTGAAGTGCAAATAGAGCTGAGCAAAATTTGCATATACACGGCATTGGCGATGAATTACAAATGAAAGGAAAAAAAAAAAGGAATAATTGGAATGCTTCCGTTTTATCATTTCCATGCATCACAGCTCATATACCGAGCTTGCTTTCATTAAAAGAAGATGACATAAAGACAGCTAAT
This sequence comes from Plectropomus leopardus, assembly GCF_026936395.1. Taxonomy (NCBI): domain Eukaryota; kingdom Metazoa; phylum Chordata; class Actinopteri; order Perciformes; family Serranidae; genus Plectropomus; species Plectropomus leopardus. Next base: position 14,444,632 of record NC_142194.1, read on the forward strand.
AGACATAAACTCATAAACTCATATGCATCTCATGATTGCCTGGGTTTGTGCCAGTGTTTCTTGGAAGGACATGTAGAGAAACCAGCGGCATGAAAATATAAGATATTCTGTCTCTCAGCACACTGAATATGAGAGGATCAAAGTCATGGTGGAGTAGTGCTTTGAGTTATATCAGACAGCCAGAGTTCAGCCAGGGTAAGAGCCCTATTCATTTCTCCTATAGACAATGTTCGAGTGGCCCTGTAGAGCATTCCTCCAACATCCGCCATAGAATCAAGCAAGTACAGACTGATTTGCTGCTGCATATACAATAATTTCAGCATCTGTGAGCATGGCTGCGTAGTATATGCACATGCTTCACCAATCATTGTCTCTCTATCTGCCCTGGCAATATCATTCCTCAGGGAAGCTGCTTGACTCGCAGAAGCAGATCCTTCTTGCCTTCTTTGCAGAATCCCCTCAGCAGTACATTCATACAGGGATGCCTTAAGTGAAGGCGCACATAAAATGTGGTTGAATATGTCATCATTAATTATATCTCCAACAGTGGGATTCCTTTCTGCAGCAGCAGTGCAGTAGATACTGTAGCTTAGGAAATAAGTGGAAAGCTAAGTAGCAATAATGTTGGCTATATTTTAGATTTGATGCAGTCCCACAGCTAATCAGCCCTATTCATACAAGGGTGGAGTCTTTCAACACGTAATAATTTTTGTGCATATTCCCATAGTGGAGTTTTAGTGGACTGGAGTATATCCACTTTACTGGGAGAAAGGCAGTGAAACACAAAGCCAAACATCAAAGAGTCACACAGAAAGGCAGTGTAGAGTCTCCAGTGAATTGCTGGTCAGAAATGTGAAAAGAAACTCACCCAGACTTGCCATCCTAACACAAGCTGCCATGTTGCCCTTCAGTTTAGATTTATAATGTAATTATGATGTTGCAAAAATTGAAACCCAAAGACATTAACAACTAATCATAATTGCAAGTAATTGACTGCCTCAGGACAAACTTTATGGAAGAAATGTCTTATTAATTTGTGGGTTTGCTTTCCTTTGGAGGAAAATTTATTTTTTTTAACTGATTGGGTCTTGTTTTCATTTTTTAGCCATTATTCCAATCTCATATTATTATGTTTTACTCAAATTTTCTCTGAAGTAAAAAAAAAAAAAAAAAGTTATATCGGTCATTAGGATTGTTCCAAATACCGGAATTTGGGCATCAAAGCTTCATATAACATTTCTGCAAACAATCAGAGACTCACTGGGGGTGGGAATCTTTAAAACTGTCATAAAATGTGCAATAATCACCAAATCTATTATTAATATTAAATTTGCATCTAGATGTAAACCTATAGAGAAATAAACAATGGTAAATAATGCATTTTTAATTAATAAATCGAGCAGTAACTTCAAGGATTTTCCTTTGTATGGAACAGACAACCGCTACCAAATGCATGCATATTATATTTCCTTATAGCTAAATAAATTTGTAATATTTTGAAATTATTTCAGATGTTTGATTTTTTGTGATCTTTCTAGCATATTGGTTAGCCTGCCCTTAGTGGTCAAATTACTGACTTAGATGAGGGTGAGTCTGAGTCACAAAACTATCACCTGCCTAAGTTTAAATGTCCTTCTTTCCCATATTATGCTCATTTTCAGGTTCATACTTGTGGTTGGGGTGTCTACTAGAACATGTTTACATGTTTTAAGGTTTAAAAATACTTCTGCCTGAAACAGTCTGTTTAAGTGCTTGTCTCTATGTCCCCTTGCCAAAAAAATTCAGTCTACTCTGATTAGTTGGGGTTTTTCTGGGTCTTCCACATCTGCGCTCTAGATCTCTATGCTGTCATTGCAGCTGGAGAATGACTGTTAACAGCACTGTAGCAGCACTTTCTACCTTTTTATAGTATGGTTGTGAAATCAAAAGTTCATGGATGTCCTGTCTGCTTGTTTAACGGCAAACATTTCTAAAAAACAGTCTATGTGCAGTTCTCTGTTGACTGAGAATTTGAATACTCTCACTGTATTTATAAAGTACAATAACTGCTTTATAACACGAATGACGAATGGCAATGGTACTTTTTACAAAACAGGACCTTTAAGTTCACTGGTCTTCACAATTTAGAAAAAGAGAATAATGATCTGAGAATGATCTAAGAAATATAGATGGTTTTACTATATTTCTGAAACAATATTTATCAGACTCTAATTACTTTATTTATGAATGTGTTTATTTGATAGAACACAGCATTTCTATTGTAATGTTAAACCATGTTTGCCTAACGGCTTCTTTTGTTATTTGGTGTTTCACTGATGTGAAGGATGGTTATTAAAAATGCACATGCTTGCAGACTGAATAACCTGCTTTTCATCTGTGCAGGGAACCTTTAAAATTATTCTACAATTAAAATGAGCCCACATTAATTTTGCATATCAACACTTTTCATTCAACAGAAAAGGGTTGTTACCAATGACACCCCGAAGCCGCTCGTTTTTTGATCATAAAGATTAATTTCTAGACAAAGTGATCTCTGCCTTCAAATGGTGCTTTCAGGTGAGTCTCAATAATAATCAGCAGGCAGCAGCAACTTCCTGTGCATGACACAAGGCAAAATTCAAAAACTCCCAATCTAATTGAGACCCAAAATGTGGTAAATTAAAAAGAAAAACTGTGCATTTTAAGTTAAAAGTTAGTATTTTCCAAAGTCTGAAGATGAGACATCCCATTGATCTTCACCCTCTGTAACTCCAGCCTGTTTGTCAAGATGTTCAGAGTTTTTGACAACTGCTACAATCCTGCATCGATGCCTGCCGCACATCAAACACTATACTCAACAATGAGCAGACTGCTTAAGATTCAACTAATGTTTATCCAGGGATCTGAAACATGCATTCTAATCATATCTTGTTGGAAGAGATGAGCCCTCTGAACGATCAGAAGTTAAAGTCTTGAACTGGCAGGTCTTTTTCTACGTATTCAAAGTGATATGAAGCACTCTTTCACTGGATGTAACACGGCAAAGATGTGATAAACAACATTTTATGAGCTCATAACTTAAAATTACCCAAATATATCATTTGGAATATGCAAAAGACAACTTATATACATTGTGGAATAACATATATTGTAACTGAATAAAAGTGTAATATAAAGTAAATCAAAAAGTTACAGCACAACACTAGAAAAACTATTATTTTGCTTTGTGCACAACCACAGCAAACTTTTGGCCTTGTGACCTTTAACAAGCTGTGTATTGCTTTGATTTTCGGACAAAAAACGACCCCCAACAGATTCAAGCTAACACTGACACACAGACAGATAATAATGAACACAGACAGGCGCGACCACAAAAAGATGCTCACAGCAAGAGACAAACTGAGACCGACGTGTGCAGACGAACAGACTGAAAACAACCCACGCAGGCAGACACAGACTGAGACTGCGGGACAGCCAGTGGAGACAAAGGATGGACTATCTGTCAAGAAACAACGGAAGTGACTCTTAGAAAAGTGTTCATAATGCCACTAGATGCATTACTTTCCCCTGCACCTTCAAAAAACTGTGATCCCGTAAAAAAGTCTTCTGAAAGATTATGAAAAGTTGCACGCTTGTTGCCACATCTCTCACATAAAAGCAATGCCGTCACTTGCTGATGCTGTTCATATAGCCTTTTAGAAGCTGCAGCTCCGTTCCACCACCTGCAGTCTCTGAGTCTATGTTTCTCTATAGGGAAAGTTATTGATAGTTACTCCAAACTCCCTGCTGTGCTGCGAATCTGCTTCCTAGCGGAGAGTGACAAGGTTAAAGCTTAGATGACAAAAATCAGTGCTGTTCATATTTGACATTCACATAATAACCAATTCCCACGTGAGCTGACTGAACCGAACATTTCAAATTTTCAAAGTTCAAAAATGAAAGAATGGAGTCGTGAGCTTTGTCTTGATTGATGATTACAAGGTCCAAGCAAGATGAGTTTCTGCACCTTTACAAAACTACGTTCGTGAAAAATGTTCACATGCGTTATATATCTTACATGTCCAAAAATTACATGTGGCTATATGTGAATTTATCACCTGTTAAATGTGTTTTTTATGTGAAGGTATACACCATGCAGCAGTTGAAAGCCATCCACTGGGGAGCAGTTATGGGTGATTTGGGACAGGCTATGTTCTGCCCCATCCCCAGTAGGAAGTGTTGGCATTGGACGTTTATGCAAACCACGAACAATTTACATTCATATGTTTGATACATAGCATATCAACATTTTCAAATTGACATAGCTGTGATTACATGTATATGAGTTCACTTTGACCAAACATATAATAGTCAGGAATGGAACCACAGCAAAGTTATGGTTTTATCTTGTGTGTATTGCAAGATGGTATGGTTTAAGACATACTGTATTCTTGTGAAACTGGTAGAAAGTGGGTTTACATGTCTTGGGTGCAGCTAAGTATACTACAAAGAGAAACAGGAGAAAAGATATTACATCTCACAACATCAATCTTTTCAGCAATATAGTACGTGCTCCTCAATCAAAAGCAGGTGATTCAGATTAGTGGCAATATATTAAGAAAAAAGATAAAAGTGATTTGTTATTGTGTGGTATCACAGCTATCTGTGCACAGCAGGAAGGACATCCTGCAGGAGATGGGCTTCTGCCTGTACTTTTAATGCTACAGAGCTTATAATGTAATGTGGAGCAAAGGTGCTCAAATGTTCCCTCAGTGAGAGATAAGTCCTGCAGTGTATAAATTGATAAACGCCTTTATCAAGCTGGCACTCAACTGTTTAGCTGTGATTCCTGTTCAGGATTAGTACAGTTTCTCATCCGGCGGCAGTGACTGAAAATTATACTGTAGATACAAAGGAAGTGGGTTAGGTGGGAGTCACTGCTTTCCAACCAACTCTCAATCCCCACCTGCTTGTCGAAGATAGTGGCGAACATATAGAACTCTAAAGTGAAAATGAAATTTAAGAACTTACCTGTACTTGCAATCAGAAGACAGTAAAGGGATTTAATATGTAAAGAAGTCATTTCATCACAATACAATATTATACTGATTCTTTGGACAGGGATGTGGTACATATATATTGATTAGAGTTGTTCCTATACTGATTCACGTGTGCAAGTCTATGCACCAATCCAATACCACGCAATTTATTAATATACTTTAAAATAGTATAAAACAGGGGTTTCCTGGAAGTTAATTCTTCTTCACTGCTTTTAAAAAAGTAGCCTACATAGTAAGTTGCACTGTGCGGTCACTCGCAACTACTGTTTTACTAGAGCTGCGAAGAAAATTGAATTCTGGTTTTTGTGAAGATGTTTGCAAAATTTCAGCAATATGGCAAATCCCGCCAGTTCAAGGTTTAACTTGAGCCATGCTATACAATGACAGCAATCATTTTAAGTTTAGTTGTATACAGCCGTTATTATTATTATTTTTTTTTAATATACTGTGGTTTTGGATCGTAACTGGTATTGGCTTATAACATAAGGTTTTGAGAAGGAAAAAAGAGTCATGGAACATCTCTACTGCTTATCACAAAGTCTGCCATGATTCAGTTTCCACAAATAAATAAAACTGACACTAGAACATTTATCAAGAGTATATAATTTGCCTTAATAATAACTGCCAGGGATCATAGTAAAAACAATTGTTTATGCTAGCCACCATTGTTATCTTATGCACTTTAATACTGCATACTCATACTCATAGCTTAACAAATTACATGTACTATCTATCTATAGTTGTTACCCACTGGTGGTGTAAGTCAATGCATCTCCCAACTGAACAGCACTGTTAAATTTAAATGTGCGTAATGTTTTTTTGTTGTTGAAACAGAGTAGCGATTATTGCTGTAGCGGGAGCAACAAGTTTTTGAGTGAGTTGTGAGTTGCTCAGCCAGATTTGTAATATTTATCTTACTATCTTACTGTACCATGTGACCACTGCTTACATATACTGTCTTCTCTCTGAAATCTGAAATATTTCAGTTCTACTGATTTATACCAGAGAGGCGAGTGAATATTCTCATCTTTTTTTTCTTGGTTGCTTGCCAATATCTGCCTGGATGGTGACACAGACGTGCCATAGGGGTTTCAAAATACATGTTTGCATTTTATGTAGCAGATACTGTACTTTGAAATTTTACAATTCTGTGCTTAATGTGTAGTTAGGCATAGGCACAAAAAGGTCTTGGTAAGGCTTAGGTAAAGATCATATTTTGGCTTAAAATACCCAGTTTTTGGGTCACAATCTTGACAGGAAAAGCAGCGATGCCTCAGTATAAAACAACCACTGTCTGTAGCACTATCCCGCTAAGGGGTTGCTTCAAAACACCTACAATTGGAGCCTAAAAAGAAGATGTAAATGCAGTAATGACTTGCTGTTTATTGATTGTTGGTCTTGATGATGGTCTGCAGCTTGCAAGTCATCTCGTCTAGGTGACACACCATCCGCTGTCCCCTTCACCTCCTGATGACAAAGTCAGCTTTTATGTTACATCACTTTGGAAATATGATACATGTGAAACATGCAAATGTAATGTGCGACAGAAATGTAAAACGCCAACATTTTCTTGGGTCGGGCTGTATGGATCACTGTTTTCACTTTGCATCGATGATATTGGATCGTTGATTATTGACTCATTAATACAATGACCCAGATTGACCCAGATCCCAAATTTCTGTAAAGTAGTGTCTTACCGTCTGTTGTGCAACTATAACAGTGACACAATTATAAAAACTGTCTGATCAACAGTATTTACATTCACCTTAGATCAGGCTACAAGATCTGAGCTTGTGAGGTCACTTTGTCATCAGTATTCTTTGCTGCTCTTGGCCTCTGACAACCTCCGTCCTGCAAATTACAACCTCTGATGCTTCAAAGAGCACCGTGACAAGACCCCCACTGACTCTGACCAACTGCCAGTGTTTCTAGTCTTGGACTGACACTTTAAATGAAATAACCATTGAACAAAGTAGAGAGGAGGCCATTTTTGTCTGTGCACAGGCATCTGTACCCGCTGAGTGTGAGACAACAAAGAGCCATAGGGGGCCTTCTCGGGTGACGATGGGGGTTTTGGTGGTGTGGGGGAGTGAGAAATGTCACGTCTGTGATTGTCTCTGATGTTTTATGCCAGAGATCCAGCCTTCACATCTTTGAGTGCCGTCAGCGGATGAGACGCCTCTGGTTGTGTGTTTCCGCTGTGTTCAGTTCACAGTAGCAAAGTGTAGTGTGTGTGTTTCACTGTAGAGACAACAATGGTTGACAGATTTACAGGAGATTGGTTTAGAGCGGAAAGCACTATTTGTGGACCTGCAACACTGTTGCATCTAAAAATAAAGACTCTCATAGTTGGGCCAAACACTGTAATCAAGTGACTGACCTTTAGACATACAACAGCTCTGTTTCCTTTCAAACACGAGTATTTTATGTCATTTTTTGCTGTAAAGTGATCATTTTTTGGTCTTGAATATGTTTCCAGTGGGTTGTTTGGTCCTAGCAAATGTGCATTATATGTTTTCCACTTATCACTTTGTGGGAAGTATATCAGCAGGATATTTACACCACACACTGTCAAGAGCAAATTCAATCTGCAGCCAACTGATTGAGCAATTTGCTCAGCAATTGAGCACAATAGGCCATCAATGTGCAGGAATACTAATGTATATCAGAGACCCAGGAGTAACAAGCAGTAACAAGGAAAAGAAAGTTGCAGTGAGAAGTTGTATTTTAGCCCTAATGATACAGTTGGTTTGCATACACTGCCGAAAGGGCACCCAGGGCACCATTTTCCCGATAACTAATGTTTGCCATGCTTAGCTGTAATGCTTTGTTTTGATTGTTGTTTTTACAAAACTCTATGTACCCTGAATGACATGAAACCAAAACCAGTGTTTAACTTTGTTTTTATTTATGAGTTTCAAACAGTTTTGATTTATTTATTTTTGACACTTGACAAATTTGATACCCAAAACTAGGCAGTAGCAAAAGAGGCAGACCAGAATAAAAAGAGCATTAAAACATGAAACTATATGAAACTGCTCACAACAAGTTCTGTAGATTATTTTAAATAACTGGGTCATGACTTCTGGGAAGAGACATTGCTGTTGAATTTTTCAAATGTATTATTTTGGCGCTTGGAGCGCTACAAGTTGAGTGCCATCTAGTTCTGTTATCTTTCGGAGAAGGCTGACATCTCTATGGCCGATATGTACAACATGCGGCATCTCACACCAAAACAGTCTAGACTGATAAATAGCACTTCAGAAGGGAAAACATAATATGCAGTGAAATCCTTTTCCTTACCTCCCTTGTTTTCATTGAGATTCTAGTTCTTGTTTAGAAATACTTCATATTTTTTATGAAATATTATATTTAATGTACAATGCTGTCTTCCCTTTTCCACATTCATGTTTACCATTGCCAAGAGGAGTGCAAAGAGTAATTTGTTTTCATTTGTCTTGCTGTAAACATTTCTGAGACTTTGATTTATTCTTTAAAAATGAATTTCAGTAAAATTCAAACTGATGTTCTTTGGGCATTATCTCATATATATTCCACCACAGTAACCAATCTTCCACAATTGAGACATGAAGTCATTTAGAAGTTTTGAGAGTGAACTGTTCCACTGAGAAGCACTGAATCCCTTAATTAAAAGTGCAACTGCTTCTTAGAAAATATGCTATTTGTTTTACATACAGTTTGTTTCCATAAAACACAATTAAATTGTCATGGCGAATGCTACTATACTCTTTGATATCTTTGCATTTCTGTCTTTTCTTCACATAATCAATCCTTGCAGACTAACTTAACCCTCCTGCCACACCTGTCACTATCAAGCTTCCCACCTCGGTTCATCACTTGGCCCTCAGTTTGCATCAGTGTATAGTCAACAGCTATCTATCACTTGTAATGGATGGCATATTCTACTATCACTTTGCTTAGAGCGACAGTTCATCCCCGAATCAAAATTATATCTTTTTCCTCTTATCTGTAGTGCTATGTATCAATCCAGATTGTTTTGGCGAGAGTTTCTGAGTATTAGCTTCCTTCTTTTGAGTATAATACAACTAGATGGCAGAAGGAAGCATGCGTTGACTTATGAACAAACACGCTCATGACAGCCCGAGATATAAACATTCATAGCATCATCAGCTGAGCTGAAATGTTTGCGAGTGTAGTTGGATTGAGAGAAAACAGTTCCTTCATGAAGCAGGCTACAACAAGGTTTGTGGATTATCTTGAGCAGCCACGTCATGATTCCTGAAAAGCGACATTGCTATTAAGTTTTTCAAATGTATTTATTTGGTGCTTGGAGGACTACAAGGTTCCAGGACAGCATGCCAAATATTGCTTGTTACATGCATAGTGTTCTTTCAAAATAAACCTTTTCAAAAAACACATACAACACCTTGCTTACATGATTTTTTTCCTTGTGCAACAAAAGCACATGATTAGGTTTAGAAAAAAAACAGAATTTGGCTCAACATTCACAAGGGAAGTCTGGTGTTTGTTGGACACGTCCATTCCTGCCTTCCCTTATTGGGACCTTTCACCTCTTTATATTATGTTGTTATCATATTGTCTCGAAAGGTGCCTTTTTTTTGCGTCTTACGCAGACATTATTGACATAGTGGTGGTATTTGATGAGTTGTGAATTAAAACAGGCTTCTCCAACACTCAGCAATTCACATCAAAACAATCAAGAGTGATGCATAGCTCTACAGGTAAGAATGAAAATATGTATTTTTGATTTTGGGATGAACTGTCTCTTTAAAAATGCAGTTACGCATCTTACATATGTGTCATAATGGAGGGCAAATTTGTTTGACCTGCATTCGAATAATGTTTAGGAAAGCAATTACATCCCTTTCCATCTGGGCATCTGAATTTGTGTCCTCAGTCTGAGGAAAGTCAGACACAAAACACAGCTGGCTTTTTTACTCACAGTGCAGCGTCCAGTGGGAGGGTAAAGGATTTTGATATGAATGCTGAGTGGAAAAAACAAGAAACAGGACATCAAGCACTCAAACAGTGGGACTTAAAATAGGTTATTGGGCGTAAACACACCCTCCGAAAGAATGAATAATGTAAAATAGGATGGTAAATTGTCAAAAGAAACTCCTCTCGGATCTGGGGTTACTGCGATCTGCTTAGCAAAACTGACTTTCTTCTCATTAACAGTTCAAGGCAGACTACCTATTCATGAGCTCCCATTAATTTTCTGCATGGGCTTCGGCTCTTTCATTCCTCTTGTATTAGCCCTGTTTTCAGATGGACAAGAAATGAGAGAGAATCATTTTTGCATGAGGCCTGACCTACATGACAGGAGAGGAGAGCTAAACTAGGTTATGCTTTGATGCAGAGGAATACTGGCTCGCCTCCACATTATTGTATTATTAAACTGTTCCGAGCATCTGCTGAAGTGACCAGTGACATTCGAGTGCAAGGTGATGCTGTTGCCAGACATGTGTGCGCATAAATATGGGACAAGCTGAAAGCAGTTTACAGCTGTATCTTGTATCAGTAACAGAAAGAAGAGTAGAAGTTGCAAGAGAAATGATGTAGAGGGGAAAACTGTGAAACTACAGTTTGATCACGCTGTTGTAAAATAGTCCAGCTCTTATAAACTCTATGAATATAAAGACATAACAGATTGTAGAAAAACAAACATCCTTATGTGAGGAAATCTCAAGATGCCAAATACAGTATTTTGTTTCACTCCAAAAACAGATATGAAACAACAATATTTTTTGGAAAGAAATTATTCAACGTCTTTAGTAAAAGGAGCCAGAGCCAGTGGGTTGTAATTGTTGCAGAATTAACTTGACATTAATTTGGGTGGCCATGAGTCGAGGGCAGGTGGAAAGACAAAAAATAATCATCTGCGCTCTGGCCTGCTCCCATACCCCACCATCACTCTCTATCAAATTAAAAGGCCAGAGTCTGTGTCCTCTCTCCAGAGTGTCATCCCCTCTTGTCAAAACCTAACAAGTAATTTGCTGAAGGTTATTGTTATTGTATGACATTTAATCCAAGTCATGATATTAGCATCATTTCCTGACCAGCCTTCTTAACCTCCAGTCACCTTTAATTGGTCAGAGCTTTTTAATGCCCATGTTTCACATTGGGCTAAGTGTCTTTCCCGTAATTGTTATGGCTGCTGAACACTGCTGCTAGACATTTTATAGATGGACACTTACTGTAAGTAACTATAGATAGGAAGTGTTTTCCACAAGAGTATGCAATGTCTGGCTGGATGAAATTAGTAGCTATTTAAGTGGGTATAGAGAATATGGAGGGATTTTTTTTTTTTTTTTTAGAAACTGCTCTAAATATGTCACATAACAAGACCTAAATTTAATGCCAGACTCTTTATACTACCCAAGTAAGAAAAGTAGTTAATGACCTCGAGATTCGATTTACCTGACTAAAATGTTGTAATTATATTCACAGAAGCCAATTAACTGTGTGTGGAGTGTTTTTCTAATAAAAGACAATCTTTCATTTTTATTTCAAGTTCTCATAACACAGGAAGCTCATGTTCCTCTGAGCTACAGTGATGGCTTCAGAGGGTAAAAACAGCCACAGTGTCAGATATTACATCAGAGATGAAATAAACTTTGCACAGTTAAAATTCAGCTAAAATTTGAATTCTTTGTTTAGGGTTATAAACTATCGCTGTGTTTTTTAGAAGCTCTGTTTTATAACAAGAGTGGAAATGAAAAGCCTGGCACCATAAGATGATTCTGCTGATCTAATGTATTAAAATACATATATGTTTTGGTTTTTTTTCCTATTTTTGTGCATGTGAGGATATTCTTCTCCAGTGATTTGATGTTGATGTTGATGTTAGCTGTTCAGCATAAGTAACCATGGTGATATATGCCGTTACCGTGCTAACCAGAAATCCTGCTTCATAGCACAGACTGCGGGTGCTGAATAATCCGCAGAGGTCTTCCCCAAAAAGTCCCAATCTCATTAGAAATCAATATCTCTCCAACACCCCTTGGTTAACTCAGAGGGATTGTGAGCTGGTAACTTTAACTCCTCTTGTTTCTCTGAAAAGGTAAGATCCAGTCGTTTGATTACTAGGGCCCTAGTAAAGAGAGAGAGAGACAGAAACAGTGTTTACACTTTTCAAAACTCATATCAGAGAACACTTGCTAAAATATTTGTAATGCAGACTGTGACAGGATGGAGGCTAAAAGGAAAGGCTGAAGAGGGGTATAGGAGGTAGGAAGGGATTTTATTTTGGTGTGCAAAATGTTCTTAATAAATAACAAAATGTTGTAAATAATTAACAATGTTAAAAGTGAGAAGTTTGGACTCATATTTTACAACTGAAATAACATCAGAAAAGTACAGAAAAAAAAGGTACCAGTGGTATTCCAGGTACCAGTGCCTAATCCTGTGCTTATTACCATCTATTTATCAGTGGTTGCACGATTCTTGAAAAGTAGTTTTGGTTAGGGTGCACAAAACAGCAGCACACAGGCACAAAAACAAGCCATCAAGTGTGCAACCATCAGGGTTCTCCTCTTGTGGGGCAGATGTGTGATCACTGACAGATATATGGACCCTGAAGCACCTTGCTGTGTGCGAGCTGTGTGCTCCTGTCTCCTCTTGGTAATGGTGTCTTGGAGATGTGTTAACCCTTGGCGGCATGTGTTTCGTCAGGTGTGGCGGTTGGCAGCCAAGCTGTCAGGACACAACATGTCTGTTGAGAAGAGTGATTAGTTCATGTATGCCATAGCCACTTGGATGGTGGTAGATCACAGAACCTACTGAAAAATTGGCAAAGAAATTAACTTTTCATGCCACAGTACCTGTTAACTTCTATAAAATTAGTGTCCAGACATGAATCTCAGGGAGAGGGCTAGGGAGAGGATGGCTAGCCCAGTGAATGGAAAGGTGGTCTATTTTCTAGTTTTCATTGGAAACGTGTATATGTAGGCCGCTCTCACAAAAAAAGTCAACAAAGTCCGTGTAGGGTTGCAACTGTGTGGTATTTTTACGTTACAAAAACAGTCTCTATTATATCTATAATATTGCGGTGTCATGGCACTACAGAATTTCATTATTATCAATTACAGTGATCTGTAACTAAATGAAAACAAAATGGTTAATTTGTTGAGCAAACAATTTATTATTATCATTTAAACCATAACCACCAACTTCAAACCATTTTTATTAATGAAAGTATGTCTAAAAAGTCTCCCTTTTGAAAATACATTAAGATTCTCTTTCTGGTTGCATTTTTGTTTTTTAAAAACCTTAGATAAGCGTATATAAGATAACACATTTTTAATACCATGGTGTACCTTGAAACTGATATATCGCTGCAGCCTTAAGTCTGTATAATGTATGAGAAGGACAAAATTCTTGTAGTGTGGGCAGGAGGGGTGGTGCATTCATCAAACAACTGATTTTAGATGTTAACTTCTTTTAATAACTGTAGTATCTAATATGTGAAGCATACTACGCTAGTAACATATGTGACATGATGTATGTTTTGTATGTCAGGTTTGTCAGGTTTGTTCCATCTGTCACCAGACAGATGAGTGATAGTACCAACCTAACCAATTAGATTTGTTGCCTTAACCTAACCACAGAGTTCAAGTATAATGGCCACTGTTTAATAACATTAGATGCGTTTATAAAACTGCAACCGTTTGGAGCGTAATATATGTTGTTTTGCATCTGTCATTTAGGTATGAGAGAGCGTTTGTCTTTTTCTTTTCCTCTCCTCTTCATCCTGCTTCATTCAATTTCCTTAATAACACAAATGAAAGCAGCATTGTGAAATACTGCCTGAAAGTAAATTGTTTGGCAGGACGTTCAAGGCAATAATGGTGACATTCATATTGCAAGCATTAATGTTCTTTTCTGATTTAATGCTCCCATTTTCCAGAAAATAGGAACAAAAGACGTAGCACTCAGTGCAGAAATACTACATACTAACATTATGATATAAAAAAGTATAATTGCTTTCTTTGCACCAAATATGTCACTTGCATTCAAGCAAATCAAAAACCTCACCGTCCCCCCACTTAACACCTACACCTCCATTATCTTCCCACTAACAGACATAAAAATTGAATGAAATCGGATGTGACTACTTAGATTGAGGTCATACTACTCATATACTTTATATACTGTAGGATCGTATGTGGTGGTGAAAATGTCAGCTTTAAAATGTTTTTCTTTCTGTCCACTCTGAGTCACATAAAAAGAGAAAAAAACCTTGACTCAGGCCACTTTTTCCTGCAGTGTTACAGTTTTATTTTCTAAAGTGTTAAACATAAATAATTCAGAATGAAGACATGACTACAGCTAGCAGCCTTGTGTAGGCTTTAAGACTACTACACATCTTCGCCTAGGCTGTAGTTTTGGCTAGATTGAGTCATAAAACATTAAACTTCCACCTGCAGAGAATTTTTCACATAATAGTCTATAGTCTGTATATTCTCAGTACTCAGCCATGTTTGTCCTCCATGTTTAGCACATGTCCTTTAGCGTCTTTCACACTGAAACAGTAATAACATCTATATTGTACACTTTGTATAGATATTACATTAAGTGTTAACTTCTGTCAACCTTGTGTATATTGTCATGAATGAATCTGGCATTGTAATAATGAGGACATCTGCGGGGTGTAAAGGGTTCACCGTAGAGCTCTTGAAGCTCCCACCGACAGCAGATGTAACACATGCACAGTGGCTCAACAGACTCTTTGCTTCCCTGCACATTAAACATCCCTCCATAAATGTTGAGCCAGATTGTGTTTTCTCCATCTTCCCATCTCTGTATTTGCCAACTAGCTTGCAAATATCCTTTATGTAAACAGCAGCAGTCACTTCAACATTTCATTTTTCTCAGAGGGGTGGTCAGCTGCAGTCTGGCCTCAGGATGTCACAGGGGGATTTTTCTGCTTCACATGGCGGCAATTTCTAATGTTGTCAAGCCACATTTTTTTTTCTTTTTGTTTTGTTTTCTCTCTTTTTTTTTTTTTTTTACCATTAATTAGCCAGCAATTGACCCCAGCTTCTCTCTGACACAATTCTCTGACCTGAAAAGCAAGGCAGGAAAAAAGGGTTCAGGTCAAGAAGTCATTGGTGTGTTCAGTTGTTGATGCAGCTCCCCTGCTGTGCTGGAAACATGTTGGCAACCTTTGTGCTGTCATCCAAAACTGACTAAAAAAACTTAATTCCTACTAATTCTCTAGATAGTTGTTCAGAATAATATCTTCCTTTCTGTCTTTCATTCTTTATTTTATTAGCACCAACATAAACGAAGGCAACTCCTCCTGGGGCCCACACAAATACAGTCATACACATCTTTACACAGTATCATATATAAACCCAACAAACAAAATGCATCATTTTGTCAATTTAGCATTAAAAACAGAGAGAATCAAAATTGTCATCCTTTTAACAAAAAATAAGCCAAACACAAAATTATAATGAATCAAAATTCCCAAGTATTTGTAGCAGACATCCTTTTCTGATCTCACCACAAATAAATAGTAATTCTTAGTAATAAATCCTTGTCTGATTGATCTTGAATTATATATTAATCCATTATGAGTTATTACAAATTTATTTCCAGCTAACCAACCAACAATGAAAAAAAAAAAACATATATAATTTTCTTCCAAGTGAGATTTCTATTTATAATGATAATGTAAATTCATTTTTGAAATTCTCATTCATTTCATTTTTGAACTAGAAAATTGTACAAATTTTTGCATGTTCTATAAACAGATATTACTTACTGAACTAGGATTGGGCGATTTGGAGAAAATCAAATATAACTATACCCTCAGTATGGACATTGCAACGACATTTGCAGGGTTGACTATTGGCTCGCAAAATATTTACAAGTCTGGCAAGTTCAGAAAATTAAAGCACTTTATCTATTTCACTTTTACATATGCTCTACAGATGATGTAATTTAAAAAAGGATTCTGTACATAGAATTTTAATTAAAAGTCATAATCTGACAGATATCCTGTGAATGAAGAAGTTTTTCATTTTTCAACTCAAAGCATTGTTAGGCCTCAGATGACAGGAAACATGCCCCTGGACAAAGGCAATGGTGACACCTTTGAATAAACAATTGTCTGCAATTGCCATGAGCCCTCTTGTGAGGAAAATGACATTTCAGCTTCTTTCCACCTCTGAATGAAAAAATCTCATTGCAGTACAAACACTTTGTGTTATTCTGATGTTGTTTTGGTTTTAAAATGCAGCTTTGAGTTGCAGGTTTAAAGTTTGTGCTATAGCCTTCAACCTGATGTTTCAATAGGAATACCAAGTAAATGTTTCCTTGCATTTCTTTTCATTGGATTGTGAAAACATAATAATGTCCATTACATTGAATGTCAGGAAGATCAGAGGTGATTTTCTGGTCAGCATTAATAATATTATTACTGTACACTGAGACTGATCCCATTATGACTCCTTGACCCCCTTTATACTTGATCACTTTTACGTGTCTTCGGTAGATCTGTTGGCGATTGGATGTGTGTGTGTTCTGTGTATACACAGACCTAAACAAGTCACTAAGTGGTCAGTAAAATTAGTCTCTCTTTTAGTCCATCCAGGGGTGTCATCCATGTATTTATGCATAGTTTTTGGCTTGCTAGCTAAACTGACATTGTTGCAATAGCATTGCTAAAGTGGATATTCCTCTTCTTTTACCAGTTAACAGCTTTAGATGCAACACCATTATCTTTTCTACTGACGTGGTCCTTAGGCTAGCTTTCACTTTGCTTGGAAAAGCTAAGACGTGTTGCAATAACATTTGTGAACTGGCTAAATGTGGCATAAACAAAGTGCATTCAGTCCCTTCAGGATTTTATGTGGATACAAAACACCTGCAATGACAGTAAATGACAGTATTGAGTTTTTGTGTGATGCCATTCAGCCTGGTATAATTAAAGAGACTGAATTAATATGTCAGCAAAACACTTTTTGCTATGTTAAGATTTAGGCAAGTGGAAAAGGGTTGCATAGACTTTCTGGTCTTTATTTTTATTGAACAGAGTAGTAAAATATCATCACAATCTGATAATACCTGTAAATGTAATTTTATCAGCTGTTGGCTGATAAATGTTCTTCCTCTACTGCATTAATCCCTCTTTTTAAAATATTTCACTTACGTCAGCAGTCAACAGTGAAAGTGTGATGCTATGGCTGTGGAGATGTTGCTGAACATAACTTCTCCAACTTTGTACTATTTAAAATGTGTACAATTTTATTTATTGTAAAGTTGTATGTATCTTATTTATTGGCCTCACTTTGCCCTGCTCTCGCTCTGTTTATAATGAGACTGCTGCGAGAATGTGAGCTTCATGCCAGGGACTGTTTGTTATACTCTGTACGCACATACGAAGTGACAGGGCCAACTGCTGACAACACATGGCTTATGTTGCTGGTTAGCGTAATGCCCACCCACCAATTTCATCTTAACAATATGTGTCCAGTCATGGAAAAACTAGGAACAAGTCGCCAGAGGGGCATTTTGAGTTATTTACATTTTCTTAAAGTGTAGTTTCTACACATTCCAACGATGTCTACCACATGGAAATCTGAAAATATTGGAAGAAGATGTGGCCATTTGAATGTAGGCACTCCTCAAACTAGTTTAGTGAGAAATCCAGCCTCAAAGTTTCTGAAAGATTCTCACCTACCTGGGGAGCCAGGTAACTGTGGATGCTCATTTGCATCATATTTACATAAATCCAACCCCCATACCGGTCTAGCTATTAGTGACATCTGTTAGCCCACAGGACCGTCAGTACTTTATTCATGTACCCATGGGTGTGTTATTCACACATTATTCAAGCACATTATCATGTTGGTGTGTTATTCAAATTAATAGCAGAGGCTCACAGTTTTGATGTGCGTATCATTGCATTTTTTGAAACGACAATACTGAGCTAGCTAGCTAGATAACTTGTACACTGATGAAACTCACAGTGGATTATTAAAAGATAGCTTCTAGCATGAAAAACAGTTTGTAATCCCTGTACGTGACTTGGAATGAACACTAATGTGACTGAGATAACTTGGAGATTAATGAAAACTCACCCCATAAGAAACTGAAGTATTCCTGCAGACTTCATCGCCTCCGATCAGATAACAAGTTCGGGGATGCTTTCTTTTCATTGCAGGCTTCTTGGCGGATGTAGTCATCTCAAAAGTAACTACTGTACACCTGTTCGCCTCAAGTTGTCCAATTATTTTCATGTCCTGCCACTTTCTTTCGTCTGCTAAAGCATCCATCTGTGTGTTGTACATAGGCTCTGAAGAAAGTTTGCGGCTACACGATTGTGTCCCGAGGAGAGAATTCTCCTTTCTTCTTCCGTAGCATTTTGCTCTTGTCGATCTCTTCAGTTTCATCTTCTTGTTCGGGTTCAGAATCAGAAGTGAGATCGGCGTCGGCATGACCAGAAGCTTCTGGCTTTTTGAAGAAGTACTACCAAAGATTTGCGCTGTAACAGCCCCGATTTAGTTCTTCTGTAATGCATTTTTCCTGCTCCATCTTCATTCAATGATGAAAACACACACAGCTTACAGATGTAGCAGTAACAGTTACTAGCCTACTTTAAATGCAGGAGTGGCTGCTCGAGTAGCCATGTGGTTAACGTGCAGCTGATTGGCCGAAATAAGGAACAAAAGCACATGAATAGCCAAAGAAAGCCAGTATGCCAATTTACTGTGGTATCACCACACCCCCAACTAGGAGCCAGCGTTGGTTGGTTTTAAGGCCCCCGATACTGTTGTTTGAAGCATGGAATGGCTTCTTCGTGATTTCAACTTGCATATTCTGCAAAAAAACGAAAATCCCTAATTAAAAAAAAACACGACTTGTGCCGGGCCGACTTGTTGCTGGTTTTCTGGTGGCGGGTCACATATTTGCTTTGTCAGCACTCTTGCCATGTTGGTGCTACTGTTAGCTGCTAGCTGCTGGCTCAGCCTCCTCCATGTTGAGAACCGTGTGCAGACAGTCCCACCCCAGAATCTGAATCACAGACATATTCTGAAAGTGGCGTACAGCTCCGTTAAAACACCATGGTTGTTATCCAGATATCAACCTGCTCTAATAGATGTGGAACACTACACCAATTCAAATTCATATGCTTTAGCACATCCACGCCCTACTGAGCAGCGTTTGCAGTGCTAGGGGGAAGTGGGTGCTGGCTAGGGGATATGGAATTAAAAGTGAGAATATATGATGTTTAAAGATACATGCTTAACAGCAGTATTTTTCTCTTGGATAAACTTCATGTAAGGCACACATGCTGCAAAATGGGCTGTTAAAAAGAAAGAACAGACACTGCTGCGGGCTTGCTGAAAGGTGAATCAGATGATACAGGGTCTGGTGGAAAAAAATAATAAAGCTTGATACCATGGCTGAAAGCAATACAAGGAATACCAATGAGTGACCTCAAAGATATTTGTCATTGGCAGGAATAAGCCCATCTGTTACCTAAGCAGGTATAAAGACTTCACCGGGGAATTTGCTCCTGTTCATGGTTGCAGAAGCAGAATATACTTAAGCAAATTGCTACGCCGTGACATATAGAGTCATTTTCTCACAGAATTCCTTGCTGTCTGTACTATTGTTGTATTAGGATTAGAATGATTTCATGAGGATCCAATGGTCGCATCTTGTGTGTGTGCAATGTGGCGGCAAAATAATCATTTGGATGTCATTACCTTTTGTAGAGAGATAATGGCATTAAAGCCTTATGATCCCCATCCAAGGCTGCTGTATGCCCAACAGAACTCAGCCAGAACAATAGTTCTTTGGCTTCATCCGTTGTGATTTACTTCAACAAATGAGATTATTTCTGCCTCTTGAACATTTTGACTCAGAGAAACACCATATTTTTCAGGCTGGAAGAAAGAGAGGTGAAGCAGTGCCACTGAGAGGTCTCTAAACTAACCAAAGATTGTAGGTTTAAGGGTTCTGGAGCCATTAATGGTCTCTAGGGGTTAGTGAACCTTGAGTACAGATTACACAAGCTTATTTGAGTTGACTTTATTCAACCTGTATTGAGAGGTTGCACGACTAGGATGCTGCTTGTACTGTCTTTGCTGCCATCCACCACAGAACATGCAGGCATTCAGTCTGCATTCTGTTTATCTTTGCTATGGCTCTGTTTTTCTCCTCCCACACAAGCTCTCATCTCCTACCAGGAAGTAAAGCTCTAATGAGGGAAGGGGAATTTGTTACAGGAGGAGGAGGTGTGTGCAGAACTGGGATACACGCTTTTTTTTTTCTTCATGTATCATCATGAATGCCAGTGTCGATTACACATCAAGTGGCTCAAGTGGTAAGCCAGTTGCTAGGCTTAATCATGTTTAATCATGCCCAATGTTGATTGAAATTGAAGAAGGCAACAGATTTTTAAAAAGTGCGTCATCAAATCTAGCCCGAATTGGCATTTTGCATGAGTTGTAGCTGTAGCAGCTGTATGTAGGCTTCAGACATTTCAGAGAGTTTAGGATTAATCTACTGAATGTGCAAATACTTAAGTATCAAGCAAGTATCTGGATAAGAGCTAAAGGATATGGCAAAATAATCTAATTGCAATCTTTTAGACTAATATTGTCAGTATGCAGCTTTTTTCAAGGTTGCTTATCTTCGGTATTGTTCACTATACACAAGCAATTTAACATTCCACAGTATAACCAACTCAACCTTGACTGCATTCAACTGCTATTTCATTCAGGTCTGGCTTATATGTTTCAGTGAAATGAGATCAATTGATACGTGGATTTAAATGAATAATATATCATTATTTTACCACTGAATTGTAAAAACTTTAAATCACAGTAAGATATTTGAACTTCAAACTGTATAACCAACATGACTTAACTTGAATAAAATCCAGAAAAACAATAAAGCGCTCTAGAATAGCAGGCCTGGTGTGAACATTAATATACAAAAAGTAAAATATGAATCATACTGGTGTCTGTTACAATATTGTTACAAATCACACCAACTCAAGTGCACACCTACTTAGCTCTACCACTCGCTTTATTGCACACATGTTGTTAACCATTGAGACCTCCACAATAAATCAAATATTATACAGATCGCAATATGGCTAAGTGCAATATCACACTAGCAAGAACCACTGAATTTTATGCTGAAGGTTAAAATGGTCATAGTTTTAGGCTAGTTGGTGTATATATATATATATATATGTTTTGTCCCAGGGACAAAACACAACATGTTTGGAGAAAAAAAGATCCTCCCTGATGAAAGGATGCAGGACACTCATTATTGAATTGTCAAGGGACCATTCTATTTTTTTCCTAATTGATAATACTATATTGTGGACAATAAATCTGTGTTTAATCAACAGGAGGCAAGCTAGTTGACATTAGCTGTTAGCAACTAACACTAAGAGAGCATTTTGTAAAAAGGTTGTTGTGCATTTGCTGTTTTATCCACTACCCTGTAGAACATTATTCCCCAGTTCATCAGATTTGCTGAGTCCTTGGACTGTTTTGATTGACTACTAAAAACCCACCTTTATAGCAGGCCTTCCTACAGAAAAACTGCCTGTGTTTGGATTTTATTTGTTTGTTTTGGTCTTGTCTGTCACTCATTGTACTGTGTTCCATATTGTAAATTATTCAAACCTGATCAACTAATTCATTCACTCAGTTATTTTAAGCGTGTGTACATGTGTTTGTGAAGTGCTTTGTAACTGCATGTTTTAAAAAGTGCTATATAAACAAAGCTTAATTTACTACTTACGTACTATAACTGTGCTCTCAGCACATCCTCCGTAACTCTCTTACTTGACCACACTTGCTGCAGCAAACAATGTAAAATGTAAACGTGGACTGCACTTAAACCCGGCCATGTCCATTTTCACACAGTAGCACTGCAAGCATCAAAGCTTGCGTGTGGGATTTTACAATTTTTCTTTCACATATGTTATGTGGAGTGTAGGGCAAAGTGTGTGCATGTGAAGCACACTTAACCCACACTTAACGGGTTGTTTCTTACAGGGTTGTTTTTTTTCTTTAATCTCTGCTTTTGCTCTTTTAAAATTTAAGTTGAATATGATTCATCATTTAGCCCAAATCCGGATCTTATCTCTACACCTTTAAAACGCAGTATACTGTATGTGGGTCAAGCAGCATGTATGTGTTGAAGAGGATTGCATGTGAGGATACTTACTAAGAAAGTTACTTCTATGTTGCGTCTGACAAAGCTGCAATGACGGATGTCAAAATACTGTGACTGTGAGCATGATGGTGGGTAAACAGGAGTTTGTGATTCACCAAGGAAAGACAGAGGTAGAGATGATGGAAGGACAGGTGGAAGGACACTGGGGAGAGGCAGCTGGCTATGTCTGAAATTAAAAATGGTCAAAACTGATACCTTGGTAAATATTTACCTTTCTGGGGTGACACTAATGCTTACACACATTAGCACGGCATGAACACAGATGTGTCCAAATCACCTTAGGACTTACTCATATTGTGTTTTCCGTTTTAACAACATGCCTGAAATAAGTGGTATTTAAGTTCCACTGGAGGAAATATCACCTTAACAGTTCCCGCAGCAAAAATAAATATCCACCTGTAGTGTTAACGCTTCAATTTGTTTTTCATCCAGCCAAACATGAACACTCTTTTATTTCAAGTTTCAGATGTTGGCTGACTTCCCTCCTGACTGCCACACGCAACCAACGCACAAACACTTTTTTTTATTCTTACTGAAAACAATCAAGTTTTTGCTGGGATTTAAACAAACAGAAAGCAGAGATAAAATGATACTATGGTTTGGAGCAAGAAAAAGAAAAAGTCAACACCTCATCAACTCAGAAGTTACTCATTGCCTGGCCAAAATTGGCAAGAATCCTTATCCAGTAAATGGCTGTGGTAAGCTTTGCTTTGCAGTGTGTCTAATTCCTAATGGCTCCCCCAATCAAAAGGCACACAGAGCCATTTATACTGGGCTGAATATAATTGTAAGCCTGGTATTGCAGTTCACCCTGCCATGATAAAACAGGCGCATTAATAACCAATTTGGAAGTAATATAGATCTGCTGAGAGAATAAGAGAAGCCAAAGCATAATAGCTCTTTTGTGCGAGGCAATGTTGCTGCCATAGCAACTATTACCTGTTTCCACTCTTTTATCCGATTGGTTATTTTTCTCCGTCGGCCATAAATCTAGAGTTACAATTAGCACAACAACATAGCTACTTTCTGACTTCCACAACCAGTGAGTTATGTGTTTATTTCCTCTCCAACCATATCAAAATAAATTAAGGGTCAAAAGATGCAAGAAATTAATGAGGAGCTGCAACCATCTAAACAGTGTGAGAGGAAGCAGGTCAGCCTGGATGCTTTGTGGGGGAATGAGCAGGTAGTGGTGGTTGTGGAGAGAAGGGGATTCCTGATGAAGCCAGATTCATCATGTTGGTATGTAACACAGATAATGAGAGGCTGTGCCTTTAGATCCTAAGATGAGGTTTCACAGTGATTGGATTTCCTCATTTTGAATTTAGCTGTCATTTCATGAAACTAGTACCCAGCAAGTGTGGTTCATTGATTGTCTTTTAAATGTGATATATCTGTTGCTTCTTCATTTAAGTATATTTTGGGAAACGCACCTCTACTTTTTTCCCGAGATCTAGATGAGAAGATTAATACTACTCTGGGTTGACTGAGGTTTATAGGAGTGTTCAAGTTTTTTGTTGCTCAAAATGAGGCGGAAGTGGTCATCATATTTTAGAAGTTATGATAATTATGTGTATGAATAATTTTGGTGCCATGACACTGTATTTGAAAGAAGTTATTGAATATTGTCGCCAATAGTAAATGTTCAAAATCACAAAAAGCAGTTAAGTGTTGTAGTATAATCTAAAGTTGATCATTGATGTAAGTCAAGGTAAGGTATACTTTATTGTCCCACAGTGAAATGTGTTTTGTACTCAAAGCCACTGCATCATACAACACAGACACACACATATAGTCTTACTCACAAACACTTGTGTTGACCTGCCTGAATTCATTAATTCAATAAATAATGAACGCAATAAAAAACAATAGTTCCATTTAATAAAACCAGATAAAATCAGGCTTGTTAAAATGAATAAAACCATAACACAACCACATAAAATTAGTCAATTTCAAACTGTGGGAAATAGTCAGTTTGCAGTATACTGGTCCCTGAGTCAAAGTGACTTATTGCTGTTTAGTATCCTAATGGAGGATGAAATTAATGAGTTTTTATACTGGTTTAATCTACAATTCGGCATTCTTAACGGCCGGCCTGAAGGCAATAGCTGAAATTCAGGGTTCAGGATGTGTGTTGGGCTGTTCAGTATCTTCTGTGCCTCACTAAGCACAGATTCCTCATATAGAGGCTGAGGATAATGATATTCCTTTTTCCCAACAATTTTCGGGGCTGTTTGTGGAAGATGTGTGAGTGTAAAGTGATTTTGGGGACATGACACTATGGTTAAGTCTTCATAGCAGGCTGTCTTTTAATATTGCACTTTGTACACAGTCTGTGCGTCCTAGTCTTTCAGCTAGTTGCCATATGGAGCAACATTACTTATCTAGCTCAGAGGACAGCTAATTGTGAAAATTAGGTTGTAGCTCTTTGTCTACTTTTCTGCAGTTGGAAAGAGGTGTTGTATGTATTTTAAGTTTTAAAGTTTTGCTCATTAGTAATGACTCTGGAACTCTAAATCTCTAAATATCTACTGAACTGCATAGAGCTGCGTTCACAAATGCTGACTGCCATCTGCAGTGGCGTTTGTAAGTGCCTGCCGGCGATATAAAACTATGTTAAAACATTGAATGGCAGTGAAATGGAGACTATTAATGACCTGATCATCTTTCTGTCACAATTATAGGGCTAGTACCCGCTTTGCTGTGGTCGAGCAAAAAACAGACGGCTCTTTTCTTCTTCTTTGGCAGTTTTGGCAGTACCTGCACTGTGCTGATTACAATACTGTGCCACCACATCGGCATAGTGTCATAATTGCACTTACAAATGACAGAAATCCACCAACGCTTGTTATTTGAAAGTGTTTTCCATTAAGACAGCCATCAGAGTTTTGTAGAGAGCTGGAGGTGGGCCAAATTTTGTCAGAGGCTGCTATCTCTTGACTCTCTTTGCAGGAAAAACCCTCAGGATGGCAATATGTTAAAATTTTCCAACTGGCTACCATCAGCCTAAGAACAGGAGATTGTGGATACATTAGTGCAGGTATCTGATTGCAGATGTATTAGTGCAAGTATCTGGGAAAAAAAGGAAACAAGCATACTTCCCCAAAATGTTGAACCATCCTTTAAATATCTGGCAACGTCACCCGTTTTTAAGGGCGACACGCAGCAAAGTAACAGATAGGTGGAAGTTGTTTCCATTTAGTGGTAACAACCAGTCAAACCTCTTGTCTAGCTGGCTGAGTGAATGCTTGGCAATAAGTAGAGACATCCCAGACCTGCTGGTTACAGCGTGTTAGTGAACTGAGAGGAAGCCAGCAGAGAGTCGTGGGGCTTCTGATAGTAATTACAGAATTATAGCCACCAAACACACAGCTTGACGTTTAACACTCGGCTACACTTGCCCTTTTTGTCTTGTACTCTACTTCTCTCACTCACACAGGCCGCAAACACAGTGAGGCATTCAGCTTCATTTAAATGATGATCAATGCCAAACAATTTATCCCTATTTTATAAATTGCTGTGCCTCTGCCGTGCAGTGTGCTACCACCTACCTTTATGCACACTGGGGACACACTTAGGCTATAAGTGTTCTAACGAGGGTGGTGTGCTGGCTCAGCAGTTAGCACTGTAGCCTCGCAGCAAGATGTTTGTGGGTTTGAGTCGTGGCCGTGCTCCTTCTTGTTTGGAGGCAGGTTCGCCTCCTGTTTGTGTGGGTTTTCCTCCGGCTGCTGTGGTTTCCTCCCACCATCAAAGCACATGCAGCTCAGGTCAACAAGAAGCTCTAAATTGTCCAGAAGTGTAAATCTGTTTTCTATGATTTTCTTTTCCTGCTGTTTACTCAGTTCATGCTGGGGCTGGCTCACAGACCCCCATTTAGAGTAAAGACAGGTATGCTATTGTGGATAGAAAAAGCAAACAGATTTGCTTTTAAATCGAACATGTGTTTTGTCACTGTCCATGAAATTTAAGATGTGATTTTTTATGATTTTATTTTGTTCTACCCTTCCTCTTATAGTTCAATAAATTCTACAGCTCAGTTTGAAACCTTTTCAAAAAAAAAAATGAATACAACCCCCAACCACCAGAATAACTGTTTGCATCGACGTTTCTACAAACCATGGATATGTGACATTCATGCGTTATTATGCAGCAGACACTGTGGTTAACTTGTGTTTAGGTTTGGACACAAAACCACTTGGTTATGGTTCATAAATTAACAAGTTTTAGCTTAAAGCACTCTGTTTTAGTGCCCCAATCATGCCTGGAAATGCCTTGACATGAGCATGCAAATGTATATTTGCTCAGTGGTGGGCAAATCATTACTTACATCAGTTGTCTACTCAATAAGTCTCCACAATAGCTATACCCAGCAGTGAAAGTTCCTCCAGTCAAAGGTATTAGAGGGATCTGAAATGCAGCTCAAAAACCGTCCTGGCAATTTTCTAGTCTTTCTTAGCCTGTCCACGCCATGATCTATTCTCTTTATTCATCATAGATGTGTAATAATAACTAGATACCAGATGCCAAGATGGCACCTGTTCATTCCAGTGGAACTGCTCGATGGGTGCAAATGCCAAAAAAAAGTTTCTGGCTTTGGGGTTAAGGCTACCTCTGCTGTATGCGGCCCATTTAATATGTGCAGTAGTGTTACCGCTTGGCTCATAAACTTTACATTGTGATGACATTGCAGATTTTTAAATTGCTCTTCTCAGGTTGAGGAACATTTTAAGAATATACAGCCACCCTGGCTCAGAACTTCCTACTAGAAAGAGTCATAATTGACCTTTTACAGTTTGAGGTGTCCTGTCAATAGTTCTCCAGATGTCTCTTTTACAGTAATGACCTATGGGGAAAATGCCTTTTGGGCTGCAGGGATTTTTTTTCACTGCGATACTCAAGTAACCACTGGAAAAAAAAAATAATGCAAGTCTGAGTAGCTTTCTTGGAGGCCTCATCTACATCTATGATGACCTTCTGCAAATCCCTTACCAAGTTTAGCTGTCGTTGACGTTGTCATGTCAGATTGGATTAATTAATTACTCTCCACATTTTAAACATTTTCTAAAATGTATTTATTGATAGGCTGTTCAAATGAAAAAATGAACTCATAAATGAGTTCACAAATTCATAAAAAATAAGTCAGATAGCCCATTAGTTGTGGTAAAAATAGCAACTATTTACAGACTGTGTTGTTTAACCCTTTGTCAATAGGGGATGCTGCAGCACCCTCAGCATCCACCTTCCTGCACCCCTTACCTGCTCCCATGGCTGCCTACGTCTCACTAAAAAACAACTAGTTGTGCCGTTTTTGGGTCTTGAACAGTGATCTGCAGGGGTCTGCCACTTGGCAATGGTCTCACCGATTCACCATCCCCTCCACCTCCTGGCGACAGTCAGGTTCTACTGTATACTTGCAATAAGAACTACGCTACTTTGTAATGTTGATATAAAAGGCTAAAAATCTGCAAATGCAACATATTTGTAGTTTGCAGAAATGTACAATGCGAACATTTTCTTTATTCATAAATATGTGGTTTTCCTTCCAGTCGGTAAGGTTTCACTTAAGTGATGAAAATATACATATTTTGAACATATACATGGTTCACCTAGCTATGCATCATATGTAATATTACCACTATATATAGACCTACGGAATATGTGAGCTATAAGTTTGAATCTAAAGATGATGAATAAACACCATCGACTGCATCTAGAACTACCTCATGCATTTATATGAAAGAACAAAGCATGCATGTAAATCAGATCACTGTTCAAACATTCAGACTGAAATATTGGGGCCTCGCTTCACTGGGACACTTTTATGGTGCATCTGATATATTCACTTATTAGTTTCAAAAGATGTCATTGAACATCAACAAAGATAAATGCTTTTGTAGTTTGAATTATGAAGGAATCACATTAGTAATGTTCAGATGCAATTTTCAGTTCTTTCAAGTCACTTCAAACATGTGTTGAAGATGGGATTTTACATAATTTAACAACAAAATCGAGTGAGATCTCTCTTTTCCATCTATGTGTCGAAGCTTTCATTTACAAAGGCTGGCATGAATGGACCAGATGGTATTGTTAGGTGAAAGGACTTCTGAGTTGTGTTTGTACCGCATCATTTCTTCACTTTTGTCTACCAGGCCATGCAGTCTTCCACCCAGGCATCCATCCACTCACCTACACAAGCTTCACACATAACGCTCAATGCTGCACCAAACGTTCGTGTGTGAAAGCTTAGGATAGGCATGAATCATCTACATGAGGATGCAGATTTGTGGATTAGTCCGTCATCACACTGAGTCTCTGGGGTGCAATCATGTCATTCACAGTGACACTAATAAATACCAAGCTCATTTCACACCACGATTCACTTCGACGTTGATGATATCAGAATCCCTTTCTGCCATGTACTATATGGGCAGAAAGAAGAGTGCCGGGGTTAGCTAATCCATCAGCTATGTGTTATATTTTATGTGAGAGGAGGGAGAAGCAGGGGGGTTAAACTGTGAAGTCTATAAACAGATGGTATGACAAATAGATGATAAATGGAAATAGAAAATAGAAGTGGAGGTTAGGGGACTGAAAAATACATTGATGTAAGAGAAAGAGACATTATGGAAAATTATAGCTGAGCAAGTTATTATTAAGTGGAAAGGGTTTTGTTTGGGTGTCATTTATTGTTTTAAAAAAACACTCAACTGTAAGGCATTTTTATGTCGTAATTACCTGGAATTTTGCCGAATTATCTTTTTTTCAGCTGCTCCATTCAGTCGCAGACAATTTCACTACTCATGCCTGATTGCAGAGGAGCTCTCTCAGCTTGGCAGTAGGCCAATTGGAAGAACGTCTCATTGATACAACAGGTTAACCGCTTAAGTGGTGTGTGTGCTTGATCCGTCGGTGTAGTGGCTTTGCTCTCATCTAGATCAATATGGAATTATAATGGAAATGTTGGAGGTGATGTGCCAAATCACCATGAGACAAGTTTCTGGAGTTTTGACGTCCGACTTTTACGAAACAAGCTTTGAACAGAAAGTTGGGTGACATTTAAAAGGGAACTTAACATGTTTGAAGTGGCTCAAAGTAATTTGAAAGTTTGTTTTTCCACCTTGTCTGTCAAACAGTGTAGGTCAGGGTTGTCAAAGTCTATCTCTGAGAGGGCCATGCTGAGGAATTAGAGAGCAATTAATTCGTTTCTGTGTCTACACTGGAATCCATTTTGATATAATCTGAGAACAATTTGTTTTTCTCTGCAAGATATTAAAGCACCTTGGAGTTTTAAACCTCAAGGTTTAAAGCAATCTTCATGCATTGTGCATTTTGTAATAATAGCCATTTATGTGTTTGCATTCTGTAATTACCTCTCCTTTTAAGATTTTTTGTTACTGGCCATTTCTGCATGGTATTATAAATGACTATGCACACATAATCTAGTGATATTGTCTTTTATTTTATTTTATTTATTTTATTTGTAGGATGTAGTTCGGGGTGGGCGATGTATCCATTTTACGCAGTGTCGCTTCTTCCTCCACGTGGGATGTATAAAATTACAACTTTATGAACATTGATAATAAGTTGTCATGTCATATTTTAAAGCCACTGGCTTTAGACCCACTTTGGCAGTTTGGTTCCCTTGCACTCGCCTATGTTTTTTTTTTCCCTCTCACAAACACAAAAACAAGTTATAAGATTCACAAACATGATGGGACACACGCATGTCCATTCAGACAACTCTCTCATTGTTGTTGATAGTGTGTGAGCAGGTGAGGCATGGGTTTTTGTATCTGCAGGGCTCCAGACTGTGACCATTTAGTCACATTTTACAACTATGAAGCACCAGTGCCACTTAAAACTAATATTAATATATGAAATTGAGAGTTCTTCGTTTGTTTCCAACTCACAGTGAACCTTTACGTTTAATAGCCCTGCAAAAGAGTTTAACTTTCTGTTAACCCCTGACATCTAACTGTTAACCAGAAGCTTCAAAATCACAGCAGAAACATCACTTTTTGACTGCGATAAGATGGGTGCTTCACCATAAAAGCACCGGTGGTAACACTTGATTTTAACAGTATTTTATCCTTTATTCTAAAAAAATTTATTAAACTTAATTTTAATAGTACTTGATTAACTTTAACACTAGTACTGTATTTGACTTTTTTTTACAACAGTACTTTTTTTTAACTTTATTGCAACAAAGTCAAAAGTAAAACCCAGCTTTTGTCAATTCTGCCATGTGTGTTAGACATACAGGAACTGAAAATATATTTCTCTCTATGCCCACGTTGCTAAGAAAAAGTACAAAGAGAAAACAAAGAATAAAGAATATATACAAAGAATTACACAATCAGTCATTAGAAAAATGTAAGACATAATATATATACATACACGTTATTACTTTATTAGCTACTTTATTTAACTTTATTGTAACTGTAGTTTATTTAGTAGTTTAGTATTTTAGCAATTCACAGTAGATTTAAGGGGATTTCAAAATATCGAGAAATTTGTTGTGTGTCGCAATATAGCCAAAAATATATTATATTATTTATAGGCCATATAGCACATCCCTAGATGTAACTATGTATTATTTGTGTGGCCATATGTAGCAATATTTAGCTAATTATTTTTTGTTTGAAGTTATCTTTTAAAGGCAACAAATGCTACCTGTACCACATAGAATATTAAGAGCATTAATTAGAAGCCAATTATTGGCTTTATAAGTGCATCTGTATCACTAGAGACTTTAATATACTGTACATCACCCTTACACACTCTTTTTTGCAGAGTTTACAGGGTGTGAACTGGTACTGGATTTGCAGATCATGTCACTCGATTTGTTAAGACACTCGTTTTCACCAAGGGTGACAATTGAGAAGCATTACCAATCATTGCAATCTGCAGGGGTCACTGGATGCTAATGAGTGGTAGCCATTTTTCAGACTTCATTAATCGCACATTGCAGCAAGTGATGAATGCTCCTTGCCGCAGTGTTATTGGCTGGTGGGAAGAGCAAACAACCACAGCCATTGATCAGACTCGGAGGACCCACATCTGCTGGGTTTATTTGCATGGTTGCTCTACGCGTCATCTCTGTAGCCCTGCCTTGATTTCTTTGACCTTGGGAATTCTATGTTTCCTGGTATCTATGATTGTGTGTTTTCTAGCAGCCTCATATAAGCAGCGTTTATTAATATTAAAGAGTCTTCCAGGTGGCCCAAAACAGTAGCTAAATGGTCCTACAATGTCTGCTCCAATCTGTCCTGCCTCTCTCTACCTGCAACCATCTAGTAAAAGGTAATATGCCCTTAAAGTCATTTTTTTTTCCACAATGATGTTTGAATTTCAATGTAGACTGAACACCATTGCCCACAGTCTAATGAGAACTGTGTGGACTCATGATGTGACAGGTGGCTAATGGGACGCTGTACACCCATCACTGACTGGAGCTTCAACATAAAATGCCACTTGCTTCAACAAATAATAACACTCCCGTCCAAAAACTCTTATCACAAAAACATCAAAAGCATAATTGAAAAGCACTACCTCTTCAAGGACAACTCAACAATGCAATATGTGTTTAAAACTGTCTGGACCTGATTGTTACGGTATATCCTGTCATTTTGCCAGCTATTAGAGCAACGTCCAAATCCATGGCTGCATTATCCTCCAGACAGAATCACAATATCTGTATGAGACATGAGCATCGCATGTGGCCGGCATTCACCAGACTTATAGTCTGCTTTCTGCATATAAACCTCCTACCTGAAAAGATTAAAATATGCAGAATGCAAAAATTTTAAACTTACAGCTGCTATTTCTAGTTTTTTGCTTAGCATCCCTGATCAACTCTGAAACTGTGATCCCTCTGCTGTTCTGCTTATTGTGCATTTCTAGCCTGATAGTATCAGATCTGTCATTCCGCTTTCTGTTCTTTCGCTAATCTAGTGGGCCAAAAGGCTAAGCTTATTAAGGCCCCTGATAACAATTTAACAGGAGAACCCTCTGGCTATCAGTCTGTCCTGCTGCCCTTTAGATATTATTGCCACTAGATTTCTCATAGAGGTTATAGCGAGTTGAGGCTTTTTTGTGATAATTATAACTGTATGTAAGCTGGTTGTAACTCTATTTAAACATGGCAAGCATTCAGTCTGTCCTAAAATATCTCTCCATGCATCTTTTGTAATCACAAAACTTAAGAATCCAATTCTAAATGGTGTCAGAACAACATTTTTCTTGCCTTTTTTCATTGCAGAGGTGAGTAGATGTGTGGCTATTTCTGTTCTTGAAAGCATAATGCTAGTGGAAATGTGTATGTCACATCATATTGAATCATGTCACATGTCACTGCAACAAATTGCATTCAGACGGGCCTAGATTGAGCCGTATTGATCTGCTGCCTGTTTATAAATGTATCTAAATGCATCGGGCGGCTGTTTGTGTATTGAGATGTAAAATGAATCGGTCTCAGTGGGTGAGATGCACACACCTCTCATCAGCGGTTCTCGACCATGTGGCACAACGGCCCTAAAGCCTGTGGGTTTCCTCTCAGTCTCTACATGATTAGTTACCCCATTAAAGGTGCTAATCAGTGAGAGCATCCAAGTTTAGCTGCTGTGTTCAGTTCATATGTTTGTTTGTGCATTTGGTGGAACAAGAAGCATTGCTGATATTTTTGTATTTTGTAACATTTTTCAAAGTTGCAAATGTGGTGAAGATAGCCTAAAGCTACCTTTTTAAAATTGCATGCAGTCTGACAGAGCAGTGCAATAACTGACAGACCAAAGTCCATTGCCTTTGATCATCATTTAACATATGATTTTAGCAATTCATTAATTGAACCATCAATCAGGCATTTTTGAAAATGTCCTTGACTGGATTTCACATATTTTCATGATTATGTACATGATCATTAAGGCTGCAGCTATTGATTAATATCAAATAGTGTGGTAATCATATAAAAAATACTTTTGCTCTATTAAGGAAAAAAATACAAGACCGTTTTCCTGTGTGTGTGTGTGTGTGTGTGTGTGTGTGTGTGTGTGTGTATGTGTTTGCCTGCGTGTCTGTGTATGTATGTCTGTGTGTGTGTGTTTTGTATGCGAGAGATCATAATAATAGCATGCAGCCTCACTCCCAACCGCCTGAGGACTGCTTTGCCGAGAGGAAAGTAGATGCCAGCTCTGGAGAGGAACCTTCAGTTAGCAGTTGTAACAACTTGAATACAGCCAGCACAAATCCCAGCGCTTGGAGGCCTTTATCTCAACGAGCAATCACATTGATTTACGTTAAATGGTAACGTTAATGTTACCTTGTGTTGGGTCCACTCCACTCTATGGACTCGATGTGTGGACTGGATGCCTTATGATGAGATGCTGAAGCACGAATGTTGTGTTATTGTGGAGGCTAGTTCAGTTAGAACAAACATGGATTTCCCCACACTTATTTGTGGCAGCCCATAACAATCAAAACATCTGCCGCTGCATATAGATTTTCTATTTTTGAGCTGGACTGTTGGAATGCTATTGGATTACATATATATACAGTATATATATTTTTAAAACATTAATTGAAACCGTTCTTGGAGTGCAGATGGTTCTTTGGCACAGACAGAGCAGCAAAACGCTAGGCACATTGAAAATGAACTTAACCGATCATTCTGCTGGATCTAAAAGTTTGCTTTCACTCATCTGTGCAGCAGCTGCTCCTCTCATCCATCATTTTTATGTGATCAGCTCTAAATGGATTGACTGATCAACTTTCCACCCTAAATCACAAACTGCTGCTGAAGGGGAAATAAAAAACTCCACTTGCACTGTGTTCACGGACCCACAAAAAACCTCTGAATTTAGAGAGGGGACACAGAGTCATACAAAGGGACACATTTAAAAGACAAAATTAGAAAGAAAGGTTTGCTGTATCTGTCTGAATCCACATGAACTAAGAAACTTTGAGACACTGATGTGTTCTTTCATTGTGTTGTCTCTCCACACACTGGACTTGAAATGAAAATATTTGAGGTTTTCATCTTGTTTGAGGAAGCAGAGCAGCAAGACACACACCCCCTAAACATACACACAGGCACAACAACCGAAAAGCGATGTTTTGACCGGGGCCAAATCAGTCATCCAACCTCAGTCCAATTGACCATGCATTTCATTTGCAGAAGATCGGACTGAAAGCAAAAAAAAAAAAAAAAGCCCCTGGAGCAAAGACAGAAGTGAATAAGTTGGCAATACAGGCCTGGCAAAACATCACCACACTATAGCTGTGTCTGTAGGCTGTAGACTGTGTAGGGTTTTTAACCAATTTTTCAATCTGACGATGAGTTTGTTTACATGTTCCACTACTCTCTGTTTCCAAAAATGTTGTGTAAAGCAGGCACACTGTTTTTTTGTCACTAAACATCCTCAAATTAAAGCTGAAACAGGCCACTTTGCTCTAAAAGTAAGTGTTTCATGTTGGATTTAATGTGCCAGTTTAAAGAGCCAAAACAACAATAAAAGGCAGTATAAGACACAAGAGCTTTAAAAACCATTGCTGCACTATAAGGTCTGGGAATATTGCCCTGCATGCTGGATGCTGGTAGATGTAGGGCAGGAACTAAACAGCTGGAGCTTCACCTCCTACAGTCCTGATGTATTTTTTGGCATTGTATAGCAGCAGACAACCACTGTGGAAGAAAACAATTTTCAAAGCAAACCTGGGCGTTAGCTAAACTTCCAGCCCCTATAACCACAAATCTGACCACAACAGGTCTACTAAGCGAAGTGTTAAATATAGACACGGTAACCTTGGATTAAATGATTAATGAAATGAAGCCCTGTGACATCACCA
Source organism: Plectropomus leopardus (assembly GCF_026936395.1). Lineage (NCBI taxonomy): Eukaryota > Metazoa > Chordata > Actinopteri > Perciformes > Serranidae > Plectropomus > Plectropomus leopardus. The sequence goes on from NC_142194.1 coordinate 14,479,713, forward strand.
CCCCTTTTAATTTCTATATAAGTAAGCGTATCAAAGTTAACGGTGCATCGGTCAACTGGTGAAGCTTTCCGTTTCCTTTAAGCGCAAAGGAAAGGTGGAGACTGCTGATAAGAAGAGTGGAGTGGCTTAGAAATTACATGCTTTATATTAAAATCCTTTTAGCTTTTAAAAGTATTACTGCCACTTGTGGACCTCGGATGAACCTTTTGCTATGAGATAATGAGGGAGAAAGCTTCACTGTTTCCTGAATGACGACAACAGAGATTGCAGGTAGCAGACAGTTTTTTTTCCTTCATTGTTTTAGGTTACCTATTCTTATCCAGGTTAAACCAATTAATATTAATAATTTAAGATGTCTCCAGGAAGAGAGTCGGCCAAGATGGCAGCTTCAGGTTCAGTCACAGAGCAAAAATATACAGTTGAATAAATTCATGAAAAGCACATGACTGAAAATGAGCCTAGAATAAAATGTGAGAGGGCAGAAAGCGATATTGAGAGAGAGAAGAAAAGTGACACAATCCAAAGAAAGTCAACCAAAAAGTTTTATATTAACCAGAGGAGGTTTAAATTGTTGAGAGGAAACTAAAAATGGGAGAGGAGCAAATTTCAGCCTCAGTATTTCACTTGGAAATAAAGTTGCAATGCAAACAGCAACTTACAATACTGGTAGCTCATGGTAGTTGCTAATAGTTTCCACACATTGTTAGATACAACATTAAACTAGATTTACATCAAGGTCATGGTATTGTTGTTTGCCAGATACTTCTGCTTAGGGTGCGTTGTGTCACTGTCAGGAAACAGAAGATTTGAGGTCTAATGGATTCAGATGTTCTGAGTTCTTTGATCAAACAAAGACAGGACTTTCATCCAGGAGATCGATGTTTGTATCCTGAAGTAAATATGACTTCAAATCTTAGTATGCTAATATTTGTAGCCTGCTATGCTAGTGATGTATTTAATGTGTTGTATGTGATGTAGTCCTAAGTCAGGTGATGACAGTATGTCATGTTGCATTAATGACAAGGTACTTATGTAATGTTTTTCCTAAATTTAACCAGGTAGCCTCGGAGCGCCTCCGGATTCCCCCAGAGTAGCTTGAAAGTGTTGCTGGGGAGAGGGATGTCTGGAATACTTTGCTCAGCCTGCTGCCCCTGCAACCTGGTAACCAGATGAAAATGGATGGGTGGTTTTACCAGGTAGGTTTTTTTGCCTAAACCTAACCCCTTCCCCTTTTGGAGCAAAACTGTGACAACTTCATGATGTTCAGTACATGTTTAAACATGCAACCACCAGTACGGTTATCATTGGTGGATCATGAGACTATGCACCCCTGGGCACAGATATGCAAAGGGCCTCACCACTTCTCCTACACAGGAGTAAGACACACAGACTTTGGGGTGGTTTTGTGCTCTCTTTGTAGTTGTTGCACATCTCTTTATGGTAATGTGTCTTTTTGTGGTCATATTGTGTTTGCTTGTGGTTGTTTTGTGTCTTTTTGTAGGTGTGTGAGTCTCTAGGTAATTTTGTGTATTTTGTAATTTTGTCTAGTTAAGGTAATGTTTGGATCTTTTCTGGTCGCTTTGTAGTCATTTTACATCTTCTTGTGGTTGTTTCGCCTGTGTTTGTCAATATTTTGTGTCTCTTTGCAGTTCCTTTAAATCTCTTTGTAGTATCTTTGTGGTATTTTTGAGTCTTTCCTTGGTTGGTACATGTTAATTTGGGTGACATTTTGCAAGTAGATGCCAAGGGGCCCCCTAACACTTGGGACCTTGTGCCTGTACCTGGTAGGCTTGTTCAGTTCAGTTTTGGGGCCGGTCATGTAAGTCATTTTGGAAATCAGTGTAAGTTGTTCTGCTCTGCCATTTAGGTATGAGAGAGTGTTAACTTTGGGATACCTCAAGTGCCCAGAAGAACATGCTTATGTGTGCTTTGTGTGTTACCGTGTATGTGCAGCTTTAGAAGTCAGCTTTTCTGCATATGCACCCCAAACGGTATGCAGCTAGCTGCTTCTTACCACAAGCTGCTGCAAAATACAATAAAGCACAGCTGGTGTTAGAGCATATACCCACCTGTCAGTGCTTTACGCATCCAAATGTTAGCCCTGGAGATAATAAAAAATTGACAGAGATAAGAAAGGTAGTCTGACTACCTACTGTATGGGCTTTAACAGAAGAAAACTCAAGTGGAAAATGTTTAAAACTGCCTCTCACAATGTTATGCACCAAAAACTAATCACTTGTTTCATGGACCATTGCAGCCACTTTCCACCAAATTTCAGTGAGTACCTAACAAACAAAAAATGCTGGAATCATGAAGTCCTCCTGTAATATAATTAAAGGGATACTTAACCTTTTTGCAGCCAGTTTTGTATCATAACAATGTGGGTACTATATGTTAATGAACTATGGTAAACTTCCCTTCATTCATTCATCTATCCCCTCTCTCTTTCTCTCAAACTTGAATCAAACTGTAAAACTAGGCAATGCTGATCAAAATCCTACTACTACTACTACTACTACTACTACTACTACTACTACTGCAACAACAACAACTTCTGCTACTACTACTGCTAATAATAATAATAATAATACTAATAATAATAATAATAATAATATACATACATAAATACATATTGCAATGTTCAGCTATTATACAAGAATGTATAAACAGGGAGTTGGTGCCATACTGTTTACTGTATTGTGAAAACGGAAGCAGCCAATATTTACATCAAATAGTAAAACTAATCAAGACTGAAACTAAATCAAAATTCTATTATTGTTGCCCATTTCTCATCTAAGATGTTTCAAAAGCATATTTCTGAGATTTAACTGTAATTAGGGAATGTTTTGTACCAGCTGGCTCCCATATTGTTTCCCCTGTCAAAATGACAAAGCTGCATTACGTCACCCACCAGCAGAATCATTTATTGGTCTGCTGTGGTGAAGTGCAGTCTAGTAGTTGTGGGTTTTCTACCTCTTAAGTGAAAGCAAATGCCACAGGTCTTTTCCTCTGTTTTATCTGGTCATATAGCACCAATTGTAAAAGTATTTGCATCTTTCTACTGCATAAGACAGCATTCCACCATTCTGATATATATATATGTATTTTTTATTTTTTTTGATAAAGATTGACAAATGGAGCAACTGACTTACACTTGACAGTGACTATACCTCAGGCAGCTGGCTTAGAAATCTCCACTGAAACTTCAGTAGATTAAATCTTGGGTTTGGATATCCAAATATGGCAGTGTCAATTCATCAACTGGTTCTGTTGATTGGCATGTAGGACTTGTCAAATTAGGGAAAGAGAAACCTCATTTCATGATGAAGCCAATAACATAAAGTCCAGCTTACAGTCAAAAGCCATTTGGCTCAAAACCAAAAAGCTGTCAGGAGGCTCACCCAGTCCTGCTATATATAAAAGTCATATATAATTATATTATTGGTCTTGTTAATTTATTTTTCCTTAAATGTTATTTGAAAAAACTGGGGGCACATGTTCTCCTCAGAATCTAAGGGCAATATTTATTATCCTGCTTGAGAAATGCTCCTTCATATTTTCAGGCTTTTGATATTCAAGGTTAAAACTTTGCATAGTCAACTCCTCATGTTTCCCTGGGGAATCTGACTAATACCCGCATCAAAGTCTTATCCATTTCATTGTTATTGCAAGGTTCTTATGTTATGTATACCTCTTAAAATCCAGACCTCACTATATTCCAGTATAAACTCTAGTAAATACCTGGGCACTAGTCAACATTTTCAAAAAAAATGATTTTATAGCTCTATAGAGCAGGTATTTGAATATTACAATAAATTAACTGCAACTCAACTGGGATGTTATTATGCTGCTGAATCCAATCAAACTGTACTTTCTAATTTAGAAAATAAACAGAATAATTGCAACAAAGTACCTCAGCATCCTCCTACATAATGCTATGACATTATGGAAATAACATAGTCGAGGCTATAGCCACTTCTTTGCTGCCTTGAGCGGATGCTTCTTGTTCTGATCCGCTTTTCCACATCTCTAGCTAGTATCTCCCTCCAGGGAGCTTTAGATGTCCCCTGCAGGTGCCCACCTCACCCGTAGCCATCTTGAGCACTGGCCTCTTTTCTTGCTTGCGGTTTTGAAGCATTGCTCAGCTCCCCTCTGGCCCTCCTCCACCAGGATTCCTCCAGCACAAAGCCTCAGGACCAGTTGAAGGTCAGGAACCTCGGGATAATAGAACCCTCAGCCTTAGCACTGAGATGGAATTCAAATCACACTTCATCTCCCCTTATTGCTCTGTTTATATTTCGGAGTTAAAAGCACATCGCGTTTGACCACTGCATCCTGCAAACTGTCATGATCACTTTTTTTATGCTGTCAGTTTTTACCAATTGTAGAGAGAAATAGACAGGCTATGGCTATCAACCTCAACTATAAAATGGATCATCTATTCTGTTTTTGATATTGCAACATACCAGAATTTACAGTACAATTATAGCAGGCATCAGTTCTTCTATTTATCTGTGAAGATGCTTGATTATGTCATTTCTTTCAACTTGAGCATGCACCAGAATGACAAACGCCCTCTGTGTTATAAACTCAACTCTGCAATGCAGTGTCTCATTCACGCGGGTTCATGCGAGGCCACGCATTTTAAAAACTCAGATCAGATTCTTGTGAGGAGGACTGACTGTTCCAGCTCCACTGGAGCCCAACAGGTCCCCTGGGGGGCCTCAGAAGAAACAAAATTTGGCGAGCAAAAGGTCTGTGCTTGAGTTTGGCACATGGACACATTGCACTTCACTGTGTGTGTGAAAGGCTGTGTTAAAAGTATGTTTAGCTTGTTGGGGAGGGCCAAAAGACTGGAGAGAATTGCCATGAGCAATTAAGAAGCTCTGAGTCAGAGTGTGCTATTTCTGCTTCCCTTTTCCACTGAATAGTCATTAGTCAATACACTGATGGTGTTAAAACAGAAAGATTAATAGCCAGAGAGTTCTGTTGCTAGGTGAATATGCTGGATGGATGGATGGACGGATGGATGGATGGATGGATAGATGTGAATGGTTGGTCGGTTATCCAGCTTGTAACTTTCTCTTACTATATATTAATAAAATATTCCTGAAATTTAAAATTTACCAAACAGGACAGCGTGTCTGCTTGCATGACTGCATGTGTGCATGTTTACAAAGCAAACTTTGACATTATTTATCTGCTCTGCTGATTTTCCCACTTTCACTGCCTGCTGAGATAATTTTCAAGTTAAAGTCAGTCAAGCCTTTTTACAAAACAGCCTCTTATCTCATACGACATTTTTAAGCACCATTTTTTTTAAAATTCTCACATCCGTTTTGCCTGTGATTTCAGGGATGGGGGAGGTGGAGGATTTGAATAGCATTACATATGAGTGTGAATATTAATGTACTGTAAAAGTGCTCTGAATGCGTTTCAAATCTTTTAGAGAATTCTGCTGTCTAAGGTTTTTGACAGTCTTGAACCACTGATGCATTTCTGAGTTAAAAACTCTTAAGAAGCTACTTGACAGTTTGGCAGGATGATGCTCTACTCGACTTAAGAAGACAGAAACCCAAGCATAATTCTAAGAAAATCATAGAATAATTATGTTTTCCATGTAATTACTTACAGCGAGCCACTTTCATTGTGAAGACACAAAAGCTGTAACAGTTAGTGCACATTCTGCATTTCCCTTAACGGATAGTGGTGTCATGAAATAACAAGTATTTTACGAAAGTTGCATACTCTTTTAACATTATTAATTAATTAGTGAGTCACAGCATACCATGTGTTTTTGGTTGTAATTGCACTTATGTGTTTGGAAATTTGAAGCAACAGTTTTCTTTTTGTTTGACCAACATGCATTTTTGGACAAGGACAGGTCAACATGTAAATAACAAAAACAAAATCACATTTAATAGTAGTTGTGAGAACTGTTACTTTTTAACTTTTGTTTCTGTTCTGAGTACATGGCAATGCTGGCAGAGCTATGGCTCAAGTGTATAATAAAACGTAAGCGAGATGTGTTTCTCTTGGGGCTTGTCCTTGGTAATAGTTTTTGCAATTAGGTGTTTAGTTTCGTTGTATTTTTAAGTTTTGCCATTTTAACAGACTGTTATCAAAAGCACCCAAAGCTAGAAGATACTGATTTAAGGTAACAAATGTAGCGAGTTAAACACGACTAACTTTTGACTAACCTTTTGCACCTTTTTAAGTTACATCCAATCTCTGTTCAAACCTCATCAGATGCATCAATTTAAGATATTTATAGAGATGCTTCTCAATGCTTTTCCACTTGTCTTCTGAGTTGCACTTTGTTTGTGAGGTCACAGCTAACCAGTGTGCATGCTGAATCACTGCCACCACTAATTAGATAAAGCTTTTGATTGTCTGAAAGCACACAGGGGATAATCTTAATTTTAGATTAAGGGCTTGTCAAGAGAAATTACATTCCAAATGACTTGCTTTTATCTAAAAAAACATTCTGAAAGAAAGGCATAAATCTTAAATTGTTTTCTTATGAAATAAACACTGCACACATTAACATCTTTAGCGGGGTGTCTGGATGTCCCACATCTGTTTCGGGCAGCGGATTTCCTTTTAAAAACAGGAGTTAATGAACAGAGATGCATTGCAGTAGAAGGCACAAATGAAGTGGATATGTTAAAAAATTAAAAGGAATAAACACACCAGAGAGAATGTGCACCTTCCTCCCAGCATTAAAGTCTCAGTGGCAAAAATTTCAAAGGCTGCAGAAGAACAATAACAAAAAGGAATGAGTCTACTTAATGATAATGAGCAGAGATAAAACTAAGATAAGGTATAGTACCGTATGAAGAAATCTGGGATACAATGTATAAACACAAGCATCTTTTGGATTGGAAACCCTCATGAATTATTTAAAGCAGGGATTTCAGATGGATGGATGGGTGGTTGGATGGAAACAGAGATTGGGACACAGAAAGCTTGGCACCTGGCTCCTCAAAGAAACAAAGATGAGAGAAAGGCCCTCTCACTTTTACCTGTGGCCACTGTTCCATTCAGGTGTGAACGTTACGGCTGCATGCCGTTAAGCCTTCATCTCCAGCAGCCGCGGGGCACTGTCCTGGAGTTTTCCTGCAATGTGAAAACAGGAGCCTACTGTGGGATTTAGAGTGAAATTGAATGTTGTCTTTTGTACCCAGCTCAGTTACTAGGTGTGGTGTTTGAAATGAGAGATGAAACAAGGAAATCACCCACCAGGCATTGAGCAATGATTTTCTCATCTATCACCACGAGAGATCATTTCATTCCAATTTGTAGCTGGGAGGAGGAAATAAAAGCATGTAATCACCTCAAAGGCCTTCCTCTCGCTTTACAAATCATTTTTTGTTGTTTGGAAAAATAAACAATGAATTCAGGTGGCTGTTTTCTATATTTACACAGTGGTCCGCTGTACCCCACGGCACTAAATACCTTTGTGAAGTTCTTCAAACATGAGGCTTACCATTAAAATAAATCAGAAATTGGTAGCACACGATCAGCATTTCAAACTGTGACTGTTCATGTGATGCTTGATGAAAAAACAAGTAGGGCAAATTCAGAAAAAACAAACAACACAACAAAACAAATTTCACAAATTACAAGATATTGGGATATTTAGAAAGTTATTTGTACAAAAGCTTTGGAAAAAATGTCTTGGGTAAAAAAGAAAAAAGGGGGAAAAATGTCTAAGGAAAAAAAAAGCTGGGGAAAACTAAATTCATAATTATCTTAATTTTTACAATTTTGTTACAAAGTCATTCTCATTATCAAGCACCTTTTCATCAAATTCATTTTTACATAAATCTATTTATTTATTTATTTGTTTTTTTCTCAAAAAAGTTTAAGGTAATTTTCTTATTTATTTATTTTTTTTTAATTTCCTGCTAATTTTTGTGCCATTTCTTCTTTAGTTGCTCATTGCCTTCATCCCATGTTTTTGAAAGACAAGCCAATTTGCTGAGGTTTCCAAGGGTTAATGAACTCTTTAAGGGTCATTTACACCATGAAGGATAATTAGAGATATTAATTTACAATATTTTTTTGTGAACAAACAGCCAGCCCTTTTAACAGATGAGCTGATGCGACTGTGAGCTCTGTGCTAGAGGCTAGAGATTCCCTACTCCGCACACACACACTGACACGGCTAACTGCTGGCATCACACAGATAATGTTATCCTCACAGGTTTAACCACAGTGTTGGGCCGGTTTAGAGTCAATGTGAGTTTGCTGGGATGATTTTAAAGCTTGGTGTTAGACACTGCTGCTTTGTTAGCTCGTGCTAATCAGGCAGATGTGGAACTGCTTGCTTTGATGTGGGTGTCCAGCTCTGTCTCTGGGTTGTTAACTTAGATTCCATAGCTACTATGACGTCACCTATTGGTTTGTTAAATGCTGTTTTTAAGTTAAAGTTCGGCATTTTGGCCGTCATTGCATACAGAAAGTTATAGATCATCAGTGTGGCAGCTGATATTATCCTCATTATTATTCTTGTTATTGTTTTGGGTGGCCCGTTATTCCATACTCTTAACGAAAGACCTGTACCGTTTTTTATTCTTATCAAGAAAGCACTTTTAGTTGGATGTTTAGTGAGTTAGGTCCATCACACATCCTTAAGCCTCTCTGCTTTCCACACTGATCAAGTTATTAATTAGGGAACACAGTGTGCAGTCAGAATGTGCCTTCTTTACTCTGTGAAAACACAGACCCTTGGGAGTGCTAAATCATGTCAAATTCACACACAGTTTGGTTAAAAGAGGACATTTTACAAATAAATTAACTATCCAAAAACACTAGTTTGGCTGACTAATAGTTGGCAGTGTCTCTGAAACTCTTTTTGAGCAGTGGTGCCAGTAGCTTAGGGACAAAAGACACATTTTAGCCAAGGGTCCAACTGACTGTTATCCTCATGATTGATTAATCAGTTCATCATATTGATAATTAATTGTGATTATTTATCAAATTGTCTATAAATGTCATAAAACAACAATAATTTAACATTTTCCCATGATTTTTGTTAGAGCTGCATCTATTTAATATTTTATTGTTGATTAACATGCTGAATATCCTCTCATTAAATTGATAAATTATTTTGTCAATGAAATGTCATAAAATGTCAGAAACAGTCAGAAACCCAAATATACACTGATATACAGGTTATTATCACATATTACAATGAAAAGCATCAAATCCTTACATTTGAGAAGCTGATGAATGTGATTTTCAAAATAGTTAATTATTTTTTGATAGATATATATTCACATGGTTGCAGTCTCATTTTTTCTTCCTTTTTTACCATGTAAAGCATCTTTGAGAAAGCTAAAAAGTGCTATTTAAATAGTTTTTTTATTGGTAATATTATTAAAAATGCCTGCCACAATGTCCCAGAGTTCTAGGTGATATTTCCAGGGTTTGAAATTGACTTTTTTTTATCCACCTGCCACTGTAGCGTAGGAACTCTAAAGTCTACCTGCTGATTATAGGTTACCATTGTTTTTTGGATGTTGAGTGATGCAAATCTAGCACCCACTTGCATATTTTACTAGCATTTACCTGGTGCTAAATTCCAACCCTGATATCTTCTAATTTTGGACCATTGTGGTGGACCCAGGGTTTCCATTATTTGGTAATTGCTCTTTTTAACTGAAAATCTATTAAAATCTAACATTTCTAAAACTCTCTTGTCATAATGTGAGGGGACAATTATTCCCTCTGAGAATATGTAGGCTTCACACCGCTTTCCAACAATAAGCAAGTTTGCAGCTGTTGAGATTGGACTTGAAAATTAACCACTTAAAAAATGCATGACCACTTGATATATGTTTGTACTTCTAAACCACAAAACATGTTTTATATTGTGATATTCACTGAAAATTACATACAGTATAGCCAACAGCACGCAGGTAGTTATAAGCAATAAAGAAGCTAGAACTAGAGAATGCTAGAGATATTATGGCATGATAAAAACAGTTGCAGAATACACACGGTTCTTATCATTCATATACCTGTGTGTATGTGAGGAGGAAATGCATTTGAAGTGGCATACATTGTCAGTTTATCACAACCTGATGGATAAATTCTTTAAATATTTCCTGCAACTTCTAAAGTCACCGTCTCTTCTCTGCACTTTAACATTGCTATGGTTACAGGTAGTGTTCGCGGCTATGTGGAACTGCCTGAGGAAATATACTCTATTTACGTCTTCATATAAAAGTTCTAATGTCATTCGGTTCAGCTGCAACAGCACAAATCTACATTCATTTTCACAGTAATTATTGTTTTCTATATCCAAACACTTGGAGTTTGATCATAGTCTGTGACTCAGCTCATCTAATGATGAAATGATTGCTTTGCTGCTATTTGGTAATTCAACACAAAAGATAAAATGAATGAAGAATATTGGAATAAAGAAGATGAATTGTTCAGAATGTGACATAAACACTGTGACCAAACCTGATTTAATAAAAGAGTGTTGACATTCTGTGGCCATATATCTATTTTTGTCAAGAATGTGCTACTTTCTGGCAGATATTGTGACTAGTTCTGATAGCAGTCTGTTACTTTGGGAGTTATTACATGTCAGTGAACCTGACAACCCATTTCAGGAGGCATTTGCATCACAAGCAGACTAAAGTAAATTTCACAATGTTGTTCTGGCTCATTGTTGACATCACACCCTAGAATTATGTTGCTCTAAAGGTGTTGATGTTAACAACTTAATTATCTTCAAAAACTGCCCACATGTTTATGACTTTCTCTTACTATTTATATCTCAGTGTGACAAGCCTTGTCACTTCTTTTCAATCAGCTCTTCTACCGCTCATAAATTCTCCTTGACTCCATTTGCTCTAAACGCCTGATTGAAGAAAATTGTTTAAAAGATAAGCCTCACTTTATACTCTGAGCTACCCAGGATTTTGTCGCCCTTTGTAAAATATGAGCAAAAATGGTGATATCTGTAATTAGATACAGCCACCCAAGTCGTCAAAGTCAAAGCTGATAATGCTAAGTTAGTCTTCTGTCGGCTCACCTGGCATGACAGTCTATCCTCAAATGAAGAGAAACTTAAGCTAAAGCATCGCCTGGAAGAACCCTCTGAATCCGTATTGACGATCCAGGATGCAATTTTCAACTGAGTGTCTAGACCTACTTCCTGTGTTGCTTATTTCAGTGATGAGGGTGCCATTCAGGGCAATGAGTATTCATTATGAGGTTCAATGGTACCATAGGTTTGCCTTCCAAGCACAACATGGTGACAGTGGGATTTGTCCTTGTTGAAAATATCAGTGCATGATAATTTGTTGTAAGGGATGGCAGAGAAGAGTTTTTTTTTCAAGTTTGGAATAAACCAAGGCAGAAACATTGCAAACTTATGTACTGAAAGCCTTTCTTAAAAAGAGGATGTTTTTAGTTGACTCTCTCTTTGGTAGTCTACTGACAGAAGTATGTTAAAAAAAACAATATACCTCTTAACTTATTTATTATTACCACAGTAAACATTTACCTAATGACTTTATGAGCTCAATTGCTAGTTTCAAGTCTTCTTCAGTACTGCATAATGTAAAATCGTGATAGTAAAACACGCTATTGACAGAATAAGAAACGGGCATCAGCAGCAATAAACATAATTAAGGCATCTCAGGAGTAAAATACATGATAAGACACGGTATGCTTTAGGGTCAGGCTACCTTTTGATTGACAGATTGCCACCGTGGTGGTGTCCTTGGGTATTAAATCAGATCCACCCCTCACTCCTCTATAGCACCAGCCTCTGGTCCAAATATGGTCACTTTTTGGCCCTAAGAAACCAAGATAACGTCAGTCAAAATGCAAAACCTCAGGCTTAAAATCAGCATTCCACAAACTAGTGGGTGACATCACAATAGCTATGACCACTTCTTTTATACAGTTTATAGCATTATATTTAGAAGAAAATTTAGTTTTATACTGTTGCTGTCATATGAAATAATTTGGCAGTAGAGCTGGGTGATACTGATACTACTAAAGTACCTAATTCCATACAGAGATGTGAATAGAGTGGCGTGCAGTATAGCCATACTTTCAGACCATTTCATGGGATCCCAGCATGCTAAACTGCCAACTCAGTCAAATTCACAGCGCTCAACTTCACCACACCACAGACTGAATGGGTTGTAGCTGTTTCAGTGTGAGTGTGAGTTTGTTGGGATTGGCTTGAGTTGGATGTTAGCTCTGCTGTTGTTTTAGCTCGTACTGACCAGGCAAAAGTTGACTGACCACAGAGCCGCTCTGGTGACTGCAGCAACAGAAGGTTTACTGATCTGGCCTGGAGGGGGCAAGATCTAGGATCATAGGTATCACTTGGTATTGGTACTGTTCTAGTCAATATGTTGAAGATATTAAATTTCTAATACCCAGCCCTGGTCGGCATCCGTCCCTCAAAAATACAGTTTTCATTGCCTGCTGTAATGTTTTCGGTTTAATTGGTCAAACCGTAAAGTCTTTAGAGTGACATAAACAAATGTTCAACAAACAGTTCAACATCTCAACATCACAAAATGCCATACTAATGTGGTTATAGAAACATAAACAACCCTATTTACCTTATCAGTACCATTGCAAATCTTGCCAAATTGCATTTTACCACCTCTTTAGCACCATGCAAATCAGCTGTCACTGTCTGACATTTTAAAGTGCAAAAAAAAAAACCCAGACAGAAAAGGCATACAGTGCTGCTATGGATGAGACTCAAATGTTAAAGTAAGCACTATGCTACACTGTCAACTAAATGAGAAGGTGCTGCATGCCATGTAATTTATCAATCTAGAAAATTGATCTGACTGTCTCAGAGTTGGCTCCCGTTATTCATACACCCACCCCCAACTCCACACACACAATGTCTAACGTAATCAAATCTCCGCAGCCACAGTATGTATGAAAACCAGAAAATATAACCAACACCATCTGTCTGCGTCTGTGTGTTTTCACCAGCTTCCTGTAAAATACTACTTCTCACCTACAAGATATTGCCCGTCCCTGTTCCTCAATATACTGTATGACTTATTGACTCACTCCCTGTAAGCCCAACTGCACTGTACACTCTCAAGTTGCAGGACTGCAAGGAAATCTATATATCAGAAAGAAAACAGGTTGTTGGGGGGGGGGGCAGTCTTTTCCTGTAGGGGCCTCCTGCCTCTGGAACAAGCGTCTTGTCCTTGTCAGTGATTCAGACTCGACAGTTTTCAAATCCACACTCAAGAAGTGAAATTCAGCACAGCCTGCGCTTCACTTTCTTCTCCGGCAGACTGTGCTGGTATTGTTGGCTGACTGGATGTGATTAGTGGATATGCTGCTGTTTGTGTGTGGGCACACACAGGCAATGATATACTGTACACATGCGCAATCACAATCACATACACTCTCCCTCTGTCTCCCTCTCATGCAAATTAGCTCTGGATATCTTTGCTGCTTCTGTCTCATATCTTATTTTGTATATTTTGTATTTATATCAACATTGTGCTTGCCAAACCCTGATTGTGCTCTAGAAATACACCTGCATGAGCTACGTTTTCCTCTTTGACCTCACCACCTTGAGCAATTACAGCATTTTTTGCAGGTATTTGTTCATAAAAATCAGCTTCAGCTGTACTCTGTGTTTACTGCCTACAAGCAAATGCTGTCATGCCAACATGCTTAACTATGATGGTGAATATGGTAAGCATTATTCCTGCTAAACATCAGCATGATTGCATTGTCATTGTGAGCATGTTAGCATTCTGACGTTAGTATTTAGATCAAAGCACTACTGTGCCTGAGTGTGGTCTCACAGGACTGCTAGCATGTCTGTAGCCTTTTAGTCTTGTTAAACATTCAGTGCCAACATTTTAAAATTTATTTATTTTTACAATATCTGCCAATGGCAATGACAGTCTAGTTAAGGTTAAACATAGATTATTGTTATGGCAGATGAAATATGGGTATGCCATACAACTTAAACACTTGGTAAAGGTTAAGGAAAGCTTATAGTCATGGTTTTTAAAGAAGTGCCAATCAATAACAGGTCTGTGACAGGAAACAAAACTGTGGTTCTCCACCTGATAGACAGGCAGGACCATCTACCATCCTCAGCTCCTTTTTTTCTACTTTGTTCCATGAAGGACACACTATTTCCTTTATTGACACTGGATGAAAATTGTGGACAGGAGAATTGCCCAACATGAACACAAGTCATAGGAATACATAAAGTTCAATTCTGTAATTGGCTCATAAGTTATTTTTCAGGAGATTAGTATCTTGACAATTGGTTCTCATTAAGCAGCAACCACTGAGGCTGAAAAAGAAGCGGAAGTACAACAGACAGTACAAACTGCAGTACTTAATGACCCCTTGAGGCTGACTCCAAGAACAAGTCAATCGCCATTGTCTCCAATGTTAAAATACAGCCTGGTACAAAACAATTTTGGTCCCTCTCATTAATTTGACTGTTCATGACAACTGAACTAAGATTGACTTTTATATAACTCATCCCTTTAGATGCTATTAAGGCTTAAAGTTATGAATAATTAAAGGAGTGGCTGTTTAGTTTCACCTTCTCATCTACATATGTTCACTTGTGTCTTTTATTTTATTTGATTTAACTATATTATCAGGAAAATTATGAAATGTATCTTGCATTCTCGGATGACAACTGTTTCACATAAATACACACAAATACATAACAACTTTTCACCAAAGAAACAAAACCATACTCAAAATGCTATAAAGCTTGTCAGACAAAAGTGGATGCGGTGAAACAAATGAATTATTCCTATTACATTCAGTATTTGACCCAGGTACACTAAGGCTATTTGGAAGCCACACTGAGGAATAAAAGAGCTCCTGAACCTGTTTAAACTGCCAAATTCAAGGCTACAAAATGGAAGTCCGAAAACCACTGAGTAATGTCATGGTGGCTATGTCTGTGGTTTGAATCAAAACATAGTTTCGTAACTACACTGTAGCTCCACATAATGAACCTCCGACTGAAAAAGCAATTCCAGCATGTCTATTGAAAACATTTACACAGTATCCCCATAACTGTGTCTTCATAACTAATAATGACACTACTGTATTTATATTATACAGTAAACTAAGGAGGCTGATTTCAGATCACCACCTTGAAAGTAATATAAGATGCAAATTTAAAGATGGAATTTTCCCTCAAGAAATCGTGTCGAATGAATGAAATTGGGATATTCACGCAAAGTGTTTACATTTCTATGACTGTAAACTTGCTTTCTTAGTAATGCCATCATATGGTTCCAAGAATAATCATGAGATAGATTTCCATATTTTACACTCCAGCTGGTGTCTTCTCCTCTCACTCACTGGCTGCTCTTCTTGGCTGCTTCAGAAGAACTTTTGTGTTCTGCTGTAATCCCAAAGCACATATCCCTGTAGATGCTCGCTGCTGCTAGGCCACCACGATGAGCCTGCAGTCCATGAGGTCCACAATATTTTCTGAGAATCCAGAGCTCTAAATTAAATCTTAAAGTATAGCTGCAGCAGAGTATGTGTGATGACAATGGTGCTTCTGAGACTTGTCTGAAAGTGGTCTGCTTTGTGTGTGGGTGTCCCTTGGCTGAGAAGACCCAGTTATCTGCTTTAAAGGAATATCTAATCTAAACTGAAACTTAAAAGATGGATATCTTTAGCTATTTTTTGTGTTGGCATATAATGATTGAGAGGACATAATTAAAAATATCTTACTAGTTTTGTTTTCTTGTAATCTTGACATCTTGACAAGCTTGTTTTTTAGTTCACAAAGTAATTCATTTAAGTGAATAATGAATAATAAATCAAGCTTACCCTTAGAGATGGGGAAAGGAGCTCAGACATCAAAAGGTTGCTCAGAGTAGAGCCACTGCTGCTTTGGGTTGGAAGAAGCCTGTTGAGGTGGCACAGGCATCTGATCAGTGATGCCTTGTGGGTGCCTTTCTTTGGAGGATTTCCAGTCACGTACTACTGGTAGTAGACCTCGGGGTAGACCCGAACACACTGGAGAGATTATATGTCTCATATGTCTTTGGAACGCCTCAGGATCCCCCAGGAGGAGCAGGAAAATGTTGCAGGGGGAGAGATGTCTGGACCTGGCAACCCGGCTTGTTTTGTTGGACTCACACAGATTGGGGGCACTGGCTTGAATCTAGTTGCCCTCAGAGAGCATGCCACAGCATTTGAAAGATTGAATAGGACCTTTTAAAGATATAGAAACATTATTCTTTTGATCCTTTTGGTAGTTCAGCTCATGTCCTTTGGGTGTTCAGCGTCTAAAGCCTGGAGTTTGGTTGAGACTTAATGTCTGCTGGTTAATTAAACATTGTGGTTTGGCTTTCTTTTTCCCTGTCTCAGAAAGTACATCATGGTTATATGACACCTCAACTTTGGTGTCTCCATGGTGAACCTTTTCTTGACTATTTCTAATTTCTGAGATAGACCGGTGACCTGTTCAAGGCGTGAAAGCGGAGTTAATTAACAGACTTCAAACAGGGAGGTAATTAAAGTTCTGCACATAGTGCATAACATACAATGAATACGAAACAAAGCACAAGACAAAAAAACAACTTCTGATAGAAATGTACGGATAATATTGTTGTGTAAGGTGTTTATCAACCCTGTGCACACTGTGATATTGCTGCACCCTCCCATGTGACCTTGAATAGCAAGTAAAGAAAATGTATATCAAAGTTACACATTACTTTACAAATGACAACAATTTCATTTATTTAGGTTGTATTTTTTAACCCAAACACACAATAGGATCATTACAAATGCATAGATTTAATATTAACCAGAATATAATATATATAATGCAGGGTTTCCCACACATTGATTTATACTCAGTGGCCTGCCACAATCAAAACATTTGACACTACGTGTTGATTTTCTATTTTTGGAGTCGGAACATTGATCAAGAGCGCTATTAGAAGATATATACCATTCGGGTTATTCATGGCACCACAGTCTCGGCGTGTAGAGCATACTCTGCAGCAGAAAAGCAGATGCAGTGAAAGTGAAGCTTAACCGTTGATTGAGCTGGATCTAAAAATTAGCATTCATTCTCCTCAGCAGCAAATTTGCTGCCCACCCCCACCACACACATAGATTCTAATTCTGTGGGAAACTATGTAGTGGATAAACAAATAAATAGATGCAGCTTGATGCTTAGTTTCTGCGCTACGTTGTTCCAACTAACCACAATTCTCAGACATTGCATCAGCAGGAAGATGACAAAAGTACCACTGTCCGCTGTGCTAATAAGCCACAGAGGCTAAAGGAAAGGAAAGGTGTGCCCCAAGTCATCTTTATGTATCATCAGTTAGACCTCGAGAGGAACAGTGCAGAGGTGCAGGTATCAGTCTGCCTGGACCCAGATGACTGATGAGTCAATCTACAACAGAAAAGTGGCCAGATGGAAATTTTGATGACTCAAATTCGATGCTCCAACAAGAACATTGACTTTAACAATGTGCCGATGAAGGAAATGAGAATTGATTTCTGTTGAGTCATTCAAATGCCAGGGGACGGTGATCTGCTGCAGTCTCAGTTTAGATAACATCTGATGTTGATGCATTTAATAACAAAGGGCCAACAGAAAATATTCTTCCTCCAGTCTGTGGGTCACAGATTCTAATGAGAGGCTATGGGTGAGTCATTAAAAAATTCTGTAATTGGCTTTTATCATGCAGGCACCAATTAGTGTCCAATTCTTTGAACATGGTTTATCCAATCGTAGCATAGCAACTGTAATTAGCCTTTCCAAAAACAAAAGACAAAATAGTAAAAGTTTTGTCATCTTCTCCAAGCTGCAAATGGCTGGCTGACTAACTTAGCAGAGACCAAATGTTACAGGCAGGCGGCATGTGATTAACAAACTACAGGTCATATTAGGAAAATACCTGTTTAGGACTATGTGGGGGCAAATTTACTATGTCAGAGTAACAGTAGTGCCTTTGTACTGCTTCTAACTTGGTTTGGGGAAGTTTACACTTCAGCAACTCCTGGTAAACTTTGTTACTGATGTACAATCATGTTTTTTATTCTTTTCTTAGTAAAAGAGACGTCTAAAAAGTGCTGAAGTGGAGAACTTGTGGACGACTTGCTAACACCGTGAATGGAAAAGAAACATCAGTAAATGGCTTCTTACAGGTAAGACTATACTTGAGGATGGTTACTGAAGCATTTTTGACCAAACATTTTTCATTTTTGACCATCATCCTATTTGAAATGGTTCTGGATTTTTGTAGTTTGACCTAAAGCATCCAGAGAGCCCTAATGTGCAAACTGAGGACTCCATCACCTAAGAGGTCAACCAAGAATACTTCTCCTGTGAGTAGTCCTATTTACTCAACTTCTTGTCAGTTGTGTCTAAACAAAGGCCGAGAGAGACCAGCAGAAACATGCAAATACACACACACACACACACACACACACACACACACACACACACACACACACACACACACACACACGCACAGTCACACTTAAGCAAGCTTTTGGACAGTTAGAAAAAGATGCATTAAACGTGATTGAGGAGATGAAGTGCTTATTAACTACAGCTTGTTCAAAAATTGGAGTACATTGTTATTAATGAACCTTCAGAAAGAGTGAAATATCGAAAAAAGGTAGGCTATAGTTGGGTACCAGTACAAAATTCAAGGTACCAGTGTCGGTTTCTTTTCAAGTGCAACCGCTACCCGGCCCGAATCATTCAGTCCCTACATAAAGACATCTTCAGTTCAGTATGGTATTTCTTTAGGTGAATAAAAATGTAAAGCCACATCTGTTAATCAAACTCTTGGTTCAGAAAGACACATACACATATCTTGTCTTCTGTGTCATTCTGTCACTGGACAATTAAAAACTAATATTACTGTAAAAGCCACTCACCTCCAGTAAGTAGAGGCTTAGGGACAAATTTTAACCTGACAGCGGAGAAAGAAAAGTGCTTATCTGTGAGAAAAGCTGCAGATACCGACTCAGTGTCTTTTTTTCTGTCAAGTCTGAGCACTTACATAATTTGAGGGTGAATTAGGGTTTGCCTTTAGACTCTCACCTTGATGATTGCATGTTTGAATTCTCTGCATGAGGAAAATAACAAAATTATACCTTTGTGCCTGCACCTCAGTAATGGGCTATGCTCTTTACAGACAAACCGGTGGGTGGGGTGTATGTCTGTAAGATGAGCTGTGGAAATGTTTTGATCAGTCCATTTGTTAGTAATGCATGATTTCAGAAGTCGCTCCTCTGATTTCAGCCTGTGAATGATGTGCTTTAGTACTTATGTCAAGATGAGATGAAAAAAAGCCCCACCTTTTTAACCCTTTTAGATCACATCATATGTCATATTGCACCTCTATTTACCAATATATGCCAAAAAATGACAAAAAAATGTATTTATTTGTATTTTTATATTTAAATCCAAATATGTTTTCTTCCTGTTAATCAAAATGATGTGTGCTTAGGGCTTTGACACACTAGGCCAACCATCACATGTCAGTCAGGGTGAGCACCTGTCAGCCCAGTTTTTGTGGTGTGTTCTGCACTGTTGGCACCAGTTGGCCTTTGTCTGTGGCTCTTAGGTTGATTCAGCATGTTGAATCGCTGGTGGAGCAGACATAGCCCGTTGATGAGAGAAATCCCTCTGATTGGCACATCAGCTCAGTGCGCCATGGGTGTATGAAATGCACTGGATACATTTGAGGTGGGCCCCCCTTAGTCTCAAACTTTCTCTGTGACGCATGAAGCCAAAATTTTAGCTGCGGAGTAAAGAATTACTAGGATGATCGACACTGCCTCTGCACTGCGTGGCTCATAGAGCAGGTTGCATAGGAAAATATCATTCAATCCTATAGCACTTCTAGACTTTCTAAATGTTATCAGACTGTGTGGATCCATTTCTGATTGTGAAGTGCGTTATTTCGCATAGGTTATGACTGTCAAAAACATTAGGCCACTGTTTTACAAGATCTCATCTTTTAAGATGTCGGTCCAGGGGAACAGGTTTATTTTTTTTTAGGTCATATGGCATCAAACAGTGGACAGAATTCCACTGTTTGGCTATTAATCAAATTGGCTTCAAAGCGTGGTGCACTTCCTGGGGGCCTGTAAAGCACGGGAAGCGCGATTGAAGTGAGGACAGGTCTAGAGGGTGTGAAATGTAAACAAACATGGTGTAAGATCATTCAACTCTTATATGATCATGTTTTTAGCCATTGAGCTCTTAAGCAAAAATCTCTTGTAACCGTTTGTGTCATTGTTTTTTAGTGCACGGTAAATATTCTGTGTCTTTCAAGATTTGGATTTGTTGTTATTGTGCTATCTGGCTAACAATTGTCTTAAAACTGTTTTGTTGGTCTTCAGGTTTCTCTTTTTTAGTGACGAACACAGACTAGAGTTATTCCCTCTCACACAGTGTAAAACATATGTGCTACTTGGCCGTTGGCAGTAGTTTTTGAGGTGTATTCAAATGCAAGTTTTTCACCATGATACAGACAACATGAGGCAATGCAACAGATAGCCTTAGTAGCTACTAGTTCTTTGATCTGATTTGGAGTGTCTGGGCCCTGATTTCAGCCAATATCACAATATCCACCCATCAATCAAACTGCAACTTTGAGCTGCACTGAGCTAAGACTGAGTTAGCAGGCTAGCAACAGAATCACTCAGTCAAAAAAAAAAAAGAAGGAGCACTGTTACTTGCCCTCAGGCTAGAATTTATTCACTTCAAGAAAAGTGGTACCTGTGGCAGCTCCAGAATATGTGCAAGGCATTTTACAGTGGACTGCTTTATTTACATGGAGTGTAAGATAGGATTCATCTGTCTCTACCTGATGAATGCTACCATCCCGCCAATGTACACCGTCATGGCCTTTGTGCTTGCTTATCAAATAAATTCCTCCAGTGTTATGCCGATCTTGATTCACTTGGAAATATGTCGGGATACTGAAACTAGACACTCTCAAAATACCATTTGACTTGAAGTTAAACATTTAACTCCTATTTTTGAAGAACCACCAAGAAAAGGCAAAGTAACAGTACTGGCATTTTAACATAGACCTAGACTGAGTGAGAATTTCGAAAGGTTACAAAATGATTAAATTCAAAATTTGACAGCATTTGAACACTTGCAGCACAATAATGGTAACTTTACAATTTTGCATAAAGATGGGTGGCACACAGAAGCAGACAGGAAAAGACTTATTGCCAAGTAGTTGTAACTTAGATAATTAGGTCGACTGAAGAGAGAATGTTTTGTCTGGTTCAATGGAAGGCTTGTCCATCAGCACTAAAAAAAGTGCTGTTGCCATCAAAGGATCCCTTGTCCAATCTAAAGAACATTTTCTTCATTTAAGGCAAATTCATGGTTTCTGTGACTGCGCAGCTTTTGTTCCATTTTCCACTTTATGGTAACTGCAGCAGCAGCAGCAGCACACTTCATCAGCTGAGGATGAATGGTTCAGGAGAAAGCATTACAGAATTTGAAGAATATCTCACAAGTGTTTTTTTTAGCATTGCCTGGTCAGGCAAGTTCACCTCAAACTAAATCATACACTTTTTTCAAAAACTGATTTAAATTTTCTCCTTTTTTCATTTTCACAGATAATATAATTCTTTTTGCTGTACTTTGTACAACTGTTAGCTCTACTCAGAGTGTAAATTCAAAATTGTGCATATTCTATTCTATGGACAAACATCTTTATAGAATTATTTAATATATGCTCAAGTTGCATTTTCTGTATTCGTTCTTAATTATGTGGGTGCCGTGAAAATAAGTCCTCTTTCACAGGAAAGCTTCCATCTTAATATTACTCAGAGCGCTATCTATCTTCATGCTGAGGTGGATATCAATTAGGTGAGCCAACCATGTAATTGATTTCCACCCTGTTACCTTTAGCTCTGGTATTTGTGATGTTCAGACAGCGCTACTGTTGCCTGTCTTTTTCTGCCGCCTTGTGTCAACACCTCCACACGTACATGCACTTTATTACAATCATGGGAATAAATATGATCTATGTAATCCATTTAGGCCACATGAGCCGCCGCTCATTGTGATTTCATTAAGTTACACGGCACACAGTGCGAGATGGACACCAGGTCATTACCAAGTCACTATTACACTGTCATTACAATAAAATCAGATATGAGAACAAATTGCATTTTTGTCCGGTCTAAATGACTGTCTGATCTGCAATAACGGCAGCCTGACCAGCCATTCCTCTCACGTAACAGCAAAAGGTTGTATGCACCTCTTGCTCTTGGCAATTTGAATAATTCACTCAGATGTGTGGATGCGATTGGTCCTGCGACCTGTGTCTGTGCGGTCTAGCTCACTATATGCGGTGAGGAGATAAGAACGTGAATCACAGACAAGAGATACCTCAGGGAGGCTTGAAGAGTGGAGCAGAGAGGGGCAACCCGGGGTCAACTACCTGCCCAAGAATGACATCTCATGCCAAGGAGACGTGGAAGACTTACAAGATAAGTCTACTTTTTTTTTTTTTTTTTGATAGGTTGAGTTTTGAGAAAATATGATAAGCTGGGATTTTAGGGTGTTATGCCCCTATCTGACTTTACAAGCTGCAAAGAAAATGAAACCAATCCTAAACTGTGCCATAACAAATCTGAGCCAAGAATGAAGAGAGAGCAAATCACAGGAATGTCAGAGAACGAGTCAGATGTAGAAATGCTTGTAAGAAATACTTTCCGAGCTCTGATTATTTTCCCCTGGAAGATATTTGCATGTTTCTTTCCTCACTCGATACATCAAGGGGCTGAATTATTTCAATTCAAGTATTCTTATTAAATTCAGTTTATATTCATGGTTTAGTCTGTGACATAGCAGCAGCTGCTTAATTTGGGTCACATTATGTGAAATAAGCCAAATATTTCACTTCTTAGCTGTGTTTTGTGCCTCAGCGTATCTACTTTTCTAACTCATAGTATTGATAATAATTTAGCCCAAGACCACCTCATGTTTTTATCTTTGTAATTAATGGGAGACACTACAGGTGAATAGGAAAAAACACCAAACTAATAAATATCAGCATGGAACTTCCCTAGATGATTACTTACATTTAATGAAATTTTATGTGTAAAAATGCAAATTAGGCAAAATCTAATTAAAAAATAATAATTTGCATAAATCCAGAACATAAATCTGAGCACTGGAGAAAGCCACCTTCAAAATTCTTATTCCATTTTGTTGACATATTGGAGTCTACAGTTTTTACAAAGGGAATTTTGGATATCTCTTATTTAACATCCCATAAAAAAATACAGTCAACAGCTATGAAAAATACATTTTCACCGCAAGTTTTAGAATAAAATGTGCTATAAATTAGGCCATAAATGATATAGGAAGAAACCATTTTACAAAAATGCCAGAATGTAGACAAGAATAAAACTGGTAAGATCATCCTGATGATGCGAGCTTAACATTCTGTTTCGCTCTCTGTCTTAGTTTGGACTCGTTGCCACCCTAAGCACTTTCAGTGAGTGGGAGTACTCGCCTTGACAGACAAACTCCTTCAGCCAATCAACGTGTAGCTATTGCTTTCCCTGGTGTTTGCGTTAGACTCTACTACACAAACATCTTGTTGCATTGGACAATAACAGTAGATCTAAAAAATACAATTTATTTCTATTTACAATTTGTATGAGACTTGTATCTTGTCAACAACAATCCCCATGAGGTTTATGTGATAAACTGCTGTTGCCAACATATTTTGACTTTTGTCATTCAGCACCCAGCTTCCTCTGGCCTGCTGAAAATCAGCTGCAAACATCCTTGTATGTGAAGCATGCTGTATGTCTGAAGCACTGTGAGCACCGACCTGCATCAGCTTTGAAGCCTCTCATATCTGCTCCTGCAGTAGCACAATAAGTGATGAAACAGCAATGAACATTGGATTTGTACAAGGGAACATCTTCTTGATCACCAGTGGAGCCATTTGATGAACCAAGCTTTTGCCAAATCCAGTTAAAAGAAAGGAGAGAACATCTTTTTCTCTAAAAAACTTTTGGAGTGCATGGAGTGCAATTGATGTTATTGACTGTTTCTGCATAACTTCCCTTATTGCTGTGTTTATTCTACTAACGTTTTAGTTAGCGCTTGTTGCTTTGGGAGCCACCATTACTGTTCTTTTTGCATTTTATGTCATCGACAACCACACAGTCCCTGATTGGCTGCTTACATTTTCAGCTATGGTACGGATCCCAGATTAGCCCAGATTGGCCCGACTAGATTTTTGTTTCTGGATATGAGGCGGGATGGCACCGAGTCCATATGATACGCAGAGAGAAACAGAACAGTGAGCTCACAATATTCGGATGGTCTTACCAGGCTAGACTGTAAGTGCTCATGAAGTGAGGATTTGTGGCTCAGAGTTTGAGAATTTTTTTTTTGTAAAATTCCTTTTAAATATAATGTTTTGTAAGTTTTGTAAATTTTAAACGGCAAATATGACACTACAGGTCAATAGGGTAAAAAACTTTTATTGATATTACTTTGAAACTTCTGTGGATGATTTCTTATAATAAGACAATTATTTATATGTGTTAAAAGTTTCCAGAAAAGAAGTCTGAAGTAAAATAAACCCGTTTATTTTTTATTTTGGACATTTTCTTTCCACTGCCTGAAGAAAGACATGTTATGGAGGCAAAATAGCCCAAAATCTCAAGACTGGCCTGAAAACTATGTTTTCAGCCATCTCCCATTAAACCATATTGATGTTAGACAGGATTGTATGATAAGACATCACAGCTCATGCTGTTTTGTAGCTTTTTGAAGAGTTTTGCTGGATGCTGGTAAGATCTTTTATTTCACAGTATAAAGTGCCAGTATCTTTGTATTCCCTGTAAGACTGTAATCCAGAAAATTAGACTGACTGAAGTAGACAAGCAGCTGCAGCAACACAATGGAAAACACCAGTGCTTTTCCACTGATAATCAAGAAATAGAGGCTAACATTTTCTATAAAATCTATCATAGTTCGGATTGCTAATGCTCGGCATGTATGCTGTGTTGAGATGAAATTCTAGCAGAAAGATAAGTGTGAGTCTGTTCACTTGGATGTCATTCATAAAGGCAGTGGCCTATAGAGACAGGAAAATAAACTCTGACTAGAAGATGGAGTGATGAATGTACCCTATTTCTATCCTCGCTCACCGTCCTCTTTAATATTCTGTCAACATCAACTATGAAGGGTTACTCATGGAAATAAAGAGGCAGAAAGGGAGGTAATTTCACTTGCAGCCTGCAGGTCCAATAATTTGTTTTGTGGTCCTTCTGGGTTCTCACGTACTCTAAAGGCAGCACTGCTCAATGCTTCAAGGTTAACGCTGAAGTGCTGTTTTCATCCACACATTCCTGGAAAAGCAGAGTGCCTCAGTCACTAAAAGCTCCTGTCTCTGTCTGCTGCTCTGTATGTGTGTGCGTGTGTGTGCAAATGAGTGTGTGTGTGCACATGCACGCCTTTTCTTCCTGCCTACACACATGCACCGTCTATCAAAAGGCCCCTCTGTTCCCTGAAGTGGAAAAAGGAATGTTATTCCACCACAAAACTGTTGCGAATACAAACACAGGCAGGCTCTGTTTAGCCCTGGCATCAGGCCAGGTTAAGCTAAATCTCAGTCATGCTATCATAGAGAGTTACCTTGAAGGACCTCTGTACAGTACTTGCGTACGCACTCTGAAAATTGAGATTTTGACTGTCGAAATGAATCATCCTCAGTATGTCATCATGATAAAATGACTCACCAGTTTCCTGTGTCATAGATCATGAACTGATAAGCCATTTACTGACCTTTCTGCATGTTTGTACCACCAGAGGTGACACTGATTGGATTACAGTGGGAAGAAAAGCCTCTTACACTGACCAACAGTAAACATCAAGGCACACTTGACATGTGTGGAATTGCTATCACACCTTACCAATAACAGGTCTACCTGACATGACAACTTTGAATTCCTATCCACGGGAGAAGTCTCTGCTGGAAGTTGTTTGATCCTAACTGAAAAAAAAGTCCATTGAAAATGTGTGGGCAAAAAACAGAGTCTGCAGTGGGAGTTACCTTGATGCTATCAACGACAGGGAGCCTGGAAATTCTCGCATCATAAGGATGACTAATATAGCATTATTTTTTCTTTTTGGTGCCTCTTTTGTTTCCCCCGCACGCATCATGACGGCGGACCGATCTGAAGGTTTTTGGTCTTTGAATGAAGCTACTGAAATGTTGAAATCTTGCTTGTGACAAGCGGCTTTTAGAAACTTTTGTTCACTTGGCCATTTCCCTCCGATTCCAGACTTTTCAGATACAGTGTTGAGCAAATTAGCTTGCTGCCTGTCATCTCACCTACCAGAGAAATATAGGGGGTAGGTAGGCTCCTGTGTCAGTGATGTTGTACGTGACAGTTTGACAGCTGAAAATGAGTGCCGGTTTTTCTTCCATCTGTGCTGTTATCCTGTAGCTTCTGTGGATACCGTTTTTCTTAGCACAGTCATCATGCACTTTGCATTGATTATGTTTCTGCTTGAGTGCAAGAAAAGCAAAAGGAAGACTCTTTTCAGCTGGAAATTACATTGTCTTTTGTTGTCTGCTGAACCTAATTGTTAATAAGCTCATTGTTTGAGGTGAATTGGTCTTTGGCACTTATTTAGGCTGCTTATTAACTAGGGGTGTAACAGTTCACAGAAGTCACGGTCCAGTTCATTCCGTGGTTTAAAATAATGAAACACAACTCCTTATCCTTGGTGCTTTCAAGCACAAAAGAAGCCACAAAAGAAGAACCAACCCTTGCCAACCACAAATGCTGGGTCAGCAGCCTTCTGAGTCTCATACCTCTGCACAGAGGCACCCTTTAGCAGTGGTATGAGACACACTGGGGCGCAAAGGCATTTTTTGACATTCCTAGCAGCTGCTGCAGTATTAATACCAAGAAAGTCCACAAAGGATGGTTGGAAGGGGAGGTGAATGGGCCATAAACTCTGGACTTTTATCCGTGAGCCGCTGTTTTTGCTTCCCGTGTAAAACAAAAGGTCAATTTTAATAACAACATAGTGTGCTAATATGTGTAGCATGCTTCAGTAGTGATGTATGTAATGTGGCATGTATGATGTATGTCATCCGACGTTGCATAATGTTTGTAACAACTTTATTTATTTTCAGCCAAACCATTTTTTCTAAACCCAGCCACGTTCTATTGTTGCCTAAATCTAAGGATAAAAACCAAAAATAAAGGTTTTTACCTACATTTTGAAAAGACTGCATGCATTTAATAAGCATAAACAAAATATTCTGTGCAAACAAATGTTTATTTTGAAAAGACACAATGCATGAAATGAGCATAAATTGACCATCCCTGTCCAAAACTGATACAAGAGGGGTACCTAGAGCATCATACTTTGAGATGTAGTGCCACTTAGCAAGCACCGGTATTTGACAAGTTGGAATTGGGAATGTTTTTGCAGAAAGAATAAAATTAGTTACTGAAGCAATTGGCATTTACAGTGATATATAGCCTAGGTGGAAGTTATTGCAACACTCCTCATTATACAGGAGTTTTATTTTTCATTTTTCTATTTACTTTGTATTTTCAGTTATATCTTATTATAGGAGATGCTTTTCAGTTTTGTAGCCTGTTGTGACCTGTTGTTTTTTGGAAAGTGTTTGTTCAGTGTTCGTACAGTGAGAAGCATTTGAAATGTTCCTTATTTTTTTATTTATTTTTTATGATGAAAATACATCATCAAAGTTACCAGTGGGCAAAATGCTGCCTCAGTCCCCAACAAGAAAATTATGTCTGTCTTTGACATTTGCACCACTTTCTGTCCAAAATAAATGAAAAGACCTCTATCCTTATGCATTTGTTTTTCTTCTGCTCTACTAAACTTACATCGAACCGTGACCCCTAACTTCATATATCTTCTTTTGTCTGACCAACAATCTAAAACCAACAGATATTCAGTTAACAATTATATAAAACCGAAAAAAAAAGCAGAAAATCTTCACATTTGATAAAGGAATTTGACTTAATTTCTAAAAAATGGATGAAACAATGAATCCATTATCAGCAGTGGTCTGAAGCCCATCATTAGTTTACAGGCACAACTCTATGATACATTTAAATTGACCTTATGACTTTAATGATATACAGTGTATGTGGATTCTGTCACGTTGAGTGTAATAATATGTGATTACACATGCTGTTACTCTCCAACATGACTTGACAAGCATCAGTTTGACATAAAAGCACACATGCAGAGAAGACAAGTGAGATATGAGTCATTCTTAAGCAGTTATAGTACATCAAAAATTGTTTGTAATATCAACATGGCTTGCTGACAGACCAGCGGAATATCAAACAGGCAAATTTGTACTAAGTAAACACCATGGACATAATTTGGTGCGGTAGGTATGAAGCTTATTTTTTTGTGTCACCAGGACTTGAAAAATACAGACTTACTACTAACATACAGCACGAAAGTTCATTTTTGACTTTAGAACTGTACTTGACAACAAATCTCAGTACTGCTTTTTTAAAAGCTTTCAACAAACTTATCTCATTGCCTTCCGTTAGAGTTTTATCCGTTGTCGTGGATACAGCTTGGATGTCATCACATGACCTCACTTTGGCACTTTGGTTGCTTACCAAATGTTGAGAGCTTTACTGGCATCAGAAAAAGCCACTTAGGGTACCTTGAGTGGAGTTGGCTAGATTTGTAGTTCTGCCGATCTCGTCTGGTGTACGAACAGAACGGTTTGATTTGATTCAGGCCAGTTGAACCAGCATTTGTCATTTTGAGATTTTCTGGCAAATTAAAAACTAGCCTACATCAGCAACCTGTGATGAAAACATCACAACTCTTAATCCAACTTGCATTGCATTAGTAATAAGCAATATAACAACATGGTTAACATCATTTTATGTTTGTTTATAGATGAACTAACAGAGCTACTGATGTCTGACAAGCTGTATGCAATTTACTGCAGAGCTGAGGCTGGTGGCAGCAGAGATTCAAATTTCAGTTGAGGTGGGAAGAGAAGAAGAGAGGTGCACATTGTGTTTGTTTATAGAAAGTTCACATTTTTTGAGGTTACGGGATGAGATATGGCAGTAAGTCTCTGAAGAAAAGTAAAACTATCCAAAAAAAAGCAACATTTTATATTTGAAGCTGAAAGAAGAGGTGTCCTAACTGGCCACAAGCAATGTGGATTTGAACTTTTATTGCAATCATTTGTATTAATTTCTGTTGCTTTCTTCGAAAACGCTATCTCCTTATTTTACTACAAAAATCTGAATAACATGGAAGTTGGCTGGAGGCAGATCGCCAGGCAGTTGAAATTTTTAGATCTTTTGGTAAAATTTGGTTTACTGGTCTGATCTGGTGTCCTGTTGTGCATTACAATACAGTACATTAAATCATCTCACCCACTGATACTATAGCATATTAATATGGCATAGTTTTTAGCAAATGTTGTGACATTGGTTTCAGGGTACACACACTCAAAACTGTGACAAAGTCTGCTGCTGATGTACAAAAGATATGAGTCTATCTAATCTTCCCCAACATTATTCTATTAAAAGTTGTCCTTATTATCATACACAGTGCCACTCTATCATTGATTTTAAGAATATTTATACAGACTTAGGGTATCTTTTCAGTCTCTGTGTAGTGAAATTCTTTCTGTTATAGTTTACTTTTGTTAAATCAGCTCTACCTACAAAAGACCTTGCTCCCACATAGCAACGTGTGTCCCTCCTGTGTATTACCAAGGTGTTCATCACTGCTGCCTCCCTCAAATGACGCACACTGTGAACTAGGTTACAGATTGTATGCGTGAAATGTCACTTTGAGTCAGCAAATTAATAATATACTTTCAGTAGCAGCATAAAATAGCTTCACTGTGTGGAGATAATGTGCATAAGTATTGCAAAGAAAAAATCTTTGTGCATATGTCACTGTGTTAGAGGTTTCTTTGACAGTCTGAGGTGTTGAAAAGTTAATATATAGTGTAACGATACTGCTTGTATAAGAAAAAAAAAATCAAACATTGAAAGCTTTCCTGCTTACAATACATGGCTTACAAAGTGAATTTTGAATCATTATAATAGATCTATTTTTTCTCTCAGAGAAAAAAAAGAAAAACATTTTCACATTTTGCCAGTTGCATTATTCCAGTGTAATACTTGAAAATGATGCCGGGATGTGACTTTGAATAATGAAAAACTCTTATCTCACCTCAAGTTTTTATAGCAGTCTGATGTTGATGTTCACCTTTCTTTATCTTTGTTGTCCTTGTTTTAACTGTGAGTCTTTCTCTGCGTATTTACATCAAGAGCACAAAGTTGAATACTCGGAGGTAAAAAGGTGACACACACAGATCTTCAGGACAAATTTAAATAATGTCAATTTCTCCAATTTACTCTGGCCTTGTCAAATAAACATGCACCGGAGCATATTACTGGTGGTCTTCATTAGAGTTTGCTCTGATTAGAGCGTGCTCTGATGAAGGCCACCAGGCTGAAATGTTAGCATGTTAGTTTGAAATGGCCACAATAAATCGGTGAAATTGACATTTAAAATTGTCCTGAGATCTCTGTGTTTGCTATCTTTATACCTTTGGGTATTCACCTCTGAAACTATGTGAACTTTTGTTTGGGAAAGTGCATCCTAACTTGTTTTTGTAACCTGTCTATATTTCCAGTATTTTACAGAATGCATTTTGTATTAGTTTGATAGTTATTGTGTATAATCTGATACTGCTTAAACCATCTTGAATATTTTTAGTTAAACTACTGGTGTGACTCAACAGTTAGGAACTATTTGGTGAATTGTCATTTCTACAGATATTTATGGTCTCCAAATCTTGAATCCTTGTGACTTTTATAATGACTTTTTGTCTGATTCAGTGAAATATCGAAACATCGACCACAAGGATTGGTGCAAGTATTTCTATTCATAGTCACCCGAGGATGAATCCCAATTAGGCTTGTGATGCCCTTATTTCTAGTGCCACCATAAGGTTTCACATTTGTGGATTTTGAGTTAAATTGACTCAATAACTGTTTGATGAATTTCCACAAAACTTGGTACTGGCATTCATGTTCTCCACCGGATGAATTGTATTAACTTTAGTGCCACCATCAGGTCAGCATTTTATAATACTTTTTTTTTAATGTACAGATATCTTCAAAACTGATGACATTCCCATATGCCTCTGTTGTACAAATGTTAGCATGCTTATCTTAGATGGTAAACACTATTCTCGCTAAACATTTGCATGTTAGCATGTCATTGTGAAAATTATTTTGTATTAAAATGAGCATTTAGCTCCGTCACAGCATGCCTTTACGCCATTGTTGCTCAAAGATTGGCCCGTGGGCCAATGTCAGCCCTCAGAAATATTTTGTGCTGATCCCAAACCTAACATAAAATGCATCCATTATATTTGAATCATCTGTTGCCCATTTCAAAGCATTCAAATATGATAGCTGATATTTAATGCATTACTGGGAGACTGAATCAAACTGCAAATAAACCTCTGTCTAGTCAGAGATGACAACTTGTAGAAAGCCACAGCACTTAGATCACATATTTTCATGTTGGACTTGATCATCATAGTTACTGTTTTGTATGACTGATAGCACAGCTCTGTTTTACCCTTATTCCAGTGTGTTTTTTGCATCATGTCCTTAGGATGTGACACTGGTCAGGGGGGCTTCTTGCCAATTAAAAACAAAAAAATCCATGAAGCACGATACCCAGTCACGCAATATATCATGCATCATTAAGCAGGGGTTGAATAAAACATAAAGGTTAGTGTTTCCCAAATTATTCTCTCTGCAAAAGGGAGAAAACTGTGAACATATTTGTATGGTGTTGTCCTGCAGCTAGAATTAATAGGACGCTGGACTTAATATTACGCTGTAAATAGTAAACCATGCTTTTAATGGTCGTCTGCTACATACAGATAACATATGAGACTACTTTACTTAGTTCCTGTTCCAAGAGGGTGAAAGATTTCACACAAACCTCTGCAAAAGTCACTTTTTAACATTGGTATTTCTCGACTCAGGAGATTTGGAAACATTTGATTTAAAGACCCCTTGGTATCAAAGTAAAACATTGTGTTAGAAATTGCTCTTTCCATTAACCATGGGGTAAGATAAAGGCAGTAGGAAAACAGCAGAGGACAGAGGCTAATACTACCTCCAGGATATATAGTTGTTTCACAGTTTAACAGAGATTTACCATCCAATGATTAGGCTCCCTAGAGACAGGACCACACTTTGAGAAAGACACAAAATGGTATTATAAAGAGCACTCATCAATAAGTCATTGGAGGTCAGCTTAGTCTTTGTTGGTGGGAAACTGGTGGCTAATTAAGTAAAGAGTAAAGTATTGGCTGTTTAAGGCGTTAAGGAAAACGAGTGATGTGTGAAGGACACTGCGAGGAGCATCACAGATGTGGGAAGAAAAACACATGTATCTGTTCTTGAACTGCCTTTAAAAATTCATGGGAGGCTGTTCACTCCACTGTAATTAAATCCTTTTTGTGTCTGACATTGAGTATTTATTCAGCCAGAGCCAAGCATGAATTTGAGAAATAGCAAAAGCATGTGATGGAAAAGCAAACATTTTACCCTCAGAATTCATTATGAATGAGACATTGGTGACCCGTCTTTTCTGATGAAATAATACTGACAGTGCTGGGCAATATATTGATATTATATCAATATCGTGCTATGAGACTAGAGATATTTAAAAAAAAAACAAATTTTGTATATATTTATATCTAAAGTGTTGTCTTTTCCTGGTTTTAAAGGCTGCACGACATCAAAGTGTTATTTTCTGAATTTATCAGACCTGCTGTCATTATATCCACACTACTGATAAGGAACAAGTCATAGTGTAAATATTTTGTGAAAGCACTAATAGTCAGCCCTGTAATCCAAGTGAATTTGTATAATCCAGGTATAATCCAAGTCTCATTTATGTCTTCTTACTACTTCCCAAACACATGCATTTTCGTAAAACAAAACAAAACCTTTGTATTGGAGTCTGGCTTTGAAGAGAGCATAGAAAAGTTTTACTGTCAGTTCAGTTTTAAAGAGTCAGGTTTTATCAAAAATGTATGCGTTTTGGAGTATATAACTGGTGAAATGACACTTCGATTATACTGCATATACATGCAGCTGTGAGAGAATATATAAATGGATGTTTCTGGCAGACTAATCAGGACCAATAGGATGTTTTACAAACTATTGTTATCGGCAGAACATACCTCTGATAGTGGACAATGGGCGGCTTCAACTAGTCACATGGGAACATAATTTACACCAGGTATTTCCTGTTCCATCGTTATTATATCAACCTTTAGGAATCTACTACTGGTCAACCTGTTGTTATGCTATAGGTTTGCTGTTGTTAAACATGGTCCCCAATCAATAATTCATTTTTTTTCATAACTTTCCATGGAGGCATGTGAGAAAAAGAAGGCGTTTATCACAAAAATTAACATTGCATGACGTATTGATATACAGATGGTCATTTTGTGGGTTAAGTATTTCTCTGGCAATGGTACGACTCAATCTGAGAACTGTATTCTTTTTTTACTTTGCTGAAAGTATGTTAACAGAAAAATACCAACCACCAAGGAGAACCACTGTTGGTATCGCATGTCTGTTCAGATATTGCTAACCCAGAAATACAGACATGCTGATTAAAGATCCATCCAAATAGCTGCTCTGTAGACAGAGTTGTATTCCATTATAGGCAAACATATCACAGTTGACACAGACAAATTGCAAGCATAGCTTGTAGTGCATGTGCGACACTGTACCCAGCTGAGGTAACCAAATGATCCCCGCCCCTCCCTTCCTCCCCAGCTCAGGAGTGGAGAAGAAGCCTCATAAATGAATGATGAAATGTGCCCTCTGGTGGCCATGTTGGAGGTCCAGTGCTTTTGGCAACAACAGCTGAGAACAGCTGATCCCATTTGTAAGCTTATGATTTGGCTGCCTCAACAATATCGAATAGACATGGCTAATTTCTGTGATGTTCCTCATTGGGGACTGATAATTTAATTACTGCTACATCTGTAATATTGCCCGCCTGCTGCACCCCAATGACAAGATGGGTCTGGATGAACTTGCTATAGTGCATTTATGAAGAACTTTGTTGCCTTAAGCAATACTACTGTTATTATGGTAGCGTGACGGGGTTGATGTTGTTTGTAATCACCATATGAAAACATTCATGCATCATTAAAATGTAATATAATGAGGCTAATTAAGAAAAATAGTACCTGCGGGCATGTATTATCTTATGGAGGTATTTATTAGAAATGACTTTTGTTTAGTCATTTGCTTTTCTGTGAAAACTCTAAAATGGCATGAATTCTGTAAGAAATATTTACTTAACCTCTCTGTTTTACCTCGAATGAAAGAGTCTTGAGTTTTTAAGTATTTTTTCTGCAACAACTACAGCACTTGGTTCCCCACACTCTCTCTGCAGGGCAAGAGTACACTTGTTTATTATTCAGTTAGTTTGAGTATCATTATGTCTGTCTAAGAGGTTATGTTTTCATCCTATTCATTTGTCTACAAGCATTGAAACTCAGAAGTTATGATCAAAAACACAGTGCTTAAGTATCAGTTGCAAATGCATAACCTCTGTGGATTTAGTTGCTCTAGAATTAGCACCATGGACAGTGCTCTGCATAATGCCTTTTGTTCTCCTGCAGGTGATGCTGCTTTTTTTCCCATTTGCATTTTAAAATAAGCAGATAAAGGTTGCAATAGTCAGATTTCTATTGAAATTTAGAGCAAATTTTAACTGCATTCCAGAAATTTGGCAAACAAAAATGTTAATTAATGTGCTTTTTCTTACACTACTCTTAAGAGTTAGGAGCTTTGAAATAGAGCGGCCCTATAATCAGTCCTTTTAGAATGTTTTTTTTGGTTAGATGCCTAGAATAAGATCTGCGGTTTATACAAGCTTAAGAGACTTTCACCTTTTGTTCCACAACATAAAATAAGTCAGTAAATACCCCACTTACACACTTTTAAGCATGCATGTGTATTAAAAAGAAGCAGGTGCTAACAAATGGCTAAATATGACAATAAAACATCATCACACCGCACTGAACAAGGCCTTACAACCTTGTTGTCGTGTTGACGACAAATTATGCTAATGTGGTACAGTTTGTTTAAAGTCTAACATTAGCTTTTCACTTCTGGCAATTATATTTTGAGCTTCAAAAATCCAAAAGTGGTGTTGTCCGGGAAAATCATAGGGTGTGTCTTTTGGACCTGTCGTTGATAGTGAGTTTTCTTTATCTGTTCAGGTTTTAATGCCTCAGGGACACAGGACATGTGTCTAGCACCATCATTGTTTAAAACAAGCACATGATAGGGACATGGGCAAGACATAAGCCTATGTATACAGTGTATAGGCTTAGTACATTGTCAATACTAATAATGGGCTAATTTTCAGCATTACAATTTTGAATCTCATTTGAATATTCAAAATAATATGAATACATGAAATTTGAATGGGATTGTAGAGGGAGATTGGCAAATCTAATTTGCCTCCATTCATTTTACTTGCGCCTATTCCATCTGTTAGTCAACTCAGAAGCATCCTCATACCGTTCCCCAGCCTCCGATATTCTTAGTTTACTCTCTCTGAAGAACCAAACCTCCGTGGAGAGGAGTCAGACCTTGTGCACTGCTTTTTTCACCAAATTGAAGTACATGATAATAAAGATCCCGGCCTGTCTCACCGGTTAGTCTGTCAAGAATTGCGTGGACCTGGCATTCAGCAGGGTGGCTCTGGCTCTTCAGAAGTCGACATATCGCCTAACAAGATCCTCTGCTCTCCTCGGCAGCAGGTACCCACACATTTAGGTTCTGCTCTGTCAGGTAACCCATCTGACATTCAAATGGAGACTTCTCTGTGAACAAGACCTGTGGGGTATTTGCAAGTGCATTGATCCCACAAGAGCTGGGATTTCCAAGTGGATAGATTGGATGCAGCCAGGCAGTACAGCGTGGTTTCTCCTGATTAACCCTCCTCCATCTGCTCATTTAACTGACAGTAGAAAACCAAGGAGCGAAATACAGCTGCACTTAAAGAGAAAAGAAAGCCCAGAAATTAGAGATAAACTGAGGGCCAACACAGAGCTTACATCCTGTGGAACCGTTCACAAAAGTGGATAATTAGCCCTGCTGCACCAACAACAAAATGTCTAGCTTTGGAGAAGATATTCACGATGACCACAGTGGCTGACAGGAGAAGACCAGAAATGGAAGGAATGTGAGGCCAACTAATCATTCCCTCAGCTTGAGGAAAGCTCTGTCTGTGCTCTGTGAAGGCCTTGTATGACTGTAGAGCTCACAGTGACAGGTAGGGATCTTAGTAAGTGCATTATTGGGAGCAGCATTAAACTTCCCACTGAACCACTGGTAGAAACTCGAGAACCCCAGTAAGCACCAATCCTATTTTACAGAGTTGGATTGGGGCCAATTGAGGACCGCATTCACCTTTTCTGGCTCCACGCGTATTCAGGAGGCCACAAGGATATATCACAGGAGGACGACATAGCAAATTATTTCAACCACTTTGGCTCGAGGAGCAGTTGTTTTCCAAAAGTCTTTTGAGCGCTGAACCCATGCTTAACATGCTTCTGCTAGATCTGAGAATATGCCCGAATGATGTTCATGAACACATATACAAACCTTGGCATTTGCCGTGCTGCAGAAAAGCACCAAGTAGTCACAGTGACAACAGGAGTGATGTGTCTCTCCCCCAATGTGCACAAGGTTACACATCCAGGCGATTTGTGTTGATCCATCTCGGTAAACAGTGGCTCCCTGGAGATGCTTAAATGCAGACACCAGCAGAGGGAGAAGACATTGATTTTTAATGTATGCACGGGGTAATAATAATAAATACAGTGATTGATGTTGCTTTTGTTTATACCCACAAAGTGTATAGGTAAGCAAAAGGACCACATGTGGGCAGCTTTTTTTAAATGTTTTTAAATGTCAGCTATCTTTAGGGTGAAGATGGGAGTCACAGGGAGGGTGCTGAAAGGAAGAAGTCACCAAGTGCTTTGTGAAAACCTCATGCTCTGGAGGCACTGTGGTCTATTTTACAGCCGTAGGCTCCTTGGTATTATTTCAGGCCTTGGGGCTATGGATGTTTTCGAGGCCCTTCCCTCCCTTCACAATATGCCATGGCATGACATTAATTCAGAGCCCCCTGTCAATGGACAGCAACAATTTCAAATGGAGTCCACTCCTGATCAGTAAATGGAATATGAAACTCATCAATATAAGATAATCCGTCCACACTACAGTAATTAATCAGATTGCTGGTGATTACAAAATGGTTGCATCTGAAAATATTCTTTTTGGTATAAACCTTATATGTAGAATAAAACATTTATTTTTGGGGGGTTGTATGAATGTCTCCTTTTGCATATTTTGTGAACATTGCAGGTCAGAAAAGCCAAAACAAAAACACTGATGAGTGTAGCACTATCGAGGATAGGATGGTTAATATGGAGCAGTCTCTACGTCCACACAAGCTCCCTTCAGTGTCCAAATTTTGAACATAGTTTTAAAGTGGTTCACTGATTTGAATTTGCACCACCTTTTGTCTGGCAATCAAATCAATGCACATTGCTCTAAACAGCCTAAGTTTTCCATACCTGCAACCAGCTGACCATGTCAAGTCAGGTATCCATGTTGTTATACAAGAATGCCCTTCAGTGCTGGAACTTTTAACATATTGTCCTTCTGATATAAAAAAAAAGGGCTTGTGTAAAGCTTGTTTTTAGGATTTTCAGCTTTATTGCCCAGTTTAAAACATTTTCTAGAAAACTAAGCAAATGTAATAAGTTATAATACTTTGATGGATTAATTTATATCGTTACCTTACTTAGCAAAATTTTAATAGAGTAACTAGTTATCTGTAACCTCACTCATTCAATACTCAGAACTACAGTGTGCTGAGCATCTTAGCTATGCATAGGAAAACCCTGTGACTCTCTTGGACCAATGGCATCGGTGAAAATATATAATTTACATTTTTTCAAGCTCATGTTTCGTGAGGTTCAGGTACTTAATTGAAGGACTAGGCCCCAAGACTTAAGGTGTATTAAGGTGCCTATGCTTCAGGCCTTGGGGGGGAATGCAGACCATGGGAGGCCTCCTGGACATAGACAAGATAAGTGATACAGTGGACACTCCTACAGCTGTCCAACAGTCCATAAATATCCCCACACCAGGAGAAACCCAGGGGAAGGGACCAGATGAAATGATATGTCCTTCTGCTGACAACCCTCCAGGACCAGAATAAGTGAGATAGCAGGCAGATGAACTTTAACCGCCACCAATGGACATTCATCAAGGGTGATGACCTTAATGGCTCCCTCCAGAAGGCAGAGGTGAATTCCCCACTCCCCACTCAGATTTAAGGGGCTTTACAGGCTCCTGACCCAGTTATAGACTGCAGAAATGAAGGGGACTTGAACCAAACCAACCTATTAGGTTAAAATGACACGTTTAAGACTTATCTTAAGGCCTCTGAAAACCCATATGAAATTTGTGAATGCTCCTCTCAGTGCTGTAGATGTAACGGTGCTAGACGTGATTCTGGCAAGTCTTCAACTAAGGTAATGATATTTTTGCAGCACACAGTGTTTGTGCATGTTATCTGTTTTTTACCAACATTACACAGATCACCAATAGTGATTATGTAGCAAAGGGGAAAGCAAGAAACTAATAACAGTACATTAATAATATGGCACAAGTGTTAGCGAACCATACAGTGCCATAATTTATCATTGCATTCATAGTTCTGACAACAGATGGGTGTATCTGAGCTTGTGTCGCATTTACTACGTTATGCTAACTGTATGCTAAAGTAATACTGATAACAAAGCATTTTTTTAACCTGCCATTCAGTGACAGAGTGACATGTATTTTGTATTTTTGACAAAGGTGGGATCCAAGGAGGTGTCAATCAAGACGTGATCTGCCACACCCACACAGTCCTGAGAAACAATATTATACTTAAAACAAGCTGTTTTGAACTAGGTTTTCTAATAGTTAGGAACATTTATTTTCACTCAATTTTCTAGATACCTAATAAGACACTCAATTTTGATATAATATGTGCATTCTTACTATTTGAAGCCACACTTCCAGAGGTTTTAAGATGTTCATGTTTTCAATGGCCTTTTATATTATTTTTACATGTTATGTAGTTGATCTGACCAGTCATTTTTTGTTTTAAATTTGTGCAGGTATAACATTGCTTTGTAACTTTTACAACCATTTTGTTGTTGTTGTTGTTGTTTTTGTGTATTTAAATATTATCTATCTGTTTGCCCTTTGTTTTAATTTTTACATTTTAATCAACTGCGTTTTTTTTTTTAATGTGCCATTAATAAACTTGATTGACTGAATGTTATTATTAATTAAATAAGCAATGGTTGCCCCAACAGAATCCCCAAACCCTGAGAAAAGGTTCAAATTTGGAATTAATGTCAAGTTATATTGTATATGTAAGTTCAATTTTAATGGTAAATATTCAAGGGCATACATTTTGTTTAGAAAAATGTGACACATAGTTAATGTATGCTGTTCTACATGTTTTCATGTGAGACTTACTCTCTATAACGAACGAAAGCTGTCAACAATATGCTAAAAATGTTTTCCTGTGCTGACTGTGACACTTGCCTTTTCAATTCTTTATTCAGGAAACATTTATTCCAGAGCAAATCTCATAGAAACTTTCTATCCCAAACCCTTATTCCAAAAACAAAGTGTTACACATTTGAAACCAATATTTCAATGATGTGAATAAATTCCTCTGCTGGAAGTCCTCAGATTTGTTTTTTTTTCAAGGATCTTCAAATGCTTGGGAGGGGTAAAAAGAGCACAGTGAAATCCTGGGAGGGAATGACTGCCGACAGCCTGTCAAGTTCAAACGCATCTTCAGAGCGGGACAATACCTTTATTCCTAAAGCAGTAAACAATGCAGTCAGACTCATCAGACGCATTAGAAAGCCGCTAATGAAAGATGTGATCTATACAGAAATATGAATACGGGCAGAGATGTCAGTGTTGAAATTGTGTCAGTC
Organism: Plectropomus leopardus; assembly: GCF_026936395.1. Classification (NCBI taxonomy): domain Eukaryota; kingdom Metazoa; phylum Chordata; class Actinopteri; order Perciformes; family Serranidae; genus Plectropomus; species Plectropomus leopardus. Next base: position 14,519,915 of record NC_142194.1, read on the forward strand.
ATTTTCTATTATTTATGAAAATCAATTGAGAAACCAACCTCAGGGTGGTGCAAATTGTTATTGTGAAAACAATGCATTCAAAATGGCATAATTTTAGAGTCATTTGGGAAATGTGAGGAGTTTGAAATAGATCAAATTTTTTTCGCTATGAGCCATAAGCAGTTTAGACAGCAATGAATGGCGTTATTTGGGATTTTGTTGAAGTGACAGCAAGGTTTCGGATCTTGAACCGTGTGCTGCAGATGCTTATATAAGTTGAAAAAAAGCAGTAGACATTTTCCTCATTTTACTCTCTCCTACCGACCTCACCTCTCTCTTTCTTCCTCACTCCCTCCGTTTTCTTTCATCATACCGCAGAGGTGCACACTTTCTACACACCAGTTTTCAACGATTATTATTACAGTATATATCCACCCACATTTTCTCTGATGAATGATTTACCTGAACTTGACGACAACTCCAGTTTCATTGGTCAACAGAATCAATCATGTTTTAAAGACGCAGATGCTAGCTTTAAATAATAGAAATCCTGGCCTTGGTGTCTTTTGAGGCTTTGATGTCTGTTGTATTTATGTACTGCATTCATTATCCTGGAGGGTTCCAGGAAAATGTATCATCGGCGTGACTTTTTTCTGTATCTTATGTTAGGTTCATCCACACATGTAACCTGCTAAATATGTGCATTTTTTTTAACTGCAGTTACCTCTTGAGGCCTTAAGGATCTATCTGAACTACTGTATGCAGCCTTCAGAGGGTAGAGGTAAATCAAAATCTTCTTACTTTACATATGTATACATTGATGTAGTGTTTGCCCATTGGAATTTGTTAGGGCTCGTTGTATTTATTATGGGGGTTTCTATTTATTTATTGATGCTTGTTTTTCTCCGGCCATGTAAATGAATCCCCCCAGGTTATTCTACAAATGTAACCTGCAGATATGGAAATGTATCTTTTTGAGAATGCTAGTTTGGCCTTTGAGGCTTTAGGCATTCAATTTATATGTATGTACCCATTTGATGTAAGCATTCTGTTATACATTTATGACTGTTACTATGCAGCATTTTTGACTTTACAGCTTCATGTATATGGTATATGATGTCTGGTAATAATGCATTCCTATAATACGTGGGGAATGTGTTTGGTTGGAGACTTGCAGCCAGTCCCAATTGAAAAAAAGGCTTCTTCTTATTACAAACCATTTGCCTGTTGAAGGTCTAGCACTATAATATTGCAAATGAATATATTTTTGCAACTTATGCCTACCACACACTAAAAGACTCACACGTTTAAAAAAAAAAACATTTAAAAGACTGAAGTCTGACACTCTCTCACATTAAAAGACAATGTGAGTTTTAACTGACAGGGAATACATTTTGGAAAAACTGGAAATTTTGGAGGTTGACTATTTGCAAATTCTTTTTTGAGATTATTTCCCATCCTGCTCCTAGTGGAAAATATTATGCCAAAGGTTCAATATGGCATAGAAGCAATCTTTATGTTTCTGCAAAGACACATAACTTTAATAATACAAGATAGAACGCATCCTATGTTGACATTATTCTTGTTAATTCAACATCAATGTCATCTATATAAACTGCATTTGCGTACAAACTTAAGATCTTGGATTTTGTCACCTCAACTTGCTACCAGCCTCCGTTTGTTAGCTGTGCTATTTTTGTGTGGGGAGACTGTGGGAATGAGAGGCTATTGTTCCAAAAATTCATATTTCTCAATAAAATAAGTGCTGGATGGTTGATCAGACACGTCAAATTAAACACTGACTCTTGTTCACTCCACAACTCCAGAAGTTTCTCCTTTTTTTGCACAGCACGTGAAAAATGAGATTTGTTAGGGCTCTTGCGCCTCCTCAGAATCCCCTACATGTTTACTGCCTACCCAGTTTTCTTCTTGGTGCTTTAGAAAGTGCAATTATTGGTTGTTGACAATTTTTATGTCATTGAATTTTGGTAACTGCATAAACCAAGACTAAAACTTTTGATAATATTGTGTTTGATGTTGTAGGAACATCAAGACAAGAAAAAGGATAACTTTAGACAGCTGGGAATGAGCATCTTACACCAAACAGTCAAGATCACGGGAGCAGGCATCTACTGAGGTAAGAGTCATGATTTTATTCTGACATTTGAAATTTTTCCACGACAGCTAAATTGCTTGCAAAGCTGTGTAAGGCTGTCACCAGACAATGTGCGGGAGCAACAACAACTTTTCATCTGCTTGTCCCTCTCCTGCACACCTATCTGGTGTAATAGATGCATGAAGTGTTCCTCTGTTCCGAGCTTTAAATTATGCCACAACCATACTTTATCTTGGAGCAACATTGACTAAAGAACCAGAGAGTATCTCTATATTCCTAAAGTTCTGTGTCTTTTTCTACATACAACAAAATAAGCTGTTTTCTGTGCCACTTTGAAACACTAGAGACACCTGAATGTCTGATTAGCCCTTGAACAACAGCATCTTGTTTAAAAATAACCTATTTTCTGATTAGAAATTAATCGAGGAAAAACTGGGAAGTCGCACTTTAATAATGTAACAGCATTGATGTGTCCCTCATGATAACAATGTGTGTGCAAAAAGAGCCTACAAGTAGAAAATTGATGCTACAAGTTACAACTATTGCATTTTTATGCCTCCGCGCCAACAACAGCCATAGCCAGAGGCTTTGCATTTTCTGGTTGTCCATCTGTCTGTCTATCCGTACTTCCATGCCATTTTCTTGATCTCGATATCTCAGGAATGTTTGGATGGAATTTCTTTAAACTTGGCATAAACGTCTTCTTGTCTTGTACTTACATAACGTTTTTTGGCCATAACTCATGAATTTACATACTAATTACATGACAAAATGAAAAAATTTCACGTAACACTTTTCTGGACATTATTCAACACCATTACTTAGGAAGAGGGGGAGATATTTGGTCATATACTGAATTGGTCACGCTAATCTTGGGTGTCAAGCTTGAAACTGTGCTGATTGTATAGATTGTTTGTGTTGCTGGGGTGAAGATGTGTGTGAGGCATTCATGTTTTGGAATACGTAGCTTTATTTGCAGCAACATCCATATTTAAAGCATTGTCACCTGGCATGGATAAAACTTTGTATTCTGTCCCGTTCGTATGGTACTCCACCACAAGCTTATTGGTTTTGCTGATATTTAGCTTCAGGTGATTGTCATTGCTTCATTTGACGAAGCTCTCTTGCTACTTTCTACTCTGTGAAAAAAATAGTCAAGACAGCATGTTTCTCACAGTAAATCATTTATACTGGAATCAAACGTTTCAATATAGTGATCACTCTTACGTATTTCACAATTAAATTTACTTCACTGCATACATTATGTGAGTCTGGACAGACCTGGATGTAAACTGTAACTTGATGCAACTAATTATTGTTTTCATTGATGATTATTTTCTTGACTAATTGCTAAGCTGTTTGGTGTTTTTCTGATACTAGACAGAATTGTCAACTCATTACACTTTGTTCCTATCTTCAGTCTGACATTGAATCTACTCAAACTGATTTCTCTGAGGTGTGGGGATTTGATCTTCTGTAACCAATTACTAGAGATAAACGCATCTGCCTGAATCTAACGTCATTTTTAGTTTAGGCTAATGTGTAGCCATGCCAACACACCTGCTTTGCAGTGTTTTCCAAAGCCCACAGTGAGATCCTCAAATTATTTTGCCCACAACCCCAAACTATTCAGATCAGAGTTTAATATTCAAAGTCAAGAGGATTGAATTGAAAAAAAACAACAACAACTTTTTTTTTCCTTATAGATTGCTCAAACTGATTTGAGCAGTTTTTAAATAATCAGATTTCATGGATGACAACTAATCAATTAATTGTTGCGGCTTTACCTGACTGGTTGGTGGAGCCAATTTTTTCTTCCTTTATTTTTTTCAGAATTGAAAACAGCAAGACAATGCAGTGATACATAGTTAATTCATTAATAAACAAACAAATAGATCTCTTCCCCTTGTCCCCTCAGGTGCTCTTCTCTAATGTTCTCTCTTACATTGAGTAACTTTTGAACAAGGATATGCCATTTAAAAAACAAAACAGCAAACATACACATAGTAATAATAATGTAGGAGAATCACATTCTGCTCCATCTTTTGGCTGTTACCATTAATTATATTAGTTTCCTACTTGGACGTCCATTTTATGGCTAGTGCCCCCTTTCCCCTTGTTATGCTCAGCCTCTCCATATAGGGTTTAATGATGAAAAGCCAGCAGTGATTCTAATTTACTGTTCACTCAAAACTGTTGCAATCTTGCATTAATATAGAAAATCGTAGATACTCTTAGCATTAAATCATATCTCCTTCTGCATGCTGAAAATGTTTGTGAGAGTATACAGGCTCAAATGTGGTTTTAACCTTTATTTAGGTCATATTGTCATCTATGAAAGTGTCCTTGCGTTGCAGCAATTTGCTGTAGATTGCACTGAACCTATATCTTCCCTTCAAAGTCCTATCCATGCATAGTTGCTATGGTACAGGCTTTTTATAAACACAATACAAATGTAAAATGTGGCCAATTAACGGAGCCTGGATTGTACTGTACTTTGAGTGTGTTTTTCACTCACATTTTGATATCAGCGCTGCCCATAAAATGTGGCTGGCTGCGCGCCCAAAGCACTACTGTCCCTTGTGAACTGTAAAATAAAGGATTCATCTACTGCCCACGGAGTATCAAGTTGAAGTAGTGCTCTAACTCGCCCATAAATTATGAGCCAGGTGTTTGGTTTGTTTGCTCTTGTGTGCCGCTGGTGGAAGACATCGGGGTGGCGCCTGCTTCCCTCCCTCCTCTCATCATCTCCCTCCCTCCCTCCCTCTCACCGCTCCCTGGGGTGTGTCTATGGCAGCGCCTCTCCGTTCCACGCCGCGTGTGTGTGTAACCGTGTGTGTGTGTGGCGCACGTTGCTGTTGCTGCCGCCTCCTCCCTCTGCCTCCTATCTGCATCTGCTGCAGAGCTTAGCCAACACGCATCTCTCTCTCCCTTGTTTTCCCTACCTATTTCTACCCACCAAAATTCCTTCCTTTCTTTCTCTTTCTTTTCTTTTTTTCGCTGATAATAAGGGAGTCAGCGCACACCTACACTCGTGGAGTCTAGGGGGGGAGAGATGGGGCAGTCACTAGTCGTCACTTTGGAGTATTGAGGGCGGCGGTGAACCGGAGGAGAGCGCCGGATGGGATAGGAGCCGTGAAACCCACATCACTCACCGCGGATTGAGCAAGCCCCCCCCGCCTCCCTCCCTCCATCCTCTCTCTCTCTCTCTGTCTCTCCCTAGTCTGCAGCCTCCAAGAACAGCCGCCGCATCATTTTTTCAGAGCAGCAGCCCCCTCCCTCCCTCCATCCTCTCTCTTCTCTCCATCTCCCCTTCTGCTGCTTGCACCACTGTGGGAATGCAGCGAAGGTAATCGAGTCTTCTTTTTTTTTTTTTTTTTAGTATTTTTTTGGTCTCCCCTCCCTCCCTCTCTTCTCCGATACCGGATCTATCATCTCAGACAGTCAAGCTTCGGAGACACACGACTGTTATCCCGGGGAAATCAGGAGTGGTGTTGTCGGCGCACGGATTGGACCCGGATCAGTTTGGATTTAGCCCGGACACCACCAGCAGCAGCACCACCCCATCTCATTGGCAGATCGCATCCTTCTGCCTCAGCCTCGTTTCAGTTTCAGCGGCTCTCTCATCACTGGATTACAGCTGGAGCGAGCAAAGGGGTTGGCTGGGAAGGCTATTAGAGGCAAACTTGACAAAGACACCTGCAAGAGGAAAAGCGAGCTTTCTGATGCGCGTAGAAAAGGTCAAATGAACTCAAATGCAACCTAAGAGAATACAGGAATAAGGAGACAAGCAGCGGTTTGTATTTTCAAGGACCTTATGCGGCCGATAATCAAGCAGTTGAGAGTGGAGAAGGGTGCTGCTGTAAGGCTGGGTTGTTGATCTACGCACGCACACACGCACATGGATTTACAGCTCCAGTCTGAAGCGGATCGATATCCTTCTCCGTTTTTTTTAACGTCGGCTTTTTTTTAACAAGGGAGTGAAGCATCCTGGGATTTATCATCGCTTCGTTAGCGCTGAACTACAGTGAGGCGCCCCCTTGCTCTGCTCTCTCACCTGTCCATAACCTGCCGTGTGGAAGTGTGTGTTATTCTCGTGCATATTTGTGTGTGTTTGGTTTTGTTGTCCGCCAGAGGGAGTGTAGGTTATATTGCTTGTGTTTGTATTTGTGCCAGCTTTTAATTAGTCGTAGGTGACAGTGAGTGGTTGTGTCTGCTTGTGCTTGTTGGGTGCTTGTGCATTAGTTGATGTGTTTTATGTTTGTGCATGTAGATCTACAGGCTAGGTATTGTGTGGGTTAAGATGCCCAGCTTTTTTTCTGCACCACATCCCCTTCCTCATATATGCCCTTGTATCATTTGGCCACCTGTTTGACCTCCTGAACACCCCAAGAGACGAAAAAGCTCCGGCAGGATGAGTGAGCGTTCCGGTGCAAGCAGTCTAGCAGCCATGACGCTGGAGGAGCCAGGGGCTGAACAGGCATCTCCCCGAGCCCCGGGCCCTCTCCGCTGTGGCCCCTGTGCTGTGTGGCCTCGCCAGCAGACCTGGCTGTGTGCCGTGCCCCTGGTTATGGGCTTTGTGGGACTGGGACTCAGTCTCATGCTGCTGAAATGGATTGTTGTGGGATCTGTCCAAGACTATGTCCCCACTGATTTGGTGGATCCCAAAGGTAGCATTGGACAGGACCCTATATTTCTCTCCAAACCCAGTGCCATGCCCAAGGGGCCCGACATTTCCACAGCCACCACCACTTCAGCTGCCTCTACTACAGCAATGGTGTCAACTACCACGCCGCTAGCCGCGGATGGTACAGCCCCAGCTCCAAAAACTCGATCTGGACCCCCAGCAAACCACTCAGCCAATGGCAGCACCGCCAACGGAGATGGCAACCGCGTCCCACACCTTCACAACCGTGTCGGCACCCGCGTTAGTGGGACTGTGGTTACCACCTCCACCACTCGCGCCACCCGACTCACCCCGCCACTCAGCGGTAAGGAAGTCACCCCTCGCAGCACTGTTAGAAAAGGAAGCAGCACTAATGGGCGTAATGGAGCCGCCAACTCAAAGCCAGGGCAAACTTCTGCCACCGTCACCACTACTGCAACCACAACTACAGCTACTGTGAAGATCACCGCCAAGGCGCAGCCAACCACCTCCCAGCCGGCAGCCCCGGTCAAGCCAACGTCACGCTGGAATCACGGGCGCCCAGGCAAGGGCCCAGCTACACGCCCACACCACCGCTACCGAACACGTGAGTTCACTTTTTGGGAGTTGTTGTGTGAGCTTGTGTGTGGACCCTGAGATGAATGTTATGCAAGAGCTCATTTCTGGGCCTTTACAGTAGTAATAATGGTATGCCACTGTAGCTGCCAGTTATCACATATAACTGGGTGCCTGGGTAAAAAAAAAAAACCCTCTTTGTCTGATATGCTTTGATATGACTCATGGTCTGAGAATATAAATTATTTCCTTTTATATCCACATGGAAAGTGGATACTCCAGCAGCTTAACATTAATCGTATTCATTAGCACAGACAGATATCAGGGGATATTCTCAGTATTTTCACCCCTCTCGTCTTTATCTTTCACTTGTGCATTAATCCGATATGAATCTTACCTCCGGAGGAGTTTTTTTTTTTTTTTTTACACACACTGGTTTAAGCACCATTAAAAGCAGGGCTCCATCGAGTAGAATTTATTTTGTTTTGTCTGCTCAAGTTGGGATGTTAAAGCTTTGTGATGTGACCAAGGACAGCATATTTGTGTTATGAAAACAAATAACAGGAGCTGGTGAGGTGTCGAAGTGGGAGAAAGGTTAGCTCTCACCTCCTGTCTGGAGGAATCAGATATAGCAAGGCCACACATCTCATTTAGATGAGAGGATACTGGGAGCAGAGTGTCGCAGTTACTACTTTCACACTGCGGGGATGTACTGAGAGGGGCAAGAGAGAAAGAGAAGGCTCAGAGGGGAAAGTAGATGGATGTCAGGATGAGAATAAGGTTGCAGAGGACAAGTGGAAAGAGATGCGGTAGGAAATGGAGTAAAAAGGGGGAGAAACACTTTGAAAAACAACACAAAGTAGAAGAGGACGGCAGAAGGAAGGAAGAGAACACAGGAAGCATAACAAAGCAGGGGGATGAAGAGTGGGAGCTGTGAGTAGAGAGAGATGGCAGATGGAGCGGGCTAAGTGAGGGAAAGGCTTGAGGGAGATAGAGGTTATAAAGCAGGGGAGCTGTGAATTTTGCGTATTTAGCATTGTGTAAAGAAGGAAGGCTTCCTGATTATTCACTCCACAAGGGCCGTGTTTTTAACATCACAAGGCAGTTTTTCAGACATGGGTGGGGCAGGATACGAGTGTAATTATGAGCACTGACTGTGCATGACTCTGTAGAATTTTTACTCCTAAACTCCAGGTTCTCAATTTTCTAACTTTTTTTTGTTGGAACATGGGATTTAATTGGCAGCTTTGAGTTAAAACTTTTTGCTCTCGGTCATCTAGCTATATTTAGTTGCATATTCACTGTAGCTCAGTTGCAAAAATGCAAAGGATGCACTGACAAACATGAAGTGTGATCAACATGCTGTGGTAAAAATGTAAGCTAAGTGGATTTACAATGGGAGGGCATTATGAAATTGTCCATTTCCTGTCTTTTTTTTCTTCAGCAGAGTGCCCTAGAGGGCAATGACAAAACATTAATATGAAAACTGAAACCATTTCTCCACATTTCTGGTGTGGATCATATGTTTGGACAGCAGTTCCGGTATCCTATCGTGTATCAGTTGGAAAGCGTCAATGACATCGATTTCACAGGCAAACAGTGATCAAGTGACATTATTTCCTCCTCCTTTATCCCAGGGCAAAATATTTAACATCATAGCTGGTTGGACATTGGATATGAAACAAAATGTGCTCTGTTTGCAGTTGAATAGCTTTAGAGGAAAAAAGCTTAAAACTTTGTAGTTTTCCCAATTGAGCGAAAACATTAGCTGCGGTCAGTTTCAATTCATACAACAACAATGGATTTCAATTGTGACAAAAGTACAGAAATACCAGCAGGCAGTCCTCAGACTCCTCCCGCAGCATAATCCACTGCTCCAGAGTCAATTACGTCACTCTGCAAAGAGCTGCCAAACAGCTGAAAGCTGCCAAAGCGGGCAGCCCCCCTTGTGTGAACATCAGGACACATCTGTTTGTACTGTACACTATAAAAGGGCACAGCCTTCAAAAGCTAAAGCATGCTCAGTAAAGCTGCCCTCAGTTAACAAAAGCTCCCCCATATACAAGTCCATTTTTGTGGATGTTGTTGATAAGTGTCAAGCCTACATATTGACATCATGCGGAGTGGGTTGACATTTTGGTTCACTTGTGGAATCTGTATCCCTGCATTTTAATAAATATCTTTCAGGCAACAGGTGGCACTCTACAGGCACCACCACATCTCTGCTATGCTCATTGAGTTTAAAGTTAATTGTGGGGATTATAGCACATACAATTACTGAATGTAAATCAAATCTTTAAAGAATGCATCAAGCTCCTAGAATATAGAACAACCGTAAGCCATCAACATTCAGCCTGTTTCTTGTTTGTCATCACCATGGCAGCAAGCACTGTAAAAGCTCTTTGGTAAGCATTAGTAATAATTGACGACATCAGCGTCGGTGATAACAACCTACCTATACAAACAGGGATATTTGTAGAAATAGATCCTGTCTGCTACATTTTGAAAAAGACCATTAATATCTTCAATGAGTAATGTCATTTTAATAGCTAAGTACCTCACCAGACATTTACAGCAGATGCTCTTAACTCTTATGGCATGTACAATTTCTGGAAGGGATATCATGGTATTTTAAACAGTTATAATACAGTGATCTAACAGGGTGTGTCTTTTTTTTCAGTTGACATTTCACAAATATGATATTTTATTGAAGTCTCTTCTTGTAGTAAAATTGCTGCAGGAGTAACTCACACAGTTTATTCTCAGGTTAAAGGATCTGTACATAAATGACATGCTGTCACTTGATGACTGCAGGCTAATTGTTCTGTGAATAAATAGACACCTTTGGCAGGAATCATGCTGAAGAAGTCATTTCATCTCATTATGACGTATTAGAATTTATTGCATAGTTGGAAGGTTTCTTGATGGATATATTTAACATGCGCATATGTAATTTAAAGAAAGACCTGATACCTTATTAATCATTACAAACAGGTATCTGCATATTAGGACTTCAGCTGACAATTATTTTCATTGTTTATCAGTTTTGATTATTTTCGCAGTTTCTTGATTAGATGTTTGGTCTATAAAATGTCAAAATGTAAATGAGTGTTTTCCCAAAGCCCAAGATGACCTCTTCAAATGTCTTCTTTTGTCCAGAACACAAAAGATCTTCAGTTTGCGGTCACGGAAGAGCAAAGAAAGCAAGAAATATTCACATTTAAGGAGATGGAATCAGAGAATTTTAATTTTTCTTCTACGAAAGAAATTACTCAAACTGATGAATTGATTATCTAATAAGTTGTGATTAGTTTAATAGTTGACAAATATTTGTTTAAGTGTTGCACCTCTACCGCACATTTATGCAGAATATGTAGGTAATGGAACAATATTTGGTATCAGAGGTGGGCTTTTTTCCGTTTGTAGTCCACTTGTAGTCCAAGCAGTATTGACATGATAGTCACATTTGATGGGCGGTTCAACAGTGCAGAGAGCAAAAATTGTCATGAGTTCCTTCAGCAGCAGTTTGAGGAGTCGCGGTGTAGATAATCAGTTGACCCAGTCGGCACTGATCAAATTAATGGATTAGAGGAGCTGCTGCTGCTGCTGCTAAAAGCAAACTGTTAGACTGAGCGCGATGAACAGTGTGGTCCAATCAATAACTGAACGGCATATGTAATCCAATAATGAATGGTAAGGCTCCAAATATATAAATCATATAAATATAAAATATAAAATATAAAATCAATACATGCGGCAGATGTTTTAGTCGTGGCAGGTCGCTACAAATACATAAATGTGTAGCAAACCCTGCGCTGGCTAGAAAATCAGAAATATTGTCTGTTATCCCCAGAGGCTCATTGTGTCTGACTGATAACCAGTGGATTTCAAGATTGTTACCAATTGAATTCACTAGTTTTATTTGCTGCATTCACCCATTTTAGAGGTCTGAATTTTACATTTTTGCAGGCAATTTCTTTTTGTGCAGAACCACAGCTGAAAATCCATTGATTTTAATAGAACATGCTCATAAACTATCCCTGTACTACTTTGTTATCCCTTCCAGCATTCATCAATGAATTGAATTCACACGGGTTCAAACCACATGAAACTTGAGGCCATATGGACCCATACTGTTATTCCTTTTTTTTTTTTTCTCAAGGCTAAGCTTTGTGTTAAACGGCTCTTGTTGCAAAGTTATTCTTCTCTGTGCATTGTTTTGACACAGTTTTTATGGGTTAAAATATTGATGCACTCTCTTTACTGTGTATTACTTTTATTTACACAGTCCTTCTGCTGTTTATATTCATTCACATAACCCTTGTGTTTTAGCATTTATATGCTATATTAGATAAAAAAACACTTACATCGTATTCTTAGGGGCAAAACAGCCTTTTATAAAGTATGTTCGGGAATGCAGTTTCTTCTAAGGCTAGAATGTACGAGGCTTCTTATTTTAGTATGTAGAGTTGTGCAGTGCAGCTTATTTAAAGTGAAATGGTACACAGAAAATGTCTTGGCTGATGATGAAACGCTCTGTAAAACATGGCTCCAGGTGCATTTGTCTTTATCCACAGCCAAGTGATCTCATATTTTATGTTAAGTTGTGTGCTAATGCAGTTATAAGGTACGGTCTCGGGTTTCACATAATCTGGACTGCGGAAAGGAGGCAGAACATTATTTTTTTCCTGCACTTTTTTCAGCTTCTGCTCCTGAAGATCTAAATGAATCGCTGTGTCCTGGAAGAAAGACAAGCTCTGTCCATTGGGGATAATGACATATTTTACCTACTCCTTTTGTCTTCTTTTCCTCTCCTCTTTCTCCCTCGCTCTCCCCCTATCCCCATGGTTATTGTGTCCGCTCTCAGTGTCATTGTATTCCTCCATCTATTTTTGCTTCGCCTTGCTTGTGTTTTCTGTCATCCTTTCCACGTTAGCTCCTCAGCTCACATTCATGAGCATATGGACCGACACAGAAAAAAATGGCACACTTGTGAACACAAAGACAAGCATGAAGCATGTGTGTGCCCGCACTCATGAATCTGTCATTTCGTTTTCTCTATCCGAGGCCATTATGTATCAGACTTCACTCCCTACATACAGGCCCCATTGGCTCAGAAGTAGGGAAATAACAGGCGAATGGAGCAGTGCACAATGAATGCCTGTTGGGGAAACCATGGACGCTTTGTTGGCTCTGGGCCCAATTCCACTCTCTTCTCGCTTGTGAGAAATCTTCCTTAGTGAAGTGTGGTTGTAATGCCGTGCACATCTCACTAGCCTGATTCCAGACCTGTGACTCGCCAGCCACATTCAAATTTTTTGTCTAGCAATTCAAAGGTCTGCTCTTTAGCTGAATCAATAGCTGTTTTCCCCCTCAGTTGGGGAAACAACAGAATCAGTCAGCACCTTTATAGGTGGGACTCATTTTGTCATCTGTGTGAGAGCCAGACACAGCTACCAAGGCTTCTGTAAATCAACAGAGTAAAACAACAGCTATTAAACCAGAACACCTGTGCACTGAAGGCATTTTTTTCAAAAAGATGGAAACGTGCGGTTGCTGTTATCCCCATGGGTTCAATTTATCAGTTGGCTCGTTTTGCAATTAAGAAAATAGATGGGGAGGATTCAGTACTTAAAGTTAATCCTGCGACTTGGAAGTGCTTGTGCAAAGGTCTTCCTTTTGGGTCCAAAGTGAACAGAATCTTCAAGCATGTTATCGCTTCTTTATCCTATATAACAATTACCATAAGTGACTCTGATCGGCATGTCACGTAAAGGTGACTTCTGCTTGCCATCATTAATGCAGAATCTGTGTCGCCTGACAATGACGTCCAGCATATGGATACTGTTTTTCCCCTGGGATTTTTTCTCGCAGTGGTGCTTTGTACACAGTTGTAGATGTCGTTTTGCAATTGATGAAATGCTTCCCGTACTGTTGAAATCACCCCTGCATGTAGGTGCAGATATAACATTTGAAATCAAGTATTTCAGTCAATATTGTGGCTCTCTCCACCAAAATTAGTGAGTGTATGCAGGTTTCTTGAACGCCGGTTAATCCGCCAAAGAATGGGCGATAGACTCCTTTCCAACTGCCAGTAGACAAGAGTCATGGACACAGGACTGCAGTAGAGCATGCCTTTCTGTTTGTTTGTTTGTTTGTTTGTTTGTTTGTTTTTTAAACTGGTGTTTCACCTTCAATGTCACAACCAACTGGAGAACAGGTTAATAAACAGTAGAGAGCAGCATAGAGGCCAGTGAAAATGTCATGGTGGTTACTTATAGATATCTCTCCCTTATTCAGTCTCTCTTTCATACTCGGTGCAGACTAATTTGGATCAATGTGTGAGCACTGCTTGGGTGAATATGGACGGTATTATTGTGTCACTGCATTGACTAAAATGAGCTGTATTTCTTAGCTGTATTAATGTTGTATTTCCATCACAGCTGATTAATATCTGTGACTACTGCAGACTCATTTGATCCAGGTGGGAATGCCAATTGTAACAATTTGTGTAACATACAAAAGCCAGGTGATGACTGTTAACAGTTACAACACAGTTAAAACATACCTACATGAAAATTGTATCCAAACAGTGTAAGAGGTTTTTGAGAGCTGATATACATAAAGATGTGGGACGCCGCTGCTAAATACATGTTAAACTGAACACTGGGGCGGTAACAAAACAGCATTTTAGTCTGACAAACAGGCTAGCATCAAACTGTTTTGGAGTCAAAAGCCAGTCAAATATTGTGCCACATTTTTTTCCAGTTAGGAAAACACAGGAGAGTGACATAGACAATGTAACAGAGAAAAAGAACAGAAATGGATGTTTTTCCTGACACGCAAGCCCCCATTTTTTTGTTTTGTTGTTTTTTCCTGACTATACATAAAGCCTGCACAAAGTACTACTGTAGGACCAGTGGAGCGTGTAAGGGGGATTAAAAACAAAGATATAAATCCAGTTTGCCTCTCTCTCTCCCTCTCCAGGGAGGTCAGGCTCAGATTTGCCAGGCTGCCTCTGAGGCCCCTCTGTCTCTCCTGAGACACGCTCTGCTTGTTCGTTGACGCTGGCCCAAGCAGGACTGCTTCTGCACAGTGTGTGTGTGTGTGTGTGTGTGCAGCTGCACCGATTTACAAATATCTTTCCGCGTTGGAAAGCAAGCTCTCATGCCTCAGCTTCTATCATTTTAGGCTCAAAGTTATTGAAGAACATTTGAACCCAAACAGTTTTTTTTTCTTGGTCTCAGCATGTGACTTGCAGATCTACTCTTCCACAGGCTTGTCGTAAGCCTCAGAAAAGTCACTCAATGCTTTTAACACACTGAGTAATAGCAGTGGAGCTGGTGCTAGGGGCTGTCAGTCAAAAAGAATAACATTTTGCTCTTAGAAAATACCTGTTGGACGTGACAAATGTGATACTGTCTGTCTAAAGAGGTCACTGTACATCAAATGATCATTTAAGTGCCTTTAAAGAAGCTTAATTATTTAAAATGATGGGGATTTCAGATCCATAAAGTGCTTGCATGAATGTTCCAATACCATAAATAGATATTATTCATATAAGCTGTGCTAGAAGATGCATTAGCAAAAACCATGCCCTAAGACATGTAGTACATGTAATTTTTTTTTTGACACTGTAAACCAATCGGCCTCCGTTAGAAATTCTATAGGGCAAAAATGTGCTTATACAATTTCAAAACAAAGCTTTTTCCAATTAAGAGGATATATTTCTTAAAAAACGAAAGAAATATCCTTATAATATTGGCATAGTTGAGATTCATCAGGCAGTAATAGATGTGTGCATACACTTTGCAAATGCAAATTGATGAAACTGTGCAGCATTCTGCAGTGCTGGCCCTGAACATCTAGCTAGCAGAGACACTTGACACTGATGGGCACCAATTACAAAGCAGAATACATCAGTGTATTCAGTGGGGTAAGCCTGCAGACAAATTATCCTGGAGTGACAGCCCTGCGAATGCTTGAAATTTTGTGGGAATTGATCCCATGCCCTTTCCATTGCTAGTGCCGTGCTCTACCCACTGAACCTCACTGAATCAATAAGGAAGAGGGTGGGAGAAAGCCCAGAGTAAGGAGGGCTGAGAGAGAGAAAAAGAGAGAGAGAGAGCAGAAGGACAGAAATAGGGCGTGTTGGATACAAAAGAGAAAAAAAATGAATTTATTGGGGCGAAGACTGTCAGAAACCATGAGAGTATGCTCCAGAAGTAAGGATCCAGCTGCAAGGTAAAGGCATATACTCATCACAGTTGAGTGAATGAGGCTTGGCCAGACATTTTACATATCTCAGACCACCATTCTACCTGCTCTATTATTATCTCTCATTTTTATGCAGATTGCCCTCAAGGTATTACCGGTATCTATATTTGAATTTTCGAGTCTTTCTCTTCATCCTGTCACCACGACGTCTGCGTGATGTATCCTATGATGATGAGCCTACAGAACAGAATCGGCAGGCTATGTAAATCAGTGGAGGTTATCTGTGTATTATGCTACATTTTCCCAGATTTATGCATTATGGCACCGTGTGTGTGTGTGTGTGTGTGTGTGTGTGTGTGTGTGTGTGTGTCTATCTATGGGATATTATGCCATGTTCTGGATAGAAGGACTTTAGGGAAGCTTTATTCCACAAACTTTTGGTGAGAGTAGTAACTGTTGCCGAGTAGTAGTAGTAGTAGACAAATCACTTAGCAGGAAAGTATTCACCAACTTTAAAAAAGGAAAAAAAAAAATAGCCATCATTCTCTGGTTCATTCCAAATAGGATTTAAGGGCCTGTTCTGTATTTTTCAGACTCCGTTAAAAATAAAAATAAAACAGTATTTTAAGTTTGCAGAGAGTCAGCATATTTTGAGAATACATTGAGAATCATTTCAACCAAACTAGAGTTAGTGATTGTTGGAGCAGTGAAAAGGTTAACCTGAATGGTTTTTGTGAGTTTTATTTTGTTTATCTGTCAACTTTGAATGGAGGGTGATCTACAATAATACATTTACTATTTATTTAAATGAAGTTTGTTCGGCTTTGGCGATAGCAATTTTGGGCCTGTTTCTGGATAAACCAAAACAATCTTTGTCTTTAACAAAGAAGTTGTACCTCTGTAGGGATCCTTTCCATAATGACGTCAGAGCCTTGTAATGACAAGCTCTTGAAGCGGACGTCAATTGACAGCGCAAACATGCCCCAAGTTGTTGCATTGTACACTGTTTTGCCGCTTCCATTTGCAGTAGTCTCGCTCAATACTGGAGCTTTTTCAAAAAATGTTGTTCCTATCAGTCACTTTGGCACAAAAACATGGAAAGTAGGACAGAGGTTTAAAAATTAGAAACTTAAATAAAAATATATTTTGGTCTTGGTTGGAAAACAAGCAATCTGAGTATGTTATTGGGCTCTGGGAAACTATATAGGGCTTTAAAAAAAAAAAATATATATATATATATATATATATATATATATATATATATATATATATATATATATATATATATATATATATATATATATATATATATATATATATATATATATATATATATATGTATATATATATAGATGGTTTAACCCAATTATTGAGAAAATAATACCGGCATTAATCATCAGTTGCAGCCTTATATCATTGTGCAAGAAGAGAGCCAGTTCTCTAGTAGTCTCTCCCTCTGTCCTGTACTTATCATACATTATCACAATGCATAATGCTGATGAGGCTTTGCTGGAGTGAAACAAGCTAGCACTGACAGGTAAACACGAGCGATACACTAATGGTTTGGACACACGGGGGTGAAACTGCTCGCAAAAAGTGTCAGGTCGGCTCAGCGGTCCAGTATGGTACCTACTGTGCAACATCCGAGATTTTAGCCTTGAATTGTTGTTACGTGCCATCCTCCATCACACAAGGGACATTTGATCCTTGAGTTGAGCCTCTTAGGCATCACTTCCTCTCAGGCTGTTTACATATCCTGCCTCCTTCGGTTGGATTGGCAGACCCTTACCACAACTTTGGCCTTAATCCTAACCTTAACCTTTTGTAACCTAGAGCTGAAAGGGTGGGACCAAGTGCTTCCTGCAGGGAACTTGGCTCTGTGAATAAAAGTCCTCAGCAAGACATTAAAAGTACAGATGAGAGAAAAATCTCACCACGCAAGATCAAAACACTTATCTGAACGCTTTAATTGTGAATTCTCCTCTTAAATGATTCATTTTACAGCAACTTCTGTCTAACATTTCAATTGTAAGTATGTACACATACCAGTAACACTTTATGTTGCTGCTTTAATGGATATCTTGTGAAGTTTACCCGATACTTTTGAGTGACATTCGAGGCAGCAGTCCGGGGACTCATAGATTGTTGGAGGAGAAGCTTGCCTACTGTAAGTACTGACTGAGGCCATCTTAGGGCTTCTTAATGTCACTGTCTGATTTATGTAGACAAAATGTCCACCGGGATGTGGCAGAGAGAAGAAGAGGATTGAGGGGGGGAGTACGGGCTGAAATATTAATGTATGGGAAGGGAAACATGTGGAATGTGTGTTGCCGGAAGTGTGAATAATTGATGAAGCCTCCCTTTTATAAAGTGCTTGAGATGTCCCATGCTCAGGAGTCTAATGGCAGAAATACGGTATAGGATTTTACAGTACCATAGTGGGCCTCCAAAGGCTGTCTTTCAGAGGCAAAAGGCACCAATAGCAATATGTGGCCTTTCATAATATTAGAGGTCCCTGGACAGAGAATCAGGATTTATTTCATTTGGCCTCTTTTTCTTCATCTCTTTTCATAAATGTGGGAAAAGCCCCCTCCCCCTTACAAATTTAATGGTTTCTAATGTTTCCACAGAGAAATAAAGGTGTTCTTAGCCTCAGGAAAGAAATAATCCTAATTGAAAGTAAACAGTGGGATCATTATTGTCTCCAAACATGACTCCCTCACTTTACATCTTTTCAAATTGGAAGAAATGGAGAGTAGAGGACAATTTTAAGGGTTTAGTGGTAGTGGCGATGCTTCTGAGTGCTGGGGGAGTTCTCGCTAACTCACTCATTTTAATCACATGCTGTCATGCCTACTTACCCACAAGTCTGCCACAGTGCCTTTTTGTTTTATCTTAGGAATGGGTACTTAGTGTTAGCCTGTGTCTAATACACAAAAACACCAGTTATTCATGCACTCATTCATTCATTCATGTGCAGAGAACGTAGCGACTTGCTGATAGCTCAAGGGGCACTGAGATATGGCCGTGCATGTGGCTGTGGCAGCGCAGAGAGGATTACAGTCCATCATATCTGATCTGAGACTGTTAGATCCCAATATTGAATTACGGACCCTGCGGGGTCTCTGGTTCCGTTATCAATTTGCAAACGAATAACGCGGAAAGGGGATGGGATGGGAGCTAGAGGTGGAGGTGTGGGGGGGCGCATGTGGCTGTGAGGCAGGTTTTTGGTTGGGTGCGATGGATCTAATAACAGCCAGTTTTTCTTTTGTCCAAGGGACTGTAAAGTGGCAACACAACCAGAGTGCCGTGTGTGATTTAGGCATTATGGAGCTTGAGTTCTTATTCAGTTGGATATATGGTCCCATTTTGGAGGGATTACAGCTGTAGTGGCTGCATAAAGCCTTCATTAACCATTATAAAAACATATTTATGGCCCACATACCCTTTTAAAGCAACATTTTAAAAGCTGTATGAGGGGTTATAAAAGGAGAGCACCGTCTGTATGAATATAAGATATGCATGATATATGATGTTTTTGAGTCCTATTAATGTTAAATTACATTTTCTTTTTATATAGATACTCAAGTAACAATTCATATAGCAATAATCCCTCTGAATGCCGCACACGTCAAACTTATCATGTTGGCATGAACGTAAGCTTTAAGGTATAAAGGGTAGAAAGTTTTGCATCACTCCCTCTGAATGTCTCTCTATCTAAAGATCGCTTTATAAAACATGAAGAGATACTGAAGTCACGACTTCAAACTGAGGTATGCGCGGCATGTGGAACATGATTTCTCACTCGCACTGCTTCACACATAGCATCTGGGTACATGACGAGCCTGCAGGAAAAGTGTGGATTGCGGAGGTTGCAGCAGTCGGATTGATTCACTGCAATGTGTGGCCTGCTGCCACCCCCAGTGACGGGAAATGTGCCATGGTGCCCCGGTTGAGATGGAGAGGCTTGTTGTGGCGTGTGGAGGTGGAGGTGGAGATAGAGGTCACCTCTCTCTCTCTCTCTCTCTCTCTCTCTCTCTCTCTCTCTTTCTCTCTTTCCTCCCTCCCACTATCATTCATGCCTCTATACTTAGTTTCTCCTTTTTTTCGTCTCATCCTCCTGTCCTCTATTTTAAGGCACACTCCTGCCGCTCTCCTCGCTCTCAGTTCGTTCTTTGTGGGTTTCTTTCATTCACCTCACATCACTGACAATATGAATAGCAGCCAATGAGAGCTCTTATCTTAGGAGTGCACCGGAAGAGATAAGAGTATCATTCATCATTCCATATTACCTCCTGTCATCACTTCCTGCAAAGAACTCCCAAGGAAATTATGATAAGGAAACCAAGACCATCTCATTGTTATTATCTATTGTGATGTTTTTTTCATACGGGCCTCTGAAACCCTTAAGTTCTTCATATTATACTAACTCTTATAGCTACATAGGTGCAATGTGCTGAGTCATTGCTTTCTAGGACCACTCAGTGCCTTACATAATCATGGCCGTTCACGTTACTGTGAATGTCATATGGGATTGCAAAATAAATCTCTTACTTTGTAAAGCATTACACAATTGCAATGTATTTTTCTTCAAATGCACAATTGAAGGAATTTCAAGAACAATAAAATCACAATTTTCACAAATTGCTCTAGTCACTCCTTCAGAGGACAGAAATATATGAATACATTTTTTAGTATCAGAACCATTTTCTCCTCAGTTGTAAAGGAAAGGAAATCCTTGACATGCTTTCTACTCACTATTTAAAAAAAAAAATACAATTTCAACATGGTATCAGATAGTGTCCTAAAAATCAAAAACACGTCCTTTAAAGAATGGGACTCTTTCAAAAAGGCTTTTAAGACTTCTGAGAAAAGTTGTGAGGTCAAGCGTAACTCTAACATTTCATATAATCCTTTTATAAGAAAGATACTAGGGAAGCTGTGGGTACATGGACAACTATTCTTCAGTCTGAAGTCATTCTGATGAGAGATTCCAACTGAACTGTTTACATGGACGCTGAATAAAGTGGTCTTAAAAGATGCATGCCCCAAATTTTTTGGACTGGTGGAAATTAACTCCACTTGCTGATCTACCGAAAACATAACAGAAGATGATGTTTTTTTCCAACCAAAAAGAAAACTTAATCCCTTAAATACATTTAAAGGAGAAAAAGTGGTTCCACCTGTTGATACAATTTAGTAGGAAGTGATAGAAGTGTAACCCAGAGGAAAAAAATGCTGTTCACAATAGTTTTTTCTTTGTCTCATCTGAAAAAAATCAACTTTTTATTTGAAGATGACTAAATTCAGATCTGTTTCCTCCTAACCCCCCAAGTTTTCTTTTGGAATGGACTGTTATCTCAAATGTGGATTATTTTAGGCAAATAAACATCAGTGCTGTTTGAGAGGAAAAAAGAGCATTTTAATATCTCGAATTAGGATCGGGCTGAGACAAGAGGAAGGCTGTTTCTCAGGAACTGAATTTAAGAAGTATGAGAAAAAAGCTAAAATTTCTATTGATATAAAACTGAGCTCTTTTTTTGTCCAGCCTGTGCTAGCTGGACAAAGAAGAGATGATATTTTGAATGTGCTTTTCCTCTGGGAACCCAGGTTATTTTCTGTAGCTATGAATTACAGATGTCCCCTGAACAACTCACATGCAAACTATTACTTGATGTGACAATTTACAAATGTTCCCTGAAGATCTCATATGCAGGCGACTTCTGCTTGTAACAATATGTGATTATGTCCACAGACTCCTCATTGTAGCCTCTGGCAACAATGTTACAGAAGGATACTGCTGCAAAATCAAAAAGCACTCACATGAGAATGTAGCACTAGCAGAGCTCTAAATCAGTTTTGAATTTCTGAACGATTCTCTGCAGATGAGCAGAGGAAGGCGCTTGGAAATGGCGATGCCAGCATGCTGGTGCTCAACCAGCTACATCACCAAATGTTAGCCCACACAAGGTGCAAATGTACAAAAAGAAAATATTTTATTCCCACCAGAGAGAAAAAATCGGATTAAGTGTTTACATGGTTATTGGGCACCAATATTTTCCTGTTGAACAGAATATCGAGGGTTTACACCACCACTCTTAACCTGATTGTAAAATTCTTCCTTATGGGCTGTATTGGACCAGTCTCTTCTGATTGAAATTATTACACGAGGCATTATTATTGTGATTTGGCTATTATTCTGATTATTAATGGAATATTGGGGCAAATGTTAACACCCCTATTGTCTTTTTGTAGGGATAAACAACTTTGTGAAATCGTAAACTCACTGTAATACTATTTCAGTTGGTGGTTCTGTTGAGTAAATTCATCTTATAGAGGATATTTTATGCCAAGAGCGCTGCCTTGGCAACATGCTCTTCTCGCCTCCCGTAAAAGTCTATTAAGAGTCTGCAGAATATCCTACATCCTGCTGCTAGTCTTGTGATCAAAACAAAAAGAGAGCCTGTCAGTCAAGTTAAAGTCGAGTGATGAGCTGTTTTAACACAGCACAGCGCGTTTTGAAGAGCGCTGGCTCCATGTGTCATTAGGACAGAACTTTAAAGTACTTTTCATTGTACATAAAGCTCTATGTGGCTGAGGACTGGCTTGCACTGTTGATCTTGTGTTGTTTTGTGTTTAGACTATGATCAGTCTGATCCTTCGCTGTGTAGATGTTGAGAAGCAAAAGAAGAAAATTGGAACTTTGCGGCTTTTTTAAAAATTTGCTCCCAAACTGGAATACCATTCCCACGGATAATAGTGAGCTGACTTCAGTCAGACGGCTTAAAAGACGTCTCTTTCAGTCAGCTTTCAGTGCGAGACGTTCGCATGCCTCTGCCTGTCTTTTTAGTGCAGCAATCCTTTCAACTCACATTATTTTAACAATAGGGCGCTTTTTGTAAACATAATGTATAGTTATAAATAAAACATCTATACAGGTTATAGATTGTTTGGGTTTTTGAAGTATTTGTGCGCCCAATTATTCAATAGAAGGAGAAAGAAAGATGGCCTAATGCCCCTTGTGAAGTTATAGCAGACGCCGTTATTTTCAAACACTGTGTCAGAAGCCCCAGGTGTGCTGATCATGGCATTGATGAATAGTGAGAGTCGGAGCCTGAATGGAGAAGGAGATGGAGACAGGGATCGACTGAGGTCCTCTCATGTTATTTTCCTGGGGGCGTGCACAGCTTGTCTCATGCGGTAATCCATGCATGGTAAAACCTTATCCATGGGGATAATGTCAACTCACTCCCGAAGATAACAAGACAAAAGCCCTTGCCTAGCGCTCACTCCAGAGTGTGTTTCATATTCCCCTAATCTGCCATCTTACATGGCTCTGTTCTATGGATTTGTTGCCCGAGCTTGCCGATTAACACAAACGTACACACACATGCTTTGGACTTTGTAGCCTTGTAGTTGCTTTTTATAATAATAAAAAAAAAAAACGATGGTGGACAGAAATGGCATTTACGTTATTCATGTCAAGCGTCCTTTTCTGTTTGAGTAAACGCAATTGTGAATATATGGCGGCTGCACAAAGGCTCCATGGGAACAGCGTGTAGTCAGTATTAAAGCTCGCCAGCACTGAATATTATTGTAGCCGCCGATTTAAGTGTACCAGATGTTTTTATTGCTCATGGCACTCATGGATGTTTGATTACTCATGGCGAGTTGATTGAGCTCGCGCAAGTGGAGAGTTACTGTACACAGCCTGCTGTGCTTCGGAGTTAAATGGAGGAGCTAGTTGTCAATTATCCTTGTGTAAAGATGTGTGAGTGCAACACACCTGTTTGATGCCTGTGTGCGGAGTCTTGCAGCTCCTCAGCTGCATAGTGTACAGATCAAAAGATCATTTGGCTGTGCGGTTCATGCTCAAAGTGGCCAAAGAGATCCAAGGTTTAAGAACACTGAATCTTCACGAGACCGAGAGAGCATCCATCACATTCACACCCAACTCGTCAGACAACTCGGTGAATTATATATTGAAAGTTCCCCCCGAATATCCAGGCAGAGACATCTTTCTCTCCGTCTCCTCTGCTCTTCCATCTGATGTGCTGCATTGAATCATTGATAGGACATCCACAACAACAGCGCTCCTCCCTATAAAACACCTGTCACAGACAGCCTGAAAGGAATACAACCAGAGCGGGATGTGGAATCTGTTTTGATCTTTTTGAGTAGTGAGCATGCAGCAAAATGACATACAAATAAGGTGATGCTGCTTGATTCAAAACTTGATATTTTCAACTGCTGTTAATACACTGTAGTCTTTGTCAAATTGCCAACAACATAAATTCTCTTCATTGTACTTTTATGAAAAAACAGTGCTATGTCAGTGACATGGCTTTTTCTACTCCCCTGTTATGTACCTATACTTACTGAGGAAATGGGAACACCAAACCCTATTATCTGTTTTTTTCATGATTGCTATTAATGGAACAGAATGAAGGGTGCGGTGTAAGCGAGACACTGCCGTTGTCGGCGCTAATATGCACTCCTCTCTCAGTCATCAAGTATACTCTTTGATCCCAGCTGGAGTCAGGGATGCTTCAGGGATATGATGGAATATTTTATCGCAGCTGTGGGAAAGCAATTGGTGGAGTTGCCTCAGTCCGCCGGTTTCACCCTCTCCCCCTCATAGTAAGTTAAGCTTTAAAGCCTCAGCTGGGTACCCAAGTGACTATTTTGCATGTTGTTACTCCTAAATCGTCTGTTTTACAAAAAGACTGCACTCCCTCTGAGTTTTTTGAGTGTGTGTGTGTCGAGTAGGGGTGGTATGGGATGGGCGGGGTGGGGCAGGGAGTTTGGAGGGTGGGGGGCTCTTTCTAGCCAGAAGGACTCTGTGGCATTACAGAGAATAATGGAGATTAAGCTGAGATTGGGTAGGGGGAAGATTGGAGGGTCAGTGTGTAAGATCAATGTATGGAGGGAAGTGAAGATAGATGAAGGTAGGGGGGTAGACAGATTTCCTGTTTCTCAGAAGTGGAAACTGGCTTGATTAAAAGAACCCACATTTCTCTGAGTGGCCATGTCAAGGCTTGATCGGATAAGACAATAAAGTACAGGGTATTATTTAACATGGGTGTCATCTTGGCACATGGTGTGGGAGAGTCTTAAGTTGTCAGATTTTGGACCACAAACTGCAGTATCCCTCAGCACAAATGTGATATGCTTTTTGCAATATTTAGCCAAAATTTTGGTAGCATGGAGCTAAAGTGGGCTAATTTGAAACAGTCCTGAAACATACGATGCCAGCAGGGTAGGTGGGGTAGGTAGGGCCGAAATGTTACCCATTGGTTTGCTGGCTGCCATTTTGACCCCTCAAATTCGACATTTTGGCCTCAAGCCTCACAGACAGTTTAAGCTCAAGTGTCCCCCCCCTTTAGATATGCTTTACTTTGGTGCTTAATAAAATGTAAACACCTGAATTCTAAAAGAATAAAACCAAAATGAAATTGACCATCAGTGCTGTAATTAGTTATAGAGACTAAAACTGCTTTTTTATGCCACGCTTTAAACATGTGTCTTTCAGCTGTTTAGTTACCATGGGCATCAGTGGGGATTTGATCTGTTTGGAGCACCTCTGGAGCCAATCTCAAGTGACCATTTAATGAACAGCAGTTTTTGGCACTTACACAGTGGCCTTATTTTAGCCTCAGAGGTTACCACCGCTTGGTTTAAAGTTGTCGTTTTGGGTTATTTCATACATGTGAAAATAAGATCATGCACATTGACATTAATAATTTTTTCTCATTCTCATAATATTGCAGCAGACACATTAGTAACACACTTGATTGAAGCGGCTCCTATATTCCAGCTGGTGCGGGAGACACACAAAGTCAGCGGTCAGAGGATTAAAATGTTAAAAGATATGATTGAATCATTATTATTCTAATTTTTTATTTTTTGAAATAATTGTCATATAACACCTGTGATCTGACTTGAATGTTTTCGTTCTCACCATCATCATCGATTTTGCAGGTCGACCAGCTGGGACTGTACCTGCAGGTAGTCGACCCAATACAGGACTGTAATTTAGAGTTTACCTGCCATTCATTGCAATTTATTTTAAGCACATTTTCTATCCATTTATGCTTGGTATCTAAAACAAAGCTTTCAGTATTGTAGTATATAATAATAAGCAAGCTGGTGCTTTTGTGTTGGGTCACATCTAGGGCAACGCCATCAAACACTGGACTGGGCATAAGTCAGACAATAGACCCGCTCTTGTTCTTTGGTAATCCACAACAGCTGGTGTGTGTGTGTGTCGGTGTGTGTATACTTGATGGATGTCGTGTGTGTCCACACGTGCATCTGTGTCTGTGCAGGAGACAGAGAGAGGAGATAGCAGGGCCAGATGGGTCCAGCTGTGGATCTGGTGGCCTAGATAAAGGCTAGATGGGTGCCACTACCTTCATAAGGTGCCAGCAGAACATTAAGAGTAGGTGCTAAAAGCTTCAAGGCTTTGATGGACCTGGACATCCAGCTGAGTGTGTGCTCATTAACACCCGTTATTATTTTATGAAGTCTATAATGAAGAATGTTAAAAAATTGACCACCTCGCTGTTTATATATAAGGTTGAAATCGCCATTACAGCTTTGATGTGCAATCAGGAAACTATACTTTGCTATTTCAACATGGGCGAAAACTGTCGGTTATTTTTGTTATTGAAAAATTTTTAAGTGGTAATCTATTGTTTAGTCTGATTGTCAAACAATAGTGAACAGTGTTTGTGGCAGGGTCAGAAAACTGTGTGTGTTTTTAATCATTCTGTGTCCCCTCTCTTAATTTGGTAATGTTTGCGGGTCTATGAACACAGCACAGGCAGAATTTGTTTTGGGAGGTTTTTTTTTCTCTTCAGCAGCAGTTTTAGGGTCACGAGTCATGGGGTGGATAAATGATGTGGTTAGAACTGCTGCTCCACCTGTGCCCAGAGTTTGCTCTGCACTCGTAAATCACTAGTAAATAGATAACAAAATAAATTTAAAAAAATAAATAAAAATAAATAAATATGTAGCAGCAGATATTTTAAACATGGTGGATTGCCACAAATAAATTAATGTGTGGGAAACGTTGTTGGTATTGTATATTATTTTTTCCATTTGTTCATGATAATGTCAAAAAAATAGTGAAAGAAAAGGTTCATCAAAGCTTCCCAAAATGTCAAAAATTAGTCCATTTTGATATATGACAAGCAAAAATAGCAATTCTTCACACAGGAGAACCTTCAACCAAAGATTGTGGAACCTTTTTTTAATTTTTAATTTTTTTTTTTTTACTATTTCTGGTTTCGACCAACTGTTTAATTGACAAATTGTTTCAGCTCGAAGTAATGTGAAGTGGATCAAATCATCAAATTTCTCACATTTTGGATGTTTGACCCATTAACAGTTTGCATGACAAATGACTTTAAATAAATTCATTATCAAAATTTTCTGTCAGTCAACAAATAGATTAACGGAAAATCATTTCTTAGCTCTTAAGTATATGGGTAAATATGGAAAAATTATTATTTTTTAATTAAGCCAATCCTTTGTTTTCAAAATTGTCTGAACAGTGTTTGCAGTAGCGGCCATTTCAGAAAACCTTCACCACACAGCCCACTCCCACACAAACACTTAAATGGCCATTATGAGAGGAGAGGTGGAGAGCTGGTGCTGGCCTATAGAGCAGGGGAGGTGAGGTAGCCAGCTTCTGTCCTTTTCCACAGAACTCTAGGACAGCAAGAGCCTTCACTAGCACCCCAGGGAGAGGGAAGACAGATTAATGCAGAGGCTTTAATATTTCAGATGAAAACGTATTACTGCTCTCTTGCTCTTTCTTCTCTCTCTCTCTCTCTCTCTCTCTCTCTCTCTCTCTCTCTCTCTCTCTCTCTGGCTCAGAGAAGTGGGCCTTTCTCTCTTCTTATGTCTTTCTGTCTGGCTAGCAGCGTGAATGTGTTTTGCTGAGGGGTAGATTTCCCTGTCCAAAGCTTCTCTGTCTACTCATTGTGACAGTAAGTGGTAGATCAGCAAGAGACAAATCTAAATGAATAGTGGGGTGTGTATTTTTTTTAGTTTGTGTGTGTCTGTCTGTACACTTGTCCTGAAAGCTCTTGACCTTGCTACCAACCCCAGCTGTCTATCTTTGGCAGCATTTTATAATCTACATCACCTAGGATGTCGTTTTGTGTACTTAAAGGTCCAGTGTTTAGAATTAAGGGGCATTTATTGATAGAAATGGTATATGATATTCATAACTATGTTGTCATTACTTCATAATCACCTTAAACGAAGAACCATTATCTTTTTGTCACCTGAGAATGAGTGGTTTATATCTACAAACAGAGCAGATCCCTGGCTCTAGATAGGGCCATTCCAGTTTTTGCATCAGACTGTAGTTCTCCTACATACTTGTTTAGGGCTGCAGCAATATACAGGTTTAAAGGTATAAGGTGGTAATAAAATTGACATTTTTCATATTGTGTACATCTGCTTATCTACAGTATTGCAAAAACTGCATCTGGACAGAGAATACTACCTTTGTTTCAGTTATTTTCAAAAGGGAAACTTTTTCTACAACTTTAACTGAAAAAGATTTCGAGTTTCAATTATAGTAATATTATGTTTTCTCAACTAAAAAAGACCTGTTTTCATTCTTTAAGGGTCATTGTAAGTGATAATGATAATTATTCTGAAATACCATGATACTATAGAACTGCAAAAGACCTCGCCTAAGACCTCCTGTTTCAATCGCTAGCATCAGGGAAAAACTGATTTTTAAATTTCTTTATTCAGTGTTTTTACTTGTTTTAATGATCGGGTCCATTTGGAGGAGAATACCTTTGTGGATAACTCAGCTCCCGAGGCCTGTGCTCTGAAGCAGTTCTAGGGGTTAGCAAGGTTAACGGGAAAATCACCATGGTAACTTATGCTGAATTTATGCTGCTCATGAGCAGGTTAATTTCAGAGAATAGGATCACAACCTGTCAACACTGATGAATCAGATCACTGGGACATAAAAATATCCCAACATGGACAAAAGTCCTGAATGACAGGTAAAAAAATTGTTGATGTGAAATTATTGGTTTTTTATTGGTCAGAAGTTTATTTTATGCCCGGAGTAACAGCTGATTGTTGCTGTTTTTACACTCTGATTTAATCACTGCAGCTCAGAATAACACAAGACAATGTGTAATGAGAACCAGAAATACAAAAACAAAAGATTTACTTTAATTAGAAAAATCCTCCACAACGTTAATTGGCTCCCGTGATTGTAAATGCAACATTACGGTTTGCTCATCAGTCATGGTCAGTCAGGTCAGACAGCCACTATCTTCAAAAACAAAATCCATTGTGATCAAATTTTTTTCATCTGACCCGATGACATCTATCCTGGCTTAAGAACAAAGGTTCAGCATGTCGTATATCACAGCATGCATAGGTTTCCAACATGTATGCTGGCAAGAAAATCCAGCCTAAGAAGATTAGAACGGACAATTTTAATCCAGTGGACTATGTGCATGGTTTTTAGAGAGTGATGAGAGAAATCTATAGCATCTTATTGCCTTATTTAATGAATATAATTTTCATGGATGCACCAATCTTTTTTCCATTACAGTTGTGTAAAAACAGATGCTAAATAGAAAGATAACTGTCTTTTTATGAAATGTTTTTGTGGTCGAAAAAGTCTAGAATGCCACATAATGGGTGCAGTTGCGAGTGCTGCATATCCCAGCGCTGTAGCTGAAGGCTTGGTTTGATGTTGTACCTGATTAATCCACGTTGAGCTATTGCAAAAGAACATATCAGCAGGATGGATGCTTGCTCACACGCAGGTTGGAACCTAGTGCGCTCTGTTTGAAGTACAAGTTTCAATTCAACTCCACTACATCCCGTTCAACAGTCATCCATTACCTTGCTACATGTGTGGGTCAGGGTCACCGTGACAACATGGGAAGCAGAGCAGCTATTCTCCAGTGTGTATACCTGGGGGGGGTCGTGTAGCCCCTAGTCCTGCTGGGACCATATTTCCCAATATATTTCCCACAGTGTGTCCTGGGTCAGACCTTGAGTCTCCTCCAAGGTACCCTCTCCTCCTGGTTCAGTGAAACCTCCAAAGGGAGATCTTACAGGTGCCCGAGCCACCCTGAACTACTCAAGTGCTTTTTCAATCAGGAGTTTGTGCTGGCAGGTTCATTCTGTGCTCGTTTTTTTTTCTTCTTCTTTGTGGTATTCAGTTGATGCATACTATTTAAGATGTCATTCTTCATCTATCTCTGCTCTCAGGGGCCTTAGGCTGTTCGTTGGAGAATGAAGTTCTCTTCCTCCCTCTCTTCCTCCCTCTCTTCCTCCTTCACCTCCAGAGCTGCACATGTCACACACTCAAAAGCACACACGTGCACTCCTGGGAAGACTCACACTCTCCAGCACATGCATGAAAACACATAGGTTCTCTCTCTCTCTCTCTCTCTCTGCCTTTCTGTTTTTCTCTCTCTCTCATACACACCCACGCACGCACACACCCCTGCAATTCATCTCCCCAGAGGCCTCCTGCCTCTCTCATAGCCAAACAGTGTGCTAATGTGCTGATGTGTTTGACACACGCCCTCCCCCTTGTTTCCCCTATTTCTTCTCTCTCTCTTTCTCCTTTCCCCATATCACTTTTTTTCACAGCTCCCATCCTTAAGACCTCCCTCACAAGCACACAACATAGAAATGTTATGCAGAAATTTTCTATAATTAAATGTTGGCCTCAGCAACGTAATTAAAGAGTAATGGGGATATTTTTACCTGAGAGCAAGGTGCAATCTTAATCACCATTGATTTCATTAGATTCAAGATTTAGTGTGTGCGTAAGGCGGGCTCAGATTTGTCAGCAGATACTGGATGCTGTATAGATACACAGCTATTTGGTGCTTTGTCTTCATAGTGTTTTAAAAGTGACGGTAGTAAAACTTTTATGTCAACTGCCAGTGCTTTCTACGGTGCAGACGTATATGTTAACTTTGAATACAACTCCCAAAGGGAATACACTTCCATTAAATAGTTTTCTCGCTGTCTCTCTGTAAGGTACAGAGGTGTCGAACAGATTGAGATGCGTATTGCTGAAGAAATAGTTCCACCCTTAGGTTAAATTTAAATCACCAACTATTTTATTATCCGTTAATCATTTATATTCTTAGAAATTCTCTGATCTCCGCTCCTCAAATGTGAGCAATTGCTGTTTTTCTCCATTTTATATAAATTTTATTTGGATTATCTTTGAGTTTTGGACTATTGGGATAAACAAAATTAACAAATTTAAAATATAACTGCAGATATACATATATTTTCTTTTGTAAAGTTTTCAGTTATTAAGAAGGACAATCTGGGATTTTTTTTTAAATAATGGTAAAATGTGTCACAACATTTTACCATTATTACAAAATGAAGCACTGTGTTGCTTGAGAGATTCCCAGCTTACAAATCGTATTCTAGATGTACAGGTTGGTACAGAGGCAGCAAAAATCACATCTTTGGTTTTTTTTTTGTATTTTTTTCAGTGAAAATGAACTGCGAAATTTAACATTCCCACTAAAATTGCTACTCATACTGCGTCTGCGATATCTGTCAAAATTATCACTTTTTTTGTATATCATGCAGTTCTAGTGTAGATTCTAAGTGGGCCGGTGATTAGTGATGTGGACAAACTTGTACTCTCATCAGTATTCATTTCTGATAAATTAGTAAAATAAACTCAATAATCGCAAGTTGTTCCCACAGATATACATAAGTTACATTATAACACAAATCTGTTTTCAGAGAAGCCTTTGGCACAGTGCATGGACAGATATACCAACAATGCAAAGTACAGAACAATCCATTTAGCCTTATACAGTGTCTGTCCCACATCATCCAGATCTGCGTCTCAGCATGCCACAGGACAAGAGTCAGACAAAGTGTGTGTCTTACTGCAAAGCAACGAGGTCGACATCCTATCTCTCAGACAGGCAGGAGCCTCTCAACATAAAACATGCTAAGTACAAAGGGCACTGATGCTTCTCAGGTCAGCTGCATGTAAATGCACAAATCATTAGGTAAGACACAGAATCAAAGATTTCTTTTTTTTTTTTTTTTTTACCAGAATTTCTTTACAATTAGTCAATTAATTAAAAAGAATTTTGAAAAATATCTTTGACTGCAGCCCCAATCAATACTAAGTCAGAAATTAGTCAAATGTTGTGAACATGAGAAAGTGTTGGTGCATATAGTAATAACAGATGAGACATTGTACAAAGATCAAAATTCCCGTAAATGACACAGCAAAATCTTTCATTTGTATCGGTCCTTTTTATCTGACACCCCTATCAGCAGACCGATATGATTTTTCATCACCTCCTAAAACCATAACAAATCACTGTTGAAAAATGAATTAGTTTTATGAAACATATGTTGTTGTTGGGCACTTGCTGAGATGACTGATGCTGCTGTTTGTCTTGGGCGGGCAGTTCTCCAATATTGCTAATGAAAAACAAATCAAATATGGAAATATAATCAAATACTGAAATATGATAAAGATGGATCTTAGACAATACAGATAGAAAGGAGTTCATTTTAAGAAATCCATGGAAGCGGAACCATACTTATTACAAAAAAAATGTATGACTGGGGATTCTTCATTTAATCCTACTTTGAGGTTTCTACTGTACATCCTCTTTAATTCTTGTTGGAGGGGGGTGTTTTTCAATGCCACCTTTTGCCAGATGTTGTTTTCATAATAACTTTTTCCACTATTCATCTTCTGCTGCTGCTCTGCTATTCTTTTATGTCTTAGTGCTCTTAATATTCCTGTTGTTGTTGGTATAGCCTTTAGGTGTGGACAGTTTCATCTTTAAAGGGTTACATTGCCAATTCACAGCCAGCTTTGTGTCACAACAATGCGGCTAGTGTGTGTAAAGGAACTGTGGTAAACTTCCCTCAATCTTAGCAGCACCAGGCTTTCTCTGCCTATCTCTCAGCTGGCTCTAGGGCTGTTGCTTGAACGGCAGATTGTGCTTCCACATTATTGTACAACTGCCACCACAGAAATAAGGAGCTGGGCTTCTCTCTCTCTTAAACTTTGACCAATGTCCGATCAAGACTAGGCAGTGCTGATCAAATATAAACCAAGATTTTATCACAGCATGGTTTATTTCTTCCTTTAAATTTCTTCAGAAACATATTTTAGTGTATTGTTTGGCTGAAATATGAGAACTTTTGAACAGAGAGTGGATGCAATATTGTTTGCTGTATTTTGAAGACAGAGGCTGAAATCCTGAGAAACTAAGCAGTGTTGATCAAATACTGCGTTGTTTATTTCTTGCATCAGATTTCTTCAGAAACGTATTTGGAATTTGGCACCACATTGTTTCCTGTGTTGCAGAAACGGTGGCTATAAATACTGCAATCAAACAGTTAAGCTAAGCAGCTATGATCAAACTAAGCAGCTATAAATGAGAATTTATTTACTGTGTTCATATTTCTCATCTAAAATGTTTTCAGAAAAATATTTAGTGCACTGTTTAGCTTTGACATGCAAGTTTCTGAAGATAAAGTGGGCACCATACTGTTCCCTGTGAAAAGTAAAAAAAAAAAAAAAAAAAAAAAAGATCTGACTGTAAAACTGAGGAGCACTGATCAAATATGAAACAAGATTTGGTAACTGTGTGGCCAATTCTGGCCTGAAATGTTTTTATAAACATATTTTAGCTTACTGTTCGACTGAAATTAAGATCAAGCAGTGGGATTGTTTATTGACCTGATGTGGCACAGTGCATTCTGGTAGTTTTCTACCTAATAGCAAATGCCACAGCCCCCTTTCTCTGGACATGTAGCATGATTTTCAAAAATATTTCTGTCTCTCCACTGCATAGACAGCCTAGTTTTTTTTTTTTTAAAAGGCCAGCTTTCCAGCAGTGAAATGCCTCTCTAATGCTATTGCCATAGCTGCTCCTTTTGACATGGCATAACTAACAGAACCAGCTCCACAGCCCTATCTTGCTCTCCTCTCAAAAATAAAGTTGGTGTGTCCATTCAAGGAGCTGTCCAGTGCTGAAAGTAGTAACACAGGCGGCTAGAGCGGCAAGCTTTTTAGAGGTCAACTAGAGTCAGCAGAAGACAGGGTGCAACAAGAACACGATGTTGAGGGGGCAGAAACACACTGGGAGCAGCTGGCTGGGGAAAGAGAGGGGAAAGCAAAGGGTGAAGCCAAAAACGGAGAGAAACGTAAGGGTAGAGGGAGGACAAAATGGGGAATGGAGCAACGAGAGTATCATTCTCAGTTACACTGTTTCACATGGTGGAGCCCCTCTTTAAAAGGCCAATTACTCTGTAATAGTCCTAGACTGACTAGGTGATTTCTCACTGTGCTGAGTGGAATGGCAGCGCAGGAGTGGAGTCAGTCCAGTGGAGAGACCCAATCATCATTGCACTGGAGTGAAGGGAGTCAAGGGACACACACATATGTGGGTGTGCGCGCGTGTGTGTAGGTGTGCGTGAACAGTTTGTGAGTATAATTGTTACTATTCCACTGAATTCATTATTGAATCTGACCTTCACGCACTGCAAGCAATAACACTGAAATGCTGTGTATGTGTGAGCTTACATGTGTGTGTATGAAATAACCACTCGCCAGGGATGAATTATATATAGATCCCTGATACTGTTCAATACAGAAAACAGCGAAACAGCACCAGAGGCGAGGCTGAGCTCACTTTCAAATCAAATTGAACTGGATTTTTTTCTACATATAATGCAGTTTTAGTTTCTGTATAAAATTAATTTAATTGAAAGTGAATTCAATTTTAAAAAGCTTAGAAACCATGAATTGACAGCCATGATAAATGGTGGTTCACTGTCACCTTTTCCCCACTGACTCATGCTTGCCCACATTAAAATCCCGTTTATTTCTCTCCACGCCTCTTATTTATTTTTCTCGCCTGTTTTTTCTTTTCCTGCTCTCATTTTTATCCAACACGGTGGTGCTGCAGGCTTAACACCGACAGTATTCCATACTAATTAGTTGCTTGTAATTTTGGTGATGTAGGGATTTAAGCTTGTTTCAGTGTTGCACTCACGTCACTTTGGATAAAAACATCACGTATGCCTGAAGTATAAATGGACGGGGCTGAGAGGATTTTAGCTGCTATACAAGTCAGCAGTAACCCACCCTGACAATGAAAAGATTATAGTCACATGACATGTAAGCTAATGTTCTATCAACCAGCTATATTATGAATGAAATTACCAATTGGGAGGCATCTAATTAGCCTGTCACACACCTCAGTGTGGTTTCAGAATCATTAGAAATTAATCATGAAATTACAGCAGCTTAGTGACATCGCCAAGTCACCGGTCTGATGTACTGATTAGATGTAAGCGCAACTTCAGTTTTAATAGATACAGGTGATGAAAAAAAGCATTTTTTATGCAGGTATTTGTAAAGAGAGATTTTATTTTTTTTGAAGACTGAGTGTGTGATTTAGGAAAACTGAATGAGAGTGAGCCTGATTTTCTTTTGTACTGTAAACACTGGTGATTTAGAAATTTCAATTTTCCATGAAATTACTCAACAAAACCCTGAAGTACTGTGGTGTACAGATGATCAAACAATGAAGTGGTTGTTTAATTTTGCCGTGTTTAAATTTTCTTCTTTCACAAGCCTGGAAGAAGGCAAGACAGACCATTTAATTAGTCTTTACTCTGATTTCTCCAGTGAGAAATAGTAAATGTTTTTTTTGTTTTTTTTATCAGTTATTTATGAATTGATCTAATTCTGACAGTGAAAGAACCAGTTAGTTTAGATTTTGTTGTTTTTAGTGTGACAATGTAAACACAACCCAATTGGCAGAATAAATGTTGCAATCATATGTGTAACATTTGTATGTTATTATAGAGCAAATTTTAAACCTTTCATTTATTTACGCTTCAACAGTGTTGTCATTTACTTGTGGTTAGGTGTAGGCACAAATACCCACATAGTTATGGCCAAGAAAAAATTGTGTTTTGGCTTAAAATGCCCACTTTTGTGGCACTGTCCCTACAGGTAACTCAGTGATGTCTCGGTTAACATCCACTTTTTCTGACACTATCCCGGCAGGAAATGCAGCAATATCTTGGCAAAAAAAAAATCACTTTTTGTAGCATTATTCTGCATGGAAACACAGTGAGAGATCCCTTAAAAACACCCATGTTTGGTGGCAAAAAGCAGCTAGAAGTGCAGCTATGACTCACCAAAAAACACGTTCTAAAAATCATGAAGCAGCCAGATTGGAAAGGTGCAATGAACTTATCCGATACTCGTGCTGGAATCAAGTGACCAGTCTGACAATCTGTCTTTAAAGTATTAAATCAAACGATGTAGAGGATTAAAAATCAGCACGGTCCAATTGGAGAGGAGGAAGGACTAACCCTTATAGCCACTGGACATCTCTAAGATATAAAATATTTAAAACATTACACTCTTCATGTTAAACACTAATATAAGTCACAATAGACTAACATCTGTCATTATGAAGCAGGATGGTGCAGTGGACATACATAAATAAACATGTCCTTATTTTTTGACAGGATAGATTTTCAAACATGAGAACTGTCAAAATCTAATCTAATTTGACGGTTTCTGGAAAATAAACTAGGGCATGCTCAAAGCGCAAGGAGGAGAATTCCCTGACCTCCCAGACTGGTTCCTCCTCTGTGGTTCCCTTTAAAAGCCAACTTACCGCAAGCTAATGGTTGCGTATGAATCTTTAAACACATATGGATGTGATCAAAGATTTTCAGATGTGCGTGACAGCACCCACTCCTTCCCCCGTGGCCT
Organism: Plectropomus leopardus; assembly: GCF_026936395.1. Lineage (NCBI taxonomy): Eukaryota > Metazoa > Chordata > Actinopteri > Perciformes > Serranidae > Plectropomus > Plectropomus leopardus. The sequence continues at coordinate 14,556,266 of NC_142194.1, forward strand.
TTGCTGGCCTCGACTAGATCCTTGGGTGAAGTCATGCTGAAAGGACCAGATGACACTGCTGCTGTTGCATTAGCACCGGGTGTGTGTTGTATGTGCATGTGTACTCACAAGGGGAGTGTAGAGAGAGGTATGATGGAGGTGGAGGAGAGGCTGTTTTCACGCCCAGCAACCTGCCAAGATTTTGATTTAGAATGATACAAATGTGGAGGGATACAGTGGGCTGGCATCTAGTGCAAGGCTGAGAGAGGCTACAGGCGCCAATATGGACTCCCCTCAAAACATAAAGGCGTCTTCAATAATAGAAAACGCACAGCTCTTTGATTTCGACTTTGTGTTCACATCACTTGTCATTCAGTGGATATTACATTCATGTTTGTACTGTCCACTGGTCTCATTTTGCTAATGTGCAAATATAAAATATATTGTACTATTTATACGTTCTTGAGCATTCCTTTTTTATCACGCTGATTGTTTTTATCGATCCGGCATGAGCAGTAGTGGACAGTTCTGTCTTTGTATGTGTGCTTGGTGTGACCTTGTATGGTGTGCAAACATATGCTATAAGGATGTTTGTGTCTGCGGACCAGATTGCAAGTGCACTGGAGTGGTTTGTAATATACTGATGTTGCCTCTTTTCAGTCAATTGACAAGTTGACAGGACTTTTTAGTGCAAAGGCATGACAAGAGAGAAACTGGGGAGAATATAGTGACAGACAACACTGTAGAAGAAACATGAGAAAAGAAATAGCAGTGACAGTTGCATGTCCCTACAAAATACAGGGTAAGATGACAGTTTTAAACTGGGAATGTTTTGGATTTTAATAGTATGGCAGATAATATTTTCTAACTCTGAAAGCACCGTTGAATTTACAGTCAATGTGCGTGATATGTCAGCTAGTCAATTCAATTTAAAAAATAAATTATTGCTGCCACAGCTTGTCAGCATCAGCAATACTAGTCTGTTAAACTTCTTCTTATAATTATTATTTATTGATTTTTATATTTAAATTATATGTTAATATCATTTGCACTGAAATGTCAAGCCTTCGTAGTCAAATGTTTCTTTATTTAAAAAAACAGCACCTGTTAGCTACAAATGAAAATGACAAAAACATCCCACAAATAACAAGGATGAAAATAACCACTACAGTTTATCAGTATTTTAATTTCATTTAGTAAGTTGCTGTAGGTTCATGAAGCATGGTGCAAAGTGTCACACGTCAGTGGCATTTAAATGTGATTTGGCTGTGAAAAAATATGTTTAAAGATTACAGATGGCTGCTATGATGTACACAGTCAATTTTCAAATCAATGATTAACCGTATAGATTTAATTAGGTATAGGTTATTTAATTTTTAAAATTTAATTTTTAATTTAATTTTTTTTTTTTACTTTTAAACAAGTCAACTAGTCCAAGTTTAAATGTCCATTTAAATGTCAAGGAAGTTATGCCTTAGGAAAATCCCTAATCCATAAACAACTAAATACTAATAACAATAATAACAACTAATAATTTTTATATTGAGAGTTTGCTGTATGTTGGTGTTATTTTTATGTTTTATTCTTTCTTTTTTATTTCCAATTTTGTTTTTTAGTAAATTGCATGTTCAAAATAAGCTAAATGTAATTGAGTGAGCTTTATTTTGTAGTTTTAGACTGATAAATATACCAGGACAATGCATCAGCTTATATTAGCTTACTGCTGATATACTTTGTTGGGTTACTGTCAGAAATGTGTGTGCTTATGTTTAATGTTAATGTATGTTTAATGTTTAAAAACTTAATGCCCACTAAAAAAGTTAGTATTGCAGTGCTTTAATATCTGATTTAAAAGTTTTTTTCACTTGTCTTGATGCACGCAGCAGACATGCAGAGTTAATGTGTCCAGATGTGAGGAAAAGAGTTACTACCTAAAAGCATCTTTTGTCGCTGTCATGATGTGACATTTGGTGCGGTGAATGCAAAATTACCAAAACAGCTCAGTGCAGTGGACCAACTACATTTCACAAGTCAAATCAAGCCGCTTTAATGCATCAGTTACATGTCTTTATTGCAAAGCCTGGGGGCAGTGAAGTAGAAAAAAATGCATCGCACCTATTTCTCTGTTTCTGCCGCTTTCCAGCAAGTCAATAATATTCCAATTTCTGAGAGTAAATGCAAAAAGAATGATGTCGATTGGAGCAGTGAGTCAGGGCAGACCTGTTTGGGGCCTTTAAATTGAATCTTTCCAGATCAGGCGTCACTTTTTGCCTGAGTCTTGTAAACAAAGACTAGTTGCATATTGTCTAATCCAGGATTAGATTCACCTGTAATTGGACCTGCGTGGAGCGAGTTAACTGTTAAATTGCTCCTCAGTTAGGGGATGCCACCCGATACGCCTGGGCCAACCATCTGGGGAACACAGTGATGAGTCTCTAACAAGATGGGATGACATAGAGCGATTGGCTACCTGAGAAACAAAAGGCTCTCACAGCACTATATGCTGTATTGTAACATAGACAGTTGATTCAGTAATGCAGTGGCCGTGATGAGCAGGACCATAATTATCTCTGTCCACTAAACTGCTCATTGGCTCGCCCACAATGACAGTGGGCTACAGACGTTGTATGAGGAAGCTGTGACCACATTAGCTGCATTCATTGGTGCATTTGCAGGCGATTTCATAATGATGTAGAGTGGCAGCCATTAGGGTTGTGGTGTGGTAATGGTAATAGTCGTGCTATTGCAGCAGGTGCTTACAGGGGTTATGAGCCCATTCAGGCCTCATCATTACAGAGCAGTTAAGAATTGAAAGGGGATTCACTTAAATCTGAATGTGAGGCAGTTTAACACATGCATGCTTCATGTTTTGTTGACTGCAGTCCTAATTCTTTGGCTGTTGTTGATTTGCACTGTTCCTTATAGTGAACGGCCTCCTAATGCATTTTCTTTCTCTGTTACTGATGGGATCAGAACCTTAAAGCTTTGCTGTTTTTGCATGCTGAATGTCTTAAAAGGGTATTTTAGTTCAGCCTGTTTTGTTCCTTTTGTGCTTGCCCATTCATGATGGTCTTTAGTCATCGGGATCCTATTGTATTATGAGCTGCCCCATTTGCATGGGATTAATATTCCAGCCGGACATGGGTGATAAAATATTAGCGATGCTCACCAGACTCACCATTCTGAGCAGCATTTTAGCCAGTGACGTATTACAGAAGCTGGTTTATAATAGAAAAAAATAGAATTAAAAAAACACAACAAAACCCAAATTGACAACACATAACATCAGCTATAAAGCAGCCTATAGCCAAAACATTACATCAGCCCATTTGAGGGGCTGGCAGTCCACTTTTAGCAGTATGGGTTTACAAGAATGAGTGTACGTTGGTCTAAATGTGATTGTATCCATCAGATTAGCCAAAACCTTTTGGAATTACCCCATTACACCCCTCTAAACTCAAATGGGGAGCAGAGCTGATGAAATGAAATAACAGAAAACAAAGCTCCTCATCCGTGGAAATACTGAGGGATGTACTTTAAAGCGCAGTTCTTTACTTTAGGTGCCATAAGCCCGCAAAATAACTCCCAGACATCAGGTTTTTACTTCGGCAGTGAGGGAGTCTATAACACAAAAAGGTAACAAATAGGAATAATAAAAAATCCCCGTTGAGCTACAAACAGTAAATGTAACTTTATGATATGGTAATTACCACGAAAAAAAGAGCCAGATAACCATGTTGTTTTCATATTTGCTGACTGAATGTGAAATCCCCTACCGCTCACTGAACACAGCTGAGCCATAGCTTATATCTGCCCAAAAACTTGCTCAATTGTTCCCCAGGCTCTTTTGTAAATATATAACTAAAAGGGTTTTTAAAGTCTCCACATCTGGGACGCTGACGCTAAATTAACACTGGGTTCATAATGAAGTGGCTGGCATTAGTTTGCACTGTGAATTTCAACCATGTGTGTCAAGCCAAATAAAATCATGGAAATACGACATGGCATGAGAACAAAAACAGACATAATGGTACTACACCATAGATACCTGCAACAGGAACCAGTGTTACCAGCACAATAGACCCTTTTACAACTCGTTAACAGTGATAATTCATATGAGCATGCACATGCAGAATGGCAACATGCAAGAGCATGTCAACCTATGCATGGGCATTAACCACCAAAGATTGTGAACGCTACCAAAAGAAATACTGAATACTTAATACAGTAACAAGTTGCCCAGTTGTCTATATGTAAATGATAAATACGTTTACAGAACACAAAATGTTTTTGAACTATCATCAAAATAATAAAATAATTTAGTGATTGTTCTTTATTAACATGTTTAAATCTACTGTGAATGTGTTGAAAAGCAAGATATGAATATTTGCTGCTTCGTAATATTCCACAGTGGGCCTTATTACTTTTGTGTGTTTATGATACAGCCAAGATTTTTTTTTCCATTTTAGTTTTAGAGTGCCAGTAGACTTTTCAGATACTTCAAAATAGATTTAACAAGTGGGTGTGTTTTGGAACATCAGTGAAGCACCTATAGCTTGTTAAGGCTCTGTGGATGTTACCTAAAGTTAGATTTCCTGCTTCCAAACAACCAGTAAAATGGCATTGAAAGAGTAATATCACAGCTCCTGTGTCTGTATTTTCTCCTTTCACACTTCGCACTTTTGTTCTTTGGAATTTGCCACCAAAAGACAAAGCTGTAATGCTTGCTGTCACTTTATATAACTTATAGTCACTAAGCTGTGCCATTTTACATTAGCTGCAGCCTTGTCTAACAGCATTATTTTCATCCACCACAGCTAGAAATACAGTGCACCTCTGAATAGATCTGCTATCACCTCCACTACAAACACCTTAACAGCATCCTCATGAGCGTTATGAGGGTGGATCAGAGTTATAATGGAGATATTTAAAAATATTCTCTGTGCTCTTCTTTGATTGCTGTGTGCTCTTTGCTTGGCCCGCAGACGGGGAGTGGCCCTACAAATCATGTCAATTATACCTCATTTACATGCCAAAGTAGTCCCAGCGCATCGTAATTTGAGAGCACATGTGGTCGTTTATCCTCCCACACCTACGGAGATAGTGCACCCATCATCTCTGAGCTTTGCTATCATGAATTCCTCGCTGTCGCCGTCATGTGAATCATGTGAAAGACAGATTGCTGCTGTCGTCGTGGACAGATTCTGGGTGGTGAGGATATCTGAGGCTGAGTGTCAATATCTTTGATCTTATTAACACAGAGATGTGGGAAATGATCAATGCATTTCTGCAGTCATCGTTTTCCTGGGATCTCGATTATAACCAATTATCATTTGAATACGGCCATTTGGCATAGCAGTGGTACTTGTCCTTCTGTCACTGTTCATTTGTCTCTATTTCTCAATATTAGAATATAGGCAGTGCACTAAATGAAAACCATGTTGTAAGTGCCATACTCCATAGCACTTTCATATCAATTCTACTTAATGAAAACAAGAAGAGGAGTGCAAGTCACGTTTAATGAATATTACATCATATATTTTACAGTTCCACACAGTATGATACAGTACAGTGTTGTATTTTGCAGTCAGGATATTGTTTAGCATATTGAAAGGGAATCATGCTCTGCACAGTCATCCTGCAAGACATTTGTCAAAAAGATATTGTGCGCTCGTGTGAAAATAAAGCCAGCACATCTAATCTTTGAAGGGGGGTTTCTTTTTAAATCACAGCTATTGAAAAATGTGTGTATGTAAGCTTGCTTTCATTTTTTTATTGATATATTTGGTGACTTGAGGAGCTGGATTGTCTTATTGACTTCAAAGCTTTGGGTAGAAATGTGAAGGATTAATCTATCAGCGTTTTAAAAGAGTGGTTTTGTTTTTAGTGCATGACTGTCTGGAATGATGGTGTTGATGGAACTGCTCCACACTATCGTTTTATTCTGCACCTGCAGCTAAAGACATCATAATAGAGCTATTTTATCTGCTAGAAATATACTTTAACTGCATCCACCGATTGTGTTATGATGATGGGGAATGAGCTTCATGTGAATGTAGCTGGTGGAAAATGTGTTTTATCTGCCTAATTTTAGCATAATAATTCAGATACAACACTGTGGGTTGGATTTTTAAAAAATTGTTGAGTACTGCTGTTAATTTGTGTAATTTGTGCATTGAAAAAAAGCCTTGAGTCAAGATTATGTGGCTAAGGTTTATCATATATTACAGGCTAAAATTTGATCAAACTTTTGTTTGGTTGGTCATCATTTTGACCAGTTGCTACTGGATAATACAGATCAATGTACTGTGTTTTTCTTGATCAGACATTCCTTCCATATTGGTAACTTTGAACCACAATGTTGTAAGAGAATATCAATACACTTAAGTATTGTGCTATGATTTTTGTTTTGTTTTGTGATAGTATATCATAGTAAAGGTAAAAGTATTTTTTGTTTTTTTTTTAACATTGTTATCAGGAATCAAAACTCACTGACTTCGGACTTTCCTGTCTTGACTTGAGATTTGAGTGCCCAGGATTCAGATTTACTTGTAACTTGTAAAACAATTACTTTGTTACCTCTAGTGTTCATACGATGACGGTTTAGCTAAAATTAGATTAAGCCAATTGCAGTATATTGCCTTTTTCACAGCATTGCAATATATTGCGATGTATTGAATTATAGGCCCTTTACTGGGATACATATCGCATTGCCAGATTCTTGTCAATATGCAGCCCCTAACTGACACCATGCTACTCTAAATATCTGTACTAAATTTCACGAAAACAAAAAAAAACAGACAGCCAAAAAAAAAAAAAACTCAACACTCTCTTGTAGTATTTCATTTAAACAACATTAAATAAACACCATCTCTCTTGGTGGTGCTATAGAAAAAGTCAAGAAATCACCATGCCAGCCAACTAGCAGCTACTAGCTGTTAGTTGGTTGGCATGGCTAAAAACACTCACAGTAAGTCCATAACTGCCGATGAAGTCAGCTTATTACTAAAACTCAAACGATCTTTGTAAGTCTCATTTCCTACCTGCTTGTTAATTGCAATCACCTGGCATACTATGTCATCTGATCCCATCTCATTACCTGGCTGCAATACAAACAAGTCTCCACAGGACTCACACAAAGAGCCATTTCAAACACGTATGGAGGACAGCTACAAAGTTGTCAGATATATTGCCATTGTCACAATCCTGACTAATGTGGAATAAAGAGCCAGGCAGCTCTCCCTCTGCCCCTGCCAGTTCAGCCATAATATTGCTTCAAGCCATGGAGGTCTCGTGTCACCTTCATTAATTAGCCATATTAGCTGCAGCCATGTGTTGAGATGAGGGCACTCATAATGTTTCCCCATGTTCACTGTTACACAACTTTCTCTCATTTTTCAGTCATCTGACACTGGGAAATAACAATAAATAAAAACATGAAATTTGTCAGAGAGGCAAGGATGTGAGAGCAGAATAACTTGGCATAAATCTATGATTTGGTCCTGAATGTTTGTCCTTATAGTAGCATTGGCTTGTAGTCTGGGAACCAGACAAATCTGAGGGCTCCTGTTTCATTTGCCCTGGTAGAAACATCTGGTCCACCTCCCATTCAAACAGATTTCCTGCTTAGCTCAGACCATCACAACCATTTATCTAGTTTGGGGCGGGGTTCAGATGATGGCTGACAACTTATGGAGCCTTCATGCTTTATGCAGAATATATGACAATGTCATGTGTGGCCACCCTTTTGCCAGGGGCACTGCAGCAAACATAAACCTAGCTTACTAAAGAGAGGCACCATTTGCAGATGATGTAGAACTTCCTGTTGAAGTACAAAATTCTGATGGCAAAAACAGCAAAACTTATTCACATACATACATTTTTTCCCACCACACACACACAAAAACAACCAACCAACCCCCCCACCACTAAACCCACTAAACCCACTAACATCTGGCTTTTGTATTTGATGGGAAGGGTTACAATTGGCATTTGTATCCAGGTCAAGTGACTATGCAGAGGTTATGCTCTGACACCGATCATCAGTGACGGAAATACAAACACTCTGGTGCGCAAACTAATTTTAGCCCTTTTAGCAGTGAAATGCAATGACGCACCACCACAAAATACCATCTGTCTCCACCGATGCACTGCTCAAACATAATTCCAAATCAGTCTGCACCAAGTTTGAACAAGAGACCGAATAAGTTACAGATATGAAAAAGGAAGTAACCACCAGTGACATTATCACTGGCCTCCATGCTGCTCTCTACTGTTTACTACTCTGTTTTCTGGCCTGTTTGTAACATTGATTTTGACAGTAAAAAAACAAAACCAAAACAAAAGGGCATACTCGTCTGCTGTAGAGCTGTGTACACGTCAATGGGCTACTGGCAATGGGAAAGGATATTATATTTTTATTGGCTTTCCAGTGTTTAAAAGAAAATGCTAATATTGGTGGAAAAGGGGTAATATTGATGCTGCACTATTGCTATTTAAAAAAGTTTCATTGCTGTTACTGGATTTAGATGTATCTAACTGCATCCAGAGGCATTGTGGTGTACGCCCTTTAACAACGCCCCTTGGAAAATCGAAAATTAACTGAAAAATTCCAGATTAACTCTCATTGTCAATTTGCTCTGGCAATGTCAGGCTTGACCTTTAGATGGTGATCCATAATGGTCTGCTCAGGCAGAGACTGAGGGTTTGGGCACACCATTTCTGCAGGAAAGGTCTTAATCGCCCACGGTCTTTACTCCTGAGAGGCTGTGTGTCAACACCTGAATTTTTCCTCTTGACTGACCCAACAAACAGCCACATCTTTGCATTTAAACCATTCACCGTAAGAGCAGAGCAGAGCTAGATGCTTAAAAAGTCTCACAAAGTAGTAAAACGTTGTCATGAATGTAATATGAACCTAAAACTATCCCTTTCTTGTTCCCATTCTTTACTTTGACTTTGATAAAAATTCACCCTTTGAGGTGTAGGATCCCAGTACGATAATGTTCCTCTTTAATTCCCTCATTTTTTACCAAAGCTCTTCTTACTTATGAACTGAGGGATACAAGCAAAGAAGACAGACATGTGGATGGGTCTGATTGACCAACTGGGACGCCCTCGCTCTCTTTGGCATCATTTTAGGAGATGCCAATCACTCACTGCGCACAGCTGTAGCACCTGTCACCTGTTTTGCTTGCTTTTGCTAAACTAATGTGACACAGGGCTGCTGTTGCACTGACTGATGTATTACTCTGTCACATTATTGCCACACTCTTATTCTTGCGGTCATTTCCACCAACAAACGTGGCAGAAATGAAATTAGGATGTGAAATATTATTCCTGTTTTACAGCTAAATTGCGCCATAGATCCATACATGCACAACAAAACGCCATGAGAAGAAGTGAGTAAAATCAGTCATATCAAGCTCGCGTATTCCACCTAGTGTAATAAGGGATCACAAGTGAGTCTTCCATCAATACACACAGTAGAAAGAGTTTAATTAAACCTTGACCACATAAAAATGTCAGTGACCATCATAGGGGCTGTCAATTTTCAGTTACATTAAGCTACAATGAGTTACGGTTACACTTAGCAGGTTGTAAGATTATACAGCCATTTGCTACACATAGAAAATGTATAAACCAGTTGCAACTTTTTTGTGTCTACTCATATCTGTTGTTTTATTCCAGTAAATGTTAATTTGTAATAAGTGTAAGAGTATGAGAGTAAGTAAGAGTATGGTGAGGATGCTCCATAAATGCCGGAATGATTTACAGTTTACAGAAAAACAAATATTGGGTAGGGAAATTATATCAAAACTTAAAGTGTTCCACCCTGACAGTGATTGATTACGTTTTCTGCTCCAATACTGATGATGGATCGATTGCGGGCGTCACGGGCTGTGAATAACTGAAAATAACAACAAATGGAAAATCTTTTCATTACTGAAAGAAAAGAAGTGACATGAGGAAGCATCCAAGAGAGCTATAATGAAGTCTATAGCGTGTTTGCTTTGCAAAAGGCGACAAGTGTGCAGGAGGGATTCTTTTAAAGTTTTGATACTATATGACAGGGTGGAAAAGTGCCTTTTTGATTCATCTGTGACTCAGATAAACACACATCTAACACTTTTGACTTCATAATGGAGAAGTGGGAATAATGTAACACCCACGGTTGGTGCTGTTTGTCCTGACCTCACAGCCGTAGCTTATTACAGTCTTTCACCAGCCTTTCACACTCCTCTTACAGTCCAATCAGATGAGCTGTACTGACCAGTCAATGAACAGATTCCCACGTGAAGTGGTGTTAGTCTTAACAAGAACGACTTTGACTGTGTGCTGTGTTTTCCTTGCAAGATCATCAGAAAAACTCCCCTCTCTTTTCTGCTCATCTCCTCTGAGCTGCATTTAACTGATTGGAACGTCCCCTGTAATGGCGGACCACGATCGATTTACAGGTTGCAGAGTGGAGAACAAAGGAGGAGTGAGCAGATGTAAGAAGTACAAATGGAGCTCATAGCTTAAGATCAAGCAGGATCACAGCCATAGATTCTATCCATACCAGCTGAGCACCAGCTGATCAGCTAAATGCCATCTTTAGGCCCACACACATTTACCGTAATCTATTTAAAGGCACACCACACCTGTGTTGAGCCTACAGTCTCTCACTAAGTTTATCTGCCTCACTCATCTTTTTTGTCCCCCACTTTTACTCATCATCTGTGTCACTAATCTGAGACTATAACAGTATGACTTACTGGTTTGTGCCTTTGGTTCAAATCAAGAGTTAGTCATTCTGAGTCAAGTTTACCAGAAGTGCATTCAGGCAGCATTCATCCTCACAGGTCCAGTTTGTAGGAGTTAGGGGCATTTACTGGTAGAAATATTAGAAGATATTTATGACTGTCTTCATCTATTTATAATTACCTGAATATAGGACTTGTTTTGATTTCGCTACCTTAGAATGAGCCATTTATATCTGCGTACAGAGCAGGTCTTCTTCCATGGAGTCCGCCATGTTCTTTCTAAAATAGGCCACAGCAGATAAATGAAACAGTGACTCTAGATAAGGGCAATCATATTTTCATGTCGATCACTGTAGTTCATCTACATACATGGCACACGGGACAAGTTTTAGTTCTGGAACCTCACCCCTAGATGCCACTAGAGGTCCCACAATATGATATAATTATGATACTTTCACCACGATACAATGTTATTGTGATTTAATACATTTTGGAATATGTTGAATATTGCGATAACATAATTTGCATTATATTGAGAATTATCACCTTTTTAAAGATGTAAATTATGTCCCAAGGAACAATTTGTCAGCATTTTTTAAAAACCTAATAATCAGGACAGTCTGGTAAGAATTAAATTATCTGTTTTGAAATGCAAAATAATTGAATTGAAAGTATGCAATCAAAAAATGCGATTAAGAACAGTGCAGAGTAGTGGCCAGTGCACAGATGGCTGAACCTTTGACCACAAGAAAGAACAACCCTTTATTTATCATGTTAATAAGTTAATCGTAAACCTGTATCGGTCTAAATTTAGGTGACCTTGTGAAATAAACCTTTTTTTCAGACACAACAGGGTTAATTATTAACATTAATGACAGATGCATCCATTAAGTTTAACCAGGGCCCTGCTACTGCTGCTCACTGGACCTACAGCAACATTTGAACTGAATCATTAATGTTATTAGTTACACCTGTGTCTCTTCAAGTCAAAATGTCTGCCATGATAAAAAGAGATCTATTCCCAATGTAGCGTCGCTCAATTTCAGGCTGAGCAAAGACCTAATCAACCAGAATAACGGGCAACACCTCTTTTGGTGTGCAGGGCTTTAAATGTCCTTCCACATCTGATTGCCTCTGCTGCTGCTGCTTACAACAAGCTGCTGTTAACTGCTGTTACTTCAGCTGTCACTCACTGTCTTCTGGCATGCAAAGCTGATTCATGAAATGTATGTAATATAATGCTATTTCTATGGTATATTTAATTATCTAGTGCCGTATGTTTTCATCTGTGCACAGATAATTAGAGGTCATGTTGTTGCCCTTCACAATAATATGAAAAGACTTCCTAACTGAGCAGGAATGTTGCCTTAAAGTGAGCCTATTTTAATTGTATTAACCATAGTATTAACTACATGATGATGAAAATGTTTCAAGCTAAAATAGCTAATAGAAAGGAAACCCTTGTGTGGCCTCCTTTCTAATTCAAAAACAGTTTTTTGGGTATTGAGCTCACCCTCTTGCTGGGTGATGACCTCACTAACCTCAAGGGCATCCTGCGTCTCATTGATATGAGCAGTGGAAGCCAAACTACGCCACCAGAATGGTATGTGCTTTAAAGACAGGGAGTGTATTTATAAACAAAAAGGACATTTAAATGATCCTAACGACAACCAAAAAAATAATTTGCAAAATGTTTCTGGAGAGGAAATTGAATGATGAAATCTGACTGCACATGGGGTTTAAACAAATATGTCAAGTGGAAGCTCCTTAGAATAAAAAATAGCACCAGAACTGCACCTCCTGAAGCAAAACCAAATATAGTTGGACACGAGATGTGACATAGCAAGTCAAACAAAATGTCAAAGGAAATGAAAAGTCACGTATCCTGTCAGAAATGAAGCATGCTATTTTTTGTTGTTTAAGCAACAGATTTAAGGCCTGTTTTACTTTTCATACATAACTGGGGGACAGAGAGAAATATTATCTTGTTGTCTACACAAATCTATCACTTTGAAAAACAACCAAACAGTGCCCCACAAAAAACATCAATATAAACATGCAGCAACATCATCTAACCACAGTAAAGAGTGAGCAAGCAACAAGGGATTATCCAGCAAGAGAGACAAAGCGCAATTAAATGAGACAACTTTGGCCCTTCTTGAATCAACATATAAGTAATAGCTATGATAATATAATAAAAAAAACCACTTCAACTATAATGACAAAGGACACTGCAGCAACTTGAAGATGTATGAAAGAGCACTTTACAGGAGCTGTCCGTTCAGCACTACAGGAGCATAACAGTGTTCATTTTCCACACGCTTTGCTGCTGTTCTATTATTTCCCTACAACTATTGTTTTTAGTAATTCAATCAATCCTTTAAAACCCTGAGTGGTATTGCTTTTCTTGTGCTACTTTTCTAGGAACCATTTAAACCATTGAACCTTGAGCAAATTCATGCAATTTCTTTTAGAAACATGGGAAAAAGGCGATTGCAAGAAATTAGTAGATTTAAAAAAAACTTGGAAAAAATGTGTAGTGAAAAGCTGTATTTGTAACTATCATTATAACAAATTAAAAATTATGCTACAATATTATTACACATTTTAAAGCACTTTTTCCCCAGACCATTTCCTTTTTTATGTTTTTTCTTTTTCTTTCTTTCTTTTTCCCCCTAATTTTTAGGTAATTTTCTTGTACTTTTAACTAATTTCTTGCGAATATTTGGGTCATGTCTTCTTACTTGCTCTTACTTGCTCATTGCTTTCTTCCCATGTTTTTGAATCAAACCAATTTGCTCAGGTTTTAAAGGGGTTAATTAATATTTTTCCAGATATTTTCTGTCCTCCTTAAGGTTTGGTGCAGTGCATTAGAATAAAATCTTCCAATTACACTAATTAAGTACTTGATCTTTTTTTGCTTTTTGTCTGTGCACAGCGGGAATCTTTTCAAAAGAAAGACACAAAAATAGTCGCTGACTGCTACCACTGGCTATAAAAGTAATAAAAATAAAAAAATAAAAATAAATCTCTCAAACGGAACTTTTCTAACCCATAAAACAAATATGTAACTGGATAATATAGTGTATTTTTTAAGTTCTTGGTTGTGCAGCACATCATTGCAGAACCAGTGATAAATAGATACCTAAAAGCACAAGTTTTTCATTCATAGAGATATAATGAAACGGCCATTATCTTTCAAATTAACGTAGCAGGATGGTCAGAGCAGTGGCAATTCTTATGTTCAGTGTTGCCATTGTAATTGATATAGCAAGCTAACTTTATTATTAGCAAACCAACTTGTGGCAAGTTGCAAACTGATTTTGGTAAGATTTTGCAGTAACATCCAAATGAGCAGTGAAATATTATATTTTCAAATAAGCAATACGTTACTTACTTTTAACTGCATATTTGCTGAAACATGATGTGACGTTACTGTAGCTGCCCCTTAATGAACAAGTAAGAGTGGGCAAATAGAAACTGCAGGGATATACAGCACATTTTTTACATCCAACACTCTGAATGGCTGAGGGCTTATTTGGACCATACAAGAGGTGTTGTTTGCTGGAATAGTGGATATCTAACAAGACTAACTTAGATGGTTTTATTTTGTTTCTGTTGAGTTTGAATGAAGTGTATTTTACAATAAGTGAAAATTTATGCTAATGTAAATCTCAGTTTAGTTAAAGAGAGGAACTTGGATTGCTTTACAGTTGTGGCAGTGGTTGCTCAGAAAGCTGATCATGTTGTCCTCGAATTGGAAGGTTTGCAGTTCGATCCCTAGCTCCACCACTTGGCATGTTCAAGTATCCTTGGGCAAGATACTGATCCCCCAAATTGCTTCAGATGGCCGTGCTATTGGTGTTTGATTGTGTATGAATGTACAAACGTATATAAACTGAGTAGCAAGTGGCACCTTGCACGGTAACCTTGGCCACCATTGTATGTGTGAATGGGTGAATGTGACAAGAAGTGTGAGAGCGCCTTGAGGGGTCCAAGGACTAGAAAAGCGCTTTACAAGTGCAAGTCCATTTACAATGTTTTTCTGTTTAAAAAGGAAAAAGGTGTAAGAAAGGCCAAAACTGCGTGTGACATCTTATGGCCTAACTGATGTGTGTTGTCATCACAAAAACTAACAACAATTTTCTTTTGTACTCTTCAAATGACCACACCAAATAGTTTAATGCCCTTTCTATTCATTCTGTTTTTATGATCTCATGTTTCTCATAGGTACTATACAGTTCTATTAATAAGATAATATAATGTATATTCTGAGCTCCATGTCCTACGCAGAGGTGCTTTAAAGTGGCTCAGCCATTTAATTGATAAAATCTATAAGTGGTGTTATATTCATGGTTTTAATTTCAGTGAGAGTGCAGGTCGGTCATCTTACTATCCGGCTCACCTTACACTATTACACTACCTCACTACTGTTTACCGTATTTCCAACTACTGCAACCTACAGCATTTTCATTGTGCAAGAGTCTAAGTCAGAGTGTGGGTTATGGCTGGTATAATAATTTCTCTGTTTTTCACATAAAGATTTGTATTGGGATTTCTATTATAAAGTACTTATTTTTTCTACAATAGCATATTTGCTACCAAGTAGAACAAGTTAAATTGAAGACCTTTCCACTCTGCAAAAGGCAATTTCACTGCAGCCTTTTTGCAAATAACTGGACTTTCCCATTCAAATGCACCAGCAGAATTATCTGTAAGACTAAAGCCACAGTAGCCGGGCCTGATGCATGGTGTTTAGAGATGGCAGGTTGCCATAGTGAAAGGGACACCATCCCTCAACTGGACGATCCCGATTTAAGCTTCTGTGTTGGTAAGCATTCACCCCGCTTAAGCATCCTTAAGCAAGACACTGATCCCTGCCAGCTTTACGCTTGCTGCTCTGTAGCTGACCTTCTTGTACACGGTGGAAAACAGCAACGAGAAAGTTCTAGTTCATATTCATCATTCATCATTATTATTATTATTACCTTATTTAAATCGGTAATGTCGACCGTTAAAATTCTTTTGTCGTTGTCAGCTTGGTAAACTTTTTCGCATGCAGTATATTTGTGTAAAACCAGCAGCCAAAATGCTTGATTAACAGTAATGACAGAAATTGTGCCAAGTGTTGGCCTCCACTGCTGTGCTGTTGTCTGTTTCAGAGGATGCCAACCACTAAAATTTATTT
The DNA here is from genome assembly GCF_026936395.1 of Plectropomus leopardus. Classification (NCBI taxonomy): domain Eukaryota; kingdom Metazoa; phylum Chordata; class Actinopteri; order Perciformes; family Serranidae; genus Plectropomus; species Plectropomus leopardus. The sequence goes on from NC_142194.1 coordinate 14,572,178, forward strand.
CCACATGAAAAGCATGTAGAACAAATGCCAGGTTCCAATAAGGCTTGTTTGTTTTGGTGGACGTGATAAAAGGGCAGGTGTTGCTTTTGCTTAAATGCGTTGAAAAAGTTTGAAGAATGTGGCCTGTTAGAGTTTTCCACAGACCAACACCTTTGACACATTTGCAGCTTCCCAGGGGAGAAAGTAAAAAAAATTCACAGGTAAGCATTCATGAGTGGGGATAGTAGAGCTAAACCTGCTGTATTCACATTTTTGTGTTTGGAGAGGCTTTTTGGAGAGACTGTTAAGTGCTCTACCACAGCTAAAACAAATGAGCTCTGGGGAGGCAGGGAGAGGGAGAGAAAAGAGGATGGGAAGGGACGTGATGTATTAGGCCACTGGTATAAAGACTTCATGTGTGATTGAGCTAAAAGTTCCATTGAGGGAGGTCATTTCATTCCCTTGTGAAATCTAGATTGAAAGCATTTGTGATCTTCTGATCTTCTTTAATCTCTGCGCAACAGATGCCTGACCTTCTCTCAAAATGGCTGCCCCACACCCACAACACTGTTACAGTAATGATTGACAATGATACTAGATTACAGGGCCCGGCAGAGCACTAATAAAGAAGGGATTAGAAATAAAAAGCTCAGATGTTCAGAACAAATGTTGCTTGCTATCTTGCATGACTTGAATAGAGTACATGTACTATCATGGGACTAGTAATTACAGTAAATATAAAATACAATTTAAGTTCACTTTTCTCAAACGATCTGTGGATGTTTTTTTTACTAAAAAGTAGAATTAAAAAACTCTGAAACCAGGACTCAGACTTGAATAATTCTTGTTTATTTATCTTTGAAAAGCTTTTTTTAATAGAAATAAAAAAAATTTCAGTACAAGATGTTCCCTTAATAGAAACTGTGAACTTTTTCATTATGACAGCACCAGGTAGATTCTCCCCCTTTACATTTTACATTAAAAAGTGTCTTGTCTCCAGATTGTATCTGATCTGATTTAAATGTCCAGTGTGTAAGATTTAGGGACAACTATTGGCATAAATGGTGTATAATATTCTTTTTATTTATGTCTAATCGATGGAAAATTAGAATTGCTGTGTTTTCAATACCTTATCTACATGCCAATTTATATCTTAATACCTTCCTGAAATATCACCAACGGCTACAGTATATGATGGTATTACTGTGTGGCACTTGAGGTGTAATTATTCTGTCCAGCTCGAACATGCAAACAGTTGTAGCCATTTCTATTTGGCTTAGTCATTGCTTCATTAATAGCAAGGTTGCCATATAAAAGTTTCCCTCATATACTTTCATCAGACCAAATTGAAAGCAGACAATTGTGCTGTGTCTCAACTTGGATACCTCTGTCAGTACTGTTATATGTAGTACACAGCGTACACTATGTACTTACCTGCGTAATGCACACGTTTTGACAGGGTTGTGTTGTTTAAACCAAACATAGCCAGTGTGCATTACCAGATATTACAGTCACAAGATTTGGCCGCTTTTCTTCTTCTTTGTGGTGAAATTGACTCACTTGAGGGCTTCAGAATATTCATTTAATATATTGCTGATACTGGCTGGCTCTATCACCAACTGATCTACTGCATTTTGCAAATATTTCCAACTTGTCAAGCATCTGACCACAAATCTAAACTACAGCAAAGATGACAATTTAATGTGCATAAACCCCAAATGTAGCTAATGCCCCTAGATTGTATAGTTTACACGACAACACGTGATGTCAATGCCTGATCATAAAATGTGCCACTGTTAGCTAGCTTGCAAGCTAATGTTAGCATCTGAGTTACCGTTTGCAGTACGAAATTATGACTGAATTGACACAATAATCACGCTGATGGCTTTGATCCCACAACAGTGTAGTGAAAATACATGTATATTTGTATACAATGGGGTACACATAATTCTCAGTGTAAATTCACTCATGCACTCAAAATAACAGGTATAAGATACATTGAAGACATAGCATTGGTTTTTTCTAGATTCCATCCACCAACGATGCGAGTATTCATAATCATTCTGTCTTGCTAGTAGCATTGCTTAAGATGTGACCAATGGCTGCAACCTTGCTGGTTTAGAACAGTCGCCCAAGGTTATATATTTCCAACCAAGTAGTTGTTATATGTGAATTGAAACTACAATTGCATTTACGCATTCATGATCCGCCCTCATTGTGTTTTGGATGCATTCACATCTGTATTTTCATGTGGTCAAGCACTATCTGATTGCAATCTGTCCACCCAAAACAAATTTCAATACAGATTGTAAAGGCCATTACAGTGAGGTCTAAGGTTAGCTTTGGATTTCCTATCTCCAGCTTCTAGAGAGGAGCTGATGTTCTATTTTCCTTGAATTTGCAAGGTCATAGGATTTCCGTTCTGTAGGTTATGTTTATGCTTTTTTATCACGCTTTATACAAAAATCCCTTCATTGGACTTGTTTAAAAAAGCATTCTGGATGGGGTATACGAGAGGTTAGGGTCAATACTTTGAAGACATCTGAAGAATTTTGGATGTCGGCTGTGTTGAGCTCGCAGTGACCTTGAATGAGCGAGGGAGCTTAGACTGTTGAATTTACGGACGGTGAGTCACAGAATAATCTGTTCACTTTGCTAGCAGTCATCAAGCAGTCGGCCCCTCATCTGCATGATCCAGAATTAATTATTCATAAGGTGCTTCTCGACACTAAAATGGTAGCACATCTCCCTCCGCTTTTGTCACAGTTAAAATAACAATAACGACAATAAAGGCAAACATATGCTCCCTTCTTCCATATACATATTGTTGTGCGATGATTACACTGTGGTGGATGACACAATCTGTATATAGGATAAACAAGAAGTTCCAATCAGTGTCTTCCCTGCAGTTGTATCAAATGTCTTAAATTGTGTGTATGTGTGTGTCTGTAAGTGTGTGTGTTTTTGTTTGTGTGTATACTATTAAACCTCCTCTCTCTCCGTCTGTAGTCTGTATTCTTACTTAGTGTTCTAAATAATGAAGCTATGCTGACTAACAATATAAATGCCCTCCTATGGGAACTCCTTTATAATAAATTTAGTGTGTATCTCCATTTTATCTGTCAGATTTACTCCCAAGACACACGGTTGCTATTCATATAATAAAATTTAATAAAATGTGCTTTTGTTGGGAGAATAGGGGAAGAAATGACATACTGCAAAACAAGTGCATTATACCATGATATAAATGTCCTGTAATGTAAGCTGCATGCAGAGCAATATTGGAACAAAGCAGTGAGCTGTTTGCGTTGCCAAACATGGATGTTGCATAATGTATGTGCAGCACTTGAGAGACCGTTGAAGCCAATGAAATACTGAAGCAATAGTTTACAAAGCAAATTATCCTTTTAGGTAATCTCATAAAGTGTGGGGAGTAGTATTTGTATTTTTCATTATTGACTAATCTGTTGATTTTTTTCGAGGTTAAATGAGCGAAAAATGTTCATTGCAAGACTCTCAGATGGCTTGTTTTGTCTGAGCAAGACTCCAGAACTAAAAGCTATGCAGATTATTGTCACTTAAGACATACAAAAGCAGCAATTCTCATTTCAGAATTAGGAGTTAGGGAATAGTTATTTTTTGCTTTTGTCAGCTCAGATGCATTACTTTAATTCTAGTAAACAACCACTACATATGAACCATTTGAAAAGGTGCATTTTGACCAAAAACATATGAAAATTTTATAATAGTTTTTAACAATGTTGTCTTTGTGTTTAAACATACCAATTTTTCAGGTCAGAGTCCAAAATTAACACTTGCAAAGTGCCAAATGCGGGTCGAGTTTTCTTTTGGCAAGAAATTCTTGGAAGGCTATGAACCACACTGGCCCATACGCATCATCCGCTACTCCCATAAACTATCAATTGCTGCCAATCTGCTGCTAACTACCGTTACAAGATGTGCCCAAAACTTATGATATTTTTTTTTTTAAACTTTTTTTATTCTTACCTTCCACAGTAAAAACCTCAGACATACACACTGCTTCACTGCTTAGCAGAGAAAATGTATTCATATACTGAGGCTATGGTGTTGTGTTGTTCAACATATTAAAATAATTTTGCTTCAAGCTCTTCTTTAAGTTGTGTTTAACATAATACCTCTTGACTTATTTATAAATGAGTGTATATGTGACACATAGGGGCAATTTATCATTTTGGCCAGTCAAAATTATGCTTGGTCGGTGGATCTGTCAGTACCCTTGAGTCAGAATGTTAATTCTGGACCCTGCTGGAGATGAATGTATGTGCTTTAGTTTTTGTTTCTATGGCAGCTTTAATCTCATGCCCCGAGCGAATCTCTCAACTGTTTTACTGCTATACTTCAGTGGATCTGAGCTCTTGGGTGGACTCGCTGTGAACATTTCCGCTGCTCCATATAGAAACCTTGTTATTTCTGTGTTTTTCTGTGTAACTGCCCACACATTGGCTACATGACTCAGAGGGGCATTATAATATAATATATGCATCTGATAAAATAATGAATCTCTCCAACACAAGAATAGTTCAGGTTTCCTACAGTGGTTTAGTTTTTACAAAGTTTTTGGAGCTGGACTTCTGAATGATAGATTTAGGGCTGCAATAAAAATTTACAGATAAAAGATTTATGTGTACAGCTTTAAATAAGTTGTTTATTGGGTCATTCTTTCCAGCCATTAATAGAAATATAGTTGCATAAGTGTTTTGTATGTTGGGATTAGCGATGTCAGTTTCGGCTAATTTTGCTTTTGATAGATGTAAGATACGTAAAATAGTCTGGTGGTCCATTGCCTCAGTGACCTTTAGCACAGCATTTCAGTGTGCTATCTGTTTAGAGGTAGTGAGATTTTAATGTTTCGTACTGTAAATGTTTTGATTTTTATTTGATTTTCTAAAGGTAAGAGACAGCTGTCTGTCTGTGCTAATGTGGAAACATGCCCACTGCCCAGCCTTTGGTCCCCACTTATCCTTGGCCACTCTGCACTAAGCACCATCCAGGACAATTTGGAGCTACTAATTCGGCAATCAGCTGCTAATGTTAAGGCCATTCGAGTGGCTGAAACATTATGTCTACCCTATGGTCTCCCCCCAGGTTGTTTTGGTGACTAAGCGGCTTCGTTTTGACCGCATATCCCTTTTAGCACTGTTAACTATGTTAACACTTCTAGCAATGCTGATACTGCTAATGGTTCTAACAGTGCTAACTGTGTTAACATTGTCAACAATGCTAAATGGGATCTACGGCTCAAAATTGAGCCATATACTAAATGGGGTGGGCTGGAGGGTGACCAAAGCAGCAGCAGCACTGTTCGGTTGGGAAGAGGTTACTGTAATTGCCTAATGAAGAGCACCACTACTTAGCTTGTTCCTACCACACCTGAGTGATGTACAGTGCTGTAAACCAAAGAATAGCCTGTAGATTGACATCATAACTAGTCAGAAATATTCTTGGTGGTTAACTAAAAATTATCCATTGATATCTGTAGCTGAGACACTCATTTTAACTGTAGAATATATTTCTCTATAACAACTTTATTTACGATGTTCTATTATGTAGGCGGATGATTTTCAAAACATCCTTTCAGACCAAATGATTTCCACTAGTTCTGCTACCATATCCTAACACTTTCTACTCCCTATCATACTAAAAGCCTAACAGAAATGCTTTCACCATGGACCAAAGGGAATCCCAGCTCATGATTAATTAGAACGCCCTAAAAAAACAAGAAAAAAAACCCTTTAAGTGAAGTTTTAAATGTGGCAATGCTGCAATCACTCAAGGATTACTGCTACCATTTGTACAGTGTATGGAAAAAAAGGCTGCCTGAGGTAAGATTAACTTGCAGGGTTATGTAATCCAGATGTTAGAAGATGTTCTCGCCGCTCGCCGTGCTGTCCCTTTTCTGTTAACTCCACTGAAATATCTACATATGCTTGCTACATTTCTAGTTTCTTTTTGTTTCCATGCAGTCTTCCTTGACATTAACGTTGCTTAACAAGTGACAGAGTGTATGAGTGCATGTTTGTGTGTGTTTGTGTGCTCAAGCTTAATTTTGCCAGGAGGTTTTCTATATCCATCTGTGAATACAGAGTATGTATCTCATATGGATGCATTTTTCATGCCCCCTTGATTATTCATTTGTGTTTATTTCAGTGTGCAGCCATAAAAGTCTCAGTGAAATCTAGTGAATTCCGTTTGAAATCTTGTTGGGACATTGCCAGCCATTTGCAGAGTTTACAGAGCCGATGAGAGGCGCGTCTTACAGCTGGCACATGCGCCCATAATGTGTCCTTCACAGTTTACGAGCTGGCAGAGCTGCAGTGAAATGTATGCAGAGATAAACAAAATAGCATTGCTGTTTTTTAGTGGGCAAGATATATGAAATCCACATATAGTGTAAGCTTACAGTAAGTGCAAGCATATGCTGATTACCACATTTAATAGAAAATTTCCAGTCAGCGTGCACATTAACAGCAGTAGGTTCTGAGGTGGAGGGTAATTATTATGCAGAGCAGAGAGAAATGCTCTTTGAGCATGTCCCCTCACAGCTTTAACCACTACTGAAAGAACTCTAACCCCTCTCTCAGACACACACACACACACACACACACACACAAATGCATTTATAATTTAGTGTCAGAGAATCTGATGGAGGGAATGTGTATAGGCTGCAGAAGTCGGTGCACACATCCAGCATCTTAAAGCCCAGCCTGATCAAAGTGTCTGCGGGTCAAAAGGTTAGATTTGCACTAATCAAAGGTGGTGTGGGGAGAAGGCATCCAAAGGCCCCTGTGGACTCTTATGTATTCAGAACTCACGGTCTCAGTCCCTGTTCATGCCTACTGCAGTGTGTTAAGACTGACTGAGTGGACATAAATCTTTATGATTTTATAATGGCACATGTTGGCTGTCAACGTGTGAAACGCTGTGAAAGCTAGCTTGCTGTGGAACTGCAAGATAGAATATTTTATACAATATGTGGAGAAGTATCAACAAACTGCTACCACTTTATGGAAATCCTGAGGACTCTGGCTGAGAGTTTTTTCCATAGTAACATTTTAACTTACAAATGTGTACCTTACATCTTTGGAACTGAAGAACAACGTATATGTGTGTGTGACTGCTTGTTTGCGATAAATCCCTCAAATTTATCTTGCACTTAGCTACAAATAGGCACATTTTGTGTTAAATAGCTACAGCACATCAAGTAAAGAAACATTTTTAGATTTTAAGTGTTCATTTGTAAAGACCTGTGCAGACATTTTCGCAGTATTTTCCACACAGACAAATCATGCTCAGGGATGTTTTAAGCTGTTGGCATTTTAGAATGCTGCGCGAAAGTTTGCAAACTTGTCAACAAAATTTAAAATTTTGATGTTTATCAACTCTAAAAAGGAAGTAATTGCACCCAAGGTCAGATGCATTATTTAGCAATGTGTAACCCATACATTTTAATATGGAGACAGAGCACAATTTAGTCCCGCCCCCACCAGAGGGGAAAACAATTCATCGCTTTCCATTGACTTCACTTGACATTGACTTTGTATTGCATGAAGGAGCCTCCTTGTAATTTCTGTCTGCTAGCAAACAACAGAGACATGCCCAACAGCTACTGTGTAATGGGAAGCACTATCAACAGGGTAAAGAGCCCAGAACTAAGTTTTTAAAAGCTGCAGGAAAACTGAGTTTTAAGAAGACAAAAGTGGACACAGACATGAGACATCAGCAGGAACATATGAGAAGACTGTGGTATCCTGTCACTTATTGTGGCATGTAGAACTATAATTTTGCTAATTTGACTAAAAAAAAAGCTGTGGACTGAAGCTGTGCACGATGCAGTTTTGATCTTTGTTAGCTTAAATGATGATTTTATCTTGTGTCAAATATTAGATTATTCCACTTCTGACCACTGAATGGGATCATTTCTTCAAGATAAGCAAGGTTAGACGAGACACCGAAATAGACTGACAATATTGAATTAGTCAGTATAACTTTTCCTTTCTGTTAGACATAATGTGCTAAAATAATCCTTTGACTTTTTTTGCTAGCTACAGGCATTTTGTTTGCATTCTTTGCTATAGCTATAGGTATTTGTTTGGGGTTTTTGCAAACTACAGGCCTTTTGTTTGCATTCTTTTGTAGCATTTTCAGCATATGACGCATTTTACCCTGTCTCTACGGGTTTTTGCAGCTGCAAAATGTAATGCAATCTTTCTTAGTGTTGCAAAGTACAGTTCGACATTCTCTCAAGAGTTGTAACTCATATTACAGCCTTCCTGGTGTCCATATGGGACTATTACCTTATGCAGGTGAGTGTATACTACTATACTTTTACTAGATCGTGGTGGCCCAGATTTTGGAAAAAAAAAAAAAAATCACCATCTGTAGACAGAGGTGGTTAAAAAATTAAGGGAGAGTTACCTTTTTGTTTGTGTGTTCTCTTTGGACTCAATCTCTCCAGGTTAAGAGAGAAGAGTCAATATAAAGTAATCAGAAAGTGTCATGTCCTCCATTTGCCTGTGGACAAGCCTAAATGAATGTTGAGTCTGGTTAGCCCTGGTGAGTCGCTGCATCGTTCATCAGTGAAGCACCGAGGGGGCAGCATGTCTGAGGTGGCTCTCAAGGGTCATTGACTGGTTAGTAATCAAAGAATTTATTCTGTTAATGCACCAGTGTGACCAAGGACGATTGCCATGTGAGTCACCATGGCACTAGTCCAATGCCAATAAAAACTGGTTTGCTTGAAATTCTCAAAGTTAAAATCATCATGTCTACATACATGACAGTGTGTCACTTGCATTAACATGAAAACAACTTTGAGGCATCATACTTCACATTCGACACTATGAGATTGAATCTTTTTCTTTACTCCCCGAAGCTCTTTGAAATGTATTTCAAGAGAGCTACTCTGATCTAATCTTACTGGTCAAATCTGTCATCAGGTCTCCCCCCGATTTATATGAGTCTGCCTGTTAAAATGGTGTTGCTATCATATCATCTATGAGACTAAGGAGAATATGAAGCAGATGCTCCTCTTTTGATGCTGAACAATTGTAGCATGTTGTCTTTAAGCATCATTTGAACATACTTGTTCATCCAAGGGCTGCAGCTCAGTTATCCATCCACCTGAACTGTATCAGTCCCTTCAGAAGCCAGTGTTCTTCCCACAGTGAGGCTTTCTGACAAACTGATTGGTCTGTCTTGCTGTTAGTCAACATATCAACAGCCCTGTTCTTCAGCGTGGATGTACAAAGAGAACTGAATACAGCGTTGGAGGAGGGGCCCCCTTCATTCTCCACCGGAGGCCAAAAAAGTTAAACTTTGAGAATAAAATTACCTGAATCTTCCACATCTTTGGGCCCATAGAGCAAACGCACTGGAGACTTTGCCAGCTGCGTGTTCTAATTTCTATTTTAACAGTCTCCTAATAGGATAGGGATGGATTTATTCAATCATACGGCTCCACTAGACTTTAAAAATTCTACCGAATGACTGAATCACAAAAGTGATGTTAGTCATTTTGTGGGGGTTGTGACACTCAAAAAAATGTACCCTCTGATTTACATAATTCTTTTTTTACAACATAAGTCAATTGTTAAAAGTATTTGGGGTTCAATGGCACCATGCAAGATACATGGAAGTTGTAGTTAGATTAGTTTAGTTTAGTTTAGTTTAGTTTAGTTTAGTTTAGTTAGTTTGGCCATGATGTCAAATTGGCTTCAAAGTCCAGAGCTGTTCCTTGGGGCCAAGTCTTTAGGAGCAAGATAAGCCATCACGCTTGGTTGTAATCCCAATTTTAATTGTTGGAATGGCCAAACGGCATCTGCATGCTAACTTTGGTTGTTTGCCATCCCGAGTAAAAGTTTCTTTTTGTTGTTGTCCTTTCTTAATTTTCAGTTGTCATTAAATGATTACAAGGCTTTTGAAAAGCCATAATCACTGTCAGTAACACAACAAACCCCACAGATTTTTGATCAAATGCATTTTGTGACAATTTCTGGCAGCAGACCGAAATTCTGTATGTATGCGCCCATCATAGATCTTAAATGCCACTTCACATCAAAAGAGTAATCTTTTAAAATTTTTTCTGATGCTCAGGGTAACCATAGTACTTCACATAGCAATTTTAACTTTTTTTTCAACTGGGATGTTGTAATAAAAGAAAATCACACTGTTTAACATAAAGATCTTTATCCTTCATTATGGAGAGGCACAGAAGTGATGCAGCTTTAGACCAAGAATAGATTCTAACAGTGGCCCTGCAAAATGATTGACACAAGCAGCCCTGATTAAGAGGAGCCAAGCTGCAGTGTATTATGTTGAGACTGTCGCAGTATGTGTTGAAGTCATTTCTAAAAATATCTTACGCTGTTATGATTATTAGTTGATTTTTTAAAACTGAAGTGTCTGGTCGAGTGCACAGTAAGTACACTGATATTTTTTGCAGTGAGACCAATGTTAAGCATTTCAATTGAGTCTTCAACTGTAATCTTCTCGGTGTGGATAATTTCTTAAACCAAGATAAATGTGATATGGTTTGGGGTAAAATTTCAGATTTTTGCATTTACCTCTAGAAAGGAAAGTTTAAGGACAGCGGGAGTGCGGGGAAAAAGTGGATTCTGCTCCCTCCAAGTCTCAATCCTGTGATGCTTGACAAGTTAACTTTAAAGGCAGGAAATCAGGCTTGCCCAGGGTTATGTTTAGGAGCAGGAAAGTCCAGAAATAGTAAAAACTCGCCCAAATGTCAAATGAGGTTCCCAAGCACGAACAGTAACTTTTCAACATTTTCAAAAACACCTTCTTCTGCTTCCTTTAGCCATTGAGAACATACTCTACTCTTCAGTTTCTACATAAAGGATAGCGGCTTACCTCCACCATCACCTCTAGCTGTCCAAAAACTACAAGGAGGTAAAATAAAAATTTGTGTTTTTCCGAGACAGCAAGCAGGTGGAGGGAGAGGAATGTGTGTGTTGACAGGCTTGCGGTGTGGTGTTGGACACACATCAGAGCAGTTAAGAAGGAGCCATGGGAATCCAAACATCCTGTTTTTAACATAGAGGAAGAGCAGAGGGGATTGCAGGAAGTTAAGAAAGGTAGGAGATAAACAGGAGGCAAATTCAGGATGTGTTCTTTATTTCCTACATACAACTACAGCTTGTTTTTGAATAAAATATGAACTGTAACAGTTTTGTGTAGGGACATGTTTCGTGCGTGTGTCTAGAAAAGGACTGTAAGGGCCAAACTGCACAAACTGCAAGGGAGTGGAGACGGGCCTAAAGACGATTATTTAAATACACAACAGAAGCAACCTTGTGTATTCAGGGAGAGTGTTTCATTCTCAGTGTGGCTGTGGTGAAAGCCCTATCAGCAGGCTTTTTCAGCTGAGACCGGGTAGCCAGCGGCCCATTGTGGGAGGATCTGAGGGGTCCAGCAGTGCTGCGGGGGATTGGAGTTTGCTGTGGGGGAAGTTTTAGGAGACCATGCAGAGGTGTGAAGACAAACAAGAGAATTTTAAGAGTTTGGAACAAGAGTAAAGAGGCTAGTATTGGTGTAATGTGGTCATTTTCTTTTACTTTTAGCAATAATCAATGTCTGATTCATGTGAGAATGGAGGAAGCCACAGTAGCTAGGAGAATGTTAATACCATAAAAGAGCGACAGGGGCTGATTCTGGAGATAAACCTTAATTGGAAAAAAGCAAGATTTCACAGCTGAGCTGATCTGTTTGTCAAACTTCAGAGCGCAAATATCACCCAGAGGTTTTTGTGGCCTGACATCGGTGGATAACAGATCCAAGCTCTGGGTGATGGCAGAAGCTGCAGGGCCAAACAATATGCTGTAGAAAGTCATGTTTCATCTGACTTTTAATGTTTTGTTAGCAGCAGGTTTTAAAGGCTTCTTCTGGTCTGTGGGGGTCATAATTAAAGTTCATTAAAGAGATGAAATCAATTTTCATTTAACAGGTCATTCTTTCATTTTGGAACAAACGGCGCTATTACCAAGGAAACTGTTATGGTTGTACTTTGAATTAAATGAAATATTGGGAATTACATAGATCTAGGTGACCCTAATTAAACTGGGAGCAAACTAAAATTCAATAAGAACTTTGAGGCATTGCATCTGATGCATTTAGGGTGCTGCAACCTTTTCTGTTAAGAGTTGTCTGCACATTATCAGGGTTTCCCATACATTCATTTATTTGTTGTGGCCCACCACGTTCAAAACATCTTCTGCCATGAATTGCTTTTATATTTTTGAAGCTGGATCATTCATTAGGAGTGCTCTAGCAATGTATACTATTTGGCCACAAACGTGGTGGCAGAATGCCAGGGTAGTGAAAGTGAAACTAATTTGTGCTGGGTCTAAAAATTTGCTTTCACCACCTCTGTAGCAGCTGTTTTTCTCATCCATTAATGTGATCTGATCAGCTCTGACTCAGACATCTCACGACTCAAACTATACAAATTGCTGCTGCGGAAAAAAAATAACAAATGAAGGGTTTCACTAGAGCTTCGGGGAGCAGCAAACATTTTGGAATTTAGAGAGGGGACACAGAATGATAAAAAAAAAGTGAGACATACACATATGCCATTTCATCAGCTACCGCCACACATAGATTCCAGTTCTGTGTGAAACACTCCATCACATGACTTCATGCGGCATATGATGATCATCATGCAGCAGGAACAAAATGTTTACCCAGTTGTAACTCGAGCTTAGCAGAAATAAGCAGCGCTTTCAGACGTAATTGCATGAAATGAAAAGCTGCCAAGCGGCAGGTCCTTAAAATCAGTGTGGCGTGATTGAGAGGGAGGGAAGAATCTTCTGAGCGCAGCTGGAATCCCTGGGTGCATGAAGCCTGCGGCTGTAGCTATGTGTGTAGGTTGATGGCTTTGTGGTAGTATTTGCACATTCGTGTTATGTCTGGATATATTGCTGAATATTATTTTGTGTGGGTGCAGCTGCAGGTCTGCGGTTGTATACATTTGTGGCTTTGTTTGCGGTACATGCTCAGTGAGAGTACTGTACATACATGTGTGGGATGGGTAGCAGAACATGTCCTTAAAGTAGATTCCCTGTGGTGTGATAATGAACATATACAGTGGTGTCATTGAGGAGGCAGGTGAAAGCCCCATCCAGCAGGTCTTAATTACATCACAGCCAGTGCAGATATGCTTGGGTGAATACTGCTGGCCTCGCAGGTAATTGCTACAGTTGGCAGAGTAATAAGGCTAGGGGGCGTATTACCCATTTAACTTGAGAGAGCATGTGGCCTCTCAAATGTTTGAGATCTGACAGCTTTACGGAGGAGGTCTCATCTGTTTTGCCATTAAGCACTTTTAGCATCTTCTGTTGTAATTTTACACTAATAAATCTTCCTTTTTTGTCTTATATGCCATTTCATGTGTTTTTAGAGTGCCATTTGTAGCTGTTTGGAGACCAGAGTTTGCAGAGAATCCTTGTCAAAAAGTCTAATTACAAATGGATTTTGTGTCCTTGTAGATATTTCTTTCCGGTGTTGTGGAACTTGAGACCTTCAGTTTGCAGACCACTGTTTGAAAGTCTTGGTCATGTCACCAAATCGACCATATTTTAGTCAATTTTGTCTCTGTCTCAGACAAAGAGGACTCCAGGTTTTAATTCAAGACCGGTCAAAACCCCAACTGCAGGGATATAACTAAATTGCTTATGCAAAAAGGAGTGTTGAGTAAAGATAGTTAGGTTGATATCATCCCCTTAGTATTTGTTTGTTTGATCATGGAAAACAAAGGAAAATTCCCACACATAAAGTTCACCTCTGCAATAACTTATGATCATCTTATCAAGACATTTTTTTTGTGGTACACCTATACATTTGGGGATTTGGGGATTTTTCTGGTCTTGGTAAGGGTTGGGTACCGTTCACTTTTAAACTGATGATGGTACCAGTGGTCAGCGGTACCTTTTTCATTACTAACAAAAGCATAACAACATTATTATTAAAGAGTATTCCACTCCTTTGCTATTTTCTAATCCCCCAAAGAGCTAATTCTCTGTCTCTTTCTTTCTTTCTGCTTGTGTGTGCATCAGTGTTGACGCACTGATCAGCGTGACACTGCTAAATGCTAGTAGATACTAATACTTACTTCAAGCTCTCATTGCAAAATTGGCATGCAAAGTTGGCATGCCTCCTCCTCTTCTTCTTCAGACTTTTTTCAACATGTTTAAATGCTTCTATAGCTAGGGCTCAGTTTGTTTGTTTACATTTTGCTCTTACCAGTACAGCGGCATAAATGGATGACGCATGCCAACAATGTCTTGTTTTTGTGCATTTATGTTTATGGGCGTAGGTTGTAGCCTGCAAATCAGTGGGCGTTTTCATTTCACAGTCTGTATTCATCAAACTTGATGTTTATTACAATCCATGTCACATGGTGTAGCTTGCATTAAACTTAAAAGATTGCAATAATCTCACAGTCTGCAGGAGGCTTTAGTCTTGGCTTAGTTGGTCTTGACTAAAACACTGGCATATTTCTATTTTAAACAATGGAACTCATGCACAAGCTTGTATAAGGGGAGTGGTGAGTGATGCAAAGGCACATTACCCTCTCTGAGTAAAGTTGGTTCGTTCCATATGCTGGAGAGCCGGGAGGTTTCACAACCTCTGAGCCAAATGCAATTCAAAGAGTGAGTTGTGAATGATCTCAAGTCACACCATAAAAGCAGTATGACTTCGTTAAATGGAGCTGGTCAATTACTTAGAGCTTCAGAAATAACTTTTGCCTGTGCCACAGGCTGGCCTCCCACATCATCAGCGGGCCACTTTGCATCGTCTAACACCCAGGCTGAAAGTGAGTTCCACTCCGCCCCTGGGTATACAGCTAGAGCTTATTACCAAAATGTCCAACAGCAGTTTACAGAAAGCTTCTCCTCCATATTCGCACTTTGATTTTGCTACACAGGTACACGTACAAACATAAGACTCCCTGTAACCATAGAAACAGAGGAGACAAGTTCTATGCAGTATACTGGTATGAGGAATTAATGAGTCATAGAGAAGAAAAAGGACTGTTATAGCTTTATACTAAAGAATGTGTGGAAATGACATTTGTCTTTTGTTGTAAGACAAAATGTGGAAGTTTAACAAACCAGGACTGCTCACCCTATTTCCTGTACATATTTAAATTTTGCACAAGTAACAGTATGGTTTATATATATCACATTGTTTTACCTAGTAAAGGCAGCATCCTCTGTTTATAAACCCAAAAGTCACCACATCTTTATGTATGCCAGAGGTCTTACTGCATCTTTCCTTCCCCGCATGTAAGCTATCCAGCAGGCACTTTTTAAAATTTAAAGAACACAAGTAGAACACACACTTACCTTGCTGTTTTCTGGTGTGCATGCACTCTGCATGTCCGTACACTTGCTGACAATATCTACAAACCAAAAACCAACTTTGCCTGCGAAGGTGAAAAACAAACCACGAAGCACATCCCCTCCTGTAAATACAAGGTGAATTTTTGTCTGCACTCTGTAGGCAAACGCCGAGGCCATCTCATAAATTGTTAAGATGGCTAGAGGTGGGTAAATTAGGGAGTAGACTCATTACCTGCTTTGTAGAGTAGCCTAGACAGTGCCTGGAGCAAGAGCTGTAAACACACCATTACCACAACACTGCAATGTACTGCTGCACTCTGTCTCAACTCTCTCTTATGAGATCCTTGCTGCTGTCATGTTGTCTTTCTTGCTGATCTCTGGGCAGCCTCATTCATAAAGTCTTTCCAGGCGAAAGTTTCTTTTGCAGCCTTGACTGTTTCAAACCTTTTACGGCACTTTAGTGTTATTATTTTCTTTATAAATACTCCAGACTGTTCTTATGTACTGTTCATATGTATACCTAAGAAAAGTAATGCACCATAATTCTATAATCATTAGCAAGTTATTTGTGTAGTCATCAGGAAGGCTACTTTGAAGTGATGAATGCGCCAACAGGAGTAAAGAGGGAAGTAGAATAAAGACTGAAAGTTGGTGTAAGGAGGCAAGTTGGGGTGATGGATGGGCAAATTGCTCTAATTCCCAGGACATCAAATAAGGCAACTTGGTCAGTCGCCTTGGTGTCTGATACAATGCACAAGATGTCTGTATGAGATGCACCGGGTTTTCAACTAAGTCCAATTGAAATCCCATCTGCAGCAATGATGTAATATAAAGACTGAGAAAGTCTGCTTAGGTTGGGAAGGAGGGGAAGTGGACGGGTCAAACAAACATACAACTTTCCACCAGGAGACCAATTTGTTCTCAGAGACCAATCTGTATGATACCATACAAACTGGTGTATGAGGATACGCCGAAATACACAGGACAGCATCTCAGGGACTGAGTAATCCTCTTAAGAAATGATCATGCGGTAACCTCCAATGGCCACTTGAGGCTTGCTCCAAACGCATTCAGTCCCTATAAATGTTACAATGGCTAGCCTTACAGAAGAAACAAACATGTTTACAGCCTGGTACAGAAAACTGCTTGGTCTCTAAAGCTAATTTAAAAATACATGACAACTGAACGAAGGGTCATTTTTTTTTTTTTTATAACTCACCCATTTACATTTGATCAAGGCCCAAAGTTACACATTTTTAAGGGCGGTGCTGCTTGAGTGACAGGCTGTCTGTGAGGCGTCACCACAGTCTATAAGTCAGATCCACGCCTGGCATCTCCACAACTCTAACCTCTTGTTCAAATATGGTAACTTCTGGCTCTAAAAAAACAAGATGGCAACAGCGAAAATGCTGAACTAGGCTTCAGAATGACAGTCCACAAAACAATGGCCGATGTCATAGTCACCATACATCCATTATTTATTTAATCTATGGAAATGAGTTGCCTCTTTTGGAATAAGCTTATCTGTTTTCTTTCCAGGATTTAGATGGAAGATTTTTGAAAAAACATGGTTGTATGTCAGCTTATCCCACTTGGTTCCAGATTTTTGCTAAGGTGATCTGCTGCTGCTGATGGCTTCATATATAACGCAAATAAGCATAACTCCCAGAATGTGGAACTAGTCCTTAAATAATTGTGTGCAAATGCATACCAATTACTAAATAAGGGTATTTTTGAAATGAAATTAAGCAGTAGGAAAGCAAAACCTTACAGGAGGAGCTGTAACAAATAGGTCTTAATTAACATATGTCCGCTGAGTGGATACATTCCAGCAGCAGTAACCTCAAATACTTTGTAAAATAACTTTTGCAGCTCCAATCAAGAACAAATTCAGATCGAAAGTGTTTAGCCCTTAGAAAGCCCTTAGTCACCATTACAGTCTCAAGTAGCTTCTCCTCGCCCACATAGCGAATAAAATAAATTAATGAATGAAGATAACAGATCCTAACCTTACAGTGAGGAACAAGGAAAAACTCCCACAGAAACATTTAAACTGTGATTTTATGACTGGAGTTAATCCAGAATTTGCTGCAAAAAACCGATAGATTTGGATTTAGATGTTTCCTACTTATCTGTATACTAAGTGGATGTAAATACCTAAAATGGACCTTTAAATATGCCACCTGTGTATAATGAAGGATGTGTTTCTGGGCCTTTATGCAACTTTGAAGGCTGCCAAAAGGGTCGATGGAAATGCAATATTATTATGCACCACACAAGATGATATAGAGCTGGAGAGGGCCTCGGCAGTGCTTTTTTAAATGCAGAGCATGCACGGTATTACCATTACAAGATCTCTTTACCTGTCTCATAGGCTCTGCCACACTGTTAACACACTTGGCATGCAGAACAGAGAAGTAAATCCGGCTGAATCCAGCTGGAGAAGCCTGTGTTTTGACTGAAGAGGGTCTGTAACAGTGAGCTTATTTGCCATATTCGAAAAATTCTATACATAGAGACATTTTCACATTGTGTTTGGTTACTTGTGAATTTCATTTCAAAGCAAAAGTCAAACACCGTCTTGGAAAGAGAACGTTGATGGAAAAATACGTGTAGCTGTACAGTTTAACTAGCTGAATAATGACTGTGTATGCTTGGCTGCATAAATGCTCCCTTCATCTGATTAAATCTGTCCACTTTAATTACAGTATTCATTGATTTAAAGACTGTTATTATGGTATTCATCAGGTGATGAATAAGGTAATAACCTGTCTTCAGTTATGCTAGGCAACTGACCTGGTCAGTAACCTTGATTCAGGATTAGTTATGCTTTGTTTCAGAGAGTATTGGTGTATATCTCCAGCTGTTAGACATAAAACACATCATAGTTACTCTCTTACACTGCACAGCAGGATGCCAATGGCTGTCCTTTTGTTCCAATTTGATTACAGAGGATGAAATCTCCATCCCTTTTAGATCTAAGGCAGGAGAGTTAGCGGTGATCAGGTACAATGTGCACTTAGGAAGATTCAAGAAATGATATTCAGCTGATCAAAGAAGGATTGGCCTGAAAGTTTCACAGTTTTTCAGAATGAAGATTAGCAGCTTTGTACATTACCCTTTGGCAAGTGCAAATGGATTTTTTTTATCTAACCAAGGTCATCCTCAGTTGCGAGATGAGTGATAGAATGTTTTGGCACCTCGTACAGGCAGCAAATGCAGAAACTATGCAGCCTTGAGAATTCTCCTATAGTTTTTTAAATGGATTGTAAAATAGCTTTCTGCATCTTTGTATCCTGATACTACTTTCCCATAATGTCGAGCCTCTTTTTTGTTCTTTGGTTTCCAATCATGTCTTGAATAGAGCAAAACAATGCACTGATGTTCCAGAAAAAGCCATTTCAAAAAATGGAGATAAGGGCGAATTTGCTGACAATGATTGCATTTCACTTCATTCAATTCCAACATTTGTAAATTCGCCCTCATGCGTTTAACATAATCTCAATTGCAGATTGTGTGGAACAAGACTGTGCCCGCTCGAGAAGAAGAAATATCTCAGTGATTGATTTTAGGGAAGGTAGGCTCTATGAATTGCAAATAGTTGCTCAGTTGTGCAGATCCAGCTCCAAAATGTGTAGTGAAATCAGCTGCCCTGTGTTTAAGTACCAAGTTTCACCAAGTGTTTTGCTTCCAGGGGGGCGTGCAGTAGTTAGAGCTGACTTAATGCTGTGTGATTACTTGGAAGTGTTCAGTTTAGGGTCTGCCTTATTTCTAGCACCAACAAGAAATGTGTGTTTGTTTTAAAGTATACAGATTCAAATTGTTCAAGATTATTTTATACTATGCATTGTTTTCCTTAAAAACATATTTGTATATATACAGTATATGTATAGACTCATACAGAATTAATGCCTCACACTCATCACTTATGACTAACTACAAGTGTGTGGTTGTGTATTTTTCTGCAGAGACTGTGCTCGCTGCCTGTATTTTCTGTGTTCATTTATTGGCGTGTTCCCCCACAGCGCTCAGGTGAGGTCTTGGCTTTGTAAAAAGGTAGCAGGCAGGTGCCAGACCATCAGCAGGCATCCAAGAGACACAGATCTGAAAAAAACGCAAGAGATAATGTGGGTTTGGGTTTTACTTTTGCTGACAAGTGTGTTAGTAACTGATAATCCTGCATTATATATACTATATGCATGACTGTGTTACTGTTTGTAAACTGACAATCCTGCATATAATATTCCTTTAATGATATATTGTATGCAGAATTGAAACCCTTATCTGAACCCTCTAACCCCCTAAACCTACCCTATATAATATGTGGAGGATTGAAACCCTAACCCTAAACCCTCCAACCCTAACTTTTAAAAGCATATTAAAGTACACCCAAACTCCTGAGCACAGAAAAGAAGTAGACAAACAGATAATACATGTGGAGGGAAGACTCTCTGCAGAAAAATACTTTTTTATTTGAATTCATATGGGAATATACATAACACATAATTCAAAATTCAATACGAGATGAATTCTTCTAGATGAATGACTTATGCAGATACACTGAACAGATCCACAAAAGGTACTCTGGGAAGAGATGAGAATCGTGTGCATAGACAAAGCAAATAAAAAATATGTGCACTCCCACACATTGACCCTCCTCTGAATCAAACCTGGCACACATATTCATTTCTTCATTTATCAGGTTATGAGCCTCTGGAGCAGCATACTGCTTCATTAACAGGCTACTTCTAAAGCTTTAATCAGTTCAGACCTAGTCAAAGATCCTTGGATGCTATTTCTTTGCCTTGATATCACTAGCTCTGTAGCAAGGCACTAATCCTGTTAGTGTAAGCAATAACTGAACAGCTCAAAGACTGGGATTGCTTTGAGTTGTCGAGAAAAAGAACCGAGTGTTTTCTTTTTGAAGCTCTGGTTCAAATCACCCAGACACAGAAGAGAGATGTAATTTTACTGAAAATGTATATAGTTAAAAACTATTAATATTTCAGTAATCCTTAAATTTGTTCATTCCTTGCAGAGGCCTTTCATATAGAGATAGAAATGCGCTCTTTCAGAAAACATCAATTAGAGACCTTTGATAAAAATTGGTTGATATTATATTTTATTTTATAATGCTCCTTGGTGAGACTTCAAAAGGCAGTGGAAATTAAAATAAGCCCCATGAACAACAACACCCTGGCCAAAAAAGGACGGTGTCACGCTCTTTTCTCACTTGTTATTATGAGAGGGAATGAAGTAAGAGTTGTGAAAAAGAAGTCGAGTTCGTCAGATTGCGGTTTCATCAGCCCTGTTCACGCATACTGTGTCGCGAAGAGGATTTTCTAAAACGGTTCAAATGATGTTAGAATTTCAAATTTGATGGCATCTTTTTGTGTGTGTAGTGCAGGAAACACAAAATAGATTTTTCCCTTATTACAATAATTTTTTAAAAATTACATGGTGTTAAGAAATGCATGTCAGTGTAATGAAATGGTGTGTGGATGACGTAGGTTTTATTTTTTGTCATCTTCGTAGTGCCCTGAGTGATTCTCTTGACAGCAGGTGCGATCATTGGCAATTGAGCTTGCATGGTTTCCGGTTATTTGTAGCACTTTGCACTCCCATGCAAAGCATACACTCGTGGGTCTCTGTCTCTCTCTGCATGCCATATCGACTATTCATGTATGCCTCTGCCTCACACTGCTATTACCAGTGAAGATATAACAAACGCAGACAGCTGATGTCGTGTTGGGTATCAGTAATGCTGGGACGATGAAAAGCCAAAGCAGTGCAGTATCTGTTTGGCTCAGACACAAGGATAAGAGACGATGTGTAATGATGCTCCAAAATAACAGAGTAAAAGTAAGCTTTTTGACTCACACAGTGCTGTGGCCACATTACCTTTTGTGACTCATTTCTGTCTCAAGCTTTGTATTTCCTCGACTTTTCAGCTCGAGCCACTCTGGTAATCCTGATCGTATTCTAAGTGATCACATGCAGCCTGATAAAGGGTTTTATTTTCTCCTGCACATGAGTAAAACGTATCCAAAGCTGTGTAAAACATGGCAACCCTCCACTGTCGCCTCCCCACCCTCTCCTCATTTTTCATTCACTGTTTTTCATTTTACAATAGAAATTGTTTTGACTTCCTCTTGTAAAAAAAAAACCTCAACAAACTAATGAAATCATCTTTGAATTGAAGTCTTCCTTATCTCACAGTAGGAGTTTAAAAGCTCTGTCCTGCTTTTTATTCATATAGTTAAGCACAGGAGTGTAAGGCTGAGTTTAAACCCAGTCTTCTGCAGTCTGCCACTGAGCAGCTCCAGTGAATCAGCTGGAGGTTAAATGGTTCACTCAAGGGCTCCGTAATGTTGTTGAGACATGGGAGAATATAACTTATTCAATGTTCTCTCTCAGCATTGTGAAATCCTGAGCTAAAGAGCTTTTTAAGCTATAATTAATCATGTATACTGGATCAGTTTCAGGGTTGTAACCCATCATTTTTCTTGTGCATGGTTTGTTATCTGATAGTAAGACTGTTCAAATAAGAGTAATATACTGTACTTGGGCTTTTACAAAAACCAGTCTGTGAATCACTGACTACATTTACATGCAAGGTAATGTTCCACTATTATTCCAAATATGGTAATATTCTGAATTTGATACAGGTCATATATCCAGAATATTCTGTTTGGATATTCTGAATGGAGCAACGTATAATTAAGGCATGTGGAATATTCCAATATTGGGATGTTAGGAGAATTTTTTGGACATCTATAAAGCGCATTTGGAATATGCGCCCTTAGACCAAACATCTATTAATCGAGAAAATTATTAATCAGATTAATCAATATTGAAAGTAATTACCAGTAATTGAAAGTTTCCATACAGTGTCTTATAGCAAAGCCCCCACATGCTCTGTATTGGTCAAAAAATAATCAGAAAAACAAGGCATTGCTTTGGGTAAGATGTGTTCCTGTTGCAGAACAACAATAAACTGAATTTTAGAGTGTGAACAGCATTTAAATGAGTTTCAAGCTGCAGACGTTGATAACATAATAAAGTTGAAGTGGAACTGGAAAAGGGCAGATGTCATTTGACGCAGATTAAGTTGCAGATAATGAAAACTGGAAACACAGATCACCGTGAAATGACATTTTTTAGGCGGTACAGTTGCATAGGTAGGAGAACAGAGAGGGCCAAAAGCGCCGACCTGGCTCAGTGGAGGAGTTCTGGCTTGTCCTGCAGCGCTGCAGCTGCCAGGTTGTGTTCCACTATGCTGGATGGAGTAGCCCTCCTCTCACAATTGGATGGTAATGAGAGTGACTGACGGGGATGCTTGGAGAGCCTGCCAAAAATAATGTTTTGTGTTTCTCTTGCCCGCTTTGCCTCAATGCCGTGCCGTCTTTTGGTGTACCTCATGTCTGCCGTTCCTTATTTAAATCCACAGACAAAATGTAGGAAATTCAGTTTTAAGATTAAAATTAGGATGAGTGTTTCCAGAAGGGGAATTTAGTCATTGCAGCGGAAAAATAGGACAGAAAAAAGGGCAGATGTCTGAATATAATAATTTACTGATTTTAAAGCACTGAAATGAGTAGCTATGGAGCACGAGGTACAAACGTGCATTGTTGGGTGTAGACATTATCAGATTTGCAGAGCAGAGGTGAAGATACATATGTGACTTCCTGCTGACGGGATTTACAGGTCATACATAATCATACACACACACACACACACACACACATGTCAGTGAAAGCTGTGAGAATGGAGGAGTGGGAGGCATGATTGAGACCATGATGGCTCCTGGTTATAGTAGTTGTAATCCTGCGATTACCGAGTGCACGACATTGCATGGAGCATCTGCATGAGCTGACTGCAGAATGCGTAACAATGAGAGCAATGGCTTGTGAAAGTGGTGTTGTTTTAAACCCCTGATCAGTGGTTCAACATCCTGACCACAGATATGTGCCTTCACTGTTATACAGTTGGGATTACAACATCTGTTAAAAAAAAAACAGCAAGACCACATTGCTTTTCCCTTGCCAGGTCTAATTCTTTGTGAGCCTACACTCTGCAACACTTTTGGATGGCTGTTGTCTGCTGTATGTATTTCTGTGTAGCAAGACAGTATTTATATATATATATATATATATATATATATATATATATATATATATATATATATATATATATATATATATATATATATATATATATATATATATATATGTATATGTGTATATATATATATATAGATATATAGATATATATAGATATATATGTATAAACTATAACTTTCACTGCATGTGATGTTTTTCGGCTCTATCTGTGCACAGACTATGTGCTGCACTTTGACAATTTGGTTCAATGCATCACAGAATGGTACATACAGTGTATAGTGGCCCTAATGAATAGTCCAGCTTTAAAAATATAAAATCAGTGCATGGCTGCAGATGTTTCAATCATGGTGAGCTGCCACAAATAAATGATTGCGGGGGAAACCCTGCAATTGTAGCTTTTATTCATTGCATTTTCTTATAGGCTACTGTATAGCTGTACTTGTTTAGGATATAATCTAATATGATAGGAAATGAGTTTCAGATTTTAATCTTTTCTCCTCTTGGGCTGGGGGGACCCAAGACCCAAAACCCATGACCCAAAATACCCAGCTAGATTTGGTACCCCCACCACTGTTGACTTCATATGACCTTGCTGTGTAGCCATGTGTTAACAAGGCACATAAGGACTTACTATTCTCCCCTCGTCTCCCTCATTATTCCCTCTGAGTACTGACCAAAAAGGAAGGAGCCAACCCCTCTATTTCAACAGTGTTCTCGTGTCTCCCATAATGATAGATTAAAGATAAAAGTTGATTCTTCTTCCCCCAGTTCTCACCTTACACCCTCAGTGTTTGCCTGTCCTGCACCTTTAATAATGTGATAAAAAGAGACACAACACTCTCTCAGGACTAAAGCAGAAAATGTATTCAAAAGTAAAAAAAGAATCACGTTTTTGATCTTGCGACTTATACCAGATGCCTGTCTGTGTTGCACCTCTATTATCAGATCCACTGTTTACTTTTGGGCTGCTCTTCTCCCAAATGTTTTTTTTTCTTGCACTTGTTCGATTCTTTTCTGCACCTTTACAAAGACCATGTCAGGGGAGAAAGAAGAATATTGAATAAAAGCAAACTTTTCCTGCACAAAGGATGCAGTAGCTCTCACAACCACTCAGACCTTTCTTTGTCCTCTCATTGTAGTGTAATTTTGGAAATAGCACAGTGCAGAAGTGAAAAGCATCAATCCTTCACCCAAGTTGAAAATCCACTCGCAAGTGTCTGTAATGCTGAAATTTGATGGGAGGGTGCATGAACTAAGGACCGAAGTCATCTGCCTGATTTCATTATGCGAGACGGACCCTCACTTGCTTCCATTTTAGATGTGGCTTCTGGCAGGAATGATGTGGGGAAAGGACCTGCTATTAAAAATACATTTTAAACCAGAATCATTTTAACAGGAAAGTGGCAAAGGATGCATAAGTATTTTTTTTTTTTTTTTTTTACTTGTACTTGCGAGGACTGACTTAAAGGTCCAGTGTGCAGGATTTATAGACGATGTGGAATATATATATATATAATATAATATGGAATTTAATAAGTTTGTTTTCTTAAATGTATAATCACCTGGAAACATAGTCAGAATTTTTTTTGTTACCGCAGAATGAGCCATTTATATTTACTTAGTGAGGTGGGTCCTTGTCTGTGGAGTCCACAATGTGCACCGCCATCTTTCTACAGTAGCTCAGAACAGACAAATTAAACACTGGCTCTAGATTGGGCAATTCCTGTTTTTGAGTCGGCCACCATAGTTAGCTGCCCCTTCGCAATGAAAGCATGAAAAAGAAATTACTTTTAAAATGTGAAACTGCTTGAATCAGTGTTTTTACTGGCCTAAATTACCTGGTCTATTTGCGTCTACTTCAGCTCCTGGTTAAAATCTTCTGAACATTTATGTCTGTGTTAACTGGAAAAAAGGTGAGCACACATTAGCAGGTGCTGTGCTAGTGACCGATTTGCGACATGCCAAACAGCATCAGAGAAACACCGATTTGTAACGTGAAACTGCTTTATTAAGTGTTTTCACCTGTTTTGTAAAGAAAGAGACCTTTGCGGAAAATTCAATTTCCAGTTGAAACCTCCTGAACAATGAATGCTGTGAAGGAATTCTAACCAGGAGAGGTTCAGCTGGTAAAATCTGCAGTCCTCACTGCTAGGAGCTACTTAATCCCCCTAATTCGTGTTCTACACTGTTCTTTTTAGGGTCACATTACTGAAGAGAAATGAAAGCGGCTGTGCTTGCAGCTGATTAATGACAGTGATATTTACAGAAGTCAGGTCATTACGGGTAGCTGTGGCTCAGGAGTTAGAGCAGGTCATCCACTAATCGGAAGATCGGTGGCTTCATGTTTGGCTAATCCATTCCACATTTGAAGTATTTTTGGGCAAGATGCTGAACCCCAAATTACCCCAGATGGCTGTACCATTGGTGTGTAAGTTTGTGTGAATGTTGGACAGAGTAGCAGGTGGCACCTTGTATAAATGTCCGTGTGACTGTGAAAAGTAATGTTTTGAGTTGTTGTGAAGACTAGAAGGCTGCTATTCAAGTGCAAGTCCATTTACCATTCACCACACATGAAGGCAAAGTCTGTGCTGGTCATATAGAATATTCCAATATCATTTGATGAATTTTACACGTCAGAGATTCTTAACAGTGTCAAGGAAATTAAACCACTGAGATATTAATAGCTGATTTTATAGTAATACCTATGTGATTTCTAGGCAATTGCATCAAAATCAAAAACAATATTAGTGTACCAAAGGATGAATATCCTTGTAAATTTCCATGTGGGAACAGCTTATTGCCTTTTGTATTTAATTGCTTCTGCTTCAGTGGTTTACAGTTGCCTTTCTTTACCTTTTTGTGTTTCGCTTTTACACTTTATTATTCTCTTTATCCTGTTGTTACCACTATTCCTCTTGTCTCAGCTCCACTGCTGTGATCATTTTATGTAGTTCAGTTCAGTATAGAGACAACACTTTGAAATTTCATAGGGACGTTTGATATCTATGCTGCACGGGTTAGGGGTTGCTTTACCTGTGTGGCCCAATGGGTAAAGCACAAAGAAGAGAAGAATAAAGTAGAAATAGCTCATAAATAGCAAGCAAGAAGGAAAAATAGTCAAAGGAAGGAGGGCTAAAAACAAAAGAGTGAAGTTGAGAGATGGAGGCAGACAGCGCAGGATTGAAAGTTAAGGGCTGGGGGATGGGAGGTGAGAAGGGCATGTCAGCTACCAGAGATCAGAGATTAAGCCACTGTCGTTAGGGTGTAGTTCGCCAGCTGTCCTGCCCCAGACGACTTACTCAGTGGCTTAGGATGGGTGGCCTCTTACTCTCATAAAAGTCCAGCCAAATGTCAAGAAAATGTCAAGAAGAGCAGGGAAAATAAGACAGGAGCTCTGTCTCCCAGCTGCGTAGAAACGCAGTACACAACGCGTTTCATAAAATCATGCTACACAAATGTTTCTGCACACTATTTGCAGGAATAACTGCGAGGTAATGATGTGATGTGGCGGCTGAGACGTGGAGGATCATTGTTGAGTAGTAGGAGGTGTTCACTTTAGTTCTCCAGAGTGTGGGAGCTTCCCGTATAGCTGATATGCTCGATGCAGCGCAGTGAGAAATAGGAAAAACAAGACTTTTTTATCAAAAATGTAGCCACGCTCGCAATCTCTTCTTTTGATCTTTTGTAGGGCTCCGCTGTGCTGCGGTGTGCTTCGGCTCCATGTCATACAAAAATGAACAGATTGTGCTGTCTCAGCCTCGCTATCCCATATTGTCATACTGCACAACTGGGAAGAATGGAGACTTTAGCAATTCCCATGGTGAATAAAAAAAATCAGGGATGCGGTTGGTTTTGTAAAAAGAGACCAGACAAAGGAGAAAGGAATAAGAAAAGACAGGTCACACTAATAAAACTCCCTGTGCTGGAGATGCTTGGAGTGCTTTCAGGAACCAGAGTGAAGAAAACTCCACTCACCCCAGTGCCAGACAGAGTAGACATAGTTGCTCTCAACTCTCAAATGCTCTCAAATTAGGCCCACAGTTGGCGGGATAGATGGTGTTAATTTCAAGCCCTGATTGGTGGCATTTCATGCTGTTCAAAGACAAAAACAAAGAAATGCTGTTGGCAGTGGTA
This sequence comes from Plectropomus leopardus, assembly GCF_026936395.1. NCBI lineage: Eukaryota > Metazoa > Chordata > Actinopteri > Perciformes > Serranidae > Plectropomus > Plectropomus leopardus. The sequence goes on from NC_142194.1 coordinate 14,599,809, forward strand.
ATAATGAGTAGCCAACCACGATGGGCATTGCAGCAGCTGCAGCCCACTTGCCAAGGAGAACATTAGTGTTGGACAAAATGCTGGATTATGTCCAATGACAAGGTTTTAACCCATCATTGATGTAATATATGTGCATGGCAGCAGTTCATTATGAAACAGTAACTTTTAAAACTACAGCACTTGTTGAGGATGTGGTGACACTGCTCGACACAGCTGTAAAGCAGACTCCATTATGTCAGGCAACAGAAGTGATCAGACAGGATTTTAAAAGTGTATTTTTAACCTTCACCTTCATTTCCATTTCCAAATAGGTAGTTTAGATAAAGTGATTAAAATATGGTGTGCAATGGGGTTAAATTTTTAAACTGTTAAAAAATGTTCAATATTTTGTGCAGAGCAACCTCTTGCATTAAATTAAAACCTATAATTATTGTGAAACACTATGTGCTGACACAATTTCAAAATAAAAGTTAAATTAGGCGAAATGGAGTTCTCAAACTCAAGGAAACTTGAACACATAAATCAATGAGATATAAAACAAACAAATTAAAATGAACAGACAAAACGGTTAGGTTATTTTTTTTTTATGATTTATACATATGATTGTATTTACCACATATTATACTGCATTATTATTTGCATTTACCCATTTAGTAATTCTGTCCACATTACTGATGATTTTTTATCAAAAATCTAATTGTATAAATATTTTATTAAATCACCAGCATTCAACTCTACAATATCATCATGATATCCATATCAAGGTATTCCTCTAAAATATTGTGATATTTAATTTTCTTTGTTTAAAACCTGCCAGATAGACTCCATATGAACAACTGTCTTTCAAGTTCCCTTTGGCTTTCACTTTTTGCATGACGTGTAGGTGTTTTCTTTTTTGAGGACAAAGCGCTTGTGTTGTTTGTGATTAAGGGAAGTCCAAATTCTTCCTCGAAGTGTTTTTAAATCCTCCCCCAACACCATTGACTGTTTGCCCAGGTACATCCCTCAGAGAAGCCAGCAGAGGGCTCAGCTGACAGTGGGAGAGGAGGGATTTAGATACTCCCGTCTGAGGACAGCCAAACCCCTGTGATTACTGCTTAATCCTCTCCAGCATATCATGTGCATCATGGCAGCACAGTGAGCCTTTGTGACATCACGGGGGAGGCTGATGTGGGGCTGCTTAGTCCATATTTCTCTACATATCTGTCTCCCTAATGCTGTCTGTCCTAACCTCTCTCCCACCATCTTACTCTCTCACACTACTCCTTACTCTGTATTTCCGCTGTCAGTCTCTCTCTGACTCCCCCTCCCTCTCTCTCATTGTCTGATGGTCGTGGAGGACGGGGTGGGGGGAGAGGCGGAGAGGAGATCAGTGGGGATTATCACTGTCTGGAGAACACGGCTGGATTTGTACGCCATCTCCGTAGTTGGATGTGGTGCCAACCTGCCCTCGACTAATGGGACAGCAGCTCTCTGTCGTAGCACAAGTTGATATCAGTCAGATGCTCTTAACCAACAAAACTGTCCCTTCGGTGACTCATGTGGGGCAGTTTTCTTCACCATATGAGCAATCCTTTCCTGAGCAAATATGACTAATAAATAAACAGCATTATGTAGAGAAATTGCGATAGGGAGACGGCAGGGGTTTGCAGCCATGTGAAATCCAAAAATTAAACCTGAATCCGCTTATTAAAAAGAGTAAGTAAGCCCCTGGCTCTTTTTCCTCTATTTCAATTTGCCTCTCTGATGTCTGTTTTGTGTCCTGCTCTTCGTCATCTATCGCTCTCACTCAGCCTTTGAATCACGCCAGCTTTCTGCTCTGGTCAACACCGAGGTCACCGAGAGTTTGATGAGGATCTTAAGAAATGCAGCTGCAATCAGAAAATTTGTGCAGTACGGGCACTTCCAGGTCTAGATGGCAGTCGCCAACTCAGGGTCCCGCAGTTTTCTTTTAAACGAGCCTTTGTGTTTCTCTGCTTTGGAGAATCAAGCCTTTTATATTTCATGTCAGTAACCCAGTGTAAGAAAGGATGTTCGGCGACTTTGAAGTGATGCTCGGAAATGCAGCATCGAGCAGTATGTCTGCTTTCATAACACGCTCATAACGCAGAATCATTGGTATATTTATTTGGACTTTTTTATGCCAGTGTTGAAACAAAACAAACATCAATTGGACAATCACAGCATTTGAAAGTGACATCTGAAATTTGGCCCGTCGGGTAAAAGTACTAGTGTCTGTGCCGAGCCTCCCAATTGATGCTCTTCTAGAAAGCAAGCAGGAAGTGATCTTAAAATGCTTGTCATGTCTATTTCAGGAAGTCTAAAATTATGTGTATGTGCTTCTCTGTAAGAATGTGGATACCCATAATATTTCTGACAAGCATTGGTGTCCCTCCACAGCTCATGTTGTACTTTATCCAATGGCAAATGACATGGTTTTTATATTTGTTTGTGTTTTTTTTCCCTAAATCTTTTATGACGCCAGATCATGCATCTTGATGATGACGTATTCACACCGAGTGTTCCTCGCTGCAGGTGCCAGCTACTGCTGGGCTTCTCTGCATTTTTGCTGTCTGAGAGTTGAATTGTGAACCATAACTTGATGACTTGTGTTTCACATTCTTATTTTAGTTAAAGGATAACAGACTAACATAAATATACCACTATTTACTAAAGAGATGAAGGCAGCACTGCCATTTTTTTAGCCACACAGCAGGTAGATTAGGAGACTACTCCTAACCACAATATTTAGTAATTTCATTGTACTGTCAGTTACTTACTCATAAATACTGTTATGTGGTTTCCGACCAGTAATTAGATGGAGGGAGCAATAAGTTCACATGCTAAATAGAAAGGTACGGCGAGCAGAGGGTTAGGCTAGCCAGCATTAATACTGGAAGCATGAAATACAATACAAAAAGTGACATATGTGTATTTCGCCCCTGAAAAAGGGGGAAACATAGAGAAAAGTGATGTTTTCTCAGCAGGAACTAACAATGCGTTGCAAAAAAATATATCAATTTACGAATTGAAAGTAAGTACAACTACAGTAATCTGCCTTTTAAAAGACACCACACACCACTTTCTCAGTAACAGTATGCACAGTATTTACCTGAGACATAAATCCTGCCTCCTCACATATTACTCAGCAAAATATCTTTAGCTTATTAATCTGTCACAAAAGTCACCAGAAATGCATGAAAATGTATTATATGGATAACAGTGCAAAATATACCACAATATGTGTATGTGTGCGGTCACAGTTTACACAAAATGGCAGCAACACTCATCCTAGCCATGGGTTGTTTTTTGCTACAGGGACCTCGCTCACACACACACTTTATTAAACTTGGCAAAAATCGAACTCTTATTTACTCAAAATATCACTTTTTACTCCATTAAAACCCTTGACATGGTAATGAGTTGTTACAGTCATGTTATCTCTGTTTAATAACAACAACATACCTGAAAAAGGGGAATAATAATCACTGAAGTGAAAGTGATGTTTCCTCAGTGAGAGCTTTACCCTAATGAGGAAAATACTGTGACTTCCTCATGCATGTGGGTGGAAACAGAGGCAGTTGATCTCAGAATCTTAGAGTTAGTCTTTTATGGCACAGAACACTTTTACATCTAATATTAAAACTGAAAAATATAGTAAGCAGTATGATATAACCAACTTTTTTTTTTTTTTAGAATTTTAACTATTCATCTATTTTATCTGATTAATGATTTCAGTTAATCCTTATGGACTGTTACTCTTAAATGTCTTATCTATTCTAATCTATAAGTATTCTTTTTTAACTTGTTACGTTTACACAGGCTACATATGTCTGACTGTACCTGACCTGAGCCTGAGAGAGTAGTACCTGAGTCCAACCAGCACCATAAAATGTTGTAGTCTGATCTACTACCCAGCCTGATATGTCTAAGACAACATTACTGAAGCACTGAGTTTGTCACTGACACACTTAGGTTGTTGCCATGGATACAGCTTGCCTGTATGTATATAATGATTAGGCATGTGGCACCTTGGAAATAACCTTCAAAAGGAATAGGTTTATAAAGATTTTTATTGGTAGATTGTTTGACACACATAACACACATTACGAAATGTCATCAGCATGTAGAAATAATATGTTTGGAGTAAAGAGAAAGTGGTGGTTTTCCTCTGTGGAAGGTCTCAGTACCATCCTCCTCTGTTTGATCCATTTTCCGGCAAAGCTTAAGTTCAATTTACTGCTCCTTTTGCTTGGTGGAAAAGCCTGAATGTCTCAAGGAAGAACACAGAGCTTGACCTGAACCTGGATGTCAAATTTTTAATATGTAATATGTAAATAGTTAAACCATACACTGTAAAAATAATCGACATAGCTTCCCCAACGTCACTGATTAGCTTGTTGACTACTGCTTTGAATCCTTGAGGTCACAATTTTGGCCGTCACCTTCTTGGTGTAAGGCAGCCAGAAGTGACAATATTTAGATGAGTGAGGAGTGGATGTGACTGAGAAGCACTAGCAGCAGAAAGCCTGTCACTCCAAGTAAGCCATTATTAATCATGTGCAATTTCGAGCATTAATTAAATGTAAACAGGTGAGTTATATAAAAATTCACCCTCTGTGCAGTTATCATGGATGATGATGTTAACTTTAGAGACCAAAACCAATTTTGTACCAGGGTGTAAACATGATTATATCTGCTGTAAAGTCGGGCATTTTAACGTGGGGTTCTATAGGGGCCTGGCCATTTGAGAAACTGCACTTTTTGATGCTTCCTGCTGGGTTTATATTTTATTTCTCAGAGTTTGCAGCTTGATCTAAACCTGCTCCAACCTGTAGGGCCCTGTCTGGCTTAGGTCAGGTATCCACACTCTATTACACTTTTATTTTTGAAATAAATGTACAAGATATAATATGTGAATTTGTGAGCTTTGGAGGTGTTCTGTTTCTTTGGAATGAGCCCAGTTATCTGTTTCTTCCTGTGTTCAGTTTTTATGCTAAGCTAAACTCACTGGCTGTATGCTCCAGCTACATATTTACCACACAGTGGAATCTATCTTCTAAGTCTTAGCAAAAACGACGGGGCATATTTATCCCTTTGAAAAAAAAAAAAACATAACAGATTTAAATGTTTTTTAAAAGACTGCTGCCTTTAGCTTCAGTGGCTGTATCTTCTCCACAAATTCCTCGAGACGCAACACCTTTGTGATGTGTTTCTGACAGAAGTGTTAATCTGTTGCTGCAAATATGATTTGATTTGAACCCTGGTGAGGAGGAATGAGTGATAATATGATGTCTAAAATAGTCAGGCCGTACCACCCTGTCAAGTGTATTTCTGTCCACTGAAAGGCGAGGAGAGATGGCTCCCAGCTTGGAGGTGAATGCTGAATGCAGTGACAATCTCTGGCATTTGAGTTGTCAATCAACTTGTCAATTAAACACAGCAGTCAGCAGCGCTTTCAGAGAGTGCTTAGACACATCCCTGCATGCTCTCGCAGATGAAAGAAATGTCCACCACGCTATATTGACAGAGCCATTCCTGCCCAGCATTGTTCACCAAACTCTGATAGGAAATACTTGTGTGTGGATGGTGGCACAGTGGTGTTTCATAAAAGGATGAATGAACAAAATCATTACTGGATGTTCAAAAAACAACTTTTTATCAAGCGAGAATCAGTGTTTGAGGCCTCAATCCAATACAGTATTAATATTCTCTTCCTTGAAGCATCTGCAAAAAAGTATTTTATTGTGAGTAGTCTGCTTGTATAAACAAAAGTGAAGTCTCCTGGAAAGATTCAATATTTTCAGCATTTAACCACATAAGACAACAACACAGAATCTGACTCAATCTGCCATGAATTTATTATACATGTGCATTCAGGATCACATATTGTAGAGCGAAGGCTTTTTCTTGCCATGTGTTTCATATATTGCATTCCCCTAGAAATATAGAAGGCCGTTTGAATGCATATTTCATAAGACTTCTGTCTTCTGACATCAAGAAACCCACTGGTTCCTTTTTAATGGCTGTCCCTCTGGCTGTTCCTAATGGGTGCTGCTGAACCTCAAAACCACAGTCACATATGTGCACACTCTTCCATATGACCCATAACAATAACAGACTCAATTCACTCTCTCGTAACTGGAAATAAATGTACATCCAGTGAATAATGCTATCGACCACATAAGCGGAAGCCATGTGAGATAAATGTCAGTTTTTGTCGAGTAAATAATGATAATCCATCATGCAGGATCAGCTCCTGAGCAGTGAAAGACCTAAGGGGGTATTGCAGAGTAAACACCTTGGTTAAGTTTCCAGTGATTTATCTGTTTTTTTGCACATGAGCGTTCTGCTCCTCCAGTGATCTTTTCATCTCATATGATATGTAGGAGTCGGTACTCTGAGAGGGCAGATGAGCTGTTGCAGAAACGAGGTGTCGCAGGCTGTGGGCAGGCGGCGGTGATGAGGAGAAAGGGATGTAGAGATTTTTTTTAGTGTAGTTGGATAGAGAACAAAGTGTCAAGTAGAACACAGGCAATACAGTGGGAAACACTCGTCTGTCAGGTAATCTGCACATTCACTAATAAGTTTACAAGCAAGCACGAACAATTGTACTTGTAATGTGCCGTATGAGCAACTGTCTGCCATAAATACAGAAGAGCAGTTTCTAGTTTAAGGTTAAGTCTGGCAGCTGGTATTCAATATTTTAAAAAGTCTTTTTTTTAATTCTGCTTGAATTTCAGTTTTTGTTACTTAAAGGAAAGGTGAATAATTAGTCGCTCATTTGCATTTCCTTCCAATCTTTCTGTTTGCCTTCTGTACCTGGAGATTATTTAAGCTGTCTTCTTAACAATAAGATCACATTGACTGTGAAATAAAATGTCTTCTTGCAGGGGAAAACAACAGAAACCCAGGCACATGAAGACAAATCCAAATCCATAATTCCATTTGACTTACAATTTTAAGGTCACTATTAGATGGAATTTTTTAAATCAACTTGGGTTGGTTGGTGTTTAAATTCTCCTACTAATGACATTGTATTAGGAAGTTCTTCAATTTACAAAATTAAAAAAAAAAAGCTCGAAGAAAAAGACATGCACATAGATTAATATCTATTGACTGGAGATGCATATGTTGCAATACCCAAAGGGGCCAATAAACTAGTGAGGTCATTTGTATTCAGTAACATGTTTAAGTGTACAGCCCCATCATGGTTTACTGTCACATTTTCATTCTTTCTTTTGCAAAAGCCGTTATGATGGAAGATTGCTCACCATAGTAGGAGTTTTGGTGGTGCATTTGTATTCTTCTGGCTAATAAGAGTGGGCATCTCTCCTGCTGGAGTTAGGGCTACATGAGTATAGCTTCAGACGAATGCAAGTGAAAAAGAGAGAGAGAGACTATATAACGCAAAAATATAACAGTGATTGCGTTGTTGAATATCTTTCTGTTATTATGACCTACTAATGCACTGAGAGATAATCTCCGTATATTGCCCAAGCTTTTTTTTTATTGTAGCTCTAAAGGCCATGCCACTGTTAGATTATTGAGTCTTGATTTCTAAAATCAACTAACATTACTTGTATGCCCTGAAAACTGCAATTTACATTTTCAAATTATTTTTTAAAAAATGGAAACATGGTATCAAGTGTGATAGCCTATATAACTGCCATGTTATTGGGGGGGGGTGTTCTGGCTATATGGTAATATTTATTTAAAATATATAAAAAAAGTGATTGCTCATTTCATCAGTCAATTGGTACAAAAACAATAGCAGTAGGGTACTTTACAGCAACTGCTTTAGTTTCTTCACCTGCAGAAGCCACCAGATCTGAAAGGGAGAATGGCCCATCCTGCATTTGATTTAGATAGTGAAAATCCTGAGCCCATTTCAATCAAACTTCGATTTAGAATGGAAATAATTACACTCCTAGTCAAATTTACAAACATTTTTGTGTAAACTGTGTAACCCCCCCCCCACAACATTGATGTGTCATACACACACATGCACCAGTAATATGATATCCATGTGCTTTCTTTGGATCACCAGAGATCCAAATTGACACATTATTATGCAGGAAATATCATCGGAAATAGAATTCTTCACCTCCACTCTTTTGTTACACCTGGGAAATGATTCTTTCACATATTTACATCATATAATCATACCATTCTGCTATTGGTAAACACACATACTGAGACAATGTGGTTGCAAAAATCTTGTAAATCCTGAAGGAGTTGTCAGGAAAATATAAAAAATATCTCTGCATGCCAAAACCACAGAGCATATCCCTCATTTGTATCAAAAGCAAAGTCGCCTGTATTTATTAAATGCTCAGTGATTTTTTTTTTCTTTTGGGTGCTGAGTAGCAGAATTGCATCCTATAAAAGGCAGATAATGAGAACACAGGGGAACACACAGGAAACGTCGGCACCAAATTATCTTGTACTGATAGTTACTGTGAAAGAGATGGTAACGGTCGAATAAGGTTGCAGAGATAGTGCACTAATTTGGCTCGCATGTGTGCCAACCTTTGTGTTGCTTCCATTAAAAGTTGCAGCAAAAGCAAATGAGAGAGCAAGAAAAAAAACTGACAATAGATGCTCAAAGCAGTCAAGAGTCTCTTCACCCTCGAATAGCGAGGTCTGAAGTGACTATTGGTAAGAGCACATTGGCTAGCCGGTTGGTGTGCTCTCAAAATTTCTCCATGATGGCGCAAACAGATCCTATGACAGAATGATGAAAGTGACCAGAAACACAGGAAGCTGTCTGTGGTGCTGATGTGAGAAGCCGCAGCAGCGTGTTTGTGCATGTATACTTTTGGTGTTGTATGGCAGCGGCAGTAGTATCGTGTTTCCAAAAGTAATCTCTGCTTTGGTGATGTGTTTGGAAGGTGTGGGCCCACTGCAGAGTGTGAATGATAGACGGGCTGCCAGCATGGATGGATGAAGTGTGTTGGCAGTACTGACGCTCGTCTGTGCCAGAGCCCAGCACACATTGTTCATTCTTGGCCTCTAATCCATGAGATCTGAAACAGAGGTGCTGACTCCAGTCAAAAGAGCCGAGCACCGTCATTAAAGAAAGCTACCCCCTGCTCACCATTAGACGTCACGGTTTAAAAATAGCTCCTCTGTGAAAGAACACACTCTCTTGTCGGTCCAAATGCATTTCATATTCAGTCTGTGCTCCTCAAATTTGTCCCCCTTTTTATTAGCCCTCAGGATTATGATTACTCTCCAATTTCCAAATCGTGCCAACCCAACTCCGACAGTTTTCCATCTGATCCTCAAGGCAGTAACAAGCCTCTCCACAGTAAGTTGCTAAAACCCGAAGCAATCATATTTCCATGTGCAGTCACTCAGTAATGTTCTCCTAGGTGCAACATTTTCTTTGAACAGTGGGTTTCTTTGAACAGGTTTTTAGCCATGGTAACAAAAACAAATGTGATGCATCTCTAAAAGATGAGGCCCTGTGTGTTTTTGCTACCTATAGCAGAATCTAAGACAATCATCATTTGTGTTACACCTGGGAAAACACTTCACTGAGTGCTGCACTAGGCTGTGTAGCCCTGCTTTAAATGTATAGTAACATGTAGAGGGTAGATAAAGCATTGACATATCCATTTATAAACCCAACAAACAGTGATGCCCCTAGAAATTTTTCATGAGGGTGACCAACTGGGGCCAAAAGCCAAAACTTCCGGAATTTCTAGGAATTATATTATGCTATTTAAGTATGTAGGCAAGTTGAAAACTATGTCAAAATCCATACAGTTAACATTTTGAGTTTCACAACAATCCTGTTATTATGTTTTAATTTTTCTAAAATAAAATACAGCTTTAATTTAAAGGAATACATTCATTATAAGATACAAAATGTTTACTGAGAACAACCCTTCTCAAGTTTATTGAGATTGGTTGGTACCCATACAGTCCATTTTTTATTCAAAATCCTTGAAGTGAGACTTCAAGCACCCATTTTGAAATGGCTATGCCAGTCGTTACTTGCTAAAATTTACCCTAACTCTGAGGTTTTGTTTAGGTTGTCTTAGGTTGGCTAGTTTCACAACAACCACCTGATCTCGCTTAAAAATGGTTGCATCACAGCCTCTTAATGACAATAATGTTGGCCTCAAACTATTGCTTGATTTGAAAAGGAAATGACCCTAAAAACCTTAAAAAGAAAAAAATATACAGCTTTAGTTTGAAATAGTACATTGGTTGTAAGGAACAAATCATTTTCTGGCACAGAGTTCTGAGGAAACTCATTGGTACCAATAGAACTCACTTTCAGTCAGATATCCTGAGGCGAGAGATCAAGGGAGCCCTTTGAAAATGGCCATACGAGTTGTTCCTATGCCAAAATTTAGCCTAGTTCTGGAGCGTTATTTTGCCCCCTTCCCAACAAGCTATTCTGACGTAGTTGGCACCAGTGGCTGCCTAAGGTTGTCTTGTTTCAAAAGATACCACCTTAACTAGCTTTAAAATATGAGCAGGCCACAGCCTCTAAAAGAAAGTAATGCCAGCCTCCAATTATTTTTACTAGTGGGGGCCGGCAATTGTATAAGGGGAGCCACTGTGAACAAAATGACTTTTTCAGTCATTTAAAGAAGATTGTCTTTCGTATTATATCCCAAATACAGGAGCAGACATTTGTTTTGTCTTAAGGATACTTCTAATGTGCCTGCAGCCATCAACCTTGACTTTGTTCTCTCTAAGCCGTATTAGTTAGATCAAATGTGAAATGTGTTACTTCTAGAAAAAATAATTGAAATAGGATTAAAGAAGGTAACATTCTTTTTTCTTTTTATTTGGAGTATGTTTTCAACGTCTATTCATATTTCATGCCTTCAAGCAAAAATCTGAAATTGAAATCTATTCAAGCTACGAGTCAATTTAAATCGAGTTAAATGTCGGCAGAGAAAAGTATATGCAAGTGTCGTGTCAGTGGATATGACTTTGCAAACAATGGGGATTCATGATAAACACTACACAGCTTTCTGTCGTTAAAGGGATATGAATCCAGGTCATGACTCTGCATGTTCAGTCCACATGGCCAGAGGAGACATCACATCGCATCATCTGGCCATAAGTGGATATGTTTGTTCTGACTAGTCCAGAGGATCATCATCCTCTCGCCCCCCAGTCCCCCCTACCTCCAGCCACAGATAGCCCATGCTTCAACTCTGTTTAAACAAATCCGAGTGACTGGCTGCTCCTGTCAATGTCATTACCCACCAGAGTGAGATCATGTCTCATCCACCCACCCCGCGAGCAGCGATCTCACTTGAGATGAGTGTGGGAGTGCTGGGGAGAGACACTTTCAAATTTGAAAGGGCAGAGACGGCGGCTTCCATGCAGGGCGACCGGCCTGGCTGATGTGACGTGCCACTGCTGATTCTGTCACTCAGTGAATCAAAGAAAACAGCGACGCTGATGTAAAACCAGGAGGGGCTCCATGTTTTCTTGATCTTTAGATCCTCATGGTCGGGAGAGCACAAACTGAAAACAGCAGAAAATAGAACCGTCTTCCCTCGCCCCTTCACATAAACTAATTTCTGCTCAATTACAGTTTATGTCAAATGAAAGATGTCACAATTAATGTTTATGACTGATTAGGTATTGAAGTGTGGGTTATTGTTTCATGGGGCATTGAGCCCGATGTTTGTTTAAGGGCTGTAAAGACAAAGCATTGTCTTGCTATTGTCATGCTTTTTAATTAACACTTGATTTTTTGATTATGTCGTGAAGGACTTTCTTGCATAGATTAAGCAAAAAGTCATGTGACTCAATTTGCAAACACAATAACAAATCTGCCATCTGACCCATTTGCCTAGAGCAAGTGTGATTGTAAGTGTGTTGAAATTGTATAAGGCCAGCTATGAAAGCAGACTGTCATATTCGCTTTTTAGATACCATATTTGTGAGAACTGGTGCCATCACACTTCATTAATTAGCAGAATTCATCACAGTCTGAGACCTTGCAATACATTTTGTGCCTGCACGCTGGTGATAATGCCATTTGTCTTTTCAGAGGCTGTAATAGAGAGTGAGATTTACAGAAATGAATGGCTTGCAGACAAATGCGTTGTATGTGGTACACAGTGTGTGTAGTTCATGCTACCAAACAAATTAAATTATACTTGTCTTTACCACAAGTCCCAGGCATGACTTCAGAATGGGTTTAACCCCTGTGTGCACTACGTCAAAGCAGATTATCTGCTTTGTTCTGTTGTATTAGGCAAGTCATTTGGTTTGTTTTACCCTCACATATATCCCCCTGTAGCCACTGCTACTGTCAGAATCAGGAATGTCAGTTTTAGTTCATTTTGCTTTTGATAGCCCAACATCCATTAACTAGTGACTAACTGGTTATTTTTTCAGAAATAAAACAGCAAAATTATGTGAAATTCGAGCAGCCATTCCTTGTAGTCTGGTACTTCAACCCAGTGAGGTTTAGCACCGCATTTCTAAGTGCTAACCATTCAGAGGTGGTAAAATTTTATTGTTTGAAGTAAATGTCTTGCCTTTTATTTCATTTTCTGTTGGTTTTGCTGACATGTGTTGATGTTAACATGTGGAAACATAGTGTCCACTGCCCAACCTCGGGTCTCCACTGGTTAGAACTTTTTCTTTCAACTACTGTTATGCATTTTCCCATACAACTAACCAATATCAATCTTACAAAACAGATTGAGCATAAAGAACCAAAGTGGTCTCACCTTCATGTGGACAATGATGAAGCTACACTTTTTAGAGTTCAGAAACCATCCGTCGTTAACAGCAACACTGTGAAAGACGCTCATTCTTCACAGAACCAAGGACACAGGAGATTTGCTTCTGGTTCTTCCTGTCTTTTATTCAGCACCAATAAAATAAAAAACACAGCCAAAGGGAGGGGGCTCAAGTGCTCGTGGTACTCTGGAGCTATTCAATAACTTTCCCTCTCCAGTCTTTTCTGGCTGCTTCACACTTAATCAAATCACTTTATATCTTCATAGCTCATTTGCTCGCACCTACTAGGACAGAACCAGATTTAAAGAAAGGTTAATTAAGGGCAGGTACCTTCCTGGCCTACTAGTCCACTCCTGACTTTCCACCTCTTGACCGATGCTTGTTGGAAAGACACAGACTCTCATGTTTGTGCATTCTTGCGTTGTTTTGCGCCTCTTATACAATATCTAACAGCAGCTGTACGATTTCAGAACTAAGGAACGGCAAGCAGAGAGGAAGATAAAGATGTCTATTCGATTCGCTGCAAGAATCCATTTTTTCTGTCACTTGACAGAAGAAGTAGAGAGCCCCAGTTTTCATTGTAAGAGTAATGTCGTAACTCTACTTAAGGCTGCGAGGGAATAAACAGCTGTGTTTCTTAAGTGACTCCGAAACCTCAAGTTGCTCTTCAACTGTTAGGATGTGCTCTTCATTCTAGTGCAGTTAGTTGTCTCTAAGCCTCAAAATGTCTCCTGCAAATACATGTACCTCCTTGTGTTTGTACTAAAACATTGTGCTTGTTAGCTTCATTAGTCATTGTCTTGCTGTTTCAGTTTAACATTGTGTTTTGCATTTTTGTTTAAAAGTATTGCTGTTGACTCTTGACTAGGACATACTGTTTCATATTTTGCAGCTGTGAGAACAGGTAAGCAGAAGCAGAAAAGTCATGAAGGAAATGTCAAGGGAAATATAAGGGAGATGGATGGCAGGCTTTGAATTGCTGTGTCTATCAAAGCCACATTCGTTGGCAACTCCATTTGAAGGGAAACTCATTTCCAAATAATCTTAGTGAAAGATTTACTCTATATTCGTTTCTGTCCTTTTAAGATATTCCCACTCTGCACATAGCATGGTTATTGTAGCACACTTCAGTCGAGGATGGGGTAGATGCTCATTTGCCTTCCTACACAATCAGGTCTCTTGCTCGTGACCTGTTATCTTTCATTTTCACCCACAGCATGGAAAATAATGGGCTCAAGGGCAAGCAGTCTGGCGAAAGCTCCTGGAAATAGATTAAGACATGCCCTGCGCGCCCACCCCCTCTACCTACACTCCCCACTTCAATGGGATTCATTTTCCCTTTCATTTCCCAGGCCACTTCTTCTCTACGTCAAATCTATGTGTGCTTTGTCTCATCGGTTCTCTAGCTCACAGATTGTTTCCCATCAGGGCCTAAAGGTGCAATCAACAATATCTAATTTTAACAAGCAATTTCAAGAGTACGATGAAAACTTGTTACTGCCCCTTATTGATGGTAGCAACAAAGGTGTCACTTGTTATTTATATTCGTGGAATCACTAATATGTACTGTTAAAAGGACAGCTCACTCTAAAATTAAAAGGTACAGAATTGTCCTCATCAAATGTAATGTTATTTATTACTCAAGATTGTTTTCATGTGAGTTGCTGAGTGTTGAAGATATTGGCCATAGAGATGCCTGCCTTCTCTCCAATATAACTGAGCTAGATGGCATATGTCTTCTGGTGCTCCAAGTGCAGAGAAGAGCGAACCACATGGTGATATGGTTAGAATTTGGGAAAAGACATTGCTACTCAGTTATTCAAATGTATTTTTTGTTGTCAATTTAAGCACAACAAGCTGAGTGTCATATAGATACATTCAAAAAATTCTCATATGTTTGTATAATATTTAACCAGTGTGTGTTTGACCCATCCACCACTCAAACCTGCCTCCTCCTTATGCAGATTTTTGGTCTTTATACCCTTCCTTCTTCACTACTGTCAGTGCATTGGTCACATGAACACAGCCTTCCTTATTATGTGGGTCATACGCAAATTGTGGAGCATTAATTTTTTATAGGTACTATGTGTACCAACAGTGCATGAGAACAACTTGTCCCATTATATTTAAAAGAATGGCAGACATCTCCAACACTTAGCAACCACCACCACATAATCTAGACTGATCTTTTTCATATTTCAGTCCTGATTGACTTGCCAACAGGTATGGTTACTGTGGTAACAGTAAGTACAGTTTAATACAACAGGTCCAAAAATTAAGGAGGCAGCAAACACTTGAGCAGAAATACAACAGAAGAGCAACTAGTCTATACGTTTGTAGTGCAGGCAGACAAACTAACATTGTTTTTATAAGCAAGTTATCCGTGTGATTGCAACCACAATCTGAATTCATGCCACCAGGATAGTTGTGGTCAGTGCAAGCTGCGGTAATAAATACATTTTGTGGTTCTGTTGGTCCCTCACAATACAAGCCGTCCTGTTATTTGCAGTTAAATGCTTTAAATGTGAAGTGGCAACTGTTTGCATTACCAGTAACTTAATACAGCAAAGAAAGTGTACAAACATCTTCTGAACATCAACCAGGTCTCATTTCTCTCAGATATATTTAAATTAAATAAATAAACTACTTAGGAACATAAAAGTTGTTTCTGACATTTGTTGTTATGTCAGTGACATGCAGATTCCAAGTGAAACACTCTTTTTCTTCTCTTATTATGAAGATGTGAATTTTAAATATAGCAAGTACACAGTTACACATAAGAGATGAAAGAGAAACAATAGTATCCCTCTCAGAGTTTGCCCACACTTTCCTGAAGCTAAATGCTGAGTTGATGACACACACTCAGAGCTCATGAATTATTCAATAGCCTAGTTTCATTCTTGTGAAAAACTTGGGCTGGAGGTGATTATTATATCTACTGTCTTCAGGGTGAATAAACACTGTTGCTTTTGCTCAACCCCCCCCCACTGCCCTGTTGTATATTCTCTGGCTTGAAGAGGATGAATATATCCGCTACAATATGAAGTAGCTGCAAGCTCTGTTCACATACTGTATGGTGTTATTTCAAATGTGTAACAGTGAAGAAATGACCATGCAGCTTTGTTTTTAGTTGGTTACTCTGCTTGGGCTCTCTATTTGTTTGTCAAATATAGGATTCTTTATCAAATGTGAGTATATAGAGCTGGTTGGCTATACTGACTAATCTGCCTGATCTTATCTAATTTGATATTATCCCAAGCATTATACTGCTCTCCCACCGGCAAAACTAAAGGCCTACATTAATTAAAGGCTTAGCATCTTACAGATCTGACCTTAAAGTAAGCATTATGCAGATATGTTTCAATTATTTTTTTAAAAGAGGTACTTCATTAAAGTTGCAGTTGGTAACCTTAAATGAAAATAACGTTTTGTCATATTTGTTGAAATTAATTATATCCACACAGTTGTAGATGAGAGAAATAATCTGAAAAAATAATCTTGTTCATCTGCTTCCTCATAGTGCTCAAATGGCTTTATAGCATCTGAAAAAAAAAAAAGGCTGCGCAGTCTATAACGCAGCTGTCAATAATGGCAATCACTGCTTATGACCTGCAGTCAAACTGTCAAACTAGGCAGCAATGATCAAACATGAATCAAGATTCGGTTACTGCATATAACTTCCCTCAAATGTTTTTGGAAACATATTTTAGTGTACTGTTTAGCTGTCAAATTAGAAAGTTGGTTTAACTGGTAGGCGATGTTTGATGCTTTATCCATTCCCAACATGGCAGCCAGGACACAAACTTTCTCATTTTTTAGCAAAACAAACACATTCTCATTCCTAATTTGTCAAATACTGACGCTTGGCAGTGACCCTACAAGCCAAAATGTGACGCTCATGTGTCAGCTTAGGATAATCAGGGATGCCATGTCAATTTACACGCCTTATGTGCATTGTGCTCATTAAATCCACAGTTTGTTTTTAAAATAAATGTTGCTTTTAGGTTTACTTTGTTTAGAAAATAAAAGCATGTGATGAGGGTTTAAAAAAAAAACACATTGTGGTTTGGATTTAAATTGGTAAGTTTGTCAGTAAGGCAATGTGTGGTCATACATACAGTATGTCTGTCAAATTACTTGCACCACTAGTGTTGTATGCTGTACAAATTAGCACAGTACGTTGTTACTAAATTGACTCGATTGTCTTTTGGTTTCACATGGTGCAAGAAAAATAGTCTCTTGGGTGAAAGTCCAGTTTGTTTGACCCGTCCACCTTCCACCCAGTGCGGACTTTCTCCCACCTCACAGTTGCTTGGAGCGAGCGAAAATGTTGCCTCATGTTGCTTCTCATACCACTGCTAAAAAGTTTCAGGATGTGTCAGTATCTGACGCTGAGGTGAAAAATATGCAACGCAGTAATAGATTTTTACCTAGTTTGACAGTTTGACCACAGACAGTAATTGATATGATGGACAGCTGCATGGGAGACTCCTCGGCTCTGATTGGTTGTTTTCAGCCACATTGGATTCTAGCAAATATGATGAGAAGCGCTATGAGAACCAGCAGGGACATTATTTTTTCACAGAACATCTGTCTCATGCAGTACTGTCTGGATGTAGTGAAAGTTTCAGCAAATATCATAAAAGTGATTTACATAAAAGTTACCAACCGTAGCTTTAAATGCTCTCAGGTTTGTTTTTCTTTAATATAGATTTCGACTGCGTAATCAGCTGTCATTCACATGCAATTGAATCCGCAAATTGGTTTCCGTGTCTTGTATGTTGCCTGACATGCTCTTCACTTGAATGAAATTTGTTAACTGAAATTAACACCCTGCACAAGGATCACATCTTAAACAAATCTGATTTTCAGTTTGGAATTAGAAAGGTGATAATTTGAGGATTAAACATGTGCTGATAAACAGATGTAGGAGAGAGAAATATTGTAGGTGAAAAAAAGCACGAGCAGAGCGTAAACAAGAGTTTGCGAATGTGTAATTGGCATCCTCTGAATAATGAGGTAGAGGGCTGGTTTGGAGATGAGGAGTGCAAAATATGGGGTATTTCAAAGACTACATTAAATTTGAAATTCAAAACAAATGCAGTGATGAAAATTCACATTTATTTATTTATTAAGTTGACATCTAAATTAAGCTTTTCCAGGTTACATTGTGTGATAGTAACACTTTTTTATACACTTACGTATAATTTAGCCAAATGACAATGGTTTTAAATTATATGCTTAAAGTTTGCTTTCCCGTGCAGGGTGATAGTAAACCATTTATGGTAATATGCTTGGTCGGTTCATGAGTGGCCAGCTCTGATAAAGCACTGTGTCTAATTAACACGCTGACAGCAGCACTGTCTGGGCAATCACACTCTTCCAGTTTATTAAAGTGGTTAAGGAAGTCACTCTGGCCCTTGGGGGACTGGTACAGTAATTTTCCCCCTGCAAGCCAGATGATACGCCCAAAGATGAGGCAAACCAAGTGTGACTGTCTCTCCCTCTCACTTTCTTTCTCCCTCATCTCTTCTTTTTTCTCTCCATTTTCTCTGCCTTGCTCCCCATGCCTCTCTTGCACATCAATATCTCTCCTCCCCCTCCCTTTTTCATCTCCCTCCCCCCTCAATCTGTGCGCAAGTTGGAAATGCAATATCACATGCATTTTTTCTGGTCTTTTTTTTTCTCCAATAGAGTCTAAAAATAACTCCCACAGCAGGAAATGCTGACTTGTGCTTCCCACAACACTTTAGTGTAAACAACGAGACATTTTGATTGGTCAAGACAGGAAGAAGCACAGGAGAGTTGGACTTGATTGGTATCTAGTCAGCAGCAGTAAACGGTGAAAACACAGCATAGACACTACTTTCAAGCCGCAAACAATAATTAGCATAAGAGATGAGGGATATCTGGTTATTGTATTTACTACTTGGCACGCTGAACTGTAATACTTTGGATAAGCTAGGCTCTTTCAAATTTAATTTAAATGATGTTTTATCTCTGGTAATTGTTGTTGACCTTTTTTTCCCCCTGAAAGAAATCAGTTCATGAGATTCCTCACCCTCTGCCAAGTATATCATGTTAATTAGACTTACTAATGTATGCATGTTCATGTGCAGTTTTTGTAGATGATAAAGAATCATATTTCAGATAGCACGAAACTCATGAGGCTAAATGTAATACAAAGTCAGCTGTAAAAAAATACTTTGAAATTTGGTTAAACATCCTTTTTTGCTGCACATCAGGGAGCAATATTGCGCCTTCCTGCTTTTTGCTGAAGACAGGATATCAGCTGGCGTGATTATGTGCAATGGGAATTCAAACAACATCTGAGGTGAAATAGATACCTCTCTGTTTCCTGCCAGCAGTCCCTTTGTAGATACCAGTGTTTTTTTTTAACAAAGTGGTTGAGGCACAACAGTGCAGGAGCTCAGGGACTAAAACATATCTGTTTTAAAGGAAATCCAATCCTAGAAAAAATGTTATCTTCACTATAGCCACCATAATCTTGGCACAATGCATCATTTTTCCCTTTGTAAAATCCATAGTAGCTTGGAGGCATCAAAGGAATTGTTTTTGCAATATGTATAGTATGTGAGCGGGCTGACTGTGGCCAAAATTATGGCTCTCTAAATTTCACTATTTCCCACACACAGGCCACTGAAGGAATATATTCAGCTGTCAATGTACTGTTACACTGTTTCTGCTCTCAGATATCTGCGCTACTTTCAAAGATTTGGTATTAGGCTCATGTTGTGCTTGCTGTAGAGCGCTGCTGTATGTTGACAAGGCATAATAATGTTCCTACAGGCAATGAAAGTCTTGCTGGGATAGTTAAAGGCTGTTGTTGTTGTCCTTTCCTTCCCTTCGCTCTGAGATATACCCATAGAGACCTTTGGGCAGTTTTTAGCACTCCTCTAACTGATCAAAGGTCAACACTTGGCAGGGTAGTGACACTGACCTTAGGCATGTGTGTCGTGTGAGGTGGCAAAGTCTAAGGCCTTCTGACATGAGCCATAGTGACTCAGTCAGGCTTTAACCCTCAGTGCACGCTGACTAAACAGTGTCATGTACTTTTTGCTTACCTAGCATTCAGAATGTTCACATCAGTGAGCAGCTCTTGGTTTTTTTTTTATCTTTTTTAATTTTTCCAGTAAGCTTCACCCAGGGAATCAGAAAGGTTAAGCTGGACATGGTTCAGAGAATCTCATGATTATTCATGTTCAAACAACCTAAAGATGGAAAGCGCCTTGAGTAATTGGCAAGGCATGAAGTCACTGTTAGTATGTGTTCAGTGTGCTTTCTTAACTGCTACTGTAAATGTGCCAAATACACAAAAATAGAAATGACATCATGCAATCCAGTCTCTAATAAAAGATAACTGAAAACAAAATATATCATTTAATTTATATTGGACTTTGGACTTTTTTTAAATATGCCATGTTTAGCTAATTTGCTAAATTAGAAACACTGGCACTTCTAATCATGCCCCCCCCCCCCAAAAAAAAAATGAATATGTCAAGCTATGGCACCTAATGTACGTTTCATTCGGGTCCTGTTATGTTATCCCAACTACTCGTATTCACCATCTTTCTTAGTTCAGCTGCTGTCTCAGCTAGAGACTGACCTCTGGTTGCACATGCTGTGAGTTACATTGCCTAAATGCAGCATCTCCAAATCAGTTCAATAAAAAGAGGAGCATCTGTATTTTTTGATGGTATTGAAATCATACCGTTGGGATATATAAATATGTGGTTTACCGTAATACCAAGCTTATGCTAAAAATGATCAGAAGGAAGCTTTGCTCTGTCCAAAGATTAAAAACTATGCTGATCAGTGCTTCTAAAGCTCACTAAATATATCTTGTCTGCAGAGTAAAAACCACATGTTGGGTTATGAGCGGTATGTCTTGGACATATACTTGGCCAGAAGCCTTGACTTTCTTCTCTATGGAATCGCAACTTGCGGTTGTTACACTTTGTTCTTGTGCAGGATCGTCTTTGACCTCTGTATACTGATTTCCAAATCCCTTTGGTGTGGATACTGAAACTGCACAACAAAGTGTTGTTGGTCATAATGCTTCAACTCGCTTCCTAGCAATACTTTAGGAATAGATTTACTTTGTTTTAACAACCCATCTTTGTCATAGCTGCCCAGTGGATTACACTGGGTTGCAATGGTATCAGATTTTTAATGGTAAGATAACTGTCTCAGAAAGTATCATGTTTTCATGGTATTTGTATCACATAGATATTTTTAATAAGAGTGACACTTAAAGGAAGGGAGAGTTGAACAAGTGCTTTATTATAAATAAAACTTGAGAAGTTCTTTAATTGTAAGTATTTGTAAAAAGGCAGTTGAGAAGAAAAGGAGGTTGCTTTTTTTCCCCCCGGTACTATAGATAAGCAAATGTACATGGTATGATAACTTTCAGGTATACGGCCGCAACCTAGGTTACAACAAACAAACAAACAAACATATAACTCCAGTGGAACTGACTTTATGTAACTAATATTAATTTACTGAACCAAACAGTAGATTCTATGGATCTGCTTGAGGCCTCTTTAATTTTTCATTTGCATATTTTCTCCCACACACATGTACAAAACTATACACAGTAGGAAAAAGGTGAAAAAACGCAGTATTTTAAAATAATTTCTATCTTAAATTACCCACAAATTGTTTCAACAGAATATCAGTGTTACCCTGCTGTACCAGTAGATGTAATTAAGCTTGTCTTTCCTCCCCTGCCTCTAAAGGTTAGACTTATCAAAACAGTAATGATGATTGGAAGGAAAATTAATTACCACCATGCTTGTGTAGATGTGGGGAAGCAACACATAGCTCGCAAAGGAAGCCACGACCAACCAATCAACTTCCTGCCATTTGCATTATGCACAACACATGCATTAGCATGTTCCTGTTTATTGATAATAAGGCCATACAGCTGTGAAGTAATGATGTTTAGCAAGATTATTGGAAAATGCAGAGGAATATTGCAGAGAAGTATTGATTTTGCAATCCCTGTAGATACAGCCTGTATTATACATTTACCTTTTTATGCAATTTACGCCGTCTGTCTGTCTGACTGTCTGTCTGACTGTCCATCCGTCCATCTGTTTGTTTGTCTGTCTGTTTGTCTGTCTGTTTGTCTGTCTGTCTGTCTGTTTGTCTGACTGTCCATCCGTCCGTCTGTCTGTCATTCTTGTGAAGGCGATATCGGAAGAATGCATTGAGGGTATCTCTTTAATTTTGGCACAGCTGTCTACTTGGACTCAGTGATAAACCTACTTGATTTTGGTGTGAATGCAATATTTCAAGAACACCTATAGGGAATTTCTTCAAATTCGAAACAAACATTCACTTAGACTCAACAATGATTTGAATAGATTTCGGTGGCAAAAAGTCAAGTTCATTGTGACATCTTTTGTCACATTCCCTTTAGCACAATATCCCAAGAACATTTTGAGGGAATTTCTTTCAATTTGGCATGAATGTCCACTATGACTCTCTTAGAATTTGGTGGTCAAAGGTCATTGGTCAAGGTCACCTTGACCTCTCAAAACATGTTTATGACTCTAACTTGTGAATTAATACTGTAATTATGACAATATTTAAAACAAATGTCTAATAAGAAATAATTATAAAGTGATGACATTTAATATTCAAAAGTTCAAAGGTCAACTTCACTGTGACATTATAATGTCAACAGTCAACTGTGTTACTTGACTGGTTTGCATTGGCACACAACCGCTAGGCAGTAATTCTATTTTTTTCTGAAACAGGAGTATAAAAAAGGCAAATTAACTGATCTTATTTGATGATATTAAAATGAAATAACCAGTTATATTATGTCTTTAGAAGTTGCAACAATTCCTGTCTGTGAATTATTTTCTGTATATCTGCACCCAGTTGTCATGCTAATCTTTGATTAAGCATTGTTTTGCTTTAAGTGGTAAGATATTGTATCTCTTCTACAACAAATAGATGTGTCTGTGTGCCTTTTGTCCGCCTAGGATCACATAGCTATTATCATAAATTTCTACAAGTAAATATGTGTAACAAGGGGATTCAGGCTGATGCAGGCTATTTCCCTCTTCCCCAGTGGTAATCAGTCAATGCACAAAACAAGTCATTGTGATTGTAATAGCTCCGAACCTTGGTATTGTAATGCTGTGTGCAACATGCCCTCTTGACACCTCATCCCAAAGGTCTTTTTCAATCCAAGGAGATCCAATTCAGCGTGGGGAAATGCAAATGCATACCACGTGTTAATGTCTGCTCAAACACGTGGGTAGAGGATTGGAGACTTTTGTTGTTAAGTGTTGCCTCAGTCAGCAGCCAGACCAAGTAAACACATAGAATCCTGTAACAGCCTCACTGTTCTCCCACCAGCCGCCCCCCTCGAGGCTGTCGTTTTCTGCCCGTCCCCCTGGAGTGGTGGTAACAGTGAATGAGGAGGCACGTCTACCTCTACCAAACACAGGAGAGGGAAGCCTCCTTCATGCCTCATTGACTTTGTTTTCTCTGGCTAATTTTTCCTTTCTCCTCACTGCCCGCCCCCCCCAAAAAAACACTCACCCGCACACATCCACAGACACACATCCCATTTATCTCCTGCCCTCCCCTTTTCCACGCCTCGCCGTTTTGATGGTGATTTTGACACGCAGGCTGTCATGCAGCAGTTCTCTGGGAGGTAGCGATTAACAGAGCTGTCGCCATATGGAGTGAGATCAGCCGTCAGAACCCTACATAATTGGCTCAGGGAGGAAAAATACTTACATAACACGGATAAGAAAGGGGAGGGGGAAGAAAGTAGTGAGGGCGGACACCTTGGTCTCCGCATCCGCCAATATTAAATGCCCATTAAAACACTTGAAAGTGATTCATTAGTAATGAGAAACTAAATGCATCATAAAACCCAAAGGAAGACAGGACACATCTAGCATTCTTTGCTGTAGAAGAAGAGAATAATTCCCCTTAGCCCCGAAAGAAGAACCAGTGTAACAGAACGGAAACATTAGCCAGTTGTGTGTAGTGATAAGCCATACAGAGGGCTAAGAAAGAACAATTTATCAAATTAATGCACCAAATACTCACTTTTGATGAAGCCATTGTCATGTCTGCACCTAATATTGAAATGGACTTGAAGTCTGAGCCAGGGGTTTACATTGCTGACGGCCTAATTATATGGATTGGCTGCAGTAGAGCGTAGCCTATCAGCTCTGGGGAGAAATTAATTCTGGTACAGGGGAAGAGAGAGAGGGGCAGGCTGCAGTCGGCTTCAGTGCTGTGAATTGATGGCTGCAGAGGGCCAGGCTGCTCAGTGTGTGTGTGTGTGTATGCACAGGGTTCACTTAAAGCTGCAACGCAGCCTTACTGAAGGGTGTATTCTTTATGATTTAGAAAGAGCACGCAGCTTTGACAGATATGTGTTGAATTACAACAACAGCCATAAGCAAGATGTAAACGACATGGTGCTGATTCACCGCCGCTCCTGCACCTTAATATGTGCACAGGCTGAGTTTTCTGGCTCAACGGTGAACATACATTAGCCCTGTTTGTTTCAAAAGCAGTCGGCGGTCAAACTAATGCACAACATCTGAGAGCATGCTGTGAGTGTTTCCTCAGAGTGACACTGCGGAGTGCAGACTGTAAGCTTGTTAAAGCAACATTTACTTTCAGTAGAAGCTAGCTAGACAGATATTTCAGAGTGTAGACAAGGAAAGATAGACTTTATTTAGAGAAAAACAGCTGAAGATAATATACGGGGTTCTACCAACAGAATCTGTCATAAAAACATAATCAAAACCGCTGATATCTATCTAATACTGCCTTTAGCATACCTAACAATACAGAAATGCAAAATCTTTAGCCCAATTCTGTGTCTGTCCGTTACTGTCTGATCCTCCTTTACAGCAAGTAAAGATGCAATCTTGCTCATAGAGCATGTCCGCCAGTGGATGAATGACTCACAACTATGTTCACCTTTGTGCACCAGTTGTACTGACATTTCTGCCACACCATGTGCAGAAATCCCGTCAGGCATATGTTTTATCTCCGGGTTTAACATCTAAATTTAATTATCTGGTAATAATCTAATAGGGATGATGTATTTGCATTCATGCCTGGTGACATTTTAGCTTGCACTGATTGGTCAGCCACCCACATTATTAATCTAATCTTATTTGTCATTTACAGTATTTGCTGTAGGGCTTATCATATCACAGCCTCACAGTATTTTATTAGTTCTTTTATATGTGAAGAAAGTAAAGGCTGGGTGTAAGATGATATTTTATACAAGTAGGATATAAGCATTTTGGTGCCGCTACTTTTGTGAAATTATGGTTTTATTTGAAAAACTCCTTTATGCTTTTAATGATAGCACAGATGATTATATTAATTACTGACGGATTTGCAGAGTGGAGGACATGACGCAAAGGTTGTTAAAATTTGAACCAAGTTGAGAATGTTCAAATAAAAATGTCACTGTGTCATTTGCAACTTTTAGTATCTGTTGTAAAATGTAGTTGAATTCTGAGGTACGTTCATCAGCTAACTGTTTACAGTTGACATCAAAATGAAGATTGTGAGCACTGTGAACTGTAAGACAGCACAGAACACAAGTATCCATGTCAAATTTCTGCAGTGTTTCCCAGAGAAACAGAATCTATGTGTAATATTAATTAATGACAGGGGCCGGTGCTGATAATTTTTTTTTTGCGTGTATGTGTGTCCTTTGTATCATTTTATATACCCCATCCGTGTCCCCTTTCTGAGCTCGGATGTTTTTGTGGGTACATAGCAACGTGGAGGTTTAACGCTTGTTGATTTCATTATTCCTCAGCAGCAGTTTGTGAAATTTAAGTTGCAGGGTGAATAATTGATCAGTGGATCCAATCACAGCTAAACAGAACAAATCAATGGATGAGAGTAGCAGCTGCTTTAGATGTAAGGAAATGCAAACTTTTAGTGCAATCACTGCATCTAGCTTTCCTCTGCTCCATCTGTACCCAGACTATGCTCTGAAAAGAATTTCATGCCATGCATTACCATGGTCTATATATTCTAATAGCGCTTCTTGTGACAGCCAGACTGCAAAAAAAGAAAAACAACACGTGAGTTTTGTGTCATGAGTCATGTGTGTTTTAATTGTTGCGGAAATAAACGTATGTGTGGGAAACCTTGCTGTGTACAAACAAATGCAGGATTAATTTGTACACAGAGTGTGTTTTTTTCCGAGGTCAAAACAAGCAGAAAACTATTCATGAAATGTACCAGATATATGAAATATGTGTTCTTGCAAGCCAGATGAGACTTGTGAGTTTTGTGCCAGCAGATGCTGTACAGATAAATTGGTCGGGAAAAAAATCCTGAATAGTTCATAAGGGCAGCGAAAGCATCCTGCCTTAGCATTCTGCTAATTGGCTGAGTCTGGGGTTGTTTGGTTGGAACCACAGTCTGATCGCTGTCAACACAAATGAGCACCTAATATGCTCTGTGATGTATCTTGAATGCTGACTCTGCGATTGCTCCAACAAAGTTGGACTGTTTCTCAGAATCTTACTGATGCCCAGCCTTTCTTTACAGTTCAGTAATCCTGCCTACAGTATGTTGAACCTTTTTCCACAATTTGGCAACTGCTCCTATGGCCTGCAATTTCATGCAACTTCCCTTCATTCACAACTGTGAAGAACAGGAGCTTCAGTCTCCAAAGATTGACAGACACTAGCTTTGTATACACACTGAAAGTCCTCAGCCTGCCAAGCAGAGCATTCGTCTCTGCCCTCTGTCGTATAATTCTTCCATGTTATCAGCCCAGTCAGTCTGACCAGTTTGTTATTTATGTGTACCATCACCCCTTTTTCATGCTTTGTGGTGACAGGTGTCAGTGGTTTTGTTAGAAATCCTTTCCTAGCTCCTGTGTCTTACTTATGCTTAGCTGTGGATGGCTGTCATAGTTGGCAGCATTGGTTGGCACTGAGAGAATGTCTTTTAGAGCGACAGCGACAGCATCAAATGAATGCACTGATTTTTTTTTTTTGTTTTCACAGTATTTTTCTGCACTATAGCTTGTTTTTGTTTACCTGTTTTAGTGTATGTGAAGTGATATGCTTTTATTGCTTTGTCACAGTCTGTTAAAGGAGGCCGTTTATTCTTTTCCATATTTTGTGTCTTAAACGTGGCCCAAATATTAAATAATGACTTTAATGTATGTAGATCCTTGTGACCAAAAACCCCAGGCTTCAGATTGTTTTAAACACTCCTTTTCCCATATATATTTTTTTCTTTGGCTCAAGCAGCAAGCAAGGCTGAAAAATGGAGCCAGTGTGGAAGTCCCAAAAACTGCAGTTCATTGACCGGCCACTTGAGGCTGGCTCCATAAGCGAGTCAATCCCCATTGGCCACCATGTTAAAATGCCCAACTTTACATCAAAAATAAACATGTCTGTATAGCAAATAACCACATTCATTTACTATTTTAATATAACTCACCTGTTACATTTTATTAAGGGATTATTGTTAGAATTCCTAGAGCTCCACCCTCTTGTCCAAATGTGGTCACTTCAGGCCCAAAAAAACAATATGGTTTTTGCTGAAATGCAATGGAAGTTTAAGCGTTGAAATGATGATCCACAAACCAGTGGATGGCTATAGTATGATGTCATACTCGTCGTTTGAGCAGAAAAGTCAACCCGGTCAGAGGTTACACTTCCTTCCATTGTCCATTCTATTCAGACCAATTATATTACCGCTACAAATAATCCCGTGTCAAGTGACACTTGCACTGTGTAATAACACCATCTTTTCAAAATGTACGATCAGGATCATAAAGAGCAAAAGCTAAATATCTGCGACATTTTACCCATCCAAACCAATCTTTTTTATCATGAGGTGGTGGTGAAAGTGCCTCTTGGGATTGCAGATTCAAGCACTGTAACAGCAGATGTGTCCATCAGCAGACATTCGTCCTATCAAAGCAAGACACTAATCCCCTGCCTGCTCACAAAATGTAAACCCTGTGCACTCTGCTGTATACACTACACATGTCAACATACTGCTGAAAACTGCCCTATCAAGATTTGACCACTGAAGTACGAGGATCAACAGCCACCAACACTTGATAACTGATCTGTCAGAGCCTGTAGATGGCACTCTGATAAAACGTGTTTTATCAGAGTGTTTTTTTTTTTTATTCTGCTTTTGTTACATGAATTTCTATACTTTGACACAGGAGAGTTATGGTCCTCCTATTTTTACTCATACAAGACATATAAGAATTATAATGATTTTGGTGATGTCATCCGCAGTCAACTTATGTTTTACTTTAAGTTTTATCCTCCACACGTATCACCAGTAAATAAAACCTCACCAGCATCTTCGAAAGTGATTGCAGATTGTTGGTCCCTGTCAGCGAACACCAAAACCCATAATGTGAACATGGCTTGGTCGTACTTGACCTTTCCTTCTTCTGGAATGAAAACAGTAAACATGACAAGCTGAGGTTCTGACAGCAGTTCCCAATTTCTTTTTTACTAAAACACCCACCCATCTGACAAGTATAAAGACTGCAGGCTGGTTGGGGGTGTTGCAGCAGTACAGTTGTCCTGTCAAGTCAGAAAGGCCACATTAGCCATAAACTAAAATCAACATCAGTTTTGACAGCTTATTTACAGGGGTTTTAGTTTTGAATGCAGCTTTTTTCCCCCATGACAATAGTTGTTTTTGGTCTTGAGGCTCAAAGGAAAGATCAGTGAGCTGCCACTTTATGTTGCGTTGAGGGTGGTAATGTCAGCTGCCGTTGTGGTATAACTGGATTAAGGTATGCTGCACAATTTGTCATTTCTTAAGCTCTGCTGCCTTCCTATTTGTCAATAGTGACAATGTGAGATTGGCATTTTTAGCCTGAGCATTAATCTCAATAATGTGGTGTTGGTACAATAATAATGATCAAAGTAATCTAAAATAAGCTTGGGTTTAATAAACTGAGTATTTTTTAATAGTGTTGTGGTTGTCATTTCTCTATTAATGTTCTATTTTCCTTTTCTGTATGCTATTTTTAATTTAATCTTTTACAGTATAGTAGCAGAAATGGATGCATCCTGCTTTACCAGGAAGTAAGAATTTGAGTCGGTTACATTTGGCCTGTAATGGGAATGTTAATGGTTACCTGTTAATCAAACCTACAAGAATATTTTTGACTGGTTGTGCATGTTGGTCAATAGTGGTGTTGCTCATTTGATGATTATGGTTAAGCCATCCTTGTCCACCATTGTTGCTGTGCATACGGGTGAGGAAGCAGCTCAATTCTGAGTCAGCACAGGAAGTAATGCTGACATAGTTATCAATGCTTAAGGGGCTCTGTGGCTCAGAATTAAGGTACTTACTCATGGGGGGCTACCTGGTTGGAGACCGGTTGGTGGTCATAATGTTTCTGCAGCAACGATGTCGCAGTGGAGCGTAATTGCAAATTAGCACCACAAGTTAGCTCCCATCTGACCCAATGCTAGCCAACCGCTGGAGATGGTTGTGTGGGCAGTGGGCACTATGTTTTTGTACGTTAACATGACTAGCCACTTGTCTGCAGCGAAGATTTCACAAAATAGAATAAGAGATGTGTGCATCGCAAAATACTCATATTTCATCACCTCTTAATTCATTTTTAAAATGCAGCGCTAAAGCTCACCGACACAATGGATTGCTGGACTATTTCACTTTGCATTAAAAAAAATAAATTAACAGGTTAGTTACCAGTTAATGAATGTTGGGCTATTGAAAGTAATATTAACTAAAGCTGACATCCCTAGTCCATAAGATAATAGTGCTGACATTATGATGTATACAGTGTGTTTGTATGGCAATACAGTCAGCTCACTTTCTGACAAGTATATTGTGATATAAATGACATCATAATTCTTTTGTGACTATAAATGCTTGACTCACAGTATAAAAATGATAAATTATGACAGCACATTGGCGGGCCGTTTTCATTTCAGTTTGCAGTGATGTAGCGTTTTTTTTCTTCCCTTTTTTACATGGTCATGGTTAAAGGTGACTGTGAATGTTGGGAAACAATTTGCCGTCATTCCCTGCACAGATACATCCCCAGCCACTCTCGCACTAAAGCCTTGTTTGTTTGCTATTCAAAGCACTTTATCTCGTGCTTCGGCTTGGGAGTTTTCTCTTCTAAGCTTTAAGCAACCTGCAGTGTCTTCCGCCCCTAATGTGCCAAATTCAACAGCGACACACAAAAAACTAAAAACACTGAGAAATAACAGCATTTCACACCGTCCACAAAGCAAGAATTCTCTTCATTTGTTTCCTCAAGAGAAAGTATTTTTGCAGTAATTTTGAGACAAACATTCAGTCGGAAAAAAATATATTTGCCTGTGGCCTTCATTGAGTGTGACACATCAAGCAGAGGCGACGTTGTTGTGTGGAGGAATGAAGCGACTGAATTGTATTCATCCCCAAATGGCTCTAAGCGAAACTTCTTTGATCAATATGTCTGTTAGGGAATGCTATGCACCGGAGAGAACCACTTTCTGAAAACACAACCATCACTCACGCACAACATCTTTGGCCGTCAGGTTTAATGTTTTCACGCGTCCTTTGATGAAGGCCATAGAGGAATGGAAAGGAAAAGAATATTTGGGTGGGGAGCAATATGTTTTACAGGAATATTAACAGCTCCGGCAGTATGTGACAGATAAAATTATCACCACCTATCACCTCATGCACTCGTGCTTGATGACTTAAAACTTAAATCCCTATTCTGAAGACATCCAATTAACACTACATTGTTATCACGGCTTGATATTTGTGCAGGGCAAAATTCTGAAAAAAAAAAGTAAGAAGTGTAGGAAAAGCATGCTTTATTTTTTATTTGATCTTAAATCAACAGTCTAAGCTAGTAGAATCTGAAACTATCTTAATCCCCAAATTCAGAGGTTGGAAGTTGGAAAGATATAATGACAAGCTGCAAACTCCTGTCAACAGCTCTCAGGTTCCACCTATTCTCCTCCCTTTGTCTTTGTTACCTCTGTCTACAAAATGAAACTGTCCTTCATTTTTTCTTTGTGTTTTTCAAGAAAGAAATATTGGATTAATTTGCTAACCAGGAGGATTGCATCAACTTCTGATTGTAGGAACAAGAAACCAGAAAATGCTTATATCTAAGAAGCTAGAATAAGAGAATTTTGACTTAAAAAAAGCTTAATCAATCATCAACTTCGTTTTCAGTTAATTTAATAAGTGACAACTATTTGTTGCAGCCATAGACTGTATAAAGATGGACGACAAGCCCCCACTTAGCCCTTAAGTGATGTTAAAATATCCAAGATACGGGCGCTGCCATCTTGCAAAGGTGATATCATTGAGAGGCAGAGTCTGCACAGTGGTGATATCCACGGTGGGGGGAGTTCCCGCCAAAACACCTGTCCGACCAATCATGAGCAGCCCTATTGAATGCGGGCATATGGGTGTATGGCCATGGCGGAAAATCCCCTTTTTGTATAATTTAAATTTAATAACTAAAACCAAACGTATCCTAAAACAAACACTTGAACAAACATCAGGATGATGAGAACTACCTTCAGTGACAGAAACCATCTTTAGGAAAAATTTATTTGGTTTCTTTGAGCTTTTAGTTTGGCCTGTGTCCCATTCACTAACATGGAAGGAGGGGCTTTATGACCTACACTGCAGTCAGACACCAGGGGGCGATTGAAATTGAAAATGTACAGTTGGGGGAGCTGTCATGTTGTCTATCGTTATATACAGTCTATGGTTGCAGCACTGCTATGTTGATCTTGTTTACATGTGGGTCTCCTGTAATCGTGTGTCACTGCTGGGGTCAAGATATACCTACAGTCTCAACACTTTACTCTACACACACACACACACACACACACACACACATATCTTTGTCTCTCTCTCCCACACATACACACACATGCGGATGAACATAGCAGGTGGTGAGGTGTTAAACAGGCCATGATTTGGCTAGTATTTGATGGCAGACTCTCCCTGAAGGCCAGGGGAGGGCTAAACAGGATTTCACTGATCCAGCGTCAGGGCCAACACTGCCAGTCCCAGAGCATTAACGCTGCCAGTCCGGCATTTCTATGCACTTGGAGAAACCCCACAGTATGTGTCTGGCAGCAGTGCTTCAGGGTAAAGCCTCTAGGTCCATATGTACAAATACAGCTTGCGACTTTACTTTAATGCCGCTCACAAACTCAATGTCAGACTCCCCCACCACTTATCGTTATTGCTAAGTCCGTTTGTCACATTATCAGTGTTCTCTCCTTTTTGTTGAGTAACACTGACGACAAGCGCGCTCCCGAGGGAGTCCGTGCCGCAACCTTTCCCTTGTTTCTGCATGTGTCACCGTGATTGGATCAGAGCTGTGTCTTTCTGCAGTGAGTGAGCAGTCTGAAAGGCATGTAATCCTGTTCCCACTGCTCCATTGAGAGCAGCAGGCATTTGCTGGTGTGTGTAGCTGCCTGTTTCTACCTATGTTTATTTTTGTAGAGCTTTGGGGTGATAATGCCTGGGCGAATTTGCTGTGACTGTCTTTTGTGTGTGTGTGTGTGTGTGTGTGTGTGTGTGTGTGTGTGTGTGTAAGAGAGGGAGCCACCTCTCAAGATCTGTATGGCTGTATAGAGCTGGACTGGGTGACAGTGGAAAACTGCTTTGTTTAAGGGAGAGCAAAACTCATCAGGGCTTTGCTTTGTCCATAAGATGCACAGTTAGTGGGATTTATAATTGGGATTATCTGTTGTCCCCTGGTGTGTTTTTCAAAGCTAGTTATCATTAATGTAATCCAATTAGTACATTCATTGTGTTTACACATTTGTCTGTAAATGACTCATCGCAGGTGTACTTAATTTATTAACCTAAATAGATTCATTTGATACCATTTATTCCATATGCCTGCCTCAGATTAGTCTCACATCATTTTTTAATCTTTTATTATAATTTTATCTTTTCGCAATTTGAAAAATTAGTCCACATTCTCCAATGCAGTAAAAAAGGGAATTTTTAAACCATTCACCAATACTGGGCAGCAAGTCATTTCATGCATTACAATGTCTCCAATACTTTAGAGCTGCAATTAAACCGTTTTTGAAGTTCTGATAAGAACAAGAACACAAAAGTTTATGTGGCTATTCATGCTTTGAAAGACCACATCACTTCAAGAGAGTTGGAGAGTACGGATGAAAACACACTTGATACCTACAAATGATTTAAAAGAGAGTTGATCAGCTCAGAAGGAGAGGCCTTCACGCAGCTCCTATAGAAGAGACAGTGTCTGAGTCATAGCTCACCATCATGACAATGTTTTTCTTCAAACATAAAATATCCCACCACTTCATCCTCTCTGTGCCTAACTGTCCCCACAATCCCAGTCGGAATCTAGCTTTTCACTTCATAGCTTGATAAAAGTCGAATACTGACAAAGACTGCTTGCCTCTCAAAAAACAACACTATTGGCTGTTTGTACAAGCAGCTTATTATGACCAGCAGCTTATTATGGCTTATTTTGAAGGTATTATGTTTACCTGCGGTGCAGGCGGCAACCTCTAGTGGCCAAAGTGATTATGATGGAAGCAAAGGAGGAAGTTAGGTAACCTAGTATAAAGAGTGACAAAGTCCATGTAGGAAGGATGTCAAGGGGGGTGAGTGGGTCAAAACATACAACTTTTACCCAGGAGACTGATGTTTGTGTCCCCACTGAAACCAAATGCCAATTTGATTTTAAGTTACAAATTTATGTCACGTCACCTCACATCACGACGCAACACGACACAACATCACGCCACATCATATCAGGTAAAGTTGCACCCAAACATGCTTATTTTCCTAAACTTAACCTGACCAGTATCTTGGTATCTAAAATTTCCTGCTTTATTTGTCAGGTATGTCTTACCAGATGTTTTTCATTATTACCCTAAGTATACAACTACATAATATTCACTAATTAATATATTTTCACTCTTGATGTGATAATTAGAATATTTGAAAAGGTTTTTTTGTTTTGTAAGTTTTCACAGTAATGTTGTTATATTCACTAAACGTGAGCTTGTGGTATGTTGGTCTGGTGTTCTAGATACAGAAGATTTTTTTGTTAAGTTTTCTAAAGTAGACCATAAAGCTAATTACAGATTGAAGATATTTGTCATTATTTTATAACAAGACGTGTTTGTCATTATTTTAAAAATCTACCTTATGATCTTGTAAAAATAAAAAATATATACCCATTATAACCACATATTCTCACCACTGCAACGATTGAACTATGAGATTGGCAGTTGAATCAAGCTCCTTCAGTCAAATTGACAAATAGTGGACTATTTGGGGTCACCCATACTAATTTCTTAAATGTTTTTCTTGTTTTGAGAAAAAGCAAGTCAACGAGTCTAAAATGTTGAGTCAAAATAAATGTCTTAGTCATGTTAATATAGTTTTGTAGCTGCCATCAGGTTTACAGCTTCCATGCTATTGTTTACTGCCTGTCTAAGACTGCAGTTCCTCCACACAGTGAAAATATAACAAGACATGGGTATGTGGTATTGTTGACCTGCAGACTGGCGGTGGATGGTACAAAACATAGACAAACTTGACATCAAAATTAGAATACACTGCTGGATTACCAATAACATACCCTGTTCTGCTCCTCACCTACCCATGCAGCTTATATAAAAATCACCAAAATAAACAAAATCAGGAAAAGTAGAATTAAAAAATACCACTTTGCAATGCACCCACACCAACATAGAGCCCTTTGAATATCTATACAGCTGCCTGAAATACACAGACAAACCTTTCCAAGTCACATTTTTTGTGTCAAATACCGTGCAATGCAGTGCTAGCTAAAATCCAAATTCCCTCCTTGAAAATCTGGAGTAGGACTGTACTTGTTTTTCATATCAATAGAATCATCTGTTGAGATGGTGTAGGGGCTAATCACATCTTCCCTCCGGTAAGCCTAAATCCTAAACCCCATCCCAGTCAATTTTTGCACTGGCTCCCTTAATCCCTCTCCCTTTTGATGTTTCCTGCTGTTTGTATAAATCAATAAAATATACAAGAGAAAGATGCCCTCCTCTACCGTCATCTTGGCTACTTTCAGCACACCAAAGCCACCGAAAAGGAACTAGCTGCCATCGTACTGATCTCAGGAGTAACAAAAAGAGTAAATTGTATCAGTGGGTGCTAAGACCAGCCCCCCTGCTATGCTCATGTATGCCCTCAGCGGCTCCATATGCCAAGAGAGCTGCCAAGGGAGCGGACAGGCAAGCTCAGTGACTGCCAATCTGCAGATGCAGGAGCCGTCCGCTCATGCATATTAAACCCGCACCACCTGCTCGTCGTACATCACACCCTGCATTCTTGGTCCCAGGAATTTTAATCAACTGCGCTGACAGGAAGCCGCTCTCTCTCGTTCACGTAGGTGAATCGCTCAACTCCTCTCCTCTTACTCCCGTTAGAGCCGGGATGGAGATGCATGTTGATGTTGCATTTCTGCAACATCTTGGAGTTCCCTTGAGGAAGACAGAGAGTGGCAGGGAAGGATCAGAATGTGGCAATGAGGCAGAGGAGGGATAAAAGACTGCTGTGCCTTTAAAATATGAAGATCTCCAAATGCTGTTCGGTTGTCTTTCTTGTCAAGTTCTCACGCTCTGCACACAGTCCCTGCTGTCCTGTTGTCTGCCCAGGTGTGAATAATTACCTGCATTTTGTTGAATTAACCAAAGAGAGAGAGACAGTGGCAAAAAAAAATTTAAACAGAAAAAACAGCATCAATAACTAAGTTCTCCGCCTTTAAGGGTTTACACAGTACTGTTGAGGCAAATCAAGCTTCCCATCTTTTCCGTTTCTGCTCTTCTTCCCCCCTTTTCATTACTATTTGATATGTTTGCATGTGCAAAGCTATCTAGAGACGAGTGCTGCATAAAACAGTATTTTGAGTCATTTCCAATTCAAATATGTTTGTCGGGGAAAGAAGGAGCATGGTGAATATGCAGGGAGGGGAAATAAAAAAAGCTGGTTTTGTCACAGCGAAGTATTTTAACACAGCTGTGCGGTGATCATAGCATTGATAACGCTGCATCTCAACCCATCGGCACAGAGAAATCAGCATTTTTTAGCGTCAACCATCATGTCAGTGAAGATGTTACAGTAAGTAAATGAAGACACAATTAGGTACTCGACTGCACCTCTCAGTCTCTCTGCCAGTTTCTGCTGGCACAGCATAACCCTCTCAAACCCCCAGGATTGAATTTTTCTGCCATCTTTTTAAATATAGTCCTAAATTAAAAAAAAAAAAAATTAAATTAAAAAAATGAAAAAGAGGCAGATGGAGACAGGCACTGCCAAGACAGGACCAAGTGTGGTAACAGTTAGATGCATATTAACAGGCAAGCCAAATATGCCATGTTTGATGAATAGTTTGTTAGCGCTGATAATGAAGAACAATAGACTTCTGGTGGAAATGAATCAAATATTTTGATGGACACATGCTGTGCACGTATACACAGCCGATTGCAGATCATAATCATATATGTAAATTAGTGTTTTGTGAAAATAACTCTAATTATGTTAGTCATTTAATGAGTAATATAATTGATTATGAATGTTAGTCAAAAACACACTGCATTTTCAGAGCTGTATCCTCCTAATTTTTCCTAGGAATAGTCCAATAATGTCCAAGCATATTTTCGGGGACATGAATAATTGTTGTGTGCTCTCTCAAAAACACATCAGACCTCATCTTATACGTTGCATTTTACTTGTAACTCCGTCTCTCGGTGAGTGCTCTTCAAGACTTTCATGCTTTCTTGCACATTTGTGTACGTGCCTTGTGCGTTTTTTATTAGTTTTGCAGCCTCTTCCATGGGGGTCCCATTTGTAAACAGTGATGAATAATTAATCACTTCACCCTTCCCGAAGCAACACCACAGGTATGAGGATTTCAAGCAAGCTTTAATTTGTGTCTCATTTCTTGCGTGTCCTGTCCTGAAATCGAAATCGAAATTTAATGTCATTGCAGTGGCTAAAGCACTAAAGCAACCTTGCTAATTAACTATACATTTGACAAATTCAAATGTATTTCTCCAGTCACTGGTTATTCCGTTATTTGCTCTGTAAGTAATGGAGATAATGGCATCAAAGTACATCACCCGCTTTTGAATATGAAGTAGAGGCACTCATCCTGTTCTTTACAGCTTTTACGAGCTTCTCCTGGAGTGAATGGATGTACGTTCGTGGCTTCACTGGCATTTACGTCATAGTAGTTTTGCTAATGTGATGTGTAACACATACAGCTTCAACATAAATCATATCAGAAAACATTGGCATCCATAAAACATAGAAATATGTGACAAAGACTTGGAATAATAGGCACCACATATACAATGTTTCTGAGATCATAAACGGTAACATAATTTTGTCCCTCCTTGTGGCATATTATGATAATTACACCACAAATTGCAATCAATGAATCAGGATAAATGATCTGTCTAGCCTCATATTACTGCATATGGGTTAGGAAGACAAATTAGAAAAGGGAGAAATTGCTTCTAATAATATTGTCCTGTGTTTGAGCATTCTTATAAACCTCATTAGGGATTCCAGTCTTGAATAGGAAGTCAATAACATCTGACGAATTACATTCTGACCCTGATAGCCAAGAAACTGCTTCAGGAGGATCTGCAGGTTGAAAGAAAAGGAGCCATTGCTGCCTCTTGTCACAGACGCAGTGTTATGACCCACGCTTGATGTCGATTGGCAATGTGGCTTCCTCACCAGGACTGAGTTGGAGAAATGTGCGACTGAGGAGGCAAATTGTCTTCAAGAGCCCTCAAGGCACCTTCACAAAAACACATAACACATAGCCAGAGCCCTCAGTGCTGATAATAACCTGATTACAAGAGTCACGATAATTTCAGGGAAATTCAATCAATCTCACGCATCCCTCTGAGTTTCTTGTATTTTTATTAAGGGTGCTTTTGTTATACTTCATTTCTGCATTTAATGGCTATAGGTCAATGGTCTATAGAGCAGAATAGCATTACTCACATCTATACAATAAGAGGGGTAATCAAGCAATACAATTTAATGATGTTCATGAATACATGATGTTCTATTCCAACGTGATTTCAATGTTCGGTTGAAAGCTTCTTAGTAGGGCTGTTTCTCAATAATCAAAGATCTGAGTCATCGGTTGAAGACCTATCAGTTGACTAAGATTCCCTCAAGTCAGAGTTTTTGTGGGGGTGGGGTGCTTTTGTCAGTCAGTGTGCAGTGTACTTCTGGGGACATTTGAACCCCAGATAAAGCTGCAGTGAGCGAGCGCTTCTTGCTTTCACACTACACTTTGGTACAGGCAGCTGTGGACCCACAGCGAAAATGAGTCTGAGTGAGACAAGGGCAGCTGCCCAGAGGAAAAGAGGCTTTGTCCAGTTAGGCTCCGATGTAATGTTATCCTCTGCCTTAAGAAGTGTTGAATTTGCATCTGAAAGAAACTTATTTTGATATCCTCTCAGGCTTTTTTTTTATATCTAGTGTCGGCTTAAAACGTTGCATGTTTCCAATCTGTCTTCAGCACAGTTAGCATGCATGAGCTCAGAGGGCTTGGTTTCTTTACTACATCACGTGAATATTGGCTTTACCCCAAACATCACGCTAAACCAAATTCTCAAACTCTATATGGAAAGAAAGGAACGAATAGTCAAATATTCGTTTTGAAAAGGCAAAATCTGATTCAACTGAAATAGTTCTGAATTGGGTGCAGCACTACTTCTTAGAAA
Organism: Plectropomus leopardus; assembly: GCF_026936395.1. Lineage (NCBI taxonomy): Eukaryota > Metazoa > Chordata > Actinopteri > Perciformes > Serranidae > Plectropomus > Plectropomus leopardus. The sequence goes on from NC_142194.1 coordinate 14,638,361, forward strand.
TATTTTCTTCCTCCAACCGAAGATTGATGCTCATAATTTCTGTGTTTTTCTTATAAAACAGTTCCTCTCAAAATTACATACTCTCTCCTATGTGAGTCCCTGCTCCCCTGATGTTTGCACAGCCTCTTCTATTGGATATATGCAGGTTGTCTCTGGCAGTGTAGACAGGTTGAACCTCCAGCAGAGGTATATTCCACATCAGACAACAAGCAAGCTGAGGCTTTTGGTAGAGGGAAGCCAGGCGATTATTTGGACTTTTGGTGTGGTCTCTTGGCTGCAAAACACTTGCACTATGTTGCGTGGGTAGTGGAGAGAAAATTCATGGTCACTTTATGATCTGTTTGGGAGAAGGAGGGGGGTCTGGAAATGCAGAGGCTTACTTGTTTTGTGTACGGTAGTCATGCAAACTTTAATCAAGATTCAGCTGACAAGGGGTCAAGAGATAATGTAGATAATTAAAACTTTTCATTAGGGGGTGAATTGTTCCCTTAAGGTTCAATGCATGTTTGATGTCTTCTGGGGTCTACTTTATTAACCTGCTGCTTTGGGCCTGTCACTGTGAACACATTCAAAACCTTTTTTAGTTAGTCTAATAATGGTGCTGTTAGATAATGACTAGACTTGAAGGTGTCTCAGTGGCCAAGAAGAAAAACAGTACTTTGAACTCCCGAATGCACCCTGCAGTGACAAATGGAATTCAACTTCTTTTGCCAGACATTTAAAAACCTCTGCATATCCATAGGTACAAAAGTAATCAGACCATTAATGTTGAGTTTATATCACAGCCTGGGCCTTTAAGGTTGGACTACAGTGAAGAACAACTTGAGTACCAGTGACAAATGTCCCATTGAAAACTATCACTGGGCTGTCATGGCAACCAAGGCCATGTGCTCTTTAACCCTGCTTACAGGGAGCGGCTGCCACCTTTAACCAACAGTCCCACAGGTCAACTGCTATTTGTTTGTGTCATGTCAGGGACAAGAGGTCTCCCAAGGCTTGCAATCTTGATGATCATGTAAGACATACAGGGAAGCACAGTGTGTATGTGCATGTTTGTGTATGTGTGTATGTGGGTGTAGCAATGCATGATTCAATCCCTGCTAAAAACAGGAAATGTCTTTTTTTTTCTCCTGACTCCAATTAAATTATGAAGAGCAAATACAAAATAAGATATAATCCACGGGATGAATGGAGCCCTCTTGAATGCATACTTTACCATTCAACACAGGTCATTAACACAGGAGAATATGAAGTACCATAAGAGCAAATTTAAATTAGTGCACTGGCATAATCAATCTTTAAAACGTAACTTGCTAACTATGAATATATATTATTCAATTGAAATACTGTTTTTTTTTTTTGCTAATACTGCAGCCCTTGAGATTAGTGCATGCAACCAAGTTACTTCAGGGAAACCATTATTTATTCTCTGTTAAAGTGGCAATGATTATTTTCCAAATACTTTTTATGACACAAACATTTTAAAATTGTAACAACATTAAAGTAAATTATCAACACTCATTAGGTCATTGACTGTTACACTGCAGTATCTGGAGGTCCACTCATAGGTAGATTGATAAATGTTGCTTAAGGATTCAAATCCGCAACTGGCAATGTCTTTAAAACATTATAAAAAAAAACACAGTTGAAGTACTAACATGGGAATATGAGAATATTTTCTTCTTTTTTTTTTTTTAATTTCTCGGAATGACCAAAATAGAGGTCCTCACTTGACCATGGAAACAGCTATAGTTCACTGTTGGTAATGTAGGCGTGTATGTGTGTGTGACATCTTATAGACATCACAGGGCTAAACCACTGTAGGCTGGAACAAAAACAGTCTTTACAGTTCTTCCTTTTCCTTCCTTCTGCTGAAGTATATATTGGCCATAGCTTTATCTTTCAAGGTCCTTCATTCATGCTTGTTAGCTCAATGCATTTTTCCAGTTTATGTATTCATGTATGCTGCTCACACTGCTTATGGTTTTACTGAAGCTGTGACAAACTGTATTTAGCATATATAGGATGCTTTGCCATGTGTTGGAACATAGTTGGAAAATATCACTTTCATGAGCGTTAAAAAAAACAATGCTATGTTAGTGTCTTACAGTGCTTGATATAAAAAAAAACTAAAAGTGACTTTGACAGCAGTATGTTTACATATGGAAATCATATGGATATAAGATTCATTGCTTTGAAACTCTTAACTAGCCATCTTTTTTTTAATGATTCAGTTTTTGCATACTGCTGGTGTCATATTCACTATAGTGGATCCACTCACAGACATGACAAGATCAAAATGAGCTTTGTGTTGGCGCTTCATCAATCTTGACTAGCATTGTAAGCACTGTCGCTGCTACTGTCCCCATATTTAAGCAGCAGAATTTTTTTTTCTGAACATTTCTTTTCGTTTCAAATTCTTTACACAACAGTACATAAATGAATAATAAATCAATAAAATATGCATTTAAAAAAACATATAATTGAATTAAACACATAGACAACGAAACAGACATTTACTGAAAGGTGGCATTTGCGGCAGAGCAGGGTCAGTTAAAGATGTCCATAAACATATCAATTTTGGTGGGACTTCATAATAATGTCACAGTTTTGCTACAAAAACCCAACTCACTTGGTTAAACACCTAGGTACTGAGTAACATTTGCCTATCTCTGTATAAAAGTGTAAATTTTACATTGCAGTGATTCTTTCCATTGTGTAAACTAGTAGGAGTCTCTGTGACGACTGAAAAATGGCTGGTCGTTATGCATCTTTCCAGCTCATTCAAAGTCAAATAATTCTACCTTTTTCGGAGGTAGCATATGCAAGCCATATGCTGGCACTTTTGTCATATGGTGTGAAAAAAACATGTGCTCCATAACAGTATCAACAAGTGTCCTTGTCTGAAACATATTTTTACGATTTATTTTTAGGATTTTGTCACGACTTGAAACATGGTGTTCAGAAACTGATAATTTGTCTTCCTCTTTTCAATAATGTATCCCAGTGATTAGCAAATTTCCATTCTTCCTGCAGCAGGGAGTAAAGTGCTGCTTCACAGAAGAAAAAGTCATTTCCAAACTATTGTCACAGATTGCATTGTTGGGGCCAATGTGTTGTCCTTACCTACTGCGCTGTAAAGTCCTCTGAATATGGTTCTGTCCAAAAGGCAGCGATGCATGATGGGTAAGCAATCAGCTGGCTCTCTTAGGACTTTTCCTTTACATAGTAAGGCCCTCTTTGATGTGTGCTGCAGTAAACACAGGCAGTTCTCTCCCGACCACTGTCTCCTGGGGGATAAGGCTCAGCACAAGAACACTAATGAGCACATTAGAAGGAAGCCATAGAAGGAAAATGCTACAGTTGTAAATGGAATTGTCTCTTGTGTTGTCTGTGCCAGTGATGCACCCTCCACAGTAAGTGCATGTGTGTAGAGTGTATATACAGAATATGGAGGCCTCCACAGGACAATTACATTAAGCTTGTTTTGTGACAATTGATTTCCAGCTTCATGACTTGAATTTGAATTAAGGCTGCGAGAAACTGTAATAAAAAAGTTGTGTTATAATTAACAGTTGAAAATAATCAAGCATTAAAGTTAGAAGACAAACATTGGACTATGAAAATTGAGATGACATATCTGCTGACGATAACATTAATAAAGCTGTACAAATGGAACGCTCGCCATTTATTCCATTAAAGATAATCACAGGTCGTAAAGAAGTGATGCGTAACAATCCTACCTGCCTGGATAACTGTTAGTCTCTTGCACTGCTATGTCAAGGCATGTATTCGATAAAAATTATGCTTGTTTTATTGCTTCGTGTCTTGTTAAAATAGTATGAATAGTGTAAAGAGGAGTTTCTTACATACTATTAAACGATCAAAGTTTATAGCAGTAGGCAAACATTAAAAATGTCTCAGTGTTTACCACAAGAACTGCTCAGATACATGCTGCACTGTGCAGCATAATGTCTGACTGCAGATGCTGGCCCACTTTTAGTGCACTTTGATTGGCTGTGCATTCATAGAGAAAAACATGTCGTACAGCAACTTCTCCCCTTTTTTTACTATATAAAAGACTGATGTGTCTAATTAGCAGTTCCTGAAATGTTAGAATGCATTTATTTTGATCGATTAGTTCCAGTTTTAACTCATTTGACTCTAGTCGATTTATGTAGTGATGTAGTGATGTAAGAAATAAAGGTAAAATTAAAAAAATAATCCTATATTTATTTTAGGCTTTTTGAAGATATTGGTTGGGAGTGATTCAATATTAGTGACTGGGAAGGAGCACTAGCCTCAGCATTCCTCTCAGATAACTCTGATCTCTCAAGCATCGTCTGAATCTGTGATCCCCAGCCAGTAGATTCCTTGAAAGTTACCATGGGAATCGGCAATCTGGATTGCCTTTGTGCATCGGGGAGAGTGAGAGACGTGAAAATGATTTCAAAGAGTCCAGAATGAATCACGCTCCCTCTGCAGCTGCCATTTATTAGCACATTTTTCACCATGTTTTTTTTTTTCACATCCACCTAAGAGTGAGGGTTGAGTTTAATAGTTTGCTAGAGGCTTGCATTGCAAGGATTTTTTTCTGTAAAAGGCTTCATTAAAAAAGTGTTGATAAATTACCCTAATGGCAACTTGTATGTTTGTCATAATTAGTCATGACACAACATCTTAATGCTTCCTAAGAGCAAGGGACACATCATTTATCAGCTATTGCCTCAATAATGACAATGAAGATGTGATATGCTTTCAGTAGTGGTTTGATATATGTATATATAAAAGAAAATCTGTGCTCTCTATAAAAATGCTGCAATTGGTTTGACTTCTTGGATCTACTACTAGGGTTCAAACTGATCTATTCTAGGTCAGTCGCTTGATTGTCACGGAATGAAAACACAGAACAAAATCACATCAAAGCATACAAACACGCATTCTCACCATTCTGCTCCGACATGTTCAAGAAGCTGACTAATTGCTTTATTAACTTGCTCTATTTCTGACAGGGCAGCGTTTAAAAAACGCAGCGTTTCGACAGGATCCTGTTTGACAGGTGCTCGTTCAAAGTTGCGCTTGCTGTGCTGCTGATTTTTTACCATTTCTTGCCTGTCACGGTGATGAAACGGGAACCCATAAGAAATTGACAGCCGGTATTGCTCAAGGCCAAACATATCTGAAGATGGCTTGTTCGTTGATGTGGCCAACAGGGCTAAAGGAGAAGAGACTTAAAAGGTTTTGGTTTCAGATTTTTGAGAGGTAATCAGTATTTGCTTGTAGAACTCGCACCTGGTGAGAAAAAGTAGAGCCTTTATTCTGTAGAGTGACAGGTTTGAACTTTTTATTCTGTTTTAATGAATAACAAAGCTAAAACGGTTTACGTGTCAGATGATTCATTGGGAACTGGAATAAGTGCAATATTAACACCATGGGAAATTTCGAAGACCTACTCTAGATATCCTTTGCACATTTAAAGTATTCCATAATATGTTTTATTTAAGACCACTCATGTCAGCCGCCCTCTCTGTGGGTGTGAAACTGGCACATTCGCTGTCTGAAGAAAAAAGAGAGCCAATATACAAAAGGTGCTGCTGTAATGTGCCTTGGAGTTTTGTTAGAGCTTTGTCCCTCGTGAAAGAAATACACGTCATACATCATCATCGATTCCCAAAGTGCTGCGTCAAAGGTACCACACTGACCTTGTGTAGTTCACATCCTATCCCACTGCTCTGTCAACAACATGTGACAAATGAAATGATTGCTGCACTTGCACCACTTTTTAAAGAGACAAGAATGTACAGTAATAGTGGATCAGCAGAAGCCATCTTCACTGAAATAAGATAAGGTGACAAATGGAAGAAAATAAAGTTTTGGAAACGTTTTAGCAAAGATAAGATTTCTTGCGATGCAGGTACTAAAATGGTGTTTGGTGTCTGCCTGACCTTGGCTTTTGTAATGTAAATATATCAATGGTTAGGCTTACAGCACAAAATCAATTTCCGCTTTTGTCAGAACAGCTCTGCCTCCTGTGCTTAAACCTAAACCTCTGACCTAACACAGTGGCCGTTGTCTTTGTACATCAAACTTGCTATTTCTCACACGTGGTCACTGCTGCTGTCTGAATAATAGATACAAGGTACTTTAAATGCCGTGATAATTATTATTAGGGACATGCGTACCACAGGGAGACGTTGTGTTCTATTTTCTATTATTAAAGTTGCATCTTGGAATAGATAACCTTTTGAACATCCCACACTGGGAATTTGTGGAATTAATAATACAAGACATAATCTGTGTCTTTTAAAGCCTAGAAAGTGAGAGAGTCAGCTCGGGTTCAAAACCTACTTTCATATGCATCACACTCTTGGGGCTGATGTATAAAAAGTGAGCCAAAAATTATTCAAATTAGCAATCAAAAAGCGTTCAACAGATGCAGAATGTGAATGTCTTTCTTTTCATTTAAAAACACCCCCCTCATGTTGTGCATGAATGCCCTAAAACATGTTTTTGGTGAACATTGAACTGAACGCATCTGTTTTACAACTTATTAAGTTGAGCGTGAGTGTGGTTAACAATGCTTGTTTTGTGAAAATATGTTTGATCACTTTAAGAGTGTATTATATTATGCAGAAAGTGATTAAAAAAAAGGTGCAGTGAAAGTATTCAGTAGACACAATGGATAAAAACTTTGTTACTTTGTTACTTTGTTTTAGATGTAATACGAAATTTGGACAGAATTTACAGAAGAATAAACAGCAGGGCTTTCTCACCATTATAAGACCTGGATGCAGCCATTGTAAACTCTCCTTTTCACTCCCGCCTACTTGCGCAGATCAGAAGAAAGACAAAAGATAGAACTATGGCCTAGCCTACCTGTAGCCTGCAGCAGGACTTTTGAAGTGCAAGAAGCACACTTCTGACAGTTATTAGCAAACCAACCCTTGGCTTTAAGGCCAAAAAGTCTGTGGTTAGGAGTTTTACCCTCCGACAACTTCATCCTCCAGACTGTAAATGCATCATCTTCCAGACCGGGAGGCGAATTTGCATTTCATAGAAAAGCAAAGTAATGAACCACCCTACTCTCCCTATGACTGGCAAGTACTCACCACTTTGTTTTGTTGGGTTGGTTAGGTTTAGGCATGAAGAGTGAGACTGATGAGGGTCAGGGAAAGAATGCCATTGTAGACTAGTTAGACGTGGAAGGAGGCAGTGTTCCTGAAGCTTTGCTAAGCTGTTCTATACGAAAGAAGCATTACTTGGCTTTGTTTTTGTTTGCCAATGTTATATTATGTCTAAAACTGAGTAATTTTTGGGATACTCCTAGAGAGGTATGATATTTTTTTTAAATTTTCCCTCTGTTATGTCATAACAATTGAAGAGGTCATTCTCCATACACCTTGGAAGTTGGTGAAGTTGTGCCAGAAACCTCAACTGTATGTCATAACAATTGATAACTACTTTTTAAAATATATGTAAATATTCCAATTCCAAAGTATAACGGATTCCAGAGTCTAAAGACTTGCTTTTTCTAAATCATGTGCTCCGCAGAAATGAAATCATAACACATTTTTCAGCTATTGTGACTGTAATGAAGCCAGTGGACCGAGAACAGCTTGGAACAGCTCATTTTTAAAACTGATCTTACTTCAAAATGTAACTTGTGAACTATGCATGTGAACTGGTTCATTTTAATCTGTGTGATCTGAACTTTGAGCTAACTCTTCTGAAGTGTCGACTTCCACAACCATGCAGCCACTACAGTAAGTGGTTTAAATGATAGCTTCCAAAGTTTTGACTTGGACAGAGAAGAGTCCTGGTTGGTCCCAGGAACACCACATATCTCTTTTTGTGTTCCCTCTGATCTCTCATCATCTCTTGGGCCTTACATGAAGAGCCCCCGGATTTATCGATCAATGGCCGTAAACAAAACATAGATTGAACTGGACACTGGGGCACAACAAACGGATTACCGACTTTTTATTCCTCCACAAGCGATCGGTCACTAGAGCCTTGACTGAAAAAGAGCCATTGGCTGGCAGGAGTGCGGCGCACAAAGCACAGTTGGGCAACAAAGATGTTGCAGACTCACATGAAAGGATAGAAAAAGCCACAGAATGACAATTAGAAGAATAAGGCGTGTGAACGTGCATGTGTGTGCATTTATACGGTGTGTCTGTGTGCAAAACATAAATGGATGAAAGCAGAATCAGATGTGTAATCCAATTGTATTGGCAAGGTATTGAGCGTAATACCAGTCAATCCAATTTTCAAAGCTTGGCGACATGATGGAGTGAAAGAGCTTGTGAGTGATCATTTCCATGTTATTGTGTGTGTGTGTGTGTGTGTGTGTGTGTGCCAACACACGTGTCTCCTTGTGCATTCATTAATATCTGCATACACTAACATGAGGTGGCACATGCTAGTTCACAATATTTGCACTCACTGCGACCACATGCCTGACAGATGTGCATGTTTCACAGGGTGGAGAACTCTGCATTGCAGTGCTTGTACATGGCAGTCATGCTCTTTATGTGAGAGCGGCTCAGGGTCAGCCTCGAAGAGGAGAATTAAAGCTACATCGCTGAGCCCATCTCTCTCTCCACTCTGCCTCTGTGTAGTGTAACATTACCATCCTGCTTCCTTACAGCTGTAATATATTTTTGTGTTTCCTAACTGTGTTTACTAAAGCAGCAGACCAGGAAATCCACTCAGGAATTGCAGTTAAACTGTTTCATTTGAAACAAACAGCAAAACAGACACCAGGAGTGCTGTACATATGTTTAATAAAAGCAGCAAAAGCAGTACAGCGCTGATAACAATAACAAAAACATGTTGTTGCAGTCAACAACATGCGTTACACCAGTGCTTTCTTTATTGCATCAGGGCAAAGTCGGAAAACCTTCAAACTCAAAATGCTAATTCTACTCAGTCAGTAATGAAGAAAGTCAGCTCCCAGGGCAATCCTGCCTTTGGCCCAAAGAGTGTCAGAAATCAACAAGTAATGAAGTCTTCTCTTCCTCTCTGAGCAGAGTGGACATTTCAGTACAAATAACGAGGAAAACTAAACTTTTAAAACTATGACGGCTTGCCATGTGTAGAGGCACATCAAAGAAATTAAAGAAATGAGAAACATTGCTGTGCAAATTAGCTATCATAGAAGTTGAAAGAATGAAAGAAATTTATTTATTTATTTTTTTCACCTTTTGTGTCCAATAGTGACTGAATCTGTTCTCTCTGTGTTTTTCTGTCTACAGCAGTGGCCCCGACACTTCCTAGTCTACGTTCAGAGGTCTTCAAGCCATGTGTGGAGGACAAGGACCTGGCCTTTTGTCTAAACGAGGGAGAGTGCTCCATCATTGAAACGGTGGCTGGGGTTCACAGACACTGCAGGTAAGTGTGTGTGTGTGTGCATGTGTGTGTGAGGCATTTGGTTTCTACTCAGCATTGACGTTTCCTCTCTTTGCCCTTCCCCTTCAATCACTAACCTTGGGGTCATTTTCATTCAAGCTGCTTTTTCCCCCACAAGTCTGACAGTGACTGTGTTGTTAGAGTGATTAAACACAGGAAAATCGTTGTGCAAATGTACCTAAAATGCACCGAATCACTAAGTACACCGCAGCTGATTATCCGATCCACACAATCACACTATACAAATGCACTTCCAAGTAGGAGGCACATAGGGAGCAAATGTGATCTAACTGTGTCTTTAATTCAGTTTGACAAAACTTTTAATAGTGATAGCAGCCTTTTTTCTCCCTGCTATGAGATGCATTTTAATGGTAGGTGAAAAGAAAGGACTCTTGCAAGATCTTTCTTTGATCTGACTTAAAAGCAACTGATTTTTTTTTTTTTTGCTTCTTTTTTGCTATTTCATTTTCCCTTTAGTTTCACTCAGGCACCCGCTCACACCTTGAACAGAATAAATAGAGGTAACTCCTTAAAATATACCCTTGGTGGACTTTTCACACAGCTCATAAAATGGCAGGCCTATCTAAAATGTTGTCAATTACCTAGATTAAATCTATTGAAGACAGGAATCCAATCTTTTCTAATGCCTTTGACAACCCATTTGCCTGCATTAGCAAGCAGATATCGTTTATCTGCCAGCTGGTTGTATTTCTTGCTATTTGTCATGGAGAGCAAGCAAACTTTGTTTATATAGCACTCAAAACAAAAATTCAAAGTGATATACAGGGGTAAGACAAGCGGGAGGAATATATATAGGCTAATGAAAGTAAATAATATAAAATAATGTGTATCAATCTTTTTTGAGCAGCATATTTAGAAATAAGAGCAATCATTTCTGTGGGGTAAGCCAATAAGGACGCCAGGTTAATATTTTATTGTAATGCAAAAACCAAAGACATGAAACAGGACATGAGGAAAGCATGCTTATGACTGTAGGTGTATTGTAGATTTATGAGCATGCATGCACCACACATTAGCAGGTGCAAGATCTCGCTTGGACCTTCAGTATCTCTCTTCTTTGTATGATCCTGTGTGTCTGCTCCCCCTCACGGCACCATCCACTTCAACTCTGCAATCACTTTCATGCATCACTTTAAAAATACATGATGAAATTTTTTTTTTTTTTGAGGGAAGAGTTGTGCTGAATGGTGCTGAATTGAAAAACAGCTCATTAGTATACCTACCTGGAATTAAAGGGGCCTACATCGTTATATAAAAAAGTGCATTATAAATTACACATGAGCAAGATTCTTAGAAAAGTACACGTTAAATGTTATATTATGTAGAAAAAAGTTAGAAAACAGTCATGAAATGGTGCAACAGTCACATGATTCAGTGAATTTACCAGATAGTTTAAATGTACTGAGCAAATATTTGCAACGTCTTTGAAGTGAATTTCCTTTTGTGTAAAGATGTTTGTTTGACACATTGAGAAACACACAGTATTATAGTAGTTTGCATGGCACAAAAAATACTGATTTAATTATTAATACTCTCTGCACTTGCGTATATGATGTGATGATGTATAATTCCACTTAATGGAGACAGCTGAGACTGAAAATAATTCAGTGATAGGAACAAGAATCAGTGTGTGTTTCATGTTATATTACGGTCGGCACTACAAATTGGTACGTCCCACCTGTGCAACAGCAGCATCAAGAAACCCTGAAGACTTGTAGCAACAACCCTCTGGGCTATAATTAGCGACAGTTGAATGACTGCATATACTGTGGGACTCAGGAAAGACTGGAGGGCCTAACCAACAGGCGCAGTCTGCCAATTTCTCTGGAGCTGAGTGCCTGTTGTTTGAAAGAATGATTACAGGTTTGTGAGTAGTTTTATTGAAAGGTTGGGGGGTTTGTCGCCTGAGAGAAGTACAGGCAGTAAGTTAGAAATATATTATCATTTTACTCCAAACTCACTGCCATGCTGATTTTGTTTAATGTCATTGCAACAAGGTGGAACTCCAGGTGTGCTTGAGATTTTACTGAATTGCAGTGATCACAAAATGTATTATTTTGTAACTGTCTTGAAGATAACTTGCAATAAGTAATATGAAAAAATAAAATGTAACTTGCCGTGGACATTAAATCTGCATTAAAACATTTCTAATTATTAGGGGGGCAGAAAGTCCCTGAAACAAACTCATAGCACTGTAAATTTAAAACAGTTATACTGAACATCAGATCTCTAAAACAAATAAAGTAGACCTTATTATTCCATAAAATTATTTTATTTTACGAAAAGAATACTTTCAAGAATTATTTATCATGAAGTAAGACACATCCTTTAGCATTGCTAACACATTTACCAGATGAGCAGCCCATTCTCTCTGTCTACCTGTCGACTTTAAAGGGTAAGTTCCGTATTTTTAACCTTGACCCTAGATCCCAGTGTGTTTGTGCCTGAGTAACTTTTGGGAACAAAAATTAAGAAATTGGGCCAGTACTGAGCGAGAGCTCAGCCCTGAATTTGCCATTGCCAAACCCACAGGACTCAATATGAAGTGAATAAACAATAATTTTAGCATGTATAGGGCCAACATGTTTTCACATCAAACTGGGTGACTCAAGGGTTTATTTCAACTCAACCAGACACTAGACAACTGGAAGACAAAACACAATGTTTTATTTTATTTGGAGGGAGTGTGTTTAACATTGATGAAATTACTGTTAATTGAAATGGGGCCTGGTGGGTTTGGCGATAACGATTTTGGGGCTGTTTCCGGGGAACAAAAGAAGAATCTTACTCTTTCACAAAAAGGCCTCTCTCTGTAGAGATCCCTTACACAATATTGATAGATACTTGAGATAATCTGAGCCTGTCAGTGGCAAAAACAAGCACTTTAAGTGTTAAATTGATGATGCAAACATGTCCTGAGTGGTTACATTGAAGCCTGTTTTATTGCTACCAGCCACAGCGCTCTCACTCAATACTGCACCAGTTTCAAAACTTGTTCCCATTTATCACTTGAAAAAAAAACATGGGAAAATCCAGATTTAAAAAGTATACAACGTAACGTTTAAGTCCATAATTCATTTGTCATTTTCCTCTTGTTTTGTCCACCAACTCCTGATGAAACTTTTTTCTTTTTAGGCTTGCTAAATGTTCAACTCTCCAAGCCATTTGTTTACTTTGGCTCTTTGCCATTTCATGCTAGGCAGGTAGCGTGCAGTCAGCTTTTTTGAGGTTGTTTGCTGAAAATGCCTGCCCATGGTTTAGTTTTTCGGGGCTGATTTAACCATATGGACAGACAGACCAAAACAACAAGCTGAAAGCTGCAAATAGCAGCAGGGTTGCTGCTGTGCCATAACTATATTCATACTACTCTGTACACAATGTTGTCCTCGGTTCTTCTTTCTGTCAGAGAAACTGTGCATGGTGATAAAGGGAAAAAGTTGTTTCTTGAAGAAATATAAGCCAAATGATTACACTGAGGTTCTGGGTGGAGATTCTGCCAAAGATCAATCATCCCTTCAAGCAATGCAGGATCAGCGCCCTCATGACAATATGTGCTGATCTCTTCAGTCTCTCCTAAAGTACAGAAAAGTAAAGGTTTAACGATCCCATGCCTCGTTCGACGTCATCCTCTCCTCCAGGCCACAGTGCAAAGAGCATAATAGACGGCTGGATATTTTCCAACATTAGACAAGTAAAGATGTCAGAACAATCTTTAAACACTTGAATCATTGGATGTGAACACAGTTTTGAACTTGGGAATCAATTTATTTTGTTATGAAACATTTCCTCCCTCCACCCTCCCACACCCTCCCCCCTCCTGCCGGATGTTCATGTTTGCCAATGCTAATAAGGCTCCCAAAATAAACATGCAAATGTGAGTTAAGACCTACTTCCACATCAGTGCTGTGGCATCTTATACACCAAATACCAAAAATGTACAAGAAATCAAAGGTCTTGTTTGAATTGGGACTGAGAAACAGAATCTTCACAGTATTGATAACTACAGTAGGAAGTAGACCATTCTTGATCACAAATGTTTAAGCCATTACTAAAGTGCACTGCCAAAACTCTCTGTCTCTGATCAGTAAAAAATGGCAAAGAAAATCACTTAAAAATCAAGTAAAAAAAATACACTTGATTAAGTGGCACAGGCAAGTGCCAAATTTACTAGAATATATCAAAATAATTTTGGACAGTGTGTGTTTGACAAAGAAATCCATCACAAATGAATAGTGTTGATGGTGACTTCGACAGTAGTGTCCTGGAGCATGCTCCAGACACTGATTGGCTCCATCTTTCTTTTCACTTGCCAAACATATCTTGATCTCAACAAGATGACCGCATGGTCACTCCTTCTTAACCTGAGCAGCGACTCTACTCCGCAATTGCCTCTTAACCATGCATTACAGTGATTAAGAGTGTGTATTACTGTTTTGGCACAAGGTGAGCAGGAACAGGACAGTGTAACAGCAGTCCTCATTCAGCATAAAGTCCCCTGCTCATTTGTCCAGTATATTATTGAACATTTTTAGCATTGCTAGCAGGGTGCAAGTTTAGCTGGTACTCATCTTCTTCCTCTTTTCATTGATGTTTACTCATGTTTATGTTTGAAAACCTTGATCTGGCTTGCTAGCAGAGTTTACAGACAGGTGAGTTGTGACTCGCAGTCTCGCGTCACCACTGTTAAAACACCTATCACAAAAAGTACCATCAACACTTGCAAAAAAGACATAAAAGCATAAATTTAGCCCAAATTTAGCAGAGTTGACAGAAAGGCTACTGGATACGTCAGTGCCTTCACCAGAAAGTATTTGGCACACAATATTACACACAAAGTACAAATGTTTATAATATTTAGCTATATGACAGTTATTGCCTCCATTGTCCCCTGAGTCTCCATTACTGGGCTTGTTTCAACATTACTGCTGTTTCAATGCATGTCTTTTTACTACATAGAAATCTAAAAATAAGGAGCAAGTGTCATTTGAAATATTGAGCATCAGTTGTCGGACACAGTGCAAATCACAAAGAACCATAAATCTAAGTATTAGTCCTATTTAGATGCTGATCGATATCAAATATGCCCTCAGGAGGAGGAGAAACACGATTGTGACGTGCACCTCTGATAGCAAAGGAGAGACTAAGATGATGACACACTTTTCTTAGGCTCTGAGATGTCAGGCTCACTGAGTGCACAAAAGTAGAATGCACATATTCTCTGAAAATATGAAAAAGCCAAAGGTGGAGGAATACATTATCAGGAGGTGTAGTGGAGCTGGCCGTCATACCCAATCATGTCACCTGTTTTCCTATTCTTGTGTTCAGCACCACAGCACTCAGACAGTTTTGTGATGGGGAGTCTGGAGTAAAACCCGCCACTAAAGCTTCTCCCCAAGGGCAAAATATGTCCTTGTGCCAGAGGTAGAGAATCACCACAGGCGAATATACGGCACCCTAAATTAAATTAACATAGGAAGAGATAACACATGTTCCTGTGATCCTATGAGAACTTTTGCCCCGTGGATGAGCAGCTTTCTACACCAGTTTTTCTGGTCTATGATTTACTTAGCATGAATCCGTTTCATGGATTTTGAAGGAAAGATTTCAGATTTTGAAATAACATGAGCAAAAAGTTAACATATAGTGTCAAGTAGTGATAACATTAGCAAGCAAGGCTAACAAATTCCGTTATTTACACCAAAATGAGCATGTATATGTGAGTTTTTTTAAATGTTGGAAAATCTGCTAAAAATATGTTATAGACTCCTTTCCCATTGCCAGTAGAATAGAGGAGTGGAGTATGCCTTTTTGATCTTTTCTGGTGTTTTGTCTTCAGGGGTAATAAACAGTATAGAGTTTGTGGCTGAGATGACGAAGAGCCACAGAAGTTTTAAACGCTGTAAATGGGCGATAATTAGCATGTTCACTAGGCTGCCAAGGTTCCATCACTGCTGATCGGAGCTGGAGCCGATAAATACCTGTTACAGCTGCCAAGTCATTTGTCTCCAAAATGTATGCGGATTGTAACCTTTCCCTCTAAAGACAAAAGCCAGATGTTAGTGGGGGTTAATGAGTTTTTGTCCAATGGAAGGGTTTTACTTCCATGTTCCTGCGGTAGATTTGAATCAATTTGTGCTCTTGTTCGCTTACATTAGCAATCGTAGGATAAACATCATGATGTTTTCCAGTCAGTCACACACCATAGAAGTTGACAATGCATCTTCCACTTTGATTTATAATTCCCAAAATGGCGTCCATTTACTTATAAAATTGTGCTTGCTTAGAACATGAGCCCAAAACTTTTTCCAACTTCCTAATTTGCTTTCATATTGCACAGCTTCCAATAACAGATCTTCCTGTGATCCCATGAGAACTTTTGCTCAATATGTGACAGACGATAGCTCCAAAACTCTTACTCCAGACATAATGGTGCATGCTGGTGGTTCTGGGTAGAATAACAATCACAACACAAAGCCACAAGAAAAACTTAAGATTTAGAATATTTTGTCCAGGTGAGGTATTACAGTAAAAATGGTATCATCTGCAAAGAGTTTGAAAAAGATTTGTTCAGAAAAAATACCATATGTGCTTTGCACCATGTGCTCCTGTTATGTTCTTTATATGTTGTATGTAGATGTGTGGTAATTACAAACACCAGGATTTCAGTGCAGCATAATTGCTTCTGACATAAATTGTATCGTTCCACTTAAGTTCATGGCTAATTGGCACAGCATGTGTGTTTTATGTGTTTCCTTTTATTTATAAAAATGACAACAGTTTCATTTGGAGTTTTTGGAGTTACATTTTTGGGGCAGAGAGTAAAACATTGGTTAGTTCTGTATGTGAGGTGTGCCAGAGCCACTTAAAGTCCTCTGGGAGCCCACGGCAAATAGGACCTTATGGCTTCTGATAATATCTTATGGAAATAACTGTTGTAATTGATCATTCTGCATGGATGCCCTTCATTCATCCCAGCCCTTATTGATGATAAGCCCCAGCCCGAGTAACATTCTTTCTGCATTTTTCAATACAATTAATTCTAGCAGGTTGTAGTTTCAAAAATATTGGACCTGTTCAGTGATGCAGGTTTTTACTTTGATGTGGGGGCTCAGCAGTATCAGTCTGACATGTGCTCAGAAAACCAAAAGCATGCAGTTAGCCACGGTTGAAGGATGTTGGAGAATATATTAGTCGGAATGAGGGTGAACTGCAGATTTTGCCCGCCACCTGCAGCATTGTGTTGTGCTTGGTGACACACAGCAATGGTTTTAACATTCAAGCATTGAAAGCGCTTTTCTCAGGGCATGCAATACAGCAGAAATGTAAATTCCCAATTGTTGTATGTGGATTTGCATGATGTGGATTCTCTCTGTCATTGTTTATGTACACAAATAACACCTACTTATCTACAGAACGTCAGTTTTATCAAACCAATATTCTTTATGCACCATCCCATGCTGCAAAAACCCTTTCCTTTTCCTGGCTTAAATGGAAACAATTTCTTGTTCAGAAATCAGTTGGAAAAAATAGTCTTCACGGAAAATACTCGCCTCCTTTCAACAGAATGTTTCCTAACTTGTATGGGCATTGTATCAACAACACACTACACAGGGGCTGGCTTGTGTTGCACAGATGATGCAAAGCTGCTGCAAGTTTGCTTTATACTTGTAACAGCTTGATGCCACCTTGCCAAAGAGAAACATAAAGAGGGAAAAATTGAATTGGACCCTGCATTGTTTGTATTGGTTCTATTTTTTTTTTACATTCATGAGTCCATTACTATGGGTTCTTAATATTTTTCATTCTGATTGATATGTAAATCCATAATAATGATATAAAATTGCAAAATGACTATTCCAGACGAAGTTTAGAAGAGGGTTGCATAATAATGAAATAGGATGCAGCTTGCATTTTAAGAAGTGATTTTAACAAAGATAGTTTACTTAATTTTGCTGATAGGATATTTGAATGCCTTTGTTCTAATCTGATGATACTGCCATGAGCAGATTAAAAGACAATGGATCCCTGGACACAGACAAGCAGAAGGCCCCACCATTACTCCTAAACAGGAGCACGACACACAGGCCTAACAGTTGTTAGCCCATTTTTGTTGTTGCGCATCTTGTTATTTGCCCCTTATTGTAGTAGTATTGCATCTCATTTTGTAGTCATTTTGTGTCTCTTTATGGTAGTTTTGCATCTCATTAGTTGCCTTACATCTCTTTGTAGTCCATTTGTATAGTCCATTTTGCATCTATTTGTAGTCATTTTGGGTCTCTTAATGTTGTTTTTGCTTCTGGTTGCAGCTCTTTTGTGCCTCTCTGTAGTCTATTTTGCATCTCTTTGTAGTTTTACATCTCATTGTAGTTGTTTTGTGTCTCTTTGTGGTTGTTGTGTGTCTCTTTGTGGTCTTTTGGGGTCTGTTTTAAGCCATTCTATGATTTTTCGTGGTCATTTTTGGAATTTTATTCTGGTCAGCGCAAGCCTCTTCAAGTGACATTTTGCAGGTTAGGGCCCCTGACACTTTGGGCCTCTGGCCTTTTGCCCGATAGGTCTGTGTAGTGATCCATTAATGGATATTGCTGGTGAGAAAGATTTAATGGCCTGAACATGAAATTGGTAACATCTTAAAAGAAGGTCTAAAATGAGGTTTAATTGGGGAAATAATGATCCTGTGATTAAGGGTGTTTGTGTCTGATGAAATAGAAATGTATCAGTCCAAATCTGGCATTAATTATAGGTTTAGCTAAAATCAAAGCATATGGAATTACCCCTCCTTTTCTGTCAGTACAGATCCTCTCTTATTAATGACAAGAGAGATAGACATTTAGCTTTTAGCTTTTATTCTTCTCAGCATGGCAGATGAAACACCATCCTCTATCCTCTCTGTGTGTGTGTGTGTGTGTGTGTGTGTGTGTGTGTGTGTGTGTGTGTGTGTGTGTGTGTGTGTGTGTGTGTGTGTGTGCATGTGCGTGCGCGTGCACGTGCGAGGGTGTGAGTTTGTGTCTTTGTGCATGTGTCTGCATTAAAAGCCTGGCAAAGCTCAAGGTAGCTCGTGTCTGCTATTACCATGGTAACTTCTTCCCTCATTAGTGTGAGGCCAGGAGCAGAAAAAAATAGTTGTTGACTCACTTATAGTGTGCCTGCTATGGCAGCTGCATTCAAATGCTCAAGCACCACTTATCCCTTGCATTATACATTGTATTTGCGCATTGATTCTGATTGATCAGACATTAAAATAATTGCCACCTAATGGTATGAATGACTGCTTACTTGAATAATTCATGGAAAATTTGCACATTTGATTGCTTCAGCCGATGCTGACATAAGACATTGGAACATATTTAAATGAACATTGATTTGTTTTATCTCTGCTTCTTCAAAACCCATCTGTGCAGATGGATAACTAGTAAAACCAGTATTTCATAAGCAGAGTGCTTACACTTTGTGTGTATGTGTGTATGTGTCTGGATGCCTTAGGGGACATGTTCATGTACCCTGATGAAGAAGCACATGAAATCTAACAAAAGGAACAAAAAAGCCCCTGCAATTCTCTGGTCCCCATGAGGGAAAAAGCTATTTCTATTGGTAGTTTGCTGTAGGGTTAAGCTTAAGGATAGGCTGAGAGTGTCTGTGTGCGTTTGTCTGTGTCTCTGTGTGCCTGTTTATGTTTTTTCCCAAGACCCAGGAGACGTTGACAGCAGTATTAACAGAATCTGATATGACAAAATGAATCATATAAATGAAGACCACAGCCTCTTAACTTTCCCCTCCTGTTTTTCTTTCTCGCATCTTCCTTTTTCTATGGGGAGCCTGTTCAGCGATTAAATTGTCACTGCACCGTCAGACCTTGACAGGCTGCACTAATCCACGATGCTGTCGCTCCTCTGCTGATCCATCCTGCTAGGGAGGACGTTCTCCAGGCTTAAAGCCAATGGGCCATGTCCCCCACTACCCCACCCAGCTCCTGTATTAAAGCAACACAATTATAAACGTGGGAGCTGACTTACCTGTTGGCAACATCCCATGACAGACCCATCATCTTGCCTCTGAGTACAGTCGGCACATTAAGTTTCTAATTCAAATTAATTAATCGAAAAGAAAATTTAGGTGCCCTGAATGTTAAATTATATCTTTTCCCTTTCTGACCAGCATTGAAAGGACAGTATTTGTCTGTCATTATCTCTTAATATATTCTTCTTAAGAACATCTTCAAGTCAAACATAATTACTGCTCCTATACCAACTACTAATAACATTCATACTACTGTAGCCACAGCATCAACTTCTCCATCCATACTTCCCTTCTCGGTTCTTTCAGCTTCATATTTTACATTCTGCTCGCTTGTCACAAACACTGCAGATGAAAGACTCACGTGTCCATGTTCCGCTAACAAAGGCAGCCTTAATGAGCATGGCACAGACATATTGTCAAGAAAACCCAGCATGCCTGAAGACGATTAAAGCTTTCACAAGGTGTTGGTCTCTGGTTTACTGTTTTACATATAAGCCTTAAAAAAAAGGTTTTTAAAAGCTTTTTGGTTTCATTTGCAATTATATATTCTTGTTACAGTAATGAAAGATGCATTATTGTCCAATGATGAAAGACAACTAAAATTCAAATAATTTAAAATCATCATCCAATTCAATTTGTTCTTGTTTTTGACATGTGGACTTCCTTATTCAAAATTGCACCAAGATGAAGAAATTAAAACCAACCAGCATTGTTGACTTGACTGAAGGTCGGGATGCATGATATTATCGGTGCATCAATGATATTGGTTGATAAAGGGTTTAAATAAAACATCAGCATTAACCTGTAATGACCATTTCAGTCCATATGACAGACAGATAAGATGACGCTTTAATTATGTAACTTCAATCAGTCAGAATTAGAATTTTTTGTTGGCCACTGGGACAAACTGGCAGCAAGGCTGAGTGGTGGCTCCGAATTCGTCCCTCTTAATACATCCATGGTCTTCTATTGAAGTTAGATCTCAAATGTCAAGAATGAGAAATGCTCACCCAAACACCTGAAGCTAAAGACAGTTTCCACAATCACGTCTGTTTTGAAAAATGGAAAAATAAGTGCAATAGCTTTAGTATTACTAAAGAAAAGGAGAACTCAAATTTCAGTTTGACTTTAAGATTTCAACAAAGGCCTAAGCACAAATATTTGTGCCTATTGGTGCCTCTGGTAATGAAATCTGTCAGAAAATGGGGGGCGGGGGGGTCTTTCTTTTCATGATACCCACCTAATAAACACATGAAACTTGATTTTTCCCCCTTAACTGTCATAGAGTGTAAGACATCTCATCACTGTATGTTTCCTCTCTTACAAAGTCACAACTCTAGAGAGAACTGTGCACAATCACATTTGCAGAGCCTAAGATCACACACGAGATGACAGACTCAGCACACATAAACACGGCATCACTCTCTCTCTCTAGTCTCTCTTCCCCACATCAAATGCATGCTAAGACTTTCAATAAAGTAATGACAGAGCATTTGGATGTACTCACCACAAAGAGACTGCATTGGATTTGAAGGCGTCAGTACCGCCCCAGTTAGTTGCCTGCAGCACTTTACTTGTCACTTCATTGTGAGCCCAGCTGGTGAAGGATAACAGCTGCTTCTCATTACTGATGTTTAGTCTAAATGATTTTCAGCAGTGGACACAGAAAGACTGTATAGCTACATCATCATGTTTGGGACAGAAAACACTTAGACAGCAGACTTTGATATTTCTGCAGCCAACACATGCAGATGGGGTCTCTTGAGGTTTTCTCAAGGACTGCCTACTCTGTCATCAGGGCGAGATGTACCAAGTAGAGGAGAAAAGGAAGAGGGACAGGTGCTAGGTGGTTGGTTTGTGATAACAAAATCTTTTGTTAATCCAGATACAATGGAGGATGTAACTTCCTTCCATCTCAGGAGTATCAGATCTGTCAGATCAGGAGTTCAGGTACAGTGCAGATGTTAAAACGTGTGCTACAGCTTAGAATTGTCGTCTGTACTCCACCAGAGGGAGCTGCACTGATTTCATCATTACAGGTAGAAACTTCATAATAAAAGAGATATTTTATATTCAGCCCTGAGGAGTATTGTAAGGAGGTCATAAAGCTATGGTGTTAATTCTTTGTGTGTGCATACAGGCAAATTCTATTAACACATGTGCACATGTTTTTCACATGGAATTACTGTGAAATCAAAGATGACTAATTAGTCTCTGTCAGGGAAAACACATTCTATAAAAAGCCTCTGTTCTCTTTCTGTAATATTGCCAAACTTTGCCTCTATTTTCTTCTACATTCTCCTTCGTTATTTTTCCTCTCTGCCAGAAGAAAAGTACAGTAAGGCCTTCCTTGTAGCATCTTTACTGGCTTTATCTGAGCACCAGCTTGTACATCTTATCCTCAGAAGGGTGTCAAATAAGATAAACAGATCAGTTAGTTGGGAAACACAAGCCAGAGGATTCAGCAAAATCAGGAAACAAGAGACTACTTGAACAAGAGATAGGAAACGTTAGAATAAAACAGAAAGAATAGGTGCAGTTGGCGGTGCTTAACCGGGGTGATATTTCATCCTCAAACGACCTGACGTGATTCTTTATTTTTCCTGATATCTTCGTTCTGCTTGGCATGTTTTCGCAAGAGGATTTGCTTTAGTATTGCAGCGGGAGAACTGTCCATGTTTATTGATGGGACGCTCCTGAATTGAATTAGTATTTAATTAAGTAAAGTAGCAAATGAAAGGAGACAGAGAGAGGCAGAAAGAAATCCCATTGTTCCACCTCAACCTGTCTCAGGCTGAGATCAATTATCAAGCGACAGACTAGTTTAATCCATGTTCTTGGGGAAACAACAAGCAAACTGGGGATAAATATTCATTTATCAATACAGATAGATGTTGATTAATGAATCAGGGATGGAATGAGTGGTTACAAACATCACAGCTAATTTGGATTCTAATTTAAGCAACAAATGATGGTATTTCCATGTGGTGTCTATTATTTTTACCTATATATATATATATATATTATCAACAACTTTAATTACATCCCAATCCGTTGATACACAGGCTTTGTTTCTTAAAGCATTTTTAAAACGTCCCTCTTATTAAGTACATTTATAAGATGGTATGCCGTTCTTCCCACAGAATTAGAATCTGTGTATGGCAGTAGCTGACTACAGGGATGGAGGCTGTCAACAGAGCAGCAAATTTTTTTGTGTGTGTGCACATTTTCTGAGTGTTTTGAGGGTTTGTGAATGCAGCGCAGGGGTAGAGAACTGATAAGTCCATCAGTTTATGGTCAGATCAATTAGAGTTGACCAGATCGATTAGAGCTGATCTGACTGAGAATTAGAGCAGCAGCTGCAGCAGAGGCGAGTGAAAGCCAACCTTTAGACCCAGCGTTGGATGACAAGGTACAAGGTTACAGCCAGTTTCATCTGAAGTAGGTTTGAAAAATGATGGACAACACTTAACTGAGAGTGCTTTTGTTCTAAGAAACCCAGTGTTGTATTTCTGGTTAAGGGCACATTAATGCTCAATGTTAGATACATATATGGACGTGCATGTGGTAATTTTTTCTGTATTTTTTGCATGTTTTCTCAAAGCTTACAGATATGGGTGAGAAAAAAAAGCAGTACTACTGGAGATCTGGAGTTTATGTGAAATATGTCCGTAGAAGACGACCGAGAACTTTTTTTAAAAAGGTGGAATGGCAAAAATCGATTATGTAGTGAAAAGAATTTTCCATTGACATGTATTTAATGCCCTCATAGACCACTGCTGTCTACAACAGCAGCACCCTTTTAATCTTTATTGTTAGAGCTTGAGAATTTCCACATTTTTCCTCAGAAACCATGATTACATGACAAGCAACCAGCACCAAGTACTGCTGATTCACAAACATCTGATGTGACCACTCTGAATTTAAAATTTAAGCACATCACTATGTCATGTGTAGAAGCTAAGCCATCTTATCTATATGCAAATTTCAGGTGCTATTGACATTCAGGGAGCTCTCTCTAGAAGACACTACAATGTATGTTTTTTGTATGTGTCATGATGGAGTACTTGACAGGCATGGCGTTGTGCAGCGAGCATATAAGAATGCACATCTTTTGAAGAGTGATGTTTAATGCTGCATTGGTGCATTCATATGGGAAGCCAAACGTACAAAACAGGTCATTGGGTAACTTCAGGTGCTGACTCTCTCAGGGTGGGAAAAACAGGGCAGCAGCGATTAATTGACTGTTTTGTCCTGTCCCCCTTAGTTACTGTTGCTTGTCAAGATGTCAACGTTTCCATGCCGCATAAGCAGTTTACAGCAATAACAAAGGCAGATTTACTTAAATTTTTTAAACAATGTGTCACTGATTTCAGACAGAGGAAGACAAAAATAAGCTTCTCATTTCTAACAAGTGACCGCTAGCTAACTAATTACGGGTAGCTTTGTGCATTTGTTAAAAATGCTGTTTTGCCTGAGTTGTTTTCAAATTAAAATCTTGTCAAGGGGGGTTTAAAAATGTACTTTTTGTCTACAAATATGACATTGTGTGTATAGACAGAGGCTACTGTCAGAGAGTCAACATCCTCACCATATCGAGTTGCAGTCTAGAGCTAGTTTATCCTTATCAGGGTTGCAGCACTACACCAGTTTCAGGGTATACAATCATATGAAAGCTGATGGTTATTATACCATGTACATTTACTTATCTACAATACTGAAAAACAAAAAGCAACTGGATAGAGAATCTCACCTTTTTTAGTTATTTTCAAATTGGATTGTTTTTACACATACCTCCTTTTAAAAATCATTTCAAGTTTCAGTTATAGTACTAAAATATTTTTTCTTTTAGTAAATGTTTAGTGATCTATTTTTGCAGCTTATGGGTAGCAAAAATTTACTGTACATCTTAGACTAACAACCTTAGTTTTTTTTTTGTTTGTTTGTTTTTTTAAAAAAAGCATTAAAATGGTGAAAAAACTTTAGGCTTGTTTGAGTTGTACTTGTATAGGTGACTGTGGGAGCAGGCATGTTGAAGATCGCATCAAAGAGCACCCATTTCCTGAGTTAGAACTTTGATTTAAACTGCTGATTTAATTCGAATTTTACTTGTTCAATGTAGGAAATTTGGACCTCATCAATATGAAAAAAGAAAAGACTTGATCCCAAATAATCTCTCTGTTACCTGTGACAAATGATCTCTGTTGAGATGGACATTTCAGCTAATGCTCCATGCTCTGCGTGACCTCTGCACAGCCTTTGGGATGGTAAATAATGAACTGAGGAATTGCCTTGGCATCTGTGGG
Organism: Plectropomus leopardus; assembly: GCF_026936395.1. Lineage (NCBI taxonomy): Eukaryota > Metazoa > Chordata > Actinopteri > Perciformes > Serranidae > Plectropomus > Plectropomus leopardus. The sequence continues at coordinate 14,663,113 of NC_142194.1, forward strand.
ACTGCCCTGGACTGGTTATCTGTCAGTATGTTTTTGGTTTTTATTGGTGATTGTGTTGCTTCTGCCTAATTTAGTATGTGCAGTGAGCCACAAGCTTACCCTCATTGCTACGAAAATACTGCAGTATCTATCACTGTCTAACTGAATGTCTCCCGAATCTCCTTGAGCCAAATGCAGGAAGACACTGAAGCCCTTTTCACTGGCTCTCATGTCATCTTGACACAAATAAAGATGTCTCGAGCTCTCTTAACCCTACAGAGTACATCAAGTCTTGAGGGAATACTTCACCCCCCAAATGACTATTTGCATATCAATTACTCACCCCATGTTACAATGATCTTTTGAAGAAAATGTTTTTCTGCCATGCCTCTAGTAAATGAAGAATCCAAAAATGGAGAAAATTCTTGTTGAATAGAAATAAAATGGGTCTTCATTTAACAACAGCTAAACTGCATCAAAACATCCATGAACAAATCCTCACACAACTCATGCAGTATAATCAAAGTCTTATCTATTCTGTAGTATGCTCAGTGCTTCCCAGCTTTTTCCAACAGGGAACTGCACAGAACGTGACACATGCTGTTGTCAAAGCCAGACTCTATTTACAAAAACGGTAATTTTACCTCACTGAACATGGGAGCTGCTGGTCTACAGCTGCCCTGATCTGGTAATTTGCGTGTCGTATAATGTGACTTTTGAGAATCTGAACTAACCCTTTAAAAGACCAAAGTTACACAATGACACAAACAAGCTTACTGAATGAGGCAGCAGTTGATCAGCATCTTCCATGTTCAACAAGCTAAAATGACTGTTTTGTCAAAGTAGTCTGATTTTAAAAAGATGGGTGTAAGTTTCACTTTCAGTTCAGTTCACAGAAAGGGATGTCTGTTTTGGAACAACTGAACATAAAACCAGATAAATTTGACTTGGATTGTACTGTTTGAGTTTTGTGAGTTTGTAAATTGATGTTTTGATATAGTCTTGCTGTAGTTAAACATGGGAAACTGGGGACATTTTCTCAGTTGTGGATTATTTGTTCAACTTGGAGGCATGTGAGAAAGAAAAGTTTTTTTTTGTGAATAATTGATATACAAACAAAGTATTCCTTAAATCAGAGATTTAGAGTTTTGAGTTTTGAGTAGCCCAACAGAAAGTCAATATCATCATGTTTTAATACACACTGGTCCTCATGGTTGCCATCCTCAGACTAAAATCAAACATAGATGGTAAAAATGATAAGTGATTCATAAAATACTTCAAAGTACTTACTGTATACAAAAAGCAAGTTACATCTGTAATTAATAAATCACAGTATAAGGAACTATGCCTCTTCATTTTTCAGCTGACACCACGGAAAGTCCTTGATGGATGTCACCAGTCACTGCTATATTCTCTTTTTGTCTGAACCAAGAAGTTCTTTTCTGTTGAGGAAGCTGTCTAAACTTGTGACAAGAAACAGAGTAGTGTTGTCAAAGTCTTATTTTCCAAACAGTTCAGTGGATATGGACCATTTTACAGGAGAGCATGACAGTGATTACATGTTTTGAAATGCCTTTTGGGGTTTTGGGATGTTGATTGCATTGAAGCTTTGTTGATATTTTTGCAAGTGTGCCAGTCTACTGCTTGTCAGAGCTGTTTCTATTAATCTCAGTGGAAGTCACTTTATGAAAGGTCCTGCCATCTTTAATTAGAAGTTGTCATTGTGTCAAAATCCAAAGCCAGTATAATATTATGATATTTGGAAATAAGGGCATTGCAGAGCAGCAGGGCTTTTACATGTTCCAACTCACTCATAATTGTTTTCAACACCAGTATCAGATTTTCCGAAATTCACACAAGCACACTCATATTCCTAAGTTGTATAATTAATCAGAACTACAGCAAATCTGCCCTGATTTAACGTTTGATGGGGTCCAGAGTTGCTGCCATTTATTTACTTTTTTGAATAACTGAATAGCTTAATTAAATTTAGATTGTATTAACATTGCTGAAGGAGTTAATCAGAGTTGCGTGAGCCTGCTGGATACAACAAATTAGAAATAATTAGGCCGTCTTGAATGCTTGATTGTAAAGTAATACTACAGTGTTTTTTTTCTGACAGAGAGTGAGAGAGAAACACAAAAAGATTATTTGAAAGCCTTAAAAAATCACTGAAACCAATCTATTGAGTTAATTTGCATGATAGGTTACAAACAATAAAGAGACACAGACACTGCTGCAACAACAACAGTGGCCTGGTGTTTTGGATGGGCGAATATTTAGATGATTTAGAGCCATTTTTTTTACCATTTACCAATGATTATGACAAAATTCAAAATACGTAAAAACAAAAACACCCCAAGGCTACTCACTAGTCAAAAGCTCGAGACTTGCCTATTTCAAGATTCAAATATATACAGTTCAATCAGACAACTCACATTTGAAATGTTTATTTCAACAGCACAACATAAAGTTTGGCATCTAGACTTCTGCCTCATCACTCCCCACAGACATTTTTACAGGAGCGATTGAGGTGTGATGATTAAATATCTTCCCCTCTAGCTGCAGCCTACACGTAGGTGTCGGGGTGGAGGTGTGGCTGAAGTAGTAAGCAGCAGTACAGCAGTGGCATTGACAAGGCAGAGGGAAAGCTGGCAAATTTTTGCAGCTTAAAAAGACCGCCGGAATGGGAGGATGTGATTTGTAGATGACATATGGAGAGTGATGTATGACGTGTGTGTATGAATCAGCGCAGCTTAAGCTGACAGCCTGAACTATCTCACAGGTGTCCCTCCATTATCTACACACTCGCTCGCACACAGACACACACATACATATATGTGTGTGTGTGTGTGTGTGTGTGTGTGTATGTATGTATGTATGTATATATTTATAAAGGGACAGTTCACTGTCATATCAAAAATGCAGGTTTTTCCTCTAACCTGTGGTGCTCTTTATCAATCTAGATTGTTTTGGTTTGAGTTGCTGTTTGCAGTCCTCAGAGTGTATCCTCACGCAGTCAAAAGCAAGTTTCTACTACTAGCTCACCTAGCACCACTTTCACCTAACACTACAGCTCAGCTGAGGTGGATGCCATTAATGTTTACATCTGAAACCGTCACGAGCATGAGCCTCTTGTCCATGCTTCCTTCTTCACAGTGATACGGCTGTAAAAAAATGTATTTTTTGGCACTTTGAGCACCACAAACCGAGTGCCATCTAGTTCCATTATATTCAAGAGAGGGCAGACCTCTACACCTGATACCTCCAACACTTGGCAACTCACAACAAAACAATCTAGACTGATAAATAGCACTACAGGTAAGGTGAAAAATATGTATGTCGGATTTTGAGGTGGACTGCCCCTTTAGGAGTTCTTGTTTTCAGTAAACTGAGGCATTTTCTGTGCTATCTGTCAAAGGCACAGCACAAGCTGTACACTCAAATCTACTCACACAAACACATCATAGATTTCAATACCCCGGAAGCTGTCACAAGTCTGAACAAAAGGTTAAACTTTCTAATTGATGTTTCGAGCTTCCTTAATCACTGCTCGTGTGAGAGAGCAGAGACCTGGGAAAGAGTGTGACAGAGAAAAAGAGAGGGAGACGCAGAGAGAGAGGGAGAGAGAGAGAGAGGGAGGAAGATTAGAGTGCCTTGACAAGGAGAGCCTTTCAAGTTTGTAGGTTTGAAGTGCTAATGACATGCAAATATGTGCAAATGAGTGTGCACCCACCCCCTAAAACTCTCGACGAATACTTGAAGCTGAGTGAAATCCTGGTGGTGTTTGTCTATAAATATTGAAAGTTTGGGGAAGTTTGGGAGGTTTTTTTTTTTTTTTTACTACGTTAGCTGTAGTCCAAATCAGTGGAAACTGGACATGTTTAGTCTCTATTCATCTTTGCTCGTTTGTCAACAAATGTGCCTCACTTTCTAGATTAATATTAGATTAGCAAAATGTTTTTGCATTCAACATGTCATCAGTGTATGTCAGTGAAAAATTGGATGCGTAAATACATTTGTGGAGTTAATAGTAGCTTGTCAAGAGGAGTAAAGTTGTGTTGAGTTATACTGATAGAGGTTATCTGTCTGTATATGAGGTTTGAGGTGTGGGCATGAGCTCGATGAGGTTGAACTTAATTACACAAAACACCAACTGTTTAATACAACCCAGCTTTGGAGGGTGAACAGTTTTACAACATATGACAAGACAAATGAAGGGATGAATGAACAGATCAATGATCCAATTACCTTAGCTGACACACAAATCCATAGACAGTGCAGAGAAAGATGGCATACTAATCAATTTTGCAGCAGTTAGCAACTTTAATAAAAGTTTTCTTGTAAAACAAAACAATTAGCAACTGTGTGGCAAAATGAGAGATGAAATGAGTTATTATTCCACACAAGAGGGAGAGTAGAAGCATAGAGGGAGTGCAAAACGTCATGGTAGATTGACAACAGCAGTTGCTTTTTAAATACTGTAGCCCCATGAAAAACTTTTAAAATCCTCAAATCACAAAAGTCCGATTTTTGGTCACATTCCTTTATAAATGATTAGAAGAAGAAAACCGCACACGACAGTGTAGCTGAGATGATCCACTTGACTCCTGATATGTCACCTACATCAAGGCCTCTAATCTTTCAGCATCCTGTGTGATTACACATGAAATAATATGCATATTGGTGCATGATATGCAGTGATAAAAGGGGAACCTACTGAGCACAATTTTCCATGACAGGTGAGAAACACTGATCCTGTTTATAGGGCTTGTTTAGGTGCTGATACCCAACAGCTGCCATATTATCAGTATGGCCCAGAACAGTCCACAAGTCAATTAGAGTGATTAAGATGGACGGATAAATCTGTAAAGCCTTCACACTACCAGATAATCTGTCCTAACCATCACTCCCAACCAAGCCTCTAATGGGGTTTTCCCATTTGATTGTTAGGGTGGATAAATCTGTTGGAAGTGGCACAATAAGGGCCAGGGTGTAGTCGGTCAGAAGTATTTTGTACGCAGTGTTGTCTGAATCAATTGTGTCTTTTTGCTACAATCCATTGCAAGTTGGAAGTTGATAATTCCGATTTGGTAATCTCGATTTAAATGCGAGCATCTGCATGGAAAACATAGCTTCCCACAGCAAACTGATGTTTGTATGTCAAGTCTATGAGCTTCACAAGCCTAAGAAGCAAAATCTCGTACAATGTAAGTCATCTAGGGTTGCAGCAATACACTGGTTTTAAGGTATACCATGATATGAATGTTTACAATTATCATACTGTCTATTTTTGCTTATCTACGATAATTTTATTTTGGATACATCTATCCATTAAAAATGTTTTCAGGTCTTAATTATTATGATAAAACATTTGGTCAACCAAAACCAACCCTTCTGTTTTTATTCCTTTAAGGGTGAATCTGACAGATTACATTAATAATTCTGTCATACCTTGATACCATGGAATCAAAATATTTTCTGAGACAGTTATCATACCATAAAAATGTCATACTGTTGCAATCCTAAAATCAACTTTCTTGCTCATATTTGCTCATTAAATAATTGTGGAAACAGTTTCATGCGCAGTAGTATAAACCACTGAAGTTGTTGCTTGCATTCATTTTGTGTAGGAAAAGATGCACATACATATTTACGTGTCATTCTGCGTGGTTCACTGTGTGTGCCACCATGTTGGGGGAATGTCAAGTATGTTGACTAACCCGGGCTACATGGCTCTTACATGAGTTTCAGACTTTGAATGCATGTTCCATTGTGCTTTTACTTGTTGGATGTTGTTTTTTCCCAAGTTCTGAGTACAATGGACTGCAGTATTAGCTGTCCTGAACAGAGACACTCAAAGGTGGCTGTCACAGAGAAAAGGGACATGCAATCTTGTTTATATGGGCACATTTAAGACCTGTCTCTCCTGGATGACATCCATAGTGCTGCACTCTGTTGTTCACATTGAAAATGACAGAAACAGTTGTGTAAGAGGGAGAGGAACCCTGGCTCCTTCCTTACCTCTGCAAACCTGGCCAATCACAGCGTGAAGTGGTGTTGAATGTCAGATCGTCCGTTTCATACGATCACAGCCCTCCTTAATCCAGCATCAGAGATGTATGAGATGACAGGGTTTCAGAAGCTCTTTTACCTTCAGACAAGCATTCCTGATGCAGTATTCAGACTCTTTAAAGTTTGGTGAATGTCTAGCTGTAGTTAACAATTATATGTCAGTGTGACATTACTTCTACAACTGCAAAGTACATGTAGGACTGCGGAGACAAAAGCAGCCCTTGCAAGGCGGAGTGCCTTGGCAGCAGCAAGGTGTCGACGTTAAGTAGAGTGAGCTGCCTTGATGCTTAGCTGGTTGCAATCTCACAAGCTAGTCTGTGAACTAAATTTAAAAATGTGTTTCTTCAGCTTAACAGCTATGTAATACATATTGGCAAAACTTGTGACTCTCCTGAAAACATTTCTGCTTCCAATTCAGTCAACATTAATCTCTATACTTAATTCTTTGCTAGCGAGATCATAGTTTTTATGTTTCTAGCGGCTGTCCAAGCAATTTTGTAGTCAGAAAATTGTTAAGGAAAAAACAGCAACAGAGCCTTGATATACTATTATATTTGTTTGGTGAAGTATTCCTTTAGCTCTTGAAAAAGTATCTGAACCTCAACCCTTCACTTCCTTTGCTTCTGCTTTCTGCCATTCCGAGATACACGAGTATCATACAATTAGGTCATACAAGAAGCAGTTGGACACAGTGTAAATATGGTGTGCTATACACAGAGTATGTGGGGTGCTGATGAGAATTGCTGGGAGTCTGTGAAAACAATAAATGTAAACTGCAACTCTGCAAGAGTTTGATTGGAACTGGCAGCACCAGCAACCTTTGACTTTGTTATTATCTAATGCTTTTAGAGGTTTGACAAATACAACTTTTTCCCATCTACATTTTAATAACATAAAAATATAGATTGAGTCTATTTAACATTTAAATGTTGTTAATTAAAAACCTAACAAAAGGCTGGAATAATCATTCTCAGAGACAATCTGCATTTCTGCCTGCAGCAAGATAAGCCTATATTTTATTGTTTCTCAATTTCAACAAATTCTGATACTTTACCTTGACATTTTTTCCACCTCTGCTAAATGAAAGTCAACAAGAATAGAGACTGTGGCATCTCTTTCAAAACAATAATTTAATTCTGGACTATTTAAGCTGCCTTTTGAACATCTCTGGAAAACAATGATTCTCAAATTGCAAAGAGACACCAATAACCCTATTTTGGAAATTTTATTTCTGCAAGAAGGAAAGGCTTTATGAGAACTATCAGTAGTTTAATAATACTGTCTGTCCATTGCAAAGGTCAGTGTCAGACGGTTGCAGATGTAAAAGTCCAATTTAGGGATTTTATTTTTTATTTTTTTACCTTTTTTTACCATGTTAAAATAAAATGCTTTCTTTTGACAAAGTTAATGGTATAAACAGATTTTTAAAAATCCAATATGTTAAACATGATTGGCTGCTGCATGCACTAGACTGGACATGTTTTGTCTGAGCCACTAATTGCCATTAAAATACAAATTTGAATTCAACAATAAATGGGGGACAGCAGCAGAATAAGAATAATACTGTTCATTATGTTGCTGGTCTTTGGCTTGTGTTGTGCTGCTGAATAGACAGCTCCTGTAAAAGGATATGCATCTTTTAATTAGCCACAATACTCTTAGTATATCACTTCGAATAATTTTCCTACTGTTACAGTGTTACAGTTATAATTTAAGTATTTAAAAGGCCCAAGGTTTTCTTATCTCTCTGTCTATATATATATATATATATATATATATATATATATATATATATATATATATATATATATATTGTCATACGCTAGATAATACATACTGTGTTAAAGCAAAATGCTCCATTTTTGAGGATGCTACATTTGGGATTTTACCACTGCCAGCCCATAGCAAAGCAACTTCATGTCTTAATATTAGTCTGCCTGAGGCTCTTACCTAATTCAGTATTCTACTGGTCTGAGGGTAGAAGGTCTTTCTAAGCTTCTCAGAGCTGGCCTGGTGTACCTGGTACCTTCTTCCCCACCGCAACACAAAGAAAAGGCCATTATCCTGGTTGGGATCCTTAATGGTTCTGCTAGCTCTTGTTGTACATACCCTTTAGGCAGGGTAGAGCACTAGAGATGTGGTGCAGAGATTATGTTTTTGTTAACCAACCTGAAAGCTAACATTGCTCTGGTTCCCTAGTTGCTGGTAGGATTTTTCTATTGGATTATGTATTTTGCAGAATTCTGTGTTAAACGAGAATTTATGACTTACATCTTTTGTTCAGGAAGATAATCTTCTCAGATAAATACCACTTTTCTGATTTCTGAAGTGTAACGATGACTAGATGTAAAAAGCAAATGTTAGGGTATAAAACTGTCACAAGACTACAAAATCCCCAACAGGAGACTGTAAAGGCAGTGTTGTTCGCATTTGCCCTTTTAAAAACATGTAAAAGTTTCAGAAATCACAAGTTTAGTATTTACTTTTGTTAACCACAGATCTTATTTCAGGCATGTGACCAAAATGTCATTAAAGAGTCCATTGACTTTGAGACAAGGTATACTCAAATGCATTGCCCCTTTCACGGCTGAGTCAGTCTGCACCATCCAGGTCAGACCCTCAGTGATGTGAACACATCCACCCTCTCGTCAGTTGTCCTATTGTCATTAAGGGGGTGTAGCTCGTCTCCTTACCTTTCCCAAAGTCCGCTATCATCTCCTTAGTCTGCTGACTTTCAGGAGTAGGTTGTCCTGACATCAGTGGACACCTTTCTCTGTACTTTCTGTTTGAGATGGACAAAGTTGCCGTTTTCATTCCCCGATTAAAAAAAGCTAATCAGCAACACTGAAGCCTATGAATGACAGACCAATTTGCTATCTTGAACCCACTTACTTGCTCTGTATCTATCACCTCCTTGAATCTGCCACTGACTGCAGTGTACAGTAGCACTGAGACAGCTCTAATGAAAGTAACAAATGACCTGCTATTTTGACCAGGGCTCTGCATTAGTCCTTGTTTTGTCTGACTCATGTGTAGCCCTTGATGTCTTTGGTCTTTGTATCCTTTGGCTTGTTGGCTTCTCTCCTCTTGTTCTCAGCTTGTTTTGCTAATACTTGACCTAATAAGTCATTTTTATACATGTATCATCTTTGGATTGAAATTTGGATTCTTTTCTGTTTCATTATGCAAGATATTCCCCTCAGCTACATGCATACTGTATATGATCACAGTGCTCTTTTTCACTATAATGAAGGTGGTATACAACATCACATTAAACAACAGTTCTACTAACATCGTTACCTTAGAAGTTGATAGTTTGCCAGCTGCAGACACTTTATCTGAAAAAGTCTATTTGCATCTTAAACTATGTCTTGGTTACTTATTCTATCTTTAGCAAGTGAGAAAAAAAACTGAATCCCAGAGAGCAAACTGCTGCAATGCAAAGTCTTCCACAAATATGCAGCCCTAATATCCACACAAACCAGAAAACACAAACATAATCCGTCTTTTTTCACTGACTTTCTGCAAATGCATATATCGATTATGGACTTGCAGGATTACTCATGCCTGCATTCCAACGAAAAAACAGCTTGGGAACAAAAAACCTTTGACAATGGGAACCCTTCTATGTGGACTAGCTTCCCACCATTGTTAAGGAACCAGACGCTCTCTCAGTGTTTAAGTCCAGACTCCATTTATTCTGCTCAGCATACAGCCCACCTTAACTCCCACCTAGTCAGCCAGTCTCTTTTATGTACTGCCATGCAGTGTATCTTTCACTTCCCTCTACAGATGGTCCCAGTATTGCACAGTGCAGTGCACACATACAGTTTCCATGGTTATATGCACAGACATTTGCTTTGGCTCCATTTGGTGCAGCTTGTCATACATTTGTTACATCTCTTTTTTTCATGCACATGTTGTGACAGACATGTTTGTCATTTGTTGAGTTCACAGACACACACAGAGTTTAGGAAATGAGGACTAAAGACACATGTAGTTTAGCATCCGATGAATGTGCAAATGAACTGACGTGATAAAAATGCAGTCAGCATCTTTGTATTAAAATGCTGTGATGAGACAGAGATGAGAAGCAAATTAACAATAACTGCAGGTGACTTCTGAAAGAATATCACTTTCTTAAACAAATTTGAATTACAAAGGATGCAGTTAAATTGGATGTCAGCATGTGATTGGCATTATGTTGTGTAAGTGACATTATGATGAAAATAGGATGATGGGAATATGTGGAAAAATAGGTGAGGAAAGTGTGGTAATGAGCATTAATTTTACCAGTAATAATAATACACTTTATTTATAGAGCACTTTTCATACAAGGGGTGCAGCTGAAAGTGCTTCACAATAAAAGAAGTGCAATAGAAAAAACAAGAATAAACAATCATAAGATGTGGTGAGACACAAGATAAAAAAGTCAAAGTAAAAAGTACGGAAACCAGTTAAAACAGTGCAATTAGCAGATTTGATACAAAATAATAAATACAAGAGTTACATTAATTAAAAGCCAGACTAAATAAATATGTTTTCAGTTGTCATTTGAAAATGTTTACAGAGCCAGCTTCTCTTATGGCTTTTGAAAGGGTGTTCAATAGCTTTGGAGCATAGTTAACAAAAGCTACGTTGCCTATTTTCTTGTGCGTATCATTGTGAGGATTTCTGAGAATGTCTGGACTAATAGAAGACACACAATCACAAAAAAATGGGCAAAGTCCTCACATTTTGCAGGAGATGCCTGACTGAGAAGGTCATTGTCTAACCTAGGATTCAAAAGGCGATTTACGGTAGTGAATAGTATTTTGTATATATTGTAATGGACTGCTAGTCCAGATTTCCGCCATTTTCTTTCAGCCATTCTGCATGGTCTCTTGACTTTACGTACAGAGTCTGTGATCCATGGCGACTGTTTTCTTCGAGATCTCTCAATCATCCTTAAAGTGGCTACAGTATTTAGACTGTTGAGTTTAAGTTGTGCTTTAGAATCAATAAATCTCTTTTTCCTGTGAGAAAGTCGCTCATTTTTGAGACACAAACCCCCCCTTTTCAGTGTTAACCACATTATAACTATTAGCTTTGTTAGCACTGTTATAGCAGTGTCAGCACAGCTAGAGGTGCTTACATATGGTTGTTAACAGTGGTCTCCAGCTCAAAGTGGTTTACTGGGGTTACTTGGGGGGAAACCAGAGGTTGGCTACTATATAATCGACGAATTAGCTAACTTAGTTCCAAGCTGACTAGGGTGGTGCACTGTGCAGAGCAGCCAAGTCTAACCGTAACTAACCAGTGGAGAAAGGAGGGTGGGCAGTAAGAACTAGGTGTCACACACTCATGTGGCCAGTCAGCTGTGGCAGCAAAGTCAGCAAATAAAAATAAAATAAAAAGCCTATTTAGCCTACTTTAGAAAATATTTATATTTCACCACCTCTATTTGGATAGCGATTTGAAATGTGTGCTCATGCTCAGTGAGTCAGTGGAGCATCAGACTATGAGGAAAGGTCTCTTATATTCTATGTCATTTTGCTTTCTTTTCCCTCTTAAAAATGAACCAGTTAGTTACCACTTAATAGGCGTTGGGCTATTGAATTAACCACAGCTGACATCCCTAGTTAGGAACATTCTGAAGGCTGCCCATAATTACTAAAACCATGTTTGTGATTGCTCAAGTATGCATAAAACAATACAATAAATCAGTTTTAAAAAACACATGGTAAAATGTATTGCACACAAGGAGTATTTGCTGTCAGATCAGGGAATGAACATTACTAATGACGATGGGGTTTAAGACAAACACTGACCGCAGTTATGAAAGCATCGTCGGTCTCTGAGAGGAGATGAGGCAGGAAGTTAATGGTGAGAGGGGGACAGGAAACAAGAATAAAATAGAAAATCAGTAAAAGCTGTTTATCACAAGGTGAGGTGACTTGAGATTCCATTTATGGGTTTGCAGTTCTTTCCGTTCAGTAGAGAGCTTTTGAATGCTGTTGCCTGTCTAATTAGATTTGGATGTCACAGTTTTGGGGAGGATTTTCACAAAGCCAAAATATCAGCCTAACATGACACGTGTTTTGCAGCATGTCAGGGACTTGATGCAGTGTGAAATAACTGTTTTATATTCAACAATATAAATGCTGGAATCCTTATTTTTCCTCTGGGATAAAACAAATTACGATAGTAATCAGATTTTCACATTAACAACTTAATGAAAAACTTATTTCTGAAATTATTTTCTTAGTTTTAATTACAGCAGATAGTAAATTGTGAAAGTTGGAAGCCTTCAGAGAAATGCGAGTCATGCTTTTATGGTTGTGATATCTACTACTGCTTGGAATTCACCTAAAAGCCCAGTGGCCTTTGTTCTATTTCAAGCAAATGAAGGTCATTTTTAATACTCTGTGTACAAGCATTCATTCTTCTTTGAGATAAAGAATGTAGTGTTTTGTGTACAGGCATGCAGTCCCTGCAGACAAACTGGCACCAGTTGCTCCTGGTGTTCCCTGTTAGAGACGTTAGGTTATAGTCTGGTTCATGGTTACCGTAGGCCACTGACATTCCCTGTAGACTTCTGCTTGGATGGGTGTATGATTTGCTTACAATGTCTTATATAAGCAATGTTTCTCTCTCTCTTGAAGGCGTTTCACTGATGGGCACATTCCACCTCAATCTGGCATTGGTCTATGTGTATGTTTTCTGAGGCAGGTCCATAAAATTAAGATAATTTCTAGAGTACTGTCTCCTTTTCTTCTCTTCTCTTCTTCTTTTAAAACACTAAAAATCATATCTGCAGGTATGTTTGATTTAAATAGGGGAATTAGTTCTTTCAGGAGTGGGAGTCCATTAACACTGAATGACACAAGGGGGTGGACAAAAGAACACCTGAAACCTATAATGCAATCTAGTGCAACAGCCATGCAATAAACAAGGTACCACCTTTACAAAGCTCACAGTGATCAAAGGTTGTAACTCTTTCTGAGAATCGAGTCAACTCAGAGTTGATTTCTGAGGCTTTGATGTTGTAGAGCATTATCAAAAATAAGAAACCCTTTACAATATAATGCAATACATCAAACCACAAAATAAATGTAACATCATGCTTTATAAAGGTGCTGTCAGTTACAATGGTTTTTGCATAGACTCAACTGTAGTGCTATTGTGTCAATGCTACTTAGCTGAAAATATGTTAAAGATATACTCTGCAGAGATTGTATGTTTCTGTTTGTCAACAGTATCGCCAGCAAAAGTGAAGGCCAACCCCAGATTCACTCCTGTTTGCTATATTTGCAAAAGAAAAAGTAAAAAAAGGTGAATACTTTCTCTTGGATGTGTGATGCTTATCTTCTAGCTCTTGGTTAGTACCTTATACTTTTTTAAACCTAAACTTAAATCCTAGTAAAGTTTAAAGAAGATTTTTAGTTTTTTTGGCCACTGGGGGGCAGCAGAACATGCTTAAAAGACAATATTGACATATTGTGACTTTATAAGGGTGGTCACTGTGAACAAAAGCAAGAGCACAGGGCGACATCATACATTAATACAATTAAATTCATGTTCTAATTCCAGTTGGATCCCCTTTAATTCATGACTGAATTTGGCTCTTTGGGAGTTAAATACCAAGGATAAGTGCGGAGTCGGGTGATAGCACTCTGGCTTTATCACTACAGGTGATCCCTTTTTCATCTTTCCAAATATAGTTCATTTTTCATGGCGAAAGTTGCTTGTGATACTTTAGATGGTGGTGTTATCAAGCAGCTTAATTTTTGCATCCTACGGCTGCTTATTAAAGCTCATTCAAATGCAGTAAACTGATGCATCTTGATTCATATTTGTTTATGATTAGGGAAAATAATTCAAACTTTCTAAGTTTTTTTGAGAAATCTACCCACACAGTACTTCTCCTCTCTTGTGACTCATATAAACTTTCAATACAAATGATATACTACTGCTAAGGTTATGGTATTATAAGCATATTATTGATATTGATTAACTTTCTTGAAGCTGGTGAAGGTCCATTATTATGAAATGCTCCCACAGTAGCACTTCACCTGACTTGAAGGCAGATTGTAATCGGTGTGCCGTCAGAGGTGCTGATGATAGCAATCAGGGAAAGGTGGCAAGACTGTGGATCAGTTTCGGGACCTCATCTGTGGAGAAAGAAGAGAGATAATTTAAACCAAAGTCAGTAAGGTCAGCAGAGGCAGCGGGGGGGGATTGAGGACAGGGCCTGTGGGTAGTTAAGGGAAAGAGCTTCAAATATTGTCTAACTTCTCGTCAAGGCAGTTGACAGAACCCTCAGGGGGGAGGAGAGCGGGGAGGCGTGAGAGGATGGGGTTGAGGAAGGATATACAGAGAAGTATTTGCTGAGGTCAGAAGCACAGGATTGGAATTAGACGAGGTGGGTTGAGGTAGCAGCTGAAATAAATGCTGATAAGAAGGTGTGCAGCGACTGAAAGTGAGAGAGGTCATCAGACAAGCCAGATTTGAGCCACTTTCTTCCAGCAACCTGAACTCGTGTTCACTCAATTTGCACGGCTTCAGACAGCAAAGAGGCAGGCGGATTGACAGGAAAGTCAAGAAGAAAGAGAATGGAGAAGGTCAAAGGAGGCAGAGGGGCAGATAGACGTATGGATTTGGTGTAGTCGGTTCACATAGAAGGGGTGTCAAGTTGAGGAGATGATGGACAAGAGAAAGGATGGATGGAAAGATGCCACTGGCTACTTTGCCAGGTGGTGATAGAGTGAAGCATGATATATATTGAACCTGAGCATCTTGGGAGTTAAATGGAGCAAAAAATGGACACTATATCGAATGTTACAATGCTGTGAAAGAGTCTGACAGAACAGTTTAGAGGAAAAATAAAATTCACTACACCATCTTAATAGAAATCTATACCAGCCATCCATTTAACACTGCAGAAAGTCTGCAAGACAGGAGCCCTATCAATAGTGCTGCAGAAAATGGGGTAACAGCAGACAATTTAAGGAATCATATGTTATTTCTATGCTCAAGCACAGCTTGGTCGATGTTTGAGTAACAAAAGCTGGTCCAGACAGCATCTTTTGCACCGTTATCATGTTCAGAAACTTCTTGTGCAGAGAAAACTACATCTCTGAATGAATACCGCAATCAATGTTTGTGCTAGAGTTATAGATATACGTGCGATGAGTATACCTTCCACTCTTTAACAGCTGACTCCTATGAGAAATTAACCCTTTAACACTTGAATCGACTACACTTTTCTTGTACGGCATTTAGACACTTTTTACTAAACCTGCGAAAATTGGTTTGATATCTTTCAAAAACATGAGAATGCCCTTCAAATTGTAAAAAAATAAAGCAGAAAGTGGGAGGGTAATGTACTGAAATTAGCTGTATATATATATATTTATATATACATATATATATTATAGATAGAAAAGGGAAAATAAGAAATTATTTTTTGCACTTTCTTGGTTTTTTTTTTCAAAATTTTCATTCAATTTTCTTCAACTTTTGACTAATTTCTTGCTTTCTTTTCGGCAGTTTCTTGTTAACTTGCACCTTCCCATGACTTTGCAAGAAATCAGGACCATATTCTTAGGGTTCCAAAGTGTGAAATTGTAGCTAATTCATTTGACATTAAATAAAATAAATAAATGAAATAAAATAAATAAAACTCAAATTAACAGCTTGTTTTTCTTAATAGTTTGCATATAAATTGCTATAAATATGTTCAATCTGGCCTCTTACTCTAATGCTCTGTCAACTACACATGCCCATACAGTATTTATTTATAACATATGTATATTATGCATGCAGAACATACTGTATGTTCCAGTCAAATGTTGTTTTCTCACTATGAGCTGCTGCAAATGTTTGAGACTATGTATCAAAGCTCTCCCCCATCCGCTGTGACTCTATCCAACCATTGACAGCACTAATTATAACTCAGCCGTCACTCAGCATGATGAAAAGCTTTGTTACACAGGACCCTTTCACTTGAGAACTACGCTTCAAGGACACTATTGGTTTTGTAGCATGAATACTATATGAACGGCTGCAGCCTTTGAATAATTGGAGAAAACCTCAAACAAATTAAAGCTCTTGTAAAATGAAATTCTGCTCAACACAAGGTTAAAAAGCAGCTTATTTATCTTGGGAACGCCAAGATTTTTTTTTTTCTCAATTTCTGCTTCCACTGGATATGTGCTATAAAAACCAACACTGTCCAACTCCTTCCTATTTGGAGTAATTACCTGATTGTCTATGTGCTCTGTCTCCAAAATGTTTCAGAGCGTACTCTGTGTCACTGAAAGAACTGTGATACATTTGTTTCAAACAAAAAAAAAATGTTTAGTTTGTAACTGTGATGGTACTTTTGCTGAGTCTACTGACACATACAGTAAGTTTACATGCTGATGTGGTGTAATTACCCCTGAGTGATAACCTTGCATCAGTGCTCACACAACAGTTGTGTCACACTGTTATGACTGTGTTTTATACATACTGTTAGGTTTAAAACTCTGCACTAATTATACACATATGGTAACCACGTATGGTTATTTATATCTGAATCTGCATAAACAGTGCAATGGAAACAGATATTCTCTTCTACCTGAAGTTACTTGTTATTAATCAAGGGAAAAAACGCCATGATTAACATATTTGTGCACGTTTCTTCAGATCAGTTCATTTCAGTGTGGATGGCCACAAGATAAAAATGCCCATTCTGTTTTTCTAAACAAAAAGGTTTGATTTCAATAAGCCTTATTTCAGTTATTTTTCATTAGTGTAAGATGTTTCACTTATAGGTTTCATGGAATTTTGACTTAGTGTATACTAACATTTATATTTTGTATTATACTATTTGATGCTTTAACACAATGAATATTAGGCAGCAAATACAACATTTGCAAGATTTAATGTGACCTCAGATATAAATCATGCTCACATATAGTCTTCTATCAAAATACAGATACAGATACAGAGACAGTTGTGGATTGAACAGAGCCAGATAATGACATCTCTACACTTCTAGTCATGAAGAGCATTGTTAAGACCGTGAAAACAATTTCATAAGATCTTCTTTGGCTCTGCAGGCAGCCAAAGTTGATAAAAAAATAACCCGATGATGTCAACAGGATTATTGTACTGTAGAGTTATATAGTAAATTTAGGATCCAGTATTTCTAGAGCTTGGCCCATACCTAGTAGTGATCAATAGTCAGAATATTTTGGCTGTGTCTATTTTAATTTTGACTTTTGGTTTTTCTCTTTTGATTTTGCCAGCTTTATGGAAGTGATATATGTTTTTTTTTTCATACATGGCCCTCTCCTGCCGCTATGACCATATAAGGACTAAACATGTGGTGACATTTATATAAGATAGCCTCATAAGATGGCCAAACCAGAACTGAGGGGTCCGCGAGCAAGAGAGTAAATTAGACATTTGACTTCCTCTGTGGCAATCAATAATTATCACACTACAGTTTCACATTTTTGATGGGTGGCTGTAACCAAACCCCCACAGCAATAAGATCTGAAATAGACAAAGAAAGCTTTCATATTAAAGTGTTGTTTAATACTGCTCTGCCTGTGTACCACACATCACAGTAGGTTTACTCCAAAGGGAACAGATTACTGAAATCTAATGGGGAAAATCACATATCCTTTGGCACACAATGTAATTGCAGGAAGTTACATGCATCCAAATGTGAAAGGTTAGAAGTAACAAAAAAGGCAATTAGCTTTCTTCAGCCATTTTACAAAAATCCCCCTGAGACATGGTAAACAAACAAAAAGGCCAACTATTTTTCCCCCACCAAGCTCTCAGCACATGCATATTTAAGGCTCAAGTGGAAAGCAACCACTACATCGAGCTCACAGTCTCAGAAGGCCATAAAAGACCCCCAAATTGTACGCTTTACATTTGTTGCTCTCTGTGGTGAAATGCTTTCTTATTGTCATCCTCAAAAAGAATCCATAAAAGGTTTCTTTTGTGTTTATGGAGGTAGTATAAAAAAATGTAGAAATCCTATTTGTTAGTCTTCTTGCCTCTTCAGCTCTTGTTTGCTGCTATCAGTCTTTACAGTGATGCACTGGCAAGTTGCAGAGGGTTTATAGTTACTTTATCACCCTCCATTAGCACCAGTGTCCTGCATTACTGCCATGTCAGTGACAGATCAATACGATGCAGGGGAGTTTGAATTGGCCACAGAGAGCTCCTTGATTCATCCTATAAAATTTGTGTGACGTTAAGAGGTTGACAGCGCTCGCTGTGAACACTAAAACCACTGAATAATATTTCAGATCACAAAATGAGCAACCAAACGGCAACCTCAGTGGGCCCACCTGCCGACCCATTGTGCTCACAATGGATGCAGTAAACACAACAGGTATTTTTTTTTCCTATTGAGGGCCATTCAAGCTACTGTTAGACTTGTCATTTATATGTATTTTGGATAACTGATTCTGGAGATTGGAAGATATTTGTGATTTCAAATCGCACATTATCCGGCACATGCAAAGGAGGAGGCTGAGGACATAGAATGTTCCCACCATAGCAGCCAATGCTGCTGTGTGCTAATGTTGGGATCTTACACCGAAAGCACTGCAAAAGCGGTGATATTTTATGAGTTTGGAATGAGAACGGTTTGGACTTTATTTTTGAATTTGAAGAAATGTCAGCTGAAATGACATTGCATCATTCAGAATTTTGTCAGATTTTATAACCTCCTCCGATTTCCTCAGGTAGGAGACAATGGCAGATAGTATGATACAGTTTGTTGTAAGATTCATTGTTACACTCAAAAAATGGGTCACTATAATACAACAGGTTATGCTGTAAATTATATTGGCTTCAAAATATTGTTTCATGTGTCTCATTTTAACTCTTCACGGACCTACATATTATGTCTACACTTGGCCTGCTAGTGGCTGTTATTGTTAAAGATGAGGTAGTGTGCTTTTGCATCCACGCCATTATTCCGTTTTTCTGCTCTCCCACACCATATCTTGACACATATCGTATCTGCATGTGTATTGTTTCAGGATTGTAGCAGACAGTGGAGAATTGTAATCATAGTGACAGCTTGGTGACATTCATTCCTGATATTGACTGTAAACTGTGAGCAAAACCAGATATTTATGTGTCTGGATGTGCCAATGAGTGTATCATGGCGTGACAGTGAGAGAAAAGTCATATTGAAAAGAACCGTAGGGGTAACTGCAGCCTTGTGAAAACACTTCCAGTCATCCTAATTATCCTCCTCCATTGTGAGGTTATTCAGCAGGGTTTTCTTCCCTGTGCTTGAAAGTCTGGCATTGAGGTTAGGATCAGTTAAGTCTGACCCTGGTCAAACTTATTGAAAATTCAGTGCTAGTTTGCTTAAGCCAGACATATCACAGCCTGGCTTTTCTCTCTTGTCAGAAGCAGGGGCACAGTAGGGGTTGTCATTTCATTGAATTTAGGACAGGAAGGGAGATGCTTATCTTAATCTGCTCCAAGGAAGTATTAAAGTAGAGCAGAGTTTCCGACTGCATTGAAAATTGACCCAAAAATCTATAGCTCCAAAGTCACATTTGTGACAGCATCCCTTTGTAGTACAACTGAAGCGGAATTACTCGGTGACACATCACGACAACAGTGATGCTTTGCTTATTTCCCTGTGACTGGTAATGATGTGAGAGAAATCACAGGGGACTAAGACACTAAAGTTGAGCTTGAGAGGTGATCTTAAAAAATCAAAAAATGTTTCACACATGCAGGAGAAGATAATCACCATAGGTGTATGTCCTCACGTAACGTCCTTGTCAGAGTTCATCCTACATTGTTATGTAATCTGGCAGGAGACTACCTCCTGAAACCCACTTATCCTTGTCCTGTAGTCTGCCTCTCTGAGCCTTTGCCTGGGTAAGGGACTGCCAAGACACTCTGCTGTTAATGTACCATGGAGTTCAGACTGCACCTCGAAGTGCTATTTTCAGGCAGAGGAGTCTTCTATATGTGTCACCTGAAAGATTTGTTGAGTTTCAGTTAGGTATCCCACTTCTTTTTGGTCTTTTTTGGCCAATAGTTGTTTGCAGAAACCATCACAATATGGGGTAATTGTCACATTGCAGTTATTTTTTAAGTTGTAACGATTAATTCACAAAAACCCAGTGCTGTTTTAATTTAATCTGAAAACTGAGCAACATATAGATCTTAATTTAGCAGTAGTATGGTGGTATTTGCCTTCTGCTGTAACTAGAAGCCAGCTCAACTTGACAGCTGAAACATCCCATCTTTCAAAATGTCTTCCCATGACTTTTCTTTGACCCACTTTCTGTGGAAATCGGAGTTGCTAGATTTTCAAAATGACACAAGGAAATAGTGCTTCTAATCATATTTACCCCCTTTGGTTGAAAGCTTGTTGGCCTTCTCCGTGACCATCAAAACATGTTTTTTGGACTGTCTAGTGGGAAGCAGATGGTCATCTCTGCACTTTCCAACCTGGTGTTTTTTTTTATTCGTGAGTTAAGATGCACACTGTTGAGTCAAGGCTCTTAACACTTATTTTTGATTTAAATTGGGATTTATTACCAACAAATGCAGCCTAATAACAATGTCAAATGCACTTTGTTCCTTAAGACAAAAAAATGCAAAACTGCTTTTTGGAAGTTGCATTATTTACATCAGTTAGTGCTCTTTTTTAATCTTCTCTTCCTTTAGTGGCACTTTGTTGCCTTTTACAGCGTGTTAATTCCACCAGTTGTTTAATGTGTGGAAGTGTGTGAAACTGGGTTCCTTCATAAAGCTACTTTAATTTGATAGACATAGCCATACTTGTCATGCAAGCTGTTTAAGCATCATGTGTCCAGCCATAGAAGGCATTTTTGAAAAACTTAATTTGCATTCTTATCAGAATTTATAAGATGAATATGTAAGTCTGTGCATGTAAAGATATAATGAACTTTGCATCCTGTATTTTTTGCATGCTTTTTAAAATCCGCAATTTGTCAAAAATTGTTATTAACGGAAACCTTGCACACTGACTCCGATGGCTTCATTCTTCTATTTCTACGAAATTTTGCAATACAAGGCAAAATAAAATGACATATTTCCCCCCTTGCTTCTCTCTACCAGAGGTACCTCCCTGCTCGTCTCTACTGCCTACCGACGTCTTACATTTAGCACCACGGCTACCTGAGTTATGAAAGGATGATGTGTGGTTATTAAATAGCACTCCACTGTAACCATAATCATTGCTGCTGTACATTTCGGAATAGGCTAACATTACCTACTCTTTGTTGTGGAGGTGTGTTTGGGTTTCTTCACTGGTTCTTTGTCAAACAACTCAGATTGGGCAGATGTGGGAAACAAAAAAACACAGAAAGTGGAAGTAGAACCTGTTCTCCAAACCTTTAATGGACTTAAGTTTTGGAGTCAATATGTAAATGTGATTAACACAACATGAGGTCATATTTATTTTTAAACGATTGTGGATAAAAAGTACGAACTTCAAAGGCCCAAGTTAGCTAAAAATAATGCATTGAAGATAAGATAAGATAAGATAAGTAACAGTAAGGTGAAAAATATTTCTATAAAACTAGCCTGTAGTAGGTACAAAATGTAGAAAAGTAACTCTAAGGTGCAAAATATAAAAATAAAAGCAAACAAAATGGTAATGCAAACAAGCTGCAAACACGATCCAAATTACACACTCTACAGAACTCACACTAGTCGTTGCACTACAGCACAGATAATAGTCAGTAACTCGACTGTGTATCTTTAAGTCATATCTTGTAAAATACTGTTTCTTTCTGTTAAAATTCTTTGAGCTTAGTTGATCTGAGGTAGAACTTGTCCATAGCTAGACCAAAGTGTGAGCAGTGGGCAGGTTGTTCACATAATTTGTATGAAAATTATACAAATATATTTACAAAGTACAGAGAACTAACTTTATTAATCAGCGTTACAGTCTGTTTACAGTCTCTAATGATTCGTCTTAGTAAACAAACCTTTTACTGATCTCTGAAAGGCTGAAATGTTTTGACTTCTACGACACATTATGTTGTCTAAGCAATCTTTGTATTGTTGTACTTGCTAGATGGGTCATGTTTTCGAAGGAATAATGTAGATATTGTTTCTAACATCTGCATTGCTTCAGTTAAACGCAATCAAGACCAGAATGAATACTCCCAATATGAATTAAAAAAGAAACCATTACTCCAGTGAGACACATGAGCAAACCATTTCCCTGACATGATAATTGCAGTTTAAGTGTCACTTTAAGCTTTAGGCTCACATGAATTCATGTTCTGACTGGCTTTTAAATTTGAAATGACTGGGTTTTGTTTAAGTGGTGGATTTATGGTCATAGGAGGTCCTATATTATGCTAGATTTATGCTAACATTAATACTGTATTAAAAGAAGTTAATGAGTTAAATACTGATTGTCCTGAAAATGATTTTTCATTCCTACAAATTCCGGTGTATTTTAAGTAATGGGATGCTGCATCGTGACTCAGATGAATCAGCTTACTCATGTGCTATTTTAAGTTGCTCGTTAAGTGAAGACTAAACATAACTGTGTGTCTGCAGTGGTGTACAGAATCATCCTTTGAGTAGCAAATGGGATCATATTTTAGGTTTTTCTCACTCTAACCTTTAGAAGTAGTAAGCGCTGTAATTATGCATCAGTTTGCTTGAAAGGCTTTTACACCTCCAATCAGGTAGACACGGTTTTCCATCTAAATTGTCAGTGTCTCCAAGTAAGAGTGTCTGAATTGCCCAAATAATCATCCATGCATGGTATTTCCCGAACAGAGGAGAGAGTAAGTCTCACATGTGTGAGTAAGTCTCAAGTCCTAACCTTAAAGTCTAAAGGAAATCTCAAGTTACTGTAATGAGAATGAAGCAGTCAAGTCAGGTCCTTTCTTCAAGTAAAGCAAGTCACAAGTCATATATGAATTCTAATGATCTGATTTAAACTTTTGACCAGCCAATAAGTTTAAAGTTAGCTAAAAATAATGCATTGAAGATAAGATAAGATGAGACGAGACGAGACGAGACGAGACGAGACGAGACGAGACGAGACGAGATTTACATGGAGAAGTTTCAGTGCAGTAGGTCCAATACAAAGTTAGCAGAGTGCAGCTACAAAGACTGCAATACAGCCTACAAGGTCTACCTAACAGAACAGGTCTATTTAGTATATCAAATAGAAAAACTAGCTAACAGTATTGTGCAAAATATATAAAGCTAGGTAACAGTAAGGTGCAAAATATTTCTATAAAACTAGCCTGTAGTAGGTACAAAATGTAGAAAAGTAACTCTAAGGTGCAAAATATAAAAATAAAAGTCCTAACCAACAGTAAGGTGCAAAATATAAAACTAGCTCACTTCAAGGTGAAACATCTAAAAAAAAATTTAAGGTACAAAATCTAACTAACAGTAAAGTGCAGTACATACATAATCCTGTCCAAATTTTCTTATTTTTAGACAGCACCCTGTGTGATAGCTGCATCCTTTGGCCTGTGCTGATCTATTGCTCTCTAGCAGATTGTTCGCTTTGTGTGCTGTGTGCTAGATCACCCAATTATGTTTCAAAAACAAAACCCTTCTCCACAAATTTTTAATAAAAAAGACAAGTCCTTTTGAGTTATCTGCCTTATGTCAAGAATACTTAAGAAAAGTTGTCTTGTGTTTTATCAATGTTAGTCAAGCAAGTCCTCAAATTTTCTCTTGAGTCTGACCCAAGTCAAGTCATGTGACTCTATTTCTCTACCTCTGCCCCCAATATCCAATGTTTGCTGGTGACAAAATTGTCTTCCTTATATTTCTTGTGTTAACATACTTTATCAGTGAGTCTCATGTGTGAATTTACCAGCCTAGTTCTTGTCTTTGTGTTCAAGCTGTGCTCTGAAAAGCAGAAGCATGCACACTGACTCAAAAATATCCAAACCCCACACTGGAATACTTTTTTCTTTTTTTTCTTTTCTTTTTTTTTTTTTTACAGATAATTACAATATATTAAATAATTAGATATTTTAAACATGAGGTTAAAGCCATGGAACTTGTTTAGCAGCATCAGTGCTTTCATTTCTATGCATAGCTCACCCAGTGATTGTGTTTTTACAGAGAAAGTTGCTATTTCAATGATTTATTATAGTTGTCTTTTGTTGCTAAATCAAAGCCAGAAAACTATCATTGGAATTTTCACTCATAATGAATATTTTAACTGAAACCAAACTGGAAGATAGAGAAGAAATGAGTTTTCAGAAGGCGACTGTGGTCAGATGGAATTATTTTCCACTATTGTCTGGACTAGACAACAACACAGCACACAATGTGACAGCAGAGAATTTAATAATCTTTTGTACAAAGAAGGAAAATGTTTTACTACAATGCTCCACCCTTGGGATAATTACAGAACGACCAAATCAGTGTCTATGTATTTGCTTTAAATGTAACAATAGAAACAAGGAGGATACAGGTAGCTGTTTGACTGTCAAAAAGTCAGTGGTATTGCCAAAAGCCGAGTAAGCAAAGAAAGAAAAAGGATATAGATTTTTTGTCATCCTTACTAATTTAGCACATCGATTTTTTTAATGTCCTTGTATTCAAACACTTATTTTACATTTCCCTGTGCATCTTCCATTTTAAAGAATAGCAAACAACCAGTTTTTCGTGAATATGAAATGCTTGTTGTCTTGTTTGCTATTCCTAGAAAAATAATGAAATATAATTTCTGTCAGGAGAGGTTTTGACTTAATATGAAAATACAGGTGCACCAAGAATAAGTGCAGAGTTGCTCAACAGGCCTGCCAGTAATCATGTATTTGAAGATAATTTCCACAGTATTTCAATTGTGCAAAGGGAAAGCAGTAGGTGTGCGTGGAAAACACTTACACCTGAACAGCTATGCCCTGTGGTCCTTTAGTGGTAATGTCACGAATGTTACATTAACCCTGCATAAGACTTTTCTATGTTTTCTATAGTTTTTCTGGAGGGACAGAGAGAAAAATAACTACTTATAGACACTAGAATAAAAGACAAGATATGGAATTGCTAACAAAAGACTGGCAACATTTCACCCAGGAAATCATTTTTTTTCTTCTATGAATTGTTCATTGGTTTATATAAAACAGAGACAGTGCACAATATATGTAATGCACCAGATTTAGGACAAAACTCATTTTCAACTGTTGTCGCTGGGCATGAAATCTAGTACACATAAATAAAAAAAAATCATAATATCACATACCATTAATAAATACAAATTACAAAATAAAAATTAAAATACCACACAGCATTAATAAATACATACACCTGTAGGACATATCAGTGCGTAAATACTGGCATTAAACCTTAAACCTTATTAAACCTTACTGACAACAGGTCTGTCTGTCTTTTAACCATTTAAGGCCTTTTGATTTAAGGCTGCTCCAGTAAACATCAATTTTTTTATAACAACTCTACCAGACGTCCAGTATCCAAGTGCTGTGCAATCATGATGGACAGGAGAAAGAGGATGAGAAACACAACTACAGAATCATAGTCTTTTTTCCTGTGTGCATCCTAGATGTCGCCCCAAACACCAGTTTTATCCACAGAGAGCATCAGTGGTCAGTTAAAAAAACAAAAACAAACTAAAACTAAGAAATCCAATGAAGACAATCAATAAAGATTCTAAATAAAATACTATATACTTCCTCCCGCTGGAGTTTGAGCTTTTCTACAATGCTCTTAACCTTCCGTGTAGGCGCTCCTGAAAACACCGTGGAAATCTAAGATGCACAGAGGTTTATGATCATCTCAGCTTTTAGGATGCTTCCAGGAAATGAGGCCCGGTAAAGGTTGGGGTACTTTGTGGTTAGAAAATTGCACAAAAAACTCTATTTCTGCTCTTTTCTCCAGGATTCAGAAGGAAAGCGCTAAAAGCTGAAATATTTGGAAGGAATCAAAGAAGGGTGGGACAAAAGCCTTTCCAGTGACTGAGAGATGTTACTTGAAACCTCATGGCCCCACTGTTGTTAATAGGAAAATTATCCAAAATACAGCTTTTAATTGAGGTAGAGCTATGCATGGATTTTGAATAGTGTGTTTACACATTTCAGTAGAAAAATACAGAGCTAGAGTAAGTGTAAAATGATTCAGCAGTCGTGTTTGATGGAGCTGTAAGAGCAATAGCAGAGCTCTTAAATGGGAGATCCTCTCCTCTGAGAAATGGACTCAGCTTACTGCTTCTTGTCCAGCCTTTTATATAAAAGTGTAACAGACCTGCATTTCCCATTTCAAGCAAAACATATGATTTGCATGAAACTTCATTTCGCAATGAAAGGCGGACCACCCTAACAGGCAAAATTCATCATGTGTGGAAAAACGTTCTGATTAGCACACGATGTTAGCACACGAGGGATGAAAACACTCAAAGAGACATTTATTTTCTAATTTCATTTCTCATTTCATTTAATTTTGACGGAAATACCCTGCACAGGACTGCGGCAGAGATAAGAGTCTGTGTTTATGTGCACATGCACACTGTGGACATGCACAGTGAATCCTTGTATGCAGAGCTTACAGGGAATATTGCCAAAACATGCAGATACACTGCCAACAATGCTAAGAGTCGGCTTAAAATTCACCCGCCTACCCACCCCTCCCCCCTAAGGATGACAGCAGCCTAGCATTTTGCACTGAAATGTAAAGCTTCCCGCTCATTTGTATCAGTCTGGAAAGGTATCAGCAGAGAAACAAATGATTCCTTGCACCAAGTCAGAGTGTTTTTTTTTTCCTGCTGAATTTGCATGGATCCTCATGCTGTCGCTTCAATCCTCTGATAGCAGTTTGGGCACAAATTAATGACACCAGTGAGGCCCCTCCAGACGCCACAGAGGTTCAGTGACTCGTCTTTAAACATTCATGTGTTCCCGAAACAATTTTCTCTGTCTAATCTGAGGACGTTAGCAGCAGCGTAAATTATTCATTAGCAGGTTGTCTGCCAGTGAAAAGGGGGTTGTGAAAAAGGAAGAGATCACTCATGATGGGCATGGGCACATTAGAACACAGTAATAAACATGCACAAAGTCACTTTGATGCATTCAATTTTAGCCAAGCAGAACCAGATCCACGTGAAAGCGAGATTTCAGGGCTGCAACATACATTATATATAACCCACTGTGTTATTATGTGGCCAGAATTGTTTGGATTTCTGATGTTTTATGTGGTCTGGCTGACATGTAGAGATTCATGAATTATAAATCAGTTGGTCAATCAAGTATTTAATAATTATTCCTTTTCTGCTTCTTGCTCTATCAATAAATAATTGAATGATTTATTCATTACATCAGGGCTTAAAGGATAAGCCTGGCATTATTCTATATCTTTGATTCTATCAAGAAATCCCATTAGAAGACCAAAACTAACTATGTGTTAGTTTTGTTTTGTTTTTAAAAGATAGTAAGTGATTTCCTAAGGCTGCTGAGCATTGTAGTTTTTAGCCAATGTTACACAAACAGGAGTAAACAGTGGATTTGTTGGGGAATATTTTCAGCGATGGATTAATACACATTTAGTGCTGTGAGTATTTGCAGTAGTAGTGAGGTATATGTATAAACTCAGCATAAACTACAGTTTTCATTGGAATTAGGACTTGATAAAAGGTCTTTTCATGGGATTAGATGGATTAGTTATGTGTGTACTTAAAGAGCTGGGCAACCTAGTTTTTAGCCAACATTATTCTAAAAGGAGTAGATGTGCATTTGTTGGGGACTATTTTCAGCTGTTGAGTAACACACATTTAGTGCTTGTGAATCTACATTTATAGTTACTAATATGACCTTATTGCTGAGTTCTATTTAGCTAATTTGCATATGCATACCGTGACATTTAGCCTTCAAAACGAACCCAATACTTCCTCTTAATATTTTGTTTTATGTGACATGAGATTTAGAAGAATGCAACATTTTTTTTCCACGGTGGATTTTTTTTTTTACTCTTAAGAGGGTTTTGGGCACTCTTCTTTTAACACCCATAAACTTATACCAACGTATAATCAATGATTTTTTAAAAAATCACTTTTTGTTTCGCCTTTGCGCCATTCTATTTCAGTTATTATGCATTAGTCAGTGATTCTATTCTTTGAGTCCATGTGGAATGGTATTAGTACAGTTTGTCCTAAAATAATCAAACGTGCAACATTAATCCAATGCCTTTCTATTTATTATTTAGTCAGTTGGAAAAATGATTGTTTCTTGGCATCTCCCTGTTGGTTTACTCTCTGGGTTGAATGCCCACTGACACTGTGGGCAGTGTGCCATGTGTGGAGAGGTGACTGAGAGCTTTGCATCCATAGTGGAGGCTGGCAAGGGGATGTGTTGGAGTGCTGATAAGAGCTACCTGGGACACCCTCTGCACATTGAGTTGATTGAGAGGACATTTGTGTCGCCTGCAGGATAAAATGAATTATCTCTGGGCTTAAATTTTGTTCTCACAGCAGACAAAATTAGCAAAATAAACCTCCAAAATATGGACATCACATCTCTGCTATCACCCTGACAGGATAAAACTAAACATTCACTAGCTTTGACCTGAAGACGTGGAACAAATATTTTGCAGAGATACCACGCAATCCCTTGACACTCTCCACTGGTGTTGTACTTAATAAGGTTTCCTCTTATCTCATTAATTTCCCTTCACATCCTCCAGCCTATATGTGGAGGGGGTCCTGATTGTTGTTGCAAGCTTTCGTTTTCACGGCTTTCTTCATCTTGCCTGCCAAACCATTAACTGTTTAACTTTTTCTTTTTGTGTTTCAAATTGTATTGAATTTTTTTCCTTTTTTTTGCATTGGAGCAATATAACCTGTTATGCTTAATTTCAGCTTCCAAGATATTTTCAAACAATTTCGCCAAGCATCTGTTCTCACAAATTACTTCCTCTGCAAGATTTCTTTTCTCTCCACTGGTCTGTCATGGCCAGAATGCAGTCTGCTTGACTTCAGGTGCATAGGCAATCAGTTCAGTGGGTGTTAAACATGCAGGACTGAATTTGCATAATTATTTCTTGGCTATCATCTGCACTGTGCATCTGAATAGAGATACCTGATGTGGATCATCGAGATGCCATGCGTGGTAACTTCACGCGTCAGCTCTAATTAACAGGTCACGGATTTTTCAAGGTGGGCTAGTGTTATATTGTGCTTCATGAATCCCTCTATTGTTGTCAACATAATGGCCGTGTCTCAAACACGGGAAATTCTCCTTTGTGATTTTCCATTTTAAACATAAACAGTGTTACAGACTCACTGACATATAAGACATAGAGGCATTTTAGGGTATGTTGTGTTTCAAATGTCGTGACAAACAATAGAAAAGACATTAGTTAATTTCAACTAAGGTAATTTATTCATTAATGTTGCATTAATCTGATTTTTATTGTTCTACTTGGGGCAACAAGAAAAAAAAAACACTTACATAATGGCCATGTACAGTTCATATAGCAGACATTTTCTATATATTTTTATACATCTTACAGAAATGGAACAATCTGCATTTATTTAGAGCTGTGTTCCTTGTGACCCAACACATTGATCTACTTTCAGTCTTATCACCAAAAGAATTGTGGGTAATGAATATTTACTGCAAACTACAAATACGTTACTCTTGCATATTATTTTGTAGCAGTAACGTTGAAACTTCATGTTTCAGCAACACTCTGTTAAGGTGTGCTTAAGCTTCGCTAGAAAAAAACAACTTGGTCATGGACTGGAAAAGGTCATGTTTCGGCTTAAAATGTCCAGTTTTCAGGGGCACATTCCCGCAGGAAATGGAACAATATCAAGAGAGTTACAAGAGAATCACCTCTTTTTAGGGCTCACAATCTCAGCTGGAAAATCAGCGATGTCTGGGTAAAAGACAACCGCTCCCTGTGCCTAAAAAGCCACTTGAAACACAGCAACAGGTTCCTAAAAAGCTGCTGGAAACACTGCAGTGACTCTAACATTGGTCTGCAGCTTAAAAGATGCACTGCCGAGGTGTCATTCCATCAATCTATCTCAGTGACAAAGAGGTAGTATAGTATTATGATGTACTTCTATTTTTTAAAGGGTGTGTGTCCCTTTGTATCATTCTGTGTCCCCTCTAAAAATTCAGACATTTTTGCGGGTTCATAAACGCTGCGTAGGCGGAGCTCTCCATGAGTTATTTTTTTCCTCAGCAGCACTTTGTGACCAGTGTGAATAATTTATCTGTAGATCTGTTCACAGCTGATCAGATCAGATCAGTGGAGAGGAGCAGCTGCTGCAAGGGTGAATTAGACTCTGTTTAGATCCAGCCGAATTAACAAATTTACTTTCAATGTACCTGAAGTTCTGCTGCTCTGTGTCTGCCCTGAGACCTGCCCCGATAGTGGGGTACTATAAATAGCCAACCAGTGTACAGTATATTCTTTTAGCACCCCCAATGAATGGTCCAGCAATGCTAATATTTTCCTTTCAGCAACTGGGCTGCTACTTTTATCTCATTTTTGGTCTCCACCTTTTTCTCTAACTCCTTAGGAAAAAATCTGGCTCTTTAGCTTGCAGGGTTCTTCACCATGTTCACCAGCTAGTGGCTAACATTGTCTGTTATGTCATGGGCAGACAAGTATTCACTGGTTTTTATCAAAGCTTTCTCACTAAAAAAAGTCCCCTGCTGTGGTAGTTGTATGCTGCAAAACCAAAACAATGAGCCAAAAGATGCTAAAACTCTTTGTAGAGCTCAGTGGAAATTCAGCCAGATTGCAATTCTTTATGAGTTGGTTACTATTATCCTTTTGACAGCAAATACACATCACCCTTCAACCAACTGTTTATAAAAAACAGTCCGTGTACTTGGTAGTGTGATTGACTGATTTCAGAAGCATTGTAGCGTGAACATTTTCTCTAATGAGAATGAGCAGGGTGTGTTCAAAACGCACATCAAGACACCTGCCCTTATTATTTTCAGTCTAAACACGCACACACACCTAACACATGAAGCTACCTAGTGTTCTTAGTAATGATTCATAGGCTATGTGTATGTTTGCCTTATGGGCTCATTAAACACAGGTAAAAATGTCATCAATCAGGCTACTTTTCACCTTATGCAGTCTCATCCAGTATAAATACAATTAAGTCTACAGGCTAGTAATTGTTTAATTAAAGAGGCCAAAGTATCGCATCTGAAACATGGAGTTAAGATGTCAGATGTTATACTGCTTAATTTATTTTCTTGCATAATTAAATTCTGTGGTGGATAATTCTCAAAGTAGCCTGCATTTTATTCAGGTTTTTCAAACAGTTTCATGCAGCGAGACCCCTGAGATTCTGAGGAAGACACGCATTTGTGTATAATGAATATGCACACCTAAATAAGTGCTCCAGCTAATACAAAGTGCCAGGGTAAAATATTGTAGCCCTGTTTTTGTGAGGTGGGTTTGTTTAGTCCTGATAAACACCATAAAAGATTACTGTAGTGACATCTTGTTTCTGAGTTTCTGTTTTGGCAGTGTGTTGTTAGCCTAGTTTGTTTGAACTATGTTATTCTCCTGTGTATAGGAGGATATTTTGGGTCATCAGAATTAGCTGAAAGTATGAGTATTATTTGCTTGCATTACATTGAGCTAAGTTAACCCATGAATAATCGTCTCACTGCTTAAATGAGGTTTAATCTACTTTCATGCCACCAATCCCTAGGCTTTAAACCATGCCAGAGGGATCCCCAGTTTGCATCTATTAATCTGATCATTAGCAGCTCCGAAAACTTTACATCACTAATTTGCACAAAGCTCATTTCCATTTCCTGACATGTAGTGTTGATCAAGCACTTAAATCTTTCCCATGGCTAACCTGCTCATTATCTCTGATGTCTCTCTGATCTAGATCTGATGTAATTACTGTACATTTCAAGTTGACTTTCGGCATGTTGATGCTGTTGACAGGTTGCAACAACAACATAGTACCTAACAAATATTAGCGCAAACAAACTAAACATTATGTACCATGGTGTCTTTCTAAGACATTGATTTAATTGAATGCAGCCTGCATTATATTGTCTCCTAAAAACAGATAGCAATTAGAGATATTGGATTTCCTTTTAAAATCAGTTTAGCAAAATCTTGAATGAACTGTATAATTAAGTCATGGACATCCGAATGTAATTGAATAATTGATTAACTCAGTAATCATCTGGTAATTTCCACTGACCCATTTAATTACCGTTTGTTAGTAGTTGTACTATTGCACCTTAAGCTTGACATTGCAGTTAATGATTTTTTTTATTATCTGCAAAGCAAAGGATAAAACTGTATTAACCAACTGGTCCATATTCATTCAAGTGGCACAGTAAAAGAAGGGTACCTTCTTTCATCACTCAACACAGATCTATTTTCATTCTCTGACCAATTGGGCTTTGAAACAGTTTCTTTTGGACAGTGAAGGCATGTGCCTTAGGGATTTATGTATTAGCTGTGTAAACAGTGTTGCAGGCTCTGTAATGGCTGCCCAGCAATGTTGATGATGTGCGTGACGTGTGTCTGTGTGCTGTAAGGTGAGACTTGTCCCTGTTATTTCTTTTCACATCAAATGAATAATTTAACCCAGTATGTAGTTTTTATGTAGATAAGCATGTAGTATACATTTAATAAGTTAGTTCTCAGTTAGTTTGTCTTGTTTGGTCAGTGTCTTCGGCCAGTCTGAGCACAGAGAGAGATGTACATGTCAACATTGTATAGCAGATACTTCATTTGCTTGGGGCCACTTTTGCAAAATGACAGGAGGCAAGTGGCCAGTCACAGCAGGCCCATGTTTTGAGGATTTTGGAACTTTTTAAGGAACCTAGGACATTTTTAGCTTTAAAGGACTTTTTTGGATCTGAGGATGTTTCTAGGAGTTTTGAAAATTTTAAGGGTCTTAGGATGTTCTTAGGATTTTAAAGGACATTTCTAGGATTTTAGGACATTAAGGGTTTAGCAAGGACCTCTGTTAGAGGTTTGGGGGATCTCCCATTGGCACTTTTTTTGATAAACAAGCTCTATTTTGAGACTGTTTTATACACTCTGGCACCTTTTGTATACTAATAAGTAGTACAAAAACAAATCCCAGTGTTAATCACTTACTTTTTTTGTGAATTAGAACATAGTTTGGGGTCACCCAAAACCGTATCAGGGGCCAAATTCAAGCTGCAGGCCATGTTAAGTATCACTGTTGTGGAGAGTTCTGCTGTGTTTTGCAGTAACACCATGGTTACATGTTCCTGTATTTTAGCTAGAGCTATTTCTCTCCTGACTTAGTTTCCTGACCTCTTGGCTGGAAACACAATGATGAAAAAAAAACTTACTCACTTCAGTTGTGCAGGTTGGAAGTGTGGTGTAGGTGGGAGAAGGGAATATATGAGGTTTCCTTTGTGCCTCAAAAACCAGTGTGAGCAAAGCATTCTTCCCCATCTGCTGCAGTGATTGTTGCCTGTTGAGTGGTATCAGTGGTTGTGTCTGTGCTTTTCACATATGCAAGTGATTGCTGCTTATATATAGTAGGTTAGAATTTTAATGGATCAGAACATATGAGCCAAGTTTGCATTCTCTGTTTGCTAATATGAGTCATAAATAAAGAAAACTACCTCTGCATGTTTACATTTTTTTGTACAAACACGTAGCTTTGAAGGGGCTTGTTGCAAATAATGATTGGCATTTTCAGAAGCCAAGCTCACATTGCATGCAAACATTGAGGTGGCTGAGCTTAAATGACAGTGGCTAGCAGTGCTAGCTTAGGTAAGCGACTGAGTTGAGCTCTTGTCTTCTGGCAGACGATATAGAGTTCCTCCACTGCAAACTCAATCGTTTTAAAAACTCTTTTGTTCGTACCTCTGTAAAACTTTTAAACAATGCTGCCTGAGTAATTGTGTGTTATATAGTTTCATGGTGTTTTTGTTACTGGGTGAGTGCAATACGTGTTTCTATTACTGGGCATGTGCAATAAGTGTCGTGTGCAATGTGTGCACAATTTGTATTAAGAGTAACTGGGACTATGTCAAGTTGCATATCTGGTGTTGTTTTTGTTCAAGCTGTTGTGTTTTTAATGTCATGGTGTGATTTTTGTTTTTGTTGTAAGTGTGGAGGCATTATCTGTGCAGCACTGAGTCCAAGACAAATTTCCCCTACGGAGACAAAGTGTATCGTATCGTATTGTATCGTATCGCATCGCATCGCATCGCATCGCATCGCATCGCATCGCATCGCATCGCATCGCATCGCATCGTATCAGGGAAAGGAGGAAATGGGGAAACATTGCAGGGGATGGCACAAACAAAACCACAGCAATGGACCATAATAGAGTCCCCCAGTAGTGAGCATTTAAGCACCTCTGGTTCCCTCGTCTAAATGTCAATTGGTTTTACATGAGTTTTTGGTTAGAAGCCTGAAATAAAGTTTGTATTAAAGACAACCTTGAGAGACTTTCATGTTTTGTTCTACAACATAAAATACACCAGGAAATACCCCACTAATGAACTTTGAAGCTGTTGGTTGCTAGTAAGTGGCTAAATTAGACGACAGAATGTCATTAAGGTGAACCACGCCAAACACAACCTCATTGTGGGAGTGATATTAAGCTTTTTACTTCTGGCGATTGTATTTAGATTTGAAAAATGGGCATAGCTCTCCTTTAAACATCTACTTTGATTTGATATGAGCTTTAAATAAAAATAAACTCCTGTATTTTGCACATTCCATTTTCCTTTATAGGTTGATAACACTATAAGAAAATGTGTCTAAAGATGTTGCAGTGACTTGATGAGGACCAGAAAGCTCATTCTCTTGCAAAATTCAAAAACAGAAAACTGTTGACTCATTTTGAGGTTCTGACGCAAAATGAATGAATCACTAAAATCGGCTCAGACTACCAGGCACTACCCCAAAAATATGATGGCTGTAATTTGCTTGTCAGCTGTACCCAAAGTAGAGGCAATGAATTCACTGTGGTATTGATACTGTTGTATGAGTCTCAGTGCAGCCAATCACAGTACGCTATTTTCTCTTTATTCCAGCTTTTAGCTCTAACATAAGTGCTAAAGATTTCAAATGAAAAAAAAAACATACTAAAATGAGCCAAGTAGCTCACTTTGACCATGAACACTGAATTTGTTTCCAACAAACAGTCCTTTCAGATTTCAAAGGCTTCATCCTTCAATAATTTCATTAGACCTGGCTGAGGACACATAACTTCATTAGGGCTGCTTCTTTCAGTGTGTAAAATCAATATATGCCAGATTACCTGTTTTTTGGCTTATCTGGCTTGTCTGATCTTTTACTCAGCGCCTGCAGATTTTGACTCTGCGCCACTATGTAATGTCTTTAGAGATAAGGCAAATCCTTGTGTGAATATTTACATTCAGATGAATTCCTCAAAGTTTTCAAGACCAGAGGATTTTGCTACCGTTTGCAGCCAACACTGTATCTTATATCTAAAAAAAAAAAAATCCTGGCCCAGAAGAATAAGCTATTCAGCTGGGGAAAGGAAGTAGTATTCCTCTTAGCAATTCACTTACAGCAAGCCCACTGTGCTTTCTATATTTCATCTGCTGCATGTAGTAAGGTGATTTCAAAGAGAAAGGAGAGGGAAAGATCACAGACAAAGTCGACCCTGAAAAATGGAAACGGTGCTGCGGCACAGCCAGTGCTCATTGTACTTTTCTTAGGACCCAGGCTAGGTGGGCCACCGAGGAGCTGTGAAAATCATCGTTTCAGCTCGCCTGTTGTTGTCAGGCTGTAAAAATCAATCAGGATTTTCTGCGATGCTGCTGGCATGGCTCCAGGGACGACAATACTGGTGTGTCGGTCAGTTATCCACCAATTTTCCCCAGACTGAAATATCTCAAAAACTATTGGAATGATCAAGACCAAATTTTGTTCAGTCATTCATGGTCCCCAGAGGATGAATCCTAACAATGTTGGCAATCCCTTGACTTTTCCTTTAGCTCCACCAGCAGGTTGACATCTGCGTGTCTGATTAAAGGTGTCCACAGCTGTTGTGGGTATTGCCATTGCCTATAGTATTTATGACTTATAATAAATTCAGGTTTTTTATAACTTTTCATATACACCAGCATGTTCATGGGCATATTATGAGGCGTATCTGGGCAGAGATTTACGAAGGGCCCCACCACCTCTCCTAGATAGGAGCAAGACACAAAGACTTTTTGTGTCAGTTTGTGGTTATTTTGTGCCTCATGTGATTGTTATGTTTTTCTTTAAGGCAGTCTGTCTTTTGTCAGTTGTTTTTTTGTGTCTTTGTAGTATTTTGTGTCTCCTTGTGGTAGTTTTGTGTCAGTTTTTTTGGTCTCTGAGGTCATAATGTATATTATCAGATAATTTTGTCTCTGAGATAATTGAATGGGGTTTTTTTTGGTCATTTTATGTTGCCTTGAAGTCCCTGTGTATCTCCTAGTGGTTGTTTTGTGTCTTTTCATAGTGGTTTGGGTCTCTCTGAGGTAATTTTGTATCATATTGAGGTAATTTATTTTCTCTTGAAGGCAGTTTAATGCCTTTTTGGTCCTTTTTATTGCTTTGTAGTCATTTTGTGTCTCCTTAAAGATGTTGTCTCTTTGTCTTCCTGTTTGTCTCTTTTTAGTGTTTTTTGTGACTCTTCATAGTTTTTGCTTCTTTGTGGTTGTTTTGTTCACTTTTGTTGTAGGCCCATTCAGAAATCTATCCATTAGCATGTTAGTATTGTCACTATTGTCATGTTTGCATGCTGACATTAGCATTTAGCTCAAAGAAGCCCTGTGTGTCAGTCCTCTAGCCACATCTCTTGGCCCATACCCCGTTTGGAAAAAATGTGTCATACTTGTATATTTTGCACAGAAAGAAAACATATAAAAGATCATATATATTGTAATGCAGTTAAACATATTAAAATTCAATTTGTTAGTTGTAAAAATCTTCCATTACCCTCTCTGCAGACCAAGTGACAACACATCAGTCACCAAATTACTCTGACTATGCAAATGTTCTCTCAACAATTACATAATAACACATTTCTGAAAAGAAATGAACTCTCAGCTGTAGATGACGCCGTCGCTGTATATTTAGGCCACCTATTTCCCAGAGCAGACACTACTCAATAGAAAAGACATTTTGTTGAGGGCTGAACCTCAGTGATGTCAGCTCCTTTTGGGTAATCTCCGCCCGGATACATATCTGCTCGAGTGGTGCTTAACAACAGCTTTGGTGCATTGACTCAGCCAAAGTTAAGTGCTTATCTCAATGCTGAATACAAACCCAATGAAGTAGAAAGAAATCAGTTAGACTGAGGGGGAAGTGGGTACACCAAATGACTAAATGACTACATTTCACCACAAATTAGCTTCTGGAAAGCTGTGAACACAAATCACAAATTGGTGATACAATGTATAAGTGCGTAAGTAGCCGTTTATTAATTAGCATCTATTATCCCACTAATTAGTTTGCAGTATCCAAGAGTAGCCAAGCATTTTTTTTTCTGGGGCTGGACCCTTCTATAATGCTAATTTGGCCATTTGAAGTTACTCAGAAAAGTCTCTCAATCTTCCACACAAAGCACTGGAAAACTGTGGAATATAACCTCATTATATCACACAATTCCCAAACCCCAAATTGAAAACACAGAGCCAGTTGAAGCAAATGAACTGTGAGAGAATGCATGTTTATATAATCTCAGCACACCGACGCACAACTGAAGTTGTGTTGCACGACTCCCTGGTGTGTATAGTGTGCACAAGCTTGAATAAACTCAAAAATGTTTAGTTTTTTCACCTTTGGCATATTATTATCACATATTTTAATCCAAAGTATCTTAAATAATGGGAAAATAAGGTGGATTGGAGTGTAATGGAGCTGTTATGCACTAGAGGAGAGATTGATCTTTTTTTTTTTTCCTCTGTATCTTTGAAGACCAAAGTTCATGTTTGTACTTAAAAGCTATAGAATAATCTTTTTTAATTCACAGCAGTGTTGTTAATTGATGTCATTTGAAGTCTGCCATGATTTTGACGTTCAATATATTCATAGATGAAACTTTAATATATAAAATAAACATCAAACCCTACAACCAGCAGAGGATCTAGTATCCACAAGGCCTCCAGTTCCATATCTTACTCAACACGCACATTTGCTCTTTTCCCTCAATTTGACGGGAACAGCAGTCATGATAGCAGCACTGAATGTCAACGAGTGGGGAAAACCATGTTCTTTAGTTCCTGAGCAGAGGGCGCTGTCAGGGTACAGATCAGCCACGTGACAAGGTGCTGTGACTCATTTCCAGCTCACTGGCATTAACGAGCAGTGCCCTTTCTGCTGGCAAGCACAGTGTGGGAGCAGGCAAGCTGGCTTGACAGTGCGATAAGAAGGAGGGAGTGAGAAGGCTCCTGCTGCTTTCATCGGGGAGAAGTCAAGAGTGGAATACATTCACCGTTGCAGTTCTGCTCAGATAATTGCCTTGATAAAACTCATTCTTTGTTATTTTGCTTACCTGTTTAACTTGGGCTGTCATGCAAGGAATAACATTGTTGGATGCTCTCAGAAATAATCATGCATTTCATTGACAGACATTTTTTGTTTGGTGGCTCTCTTCCCAATGTGCTGTCATTATGGATACTTTCCTACCTTAAAGTAGATTCGTCTGTAGACCACAGGTCCTCTTTTAGAGCTTTAAAGTAAATTAGTTTATCAACTTGATACTTAAAACTTTTCCTAAAATCTTAAAGACTTTTTTTTTTCAAATTTTTCAAATACCCTGGCTGAAAAATATGATTAGCTACAATAGATTTTCATATGTACATATACATAAGTTTAGACTGGCCCTGGGTCTTATTAACCAGAAACAAAAGCAACATCATTATGCTGGATAACAAACTGTACATTTATTTGTCTTTTAATGGCTTATAGCAAACAAAAGAAACTCATATTTATTAATGTATAGTCCATATATTATAAAAACATGAAATATTTCCTTTTTGGTAACAATATTTCCTTTCTAATAACAATCCTTTATGGTCATTTCAATAACCCAACTTGAAGCAAACAACAGGGTTACCTTCAGTACTTTTCTAAATAGCTGATAAGGTCAGAAGAATAGCAGAAATATATTTAACTTAAGTAACTTCGAGTCACTTAGTTACTAGAGTCTGTAACCTCAAACGACAAGGAAGTAAAGCCAATTTCAACAAAACACAGGGGTTATGTCTGAATAATTCTAAAAGTGATTGCATAGTTTTCACCTCCTGTAGGTGTTCACATGAGAAAATATGAAAGCACAAAATAAAAAAGGAAACACTGGTCCCTTCATGTTGCGCCCACTAAGCAGACAGAACTGCAGCAGCTGCTCCCCAACCCACCACAGATCTGAAATGAAGTTCAGGGTCTTGATCAAGTTTCACAACAAATATGTCAGTGATTTTACTTCACTGGATGTATTATTTGGCATTCTTCCAAGCAAACGAATTGGCCTACAAGGGCGTTGAATTGGCTCGACTCTACTCTTAAATTCAAACCTCACTGTGGAAAGTGCACTGCCAGTTATAGAGAAGAAAAGAGGCTTTCCTTAGAAATATATATGAGAAAGACACAAACCAAACCACAGAAATGAGTCCTGTCTTGAAATGATGTGCGTGCTAATAAGCTCAGACATCTGGCAGCGCTCTGTTCCAGGTGAATATGTCAGTGCCAGAGATGCGGACAAACGTGTGGATCTGTCGAGATAAAACACTGTAGGTTATCCTTGATCACTCCACGATGTAATCTTATCATCACCGCCACTTCAAAGTAAAAGGATGGAGTGAGGGATCTTGAGCCACCTATTGCTAATTCAGCAGATGCATGATCAGTTATCCCATAATGACAAATGGTCATGCATCGAGGAGTGCTGGCTTCACAGCTGAAAACAAACTTTGATTTTTTCTTCATTAAAATATGTTTACTGGGTGCAATCAAAATTGATTTTGCAGACGTGTTGTTATTCTAGTGGCAACAGAAGTGATTAGGATTCTTGCATGTATGTGCATGCACACACACACACACACTAGGAGCTTTGGGATCCAGGCAAAGCTAATCAGCAGCATGTAAGAAAGTAATTAGTAGCTACAACAGCACCTCACATGCAAGATGAACCAGTTGGGAAAGAAAATATGTGCTGTGGTATTGACAGCTGCAGGTGAAAAAATGGAAAATGCCGTGTTTTTCTGCAAAGTGCCACCCCTGTAAAATTACCATCAACCATGAAACAAATATCTTTGTTTGAGTACATGAATAGGATGTGCTCCTTCCACAATTTCTTGTGTGTTTGGCTTGTTTGAATTTCACCGTTTCAGTGTCTTTGTTATTTTTATTTGTCCTCATTAATGTAACTATAAAGAGCGAGCCAAGTATCTGCTGTGAACTGCCGCATCTTGGATTCCAAACAAGAATTCAGTCTATGCCAAGAGGACTGCAATTGAAGATTTTACCACCCCACAATGCAACACCAGTGATTGGTTGGAAGAGTGTAAGACAGGCTGTGAGCAACAGCATGTGGTGCATCCAACATGACA
Organism: Plectropomus leopardus; assembly: GCF_026936395.1. Classification (NCBI taxonomy): domain Eukaryota; kingdom Metazoa; phylum Chordata; class Actinopteri; order Perciformes; family Serranidae; genus Plectropomus; species Plectropomus leopardus. The sequence continues at coordinate 14,703,714 of NC_142194.1, forward strand.
GATTATTAAAGGCTTTAGAGCTAATTTTTTTAACTACATTACTTTAAAACATTTAAAACACTGTCTGCAAAATGAAGGTCAAACAAGAATGTGATTAGCGGTACGATTAAAATGAGGAGTTAAGTTAGGTTAAGATACATAGATGGGTGAATAGATGGACAGAGTCTACAAAAAAGTTAATTTCCTCATCATTTATTCCCTAAATATTTCATTTCTATGAGTATCTCTGCATCTGCTGCGGAACAAGGAGCTAGATAATTTCTTTTTATGTGGGTGTCATGTCTGACATTCAAGCAGGCACAGCAATCAAACCAGGAGTTCACCGGTGACACTGGAAAGCAGATAATCAGAGGAAGCATTGTTGTCCTTTTCAGCATGAGTCTGCTGGGTTTGAAGTCTGTTTCGGGGAAACGTTAAGCTGTCAGTCAAGTAAGGCTATCAAGTAACACATTACTAAATGTAACTGACCCACACCACCCAAGCATGCGTGGATAAGAAAGCCCCATTATTATAGCAGGATAATAATTAAAGTTATCCTTTAGATTTTTAGTCCTGCTTAATTTGGCTATACCTGTTGTTACCATAGTAACAGCAAGTGTGATTTAGTAGAACATACAACAGTTGAACACTTTTAGATGCGAAAATTAATACTGCTCTGGAACAATGTAAATTGGGTGGATAGTAAAGCAGTGGGGTGCTTATCAGTGGCATAAAATCACACTTGATTAAACGCTGCAACATTTTCGATGAATCTACCCAAGCAGTGTTATAGTATGCCTGTTGGTCTCGAGACAAGACTCAAGACTGCTTTTTTCAGGGTCTTGGTCTCATCTTAAAATTAACATTTTTACTTTGGCTTGTCTCGAATTTAGACAAAGAGGACTTGGCGTTCAGTCAAGACCACAACTGCCAGGATATCACTAACTTGCCTGTGCAAAAGAAGAGTATGTACTGTATATAAGGCAATGACAGAGGTGGATGAGGAAGAATCCTCAGTTGTTTTCTGTGGATGTTTTCATGGGAATGTTGGTCTTTCAGATGGATTTAAAGAGTGCCCAAAGTTTGCATGTTCCACATCTTATTGTAAGTGTGTCATGAAGTTTGGCACTTGCGCTGGTCAAGTGTTGGTCTTGACTTGGTCTCAAACCCTCAAGGACTTGCCTCATTCCTGATACACTCTGGTCTTGGATGTGGCTCGGCCCATGTTTCAGTTTGACTTTAATGCTGCCTGGTAGGAGGGTAGCAGGGCTGGGTTTGGCCAAGGGGCCAACTGTTGGCAACAGTGGCTTGTCTTTCAAAATATATGATTATATATGATTAACACAATATTGGTTAATAAAGCCAGATCACTTTAAATTTATCTCCCTTTACCTCACAATGGCAGAAAATAGACAGTAAAGAAGCGAACAGTTACCCAACACCAGGTTTATTGCAGACATGGCTACAGAGAAGAAGCATTAAGTCGACAGCGAGGGCTGTCGCTTTCAGGAAACCAACTCTTTCAGTTGGAAAATTGTGTACTTTTTCACTTAAAGCTGACAGTTGCATTAGTGCCATTTGGATGTGTTTTTTTTAAATAACTCATATGATGCAAAAAGTGGGTGGCCCCAGGTATATTCACATGATCCGAACTGGCCCCCATTTTAAAAACTTTCAACACCCCTGCTTTAGGGTATCTACCAAAATAACCCAGTATGAAATTATATCAAAACTTCTCCAATGAAATAATACCTGCATTTGATCTGTTTTGTACCCAGATCTAGAAAAAATGACTATTTATATGGTTTTGCTTGCAGCCAATAACTGCAAACAGAAACAGAATATACTCTATTGATATTGGTATCATTTTGAGGGTACTGATGTTGGTACTTGAATTGGATTTTTTTTAATGATTCTGCCACAACCAATAAAAACTAGTATATGTATATTTTTACTGAACTGAAATACATTAAATGGCTATTGCTGAAAAACAACATATTATCAGCATAGGGTTTGATTTCATGAGAGTCTTAAGGCTCGTAACTTGAATTTTAATTTGTTTTTAAATAGGCAAATGAGGACAGAATTATCTCTACAAAGTAGATTATAAGGATGTTCACCATTATGCATGTCTGGATTCTTATGCATTTACTCGTACAATTCGTTTCGATGTCATTCATTCATTCATTCCTTCATTCCTTCATTCATCCATTTCTAATTAGGGCTGATGTTCCCTTTCTCAGTACCTGTCACTGCATTTAAACAGAACATGCATCTGTAATATCAACCATAATTCTCCACTCGAGTAATGTTAGCAGGCAGCACAGCTGACTGTGTTGACAATGCTATCAGTACATGTCAGCTGGCTATTGAGTTGCAAAATGTTTCTCCCTATCAGCATGATTTGTTGAGCATGGGAAAATCTAATTAGCCACCATCATTGGGGATGGAGTTTGACTGACATTGATGCACTCCACGTTGACGGTTTCCATCTCATAATTCCCAGACTCACCCACCCTTCAGTTTCATTTCCTTTGCCCATCACTTTCATGTTCATCCTTTTAGCCTTGATTCCAAAGTGTGACACGGATAGATATACTGAATTAACCAAAGGCTAAACGTGTAAGCGTGTCCGCTGAAGGCTGCATCATTGGAGCTCTGCTTACGTCAAATGCACACAATTTTGGGTTTATTTTTTTTGTGCTTTTGGGTAGTGAAACTAATGAGGAGAGAATCATCTTGATCTCCTTGCGGCTCTTTGCACTCTTAAAATGTTGTCATTTCACTGAAAACTGGCTCAAGTCAGCTGTGAAACATGTGCTAAGTGCTAAGACACAATTGCAGCATTTCTGCTTCAGACATTGGAGATGTTTTTGCAGTTAAATGTAGCATTTCTCCATCCTGTACACTAATGAATGTAAATAATATTGTCCAGCAAGTCAAAAAGTCCTCACTGACCAAGCAGCATGGGATCAAGGGTAATTAAAGCAACAGAGGTCATCTATTTCTGTGCTCGAGCTACATTTGCTTAGACAGGCGGTACATCACAGCTTCAGCTGGCAATAACAGCGAAACGAGGGGAACTGAATTAGAATTTAATCAATACCAATTCATAGCTGTCCACAAACTAAAAAATAGCCTTTACTCACATGAAAAACTCACGGATAGGTAAATCATAAAATATTGGTGTATTTACAGAGTGTATAGTAAATATAGATCACTGTCCACACAGAAAATCTATATGATTTACATCTGCAGTGAGACTGTGAGGTTATTTCTCCGACTCAATTCTCTTCCAATTAGTATCACAGCTATAAGTTTGTTCTTCAGCCTCATTTTTCATTTCTAAATGTGAAATCTATTCCTTAAATCTTTGAGGGGGGATTTTGTTTTCTCACCGCCTGTGGACTATATTTGTTCTGTGTTCTAGTTGGATCTCAGGGCTCAGATTTGTGCTGCATCAAAGAATTGACCTGCGTATAGCGCCGTTGATTTTGACTGCATACCTGTTAATATTATAGCTAGAAACTATTTCAGTGGGACCAGGTATTACAAATAGGAAATGATATGCTGAAAGGGCTTGTGATTTTCTGCCAAGCAAAAATAAGATGTGCAGGTGAAATGGGTCTGCTGGCAGATATTTATGTGTGTTGTTAAATAAGTACAGTATCACAGCCATTCATTTTGAAAACCTCCCACAGTTGACTTACTGACACGACTGATTTAAATCGTTACAATTAGATCCAGATTGAAGCTTCAGGATGGTTAGCATATTAAAATAGTTCATGTAGGGAATTGGGAGTATGCAGTGCCCCTTTGGGTTTTTTTTGTCTTGTGCAGCATTCGTGCACAGTCACATTACTGCAGTATGACCACAGTGCTGTTACCTAATTGTGGTTCATACTGGCATGAAATAAAACAATTTGGCCTCTTAAAGGCAGTCATTACATGTATAACAGAGCCATGATATGATTTGGAAAATCGCCATTGAAGTAAGAGATAATATTCAATAATGTCTACCCTGAAAAGAATACGCTCATTATGATATTTACTTGTTTTAAATTTGTTACAAAATTGAATAGTTGCGACACAGATTAATACTTTTACGTTAATTTGCAACTGTAAAAATCTGTGGTTATACTGTCTGTAACAAGAAATTAATGAACACCTACAAGACTAGTTAGAATTCGCAGTAGAGATCAGAGCACAACACATCTTACTCATACACAAAAAATGGCGTCTGCTGGAGGGGAAAAATAATGTGCCACTATGTGGACCAAGTGCTGAAATGCTAATAAAATGATTATGGCTAGCAAAACAACAGGAGATATCAGCTTGTCAAAGTATTATTTTAACACCTTAAATCTACCAGGGAGGAAAAGTTACATTGGCAAACTGAGTGTTATCACTATATCTCAGTTAAGATATATGAATAAAAATGGGTTTTATGGGTGTCCATTAGTCCTCCTTTACAGATATGCCCACTTTATGCTAGTCACACATAGTTTTTGGCTGTTATTTGATTCCTAATCCAGATAATCTGGTAAGAAAAGCCTTACCTTGTCATTAAGGACTTAATGCAGAATAATGTAACTGTAAACATGCAATTTTTAAAAAATGTGATTTATCACAATAAAGCATTGAAATTCTGTGATTAATCTAGATTTAAAAATTAATCATTTGACAGCTCTAGTTAAAGCATACCTAACTTCTACTTTTTACTTGTTATTCTTAAACATTTGTGTGGCTGAATAAACCGGCAGTAATGCTCTTGTTGTTACAAAGGTCTGACTCGCTGTACGGTTGCAGCAGTCAATCATATTGACTTTGACAATGTTTTCCATTTGCACCCACAGGTATGAAGAACCACAGGTGTAATAACCAAACCAACAAAATCCAGGTCTCATAAACACTGCGTTCTTTACTTACACCCACTTGTGATTTGAAGCATTTAGAATGCATTCAGCCGGCATTATACAGGCAGATATTGTATAGACGTAATTATAAAGACACCAGGCACAATATGCACAATTTGATTTTAAGCTGTGCTAAGATGTCATTCATTGTGTTTGACAGTGTATTGCGTAGCAGTGTCTGCCTGCAGGGTAAAGAAATGTGACCGTCTATTCAAGGCTGGTTGGCTAAGGCAGTCAGATTGATCACAATGAGAGCAATCTTTTTTTTTCAGCCCCAGACTCTTGTTTGGGTTCTGTTAGACTGTAAGCTGTTCTAGTCGTCTCTATCAAAGCTGCACTGCTCTAAACCTCCTGTACTTGTAGGCAGCTTGCAGGAGTAAACATACCACATTCGACACACAGGAGACGCAGCAGCTATGTGCAGCCAGTCACTTTGAAATCTGCCCTCTCTCCTTCTAGCACACACACAAATACACACTCACCTTATTACTTTGTGCCTCAGTGAGAGAGTAGTTATAGAGGACCCTAATCCATCTTTTACGGCTGATACTGTAGCTTAGCCAGAGGGTTTGGCTTCAAGACAGTTCATCTACAGACAAAGCCCTGCTATGGCCGTGTTGTACACTCAGTGTGTGTGTTTGGGAATTTGTTATTGTGTGAGTGTGTGTATGTATAGGTCCTTTGGAGTCCATTAGCATTTGCAATGATTCGTACTCAATCATGCTGAATGTAGCAGACAGGATTAAGGCTGTAGAGGCAGATGTCAGCAGCATCCAAAACACTGGGCACAAAAGGCAGCAGTGTCCTCTTTCTTTACAGAAAATAATTTTTAAAAAAAGCTAAAAAAATAAAATAAAAAAGGGGCCCTGCAGTGTCCCTGCTTGACAATGGGTGGGCCTTGGGAAAAACAGCAACAGCTATTTGCAGACAGAAAGTCAACCCAGTTCGACCTCTTTGATGAGCTCCCGATATGCATGCAGATCAGTGAGAACACCTGGAGCCACGTGGCGCAGTGGCTTTTGCACTCTGTTATGCATCACAGAGCAGGATGATCCCCCAGATACATAAGAACCAGAGCCAGATTTGTACTATGTAGAGCAAGACGAGAAGCGGGGAAATGGGCATAACTAATATCATTGATGTTTGTTGAGAAAACCATAACATAATCCTGAGTGCATAATAGTAGTATTTACTTGCAGCTCTTGCGGGCATTCACACTGCCAGTGTTTTCCAGCCATTGCTAATGTAAAAATCATTGAATGCAGCACAGTATTGGCCAATCATTGTGTTTATGCTATTGACAGAAAATGTGACTATTAATGTGAAAATGTGACTATAAAATCAATGTGGTACAGTGGGTAACTGCAAACAGGACAGTTATGGCATGAGTATGCAAGCTTACATCATAATCATGCTGGCTTTTTTCTTACATTCATACATACATATACCTGATTAGGTTAGCAAAAGAAACGTGTTTAGGTGTCTTGAGGTTTAGGCAAGGAAAGGTACAGTAGTTAGGTTTAGGAAAAAGAAGAGGTATCCCCAAACGAGTTGAAATTATCTCAAAGTTCACACAGAAAGGCTGTGGTTTTATCACCCATACACCATCCCACACTGCCTCATGACAAGACCACTCAAGTAGGCATCCTTGTTTACTCCTGTCCGCTCAATGGTCACGTGATCGCAGCCTTCCAAAAGACACGAGTAATGCACAAATTAATTACTCATAATAACGTGGGATATTTATGAAGGTGGGTGTATTACTTCATAGGAAACATACGGTTTATGAGCACAGTCTGCTGTTGTATTTAAATTGTGTAGATAAGAAAGATCTCAGTATCCTCAGCTGAGATTTGGTATTTAACCTTTGACTACTGAAATTGAACGTTATTTAAATCTAGAAGAAGATAAGTGGATCTGTCATATTTGCTTTAATAGTTAGTTTCATTTTGTTTTCAGTGGTCCTTTTCTATTTGCTTGTTTAAGTAAGATAACAATATATATTGATTTTGTAAATATGGAAGATGCACAAAGACTGAGTTATCTGTTCACATTTGAAACATACAAATTAGCCAATTATCTGGAGAAAGCCTGGGAGAAAGAAAGAGGGCTCTTTATCGGTATAATTTGTAAGTGTTTGGCATTTTGTTGAGTTTGTTTCCGTTTCTTTTCTTTTCCTTTACTATGTTTTGTTTGGCACAAGACTGAAAGTTTTTGTGAATTAACTTCTGTATATACAGTAACTATGTCCTGCATATACATTAGCTTTATATGTATGTTTATATATATACATATATATATATATATAGAGAGAGAGAGAGAGGGGGGGGGGGGTATTATAAATCAAAAATAAAGTTGCTGGGTTAGGGTTAGTTGCTGTAATGTCATGTATTTTATAACAGCGGCCCTCAGTTCATGCGCTAACATTATGATCATTATCATTATGATTTTATACATTATGTGACTTTATATTGAAAATATACTTGTTATGATAATAGTTTGTTTTGTCTGGCCAACAGCTCAAAAACCAAAGAATTTCACCATTTTTTTTACAAAAAAACAGACAGGCAGCACTCCTTATAGTTGTGGGTAGATGGATAAGATAAATGAACCAGCCGCAGTTACTGTGAGTCTCATATCAAGCAAAGGTGAACTTGATGGTTGATGTTTTGCTCCTGAGGAGACAGATAATGATAGTGTTTCCAGGAATGTTGATACTTTGTGTCAAGTGTACTGTAAAAAGATTTCACTCTCCCTTCCCACAGTCTCTCGTCCTATAATCACAGTATAATCATGTTTTAATGGCAATGCGTTCTCCTTTAAGACTAAATTGCTAGTCTACAGTAAAACATCACTCTGGCCCTATGATATTCAAGAGGCGTCTGCATTTAATGCTGCACTTATTTACAAACTGAAGCAATTGTTTAGATAAAGGTCATTTCTTCTCAGTTATCTGTCTACGGCACCATTACTGTTCATATTAAGAGAAAAAGTGAGGAAATGGAGATTAATAAAGGCTGATGTGGTGGCAGAGCATTCATAAACAAATAATGAGCATCATTACATGCTTATACAAAAGACAAGTTTTTCACTTCATGCAAATTACTTTCTGAGATAATTTCACAGTGCGGCGTCCATCAGGGCGGCGCTTCAGACTACCACGAGCCACCAAAAATGTTTATAAAAAATCATTGATCCCAAGCGCAATTATATAATAAATTCATAAATTGACTAATCCATGTCATTGTGTTTTTGTGAAGCCAAAGACAATTTTCCAGATTTTGGGCAAAGATGTAGATGTAATCTCATCTATTGTAAGATAGATTTTGTCAAAAAGCTTGGACATACTGTCTGCATTAAACATCTGTAAGTAAGCAGTTCTATTCATAGTATAATTGTAGGTCTGCATCAGGGCCGAACAGTACTGCTAGACGGTCATCCTGCTGTCTTTCCACTGCTGCCATTGCGTAAAAGTGAAACTAAAATGTTGGAGTTTGGAGACTGGAACATGTACAGTCAGCGAGCTTGCTAGGTGCACAGTCACAAAAAATGGGCTGCACATGGACGTCCACAGATCTCACCTTAAATTGGCCCTTTGTTTTTGGCTTTAGACCAAAATGCTTATTCATATTATGCACATTTGTATCTTTTATGAGTTTAGTCTTGTTTTAGTCCACGAAAACCCATTACATTTTAGTCAACTTTAAGTCAGTAGTTTTAGTGTTGTCTTCCCTTTAAAACTGATGTAATTGGGCTAATACAGGTATCGGAGTGTTGAAATTTCAAGACTAGAGTTTTGTACTCAGGTTCACTGTAAATTCTAACTAGAAGCAGAAAAATACCTCAATTTCAGCCTGAATTCTTTATAAATCTGCAACATATTAGTCCAGAGGTTTAAAATCATGTCCTCTCACAGAGCAGGTGATTAAAATTGGACTTTTAGCTCTGTCAAAGTAAACTCCCCTCAGTTCAGACTGTTAATTTACTACACAGCTACACTCACAGATAAACAACAAACAGCCAAACCTCCTGCCTGCCTGTCAAACAGCAATCCTTCTCAGACAGTCCGGATATGAGTGTTGTCCTGTGGGGATCAACATATGTGAAGTCAGCGGCTGGCGGCTGCTCGCTCTGCTGCAATTCAGTGGCCAACAAGTGGAGCTAGCTGCTTACAGACATCGCTGCAACTAACAAACTCCTTTCAAGAGCTCCGCCATGCACAGTCAGACACACACAGCTGCTTTTTAACTGATGAATTACAGATTACGCCTTACACGGTTGACACTGTTCCATTATGAGTTTTTTAAAGGCGAGCAAAATATCCTGGTGCAGAGTATTGACTTGAGTTTGTCTGCCAATACGTCATTGGGAAATGATTGCAAGCACGGCTAAACTAAGCAGATCCAATGTAAACCAAGATTCTGTAACTGTGTTTTTTTCATCCCAAATGTTTTCAGTAATAAGTTTTAGTTTACTGTTGAACTGTAATATGAGAACTGGCTGGCTGGACCAGTCCACATTATGTCTCCCACCAGTTGGAGCGTTGGTACAGAATGTTGCATTCTGGTAGTTGTAGTTTCTCTACCTCTTGAAAAAAAAGCGTCCTTTTTCTGTGTTTTCTCTGGTTATTTAGCAACCAATTTCAAAAGTATTCAAAAGTACTTTCTACTGCAGAGACAGCCTAGTTTTATATATTGATAAAGTACTTCTTTAAATAATGTATACTTCTATTCTTCTCTGATTTTAACTTTCCAGTAGTTACCACTAACATTTTAGTATCGTCTCATTTCATCCACAAAACCAAAACGTCCTCATAGTTTTTATCAGCAAAATCTGGTGAAAATGGGTTGTTGACAGACATTTTTTTGTTAGTGAAATGAACACTGCATACAGGGTTACCTTTCAGAGAGGTGATTTGTCCCGTATTAATATTTGAAAGCATGTGAAGCAAGTTCTCTTTCTCTTTTGGCTCTGTTGGACATTACACCCTCTAAATGCATTCCAGATCCTAATGCATTCAAGTCATGTTTCTTCTATGTAACATGCAAGCGATCTGCTTTACTGTGAGAGGATCATCATCTCAAAGACAGTAGCCCCCATTTAATACAATGTGTGCCGACAAGACAATGAAGTTACATACATCTTCACTTACCCGTTACTAGTGGGAGGTGAATTATTCAGGTCACTCTCGCTCCTGCTGCGTTGATGTCATCTGCCGCACCTGCTACAGTTCTTGGCAACTTTAGTAACGTTGAGTTACAGGCCGTTCGCAGAAAAAGATTAAACTCAATCACTGACAAGTAATGAGTCATGTCAGGACTGTATTTTCTGTCTTTTGTCAGGCTTCCAAACAACACAGTTGAACTTAATTACTCTTTCATTGGCACCAGTCCTAAAGGGGCATGTAGAGGATATCAAAGAAGATAAGCTTTTACACACCTCGTTGACAAGCAGGAGCTCTGGTGGGTTTTTTTTTTCCCCAGCCTCTTGCCATCTTTCTTTATTACTGTTTAATAATCACATTATGTTTTCTCAAGGTACAGTTCAAACACCCCTTTTTAGATTCGTAATATACTGCATTATAGTGGAGGCAGCCAACAGTGTGTTGTGTCTACGTGGCACTGGCAGTTGCTTGCAAAAAGAGGAGAGGTCTGATGAATAATAAAAGTCACAGAAGTGTCTCTAGTGATTCAAGAAGATATTGTTTTGATGACTCTAGCTCTAAGATTGTCAGGATGATCTTAGTCAAACTATTCTGGCCGTGATGTCTCTTGTCAGCTTAGAAACTGTATGTTATTGAGTACAGTTAATATCTGTGTTAACAATGCGTCATCACTAGATTAAAACACAAAACCATAATTATGGACAGTATAACATCTGCTTGGGTTAGTTTTTTTTTTTTTTGCAAGTCACCACTTAGTCCCAGGTCTTTGCACTCAATTCTAAAGTCAAGTCTCAAGTCAAGATTAACAATCCCACGTCAAGACCAAAGTCCTTTGAGTTCTGAGTCCTAAAACAAATATAATGTGATCTTTACCAAATGTAATGCTGTTTTAACAACCGAGTAATAATAAATGAAGAAAATCAAGATTATTTTAAAAAACAACAACAATATTTATTTGTTAAAAAGTTATGTAGCTGTAAGATAGAAATAAACTTGCTAACTATGAATAAGCAGTTGCTCATGTCACCTATCTTTTCAACTATCTTTTCACTTTGCACTTATGTGTTGACAAAATTTACATTAACCATACTAATTCTAAAAACCATATTCCTACATAATACTTACCTCTTTTTGGGGACACATACTTGCCTTTATACTCATGTTTATACTTACCTGCAATGCTTAAATAAGCAAAAGTGTTTTGTCCCAAAATCAGTCTCAAATTTGGTTTAGAAAATATTTTGAAAAGGTGGTAAAAACATTAAATTTTATTGTCTGGCTCGAGACACCCTGGACTGCTGCTAGAATGTGGGAATCTGAAAGTATGTTTGTTGTCCAACATGACATTTTAAGCCTGTATCTGTATCCCCTGTGTAATACAGAACAAGTGAAATAGATGCATCATAATTCAGTTTGAGGTAAATCTCCCAGGTGGAACTGCTTTTTGGAGAAATACGTCACTCTTATTTGCAGGTAACCTAGGTGGTTTTCTTGTCTCTTAACATGTCCTGGGGGGGGGCATGGAAGATTTATGTAAAATTGCACCGCCTGCAGGCTAAATAAATGGCATACCTAAATCAAAAACCTTAAGTTTCACCTCAGTAAAAATGTTGTCGTCACTTGAAGATATTGCTTATGGCAACACGGCATGAGTCATGTAACACTGTTAATAGAAACATTGTGCAGTTAACAGCACAGCTGCAGCGATAGCTGGTTATCTACGTGGCTTTCACTCTGTGGAATAGTAGCTGTGATTCTTTTAGCTGTGTCACTTCGAAACAGGCCCACGTTAATTGATGATGTTTAGGGAGTCTTCTGCAAACACGCCAGATGATCACCACAAACAGAGCTGATTGATGATAATGTTATCTCCCCCTATGTGCCGTGTTAAGCTTTGCTCCATGCTTATATTTACAGATAAGAAGACAATGAGGGTAAATGTCTCTTTTGTTCCAAATAGCAAAGACAATTGACTCTTTTTGTTTGTTTTCTTGTTAGCCCAGTATAGTAGCAGTCAAACAGTGCACTTCTAAATTATGAATCACAGGAGGTTGGGAACCAATAGAAGGTTACTTACAGGGGTTAATAGTACACAATGCAGATTTCTTGCGTTATTCAGGGTCGGAAGTGCAAATCTTATGAATATTTAATCTATACAGACTGCTAGTAAAATCCATCCTTATTTTTCGAGAGCATATAGCTTAAAGTATTACTCCCTTCAAAAGAGAATAGAATTTCCCAGTCTGGTAGTATATTTTTGCAATTGCACGCTCACACACACACACACACACACACACACACACACGCACACATCCAGAGAGTGAAAAAGAAATCTCTGAAGATGAAGAGGAATACATCCCCTTCAGCAGCATCCACCCCCCTCCTTCACTGTGTCCGTCTCCCCTCACCCTTTTCTTTCCCCTCTGTTATCTCTGGTCCTTTGAAACAGCACCTGTTACAGACTCGCAGCTCAGGAGCACCGTCATGATGTAGTGTGCACTCCTGCGTGATACAGTGCCAGCTCCTAGTTTCACATTCAGCCCCGCTGATGTGCAAGGCAAACAAGCCGGGACGTCTTCATCCTCCAAGAGCTTAATGACTACTTGGAGCATAGTAGATAGGGCACACCAGACCAGAGTGCTGTGTACTGCTGTGTTGTGCCATGCCTGTTGGAATATTTTATTTTGCTAGTTAGCTTAGATGACATTTGATAGTGAGATTGTGTAAGTGTGTGTTTATCTTGATGAATGAAATGGCTGCAGCAGTCTTGTTTACTGTCTTAGCTGATGAAAATGTAATGATCCCTGCAGCAAAATGGGGACATTGCAGCGGCAATTACAGCAGCTCAAGAAAATGCAATATACTGTAAACACTATTTAGCAGCAAAATGTATTCAGGAAAAGACCCAGAAAAGACAAGAAACCTTATAAAAAAGGATGAGGACAGTGTAACCTTACTTAACTTTATTCACAATGTATTTACTAGAACAGTAAAATGGCTCATTAATCAGAAACCTAATGAAGCTCTAATTAACTTTAGTTGAGTTTGCATGTGCAATATCTGAGACAAACAGTCATTTGACTGACAATCTGGATTTTAATCACAGTATTATAGTGCTATACATCATACATCATACTTTTCATGTCCCAAGCAAATGAAATAGCTTTTATTAATGCTCTGTTTTGTCATCAAAGTAATTAAGGCTACCCAAATATATGATGCCAATTATTTAACTGCTATGCCTGCATTATGTTTGTATCCACACATTCACAATGATTTTAACCCCTTGAAAACTGTGCATATTGGCTTTTTTCCTTCTTTAACTCAACAAGAAACAGAAATTACCTTAAATAACAAAGGCATTATTTTGTGCGTGTCTATGTATATATAGACACACACACAAACACACACACACACACACATATATATATATATATATATATATATATATATATATATATGTATATATGTATATATAAACTAATTTTCAACAAATTTCAGGTCATTTTCTTTTCACCTTTTCCACCTTGTCTCTTTCCAAGGTGCTCATTGCCTGTTTGCCAAGTATTTGAATGAAATCAAACCAATTAGCTTAGGTTTCAAATAATTAAATGCTTGTGAAAAGCATGTGAATTCTGCACAGGAAAACTGACTTCAATCCGGGTTTCAAACGGTTAATAGAAAGAAAAGTCGCTCGATGACAGCCATCCTTCTAGCTTTACCTCTTCCCGGCCTTTTCTCAGTGTAGCATTAAAGTTTTGAACACCGACAGCTGCATATCACTCTTGTATGTAAACAACTCACACACAGCAATAGACATCCATCAAATTTGCTCGAGGTATAAATCATGTCCTTCCCTGCTGCACAGCTGCAAAAGACAGATAGAGATATGTATGGCTTATGCGATAAAGGCAGAAGACCATCTTTATTGGAGGCATTTTGGCCTTGTATCATGTTTTTTTTTTTCCACCATGGAACAATCTGGGCAGATTGAAGCCAACTCATAGCCTATTCTTTCCTCGTACGCCATCAATAACAATGAGAGAAGTGTCAGCCACTGATTAGGCTTTGATATTGAGAGTGAAGCAGAGATGGCTGCGCGCGAGGGAATGCATGTGTGTGATGGGTGTGATATGTTTATGTGCGTATTTCTTATTATAAAAGAAATTAGATCACTGGAGGTCTACTTTTTTTCCAGCTCATAAAAAATGGATTTTAGTTAGTCATCCTGGTCTTCCCAGTGGTAAAAATTAGGCTGCGGTGAAAGCAAATGCAGCTTAAATCAACTGCCCTCATCCTCCTTCTTCAATGCGGTATTCATACACTTGATAAAATAGCTGGGTATGGACTGCAGCAGGTGTTTTATTTCTAAAATGAGCAAATTAAAAGCCCGCCAATCCCCACACAGTGAACAGACTTTAAATAATTTATTTCAATATTTAGCAATTAACATAATACCATACTGCATCTGTGCCGCACATGCATATGCAAATCTTGATTTTATTATGCATGACTTATGGGTCAAGTTATGGAAATTAGGGGTAACGCCCAATTCAGTAATACTTAACAACAGCAGTTGGTGTGCAATATGAGATGTGGCAGTGAGTCAAAAGACTTGGTGCAGTGTGACAAATGTGTCTATTGAGTGTGGCAAGAACCCCTGCTGCCAAATAATGATTGCCTTTGATAGTGAGACTGAAGAAAGTCATTTTCAAGAAGTCAGGTAATTAAGCGGGAATGGATTCAGTCCAACATTATGTGTGTTTCAAATTCGTAGATACTTTCTGTTGACTTCCCAATTATCATGCGTAGATTAGATCAAGTGCCAAGTTTTGGTGGCATGCAGTGTCTCTTCTTCTCAGTAATATTTTTAAGTCATGAGATTATGCCAGCATTAAAGAAAAGTTTCATTTTGTCAAACAGAGCCAACAAGTTGATGATAGCAACGTCATGCAGTTCAGGGTTAGCCAGCTTTAGTCATAAAGCTCAATCATATAGCTGAGACAAATGAAGACATGCTGTTGGAAAGTGTTTTCATATGGAGAGAGGAAATGTTTGTTTTTCAAGAGGCATAACTGTAATGTTAAACGCTATGGGATGCCAAATGTTCTAATCAAAAAAGAGATGTTTACACAGCTACATGACTCCTTCGACAACCGTTTGCCTTCATTTAGAAGAATTGACTTTAGCTAACTGTAGCTCGGAATATAGACTCCATGAAACAACAAGAGCCATATTTACCTGATGACATCAAAACAATGTATGAAGCTATACAATACATGCACTCATTTATGTGTTTTAATGAAATATTAGTCACGGGCTTAGTCCTACTGGAACATTATGAACAGTGTTGAGTGTTGAAAACGAGAAATTTGACCAGGGCACATGCAATATATGTTTTCCTTTAACCTTCAAACGTTTACATATGGCATACAAAAAGAAGACAAAAACAAGTAGTTTTACTGTTGTAATAATGACTCATTTTCTCTTTGTTAAATACCTCAGGATGGATTATTTTTGTGATAAACTGAATTGAGAAAACCTCAATACGTGGTCAATTTAGTGTCATACCATGTTTAACTCATAAACATTTTGATGCCACTATGAAGTAGCTTAATTATTATTATTCTGTGTTACTGATATCAAAACGCACATCAGTATACCTTCCATATAGTTGTGTTTCCAGAGGTGACAAAGTCTACCTTATACACTTCTGAAGTTTGGCAAACACTGTCCGATTTGCACTGATTTTAAAAATATTGTTTAGTTCAAAGTCCAACTGTGCAAGTAAACCGTCTGCAATGTAAAGCCAAAGCTCACAACTCAGACTCCAAACGGCCAACTACCAGTCAGAAGCAGCTGATCAGACTGTGATTGTTCCCCTGTCCACCACATTGTAAATGACGCCCGAGAAGGCAAACTCTGCAATGAGTAGAACAGCTCAAAAATTTGGTCAATAAAGGGCTCCTAATGTGCAGTGTATGCCCAGCTTAAGGCTTGTCAAGAAAATGAAGAAGCACATTTTCCAAAATCACGAACTGTTGCTTAGACAAAAATTTGAACTTGAAATGCTGTTTCCAGGGTCAAGAATAAACTTTGAACTTCATTATTCAAGTTTTTTTTAGAAACCTTTAACCACAGGTATAGTGTATCACTGTGTGACAGTATTGCCCATATCATTGCAACAAGTTGTCAACAGATGCCAGTAAAAGTGAGAGATTAATCCCCTTTTGAATTCTGTACTATTTGTCTTGTTGACATTATCAATAGCTAACAGATATTGTGAATCCAAAAGCCTGAGTTAATCTAGTCAGTAAGTGCTCAACACTCTCACTAGCAGTAAGCTACTTCCCTTCTGCCTTTCCAGTTATAGCTCATATGGAGGCTTTTTTCAAAGGACATGTGGAAGCCAATATGCATGGGCGTCAGAGATTAAATGCAAAGTTTGGTTGACACGATCACATTCCCGTCCCTTGCTCTCCTCCTTGAATCTCTTTTCCCTCCCCTTGCTCGTAGACTATCCTCCATTTTTCTTCACGCTAATTAACAGGCAGGGTGGTGATTAGTCAGGAGGCAGCGCACCCCACCCCTCCGTCATCTTCCCGACTCAGAGGTGTGTTTTCACTGCGACTCAAACATGTGTTAAAGGCAGCTGGGTAGTCACAGTCAGCTCCGGAGCAGTGGGGGAAAACATGCTCCCAGTCTATAGCTGCTGCTCACACACAGCGGCTGCAGGATATAAACACACACACACACACACACACACACACTCGAGAAATCTGTCGCATGTGACCGAATCCACACACAGACACAGACACACACACACACACACACATCTGGGCTCTCTTTGAGATATTTTACCCTTTTGAAACACACCAATGCACACATACATAAATACAAGCTCTTGTTCCCTCATTTCCCCCCATTTGAAGATACACACCCAAACACATACTCAAAGCGCGTCATTATCTCACATTTTTGTTTATCATCCACTCGACGCCATGTTCGCACAAACACATTCACGAAGCATTGTTTGCATCTCATTGAGGGATGGCTGAGCTTGTTTCACAGTGCTACAAAGATGGTAGGAGGGGAGAGATGGAGACATAGACAAACAAAAAGCAAGCCCAGACGTAAACAGATAGCCAGACAGGCATTCTGAGTTTGGGTTTGTGATTCAGAATACTAACAAGGCGTCTCAGCACACACCCAGGGATGGAAGGTGTGATGTAGGGCAGAGCCAAGCAAGGAAAAGGGAGGGACAATTTACCCTTGGAATCTGAGTGGTCGTCTTTGGTCCCTCCCTGAATTTTTACAATATTTGATTGGCTGTTTTGCCTCTGATTGACAAGAAAGGGACAGTGCATGTGTTTTTATGCCAGATAGAGTTTTTTTTTTTAAAACTGAGAACATAGGGATGCCCATAGTTTATATTTGGCCACCCTGAAAGTATTTGCATCATTAAGGTTCCTCATCTCCTGTGATGCGCACTTTTTTTTTCTTTTTTTTTTAACATTGGATGCAAGATGAATATATGAAACAAAACTCTCCTGGGATTCTGTCTTTTTTTTTAAAAAAAACCTTGTGAACTTGTAATTATTTCTCCCACACAAAAAGCTGTTTCAATTTGATAATTAACCTGATATCTTTGCATTAGTTATTTGCAATGGCACTTCATTTGGCATGCTGTTTTTTCATATTCCATTTCATGACGTTTAGTCTGATATCACTGTTGTCTCTCTTTGCAGTTAATGATGATTTTTATTCTGCAACAACGATAGCCGTGGCTGGAGGCATTATGTTTTTGGGGTTGTCCATCCATCCATCTGCCCCATTCTCCTTACCAATAACCTCTCAAGAATATCTTGACAGAATTTCCCCAAATTTGGCACAAACGTCTACCTTTCTTTAAAATTTGGCACAAATGCCCACTTGCCCACATGTTTTTGGCTATAACTCAATAATTAATAAGGTAATTATGACAAAATTTCATATAAATTCCGAATAGGATAAAATTATGAAGTGGTGACAGTTCATGCCCCAAAAGTCAACTTCACCTTTCTGGTTATTTTTCACAGAAGGGAAGACATTTCATTTGATACTGACTCGTTGACTCTATTCTTGGTTGTCCACCTAAAAACTGCCCCAATTGTTGAGATCTTTTGTGCTTCTGGGTTGAAGATGTGCATGAAACATCCATGTCAAGTCTTTGCATCAACATCCATATCTGAAATATTGTCAGGTGTCACAGTTATTTTATTTATTTATTTGTTTATTTGACATGGACATACAGTAACATTGGTGCTGTAACATTCAGACATGCTCAAGTCCCAGATGCAATCCTTTGAGTGTTGATAGTAAAATGCTAATATGCAAAATCTGTCCATTAGAGGCTTTTATATTTGAGTCCTGACAGACGGATGTAAACTGTGACGTGACTGGTTCGCAGAGGCTTACAACTGCGAGGAGACAATTGTAGATAAATGGATATTCTAAACATTTATTTCAGATCACATAAATCATGTTGTTTTTTGCCTATTTTTTTGGAAGATGCACATTGATTGTGTTATTAACGACTGTAAAAATCCAGCCGAAGCTATTCAGCATACACAGTTTCATTGTACTAAATAATGTATTATGCAAATAATTGATTAAACCAATCCTTGCTCATAAACACACAGTGTTCAAGAGCTGGGCAATACATTGTATGAATACAACAAGCCATCATCTGCATTACAATGACATCACAAGATTTTGGCAACAATGAATCCTCCATTTTGTTTGGTCACTAATGAGCATTTCCCAAAATATCTCCAGGAAGCAGCAATAGTCAGACCACAAACAATCTCATGTTATTGGTCTATTAGTAGCTCTTTGTGCTGCTCTTTGGGACAACATAAGGACATAACATTGTGTATGTGTGTGTGATAGAAAGGGTTGTGAGCGAGTTTGGATACCAGCATATTGTGTTTGTCATTTCTTTCAGGCTGATTAAGAGCTAGAAGTCTGGAAGTGGGACAGACAATGACAGGAGAGAATCAACTTCTTTATCCCCTCCTTTGCTTGCCTGAGCGGAGAACTATGGAGGTTTTTGTGTGTTTTGCTTATTACTTTAGAAAATGAAATGACACAAAGAGTCTGAGGTTTAAGATTTAAAGGGTTTAATTCAAGGGTATTTTTCACACATCAGTTGAACAGTAATGAGTCCCACTATTTAAAGGTGCAGTTAGAGAGATTTTTACTGCCACATAACACAAAATGACCGTCTCAACGATCACACCCTGCAGCTTGAGTGCGGATCATCATGAATGACAGATTTTTAAAGCTTTCTGAACTCAGCTTCTAGCATACACATGATTTAAAATGTCTTCCACATCTTTACATTTATTTATTTGAAAGCAGCTCTATATAATATTTTCACCATTGCAATGAAACACATAGTTACGTGTGATGGGATATGAAAGGGATGGAGATCCCAACACTGAAGTTCAACTCACCTGTAAAGATTTATGTCTTTTAGCTCATTGTTTAGGTTTTCTGGCAGAAGACAGACAGACAGACTAGCTTGTAAACATTTAACAGTTAAGGAGCTAGATATTTTGGGTTCATGAAGGCAAAAAGCCTAATTTAGAGTGAATATCACACTTATATTCACAAGTTCATCAGAAACACGACTCCAAATTAATGATAACATCGCTCCCTGACTCCTGGAGGTGTAATCATTTCATCTATTTGCCAACAAGTTTACCATATAACCTTGAAAAGCGATAATGCATCAATGTATGGTTTCAACTGCTGCAAAGTAGCTAAAAATGTAGTCAATGCATGTTAAGGGTGTAATGGAGGAATGTTGGATACTGTATTTAATCCTTTTTTTAAATCAGAGATGGTCTCTGTTTTAGGAAATACAAAGCACAACTGTCAGCTTAGTCGCCATAATAAATGCTTGCATTTTATCTTCTGAAAACCACAACAGTGGTTATGGGATGGCAAATGGCGTGTCACTAAGTCAAGACGGCTGCTAAACTGTGGACCCTTTGCACACTACTGTGTGAGACCAACAAACAACAAAGCCAGTTGTTTTTCAGAAAGTCATTGTTGCGTTTCTGATGGCTTTTTAACCACCGAGTGTGGGTGTTTTGTAGTCATGTTGCTGTTTTTCCACCAGGAATATGCCCATGAAAACCAGTGTTTTTTGACAGAGGCATTGCTGGGTTTCCTGCAAGGATAGTGCCACAAAAGTGACTGTTTTATACTGAGACATTGCTGAGTTTCCAACAGCGATGGTGCCACAGAATTAAGTTTTTTTTTTTATTTTTATTTTTTTAACCAAGACATTGCTGAATTTCTGGCAGAGATAATGCCACAAAAAATGTTGTTTTTAAGCATTACTGGGATGTCAACCGGGAAAGTGCCACAACAAGTGGTTGTGCTTTGCCGAAACATCACCGCTTTTCCTGCAGGAATAGTAACACAAAAAGTGGATGTTTTTAATCAAGGCATCACTGCATTTCCTGCAGGGATTGCCTTGAAAAGCAACTTTTTTTTACAGAGACATTGTTGCATTTCCAGATTGGATTGTGCCATTGAAAGTGGGTTTTTTAAGCCCAACATGATCATTTTCTAACCATAACGAAATAGTTTTGTGCCTAAACATAGCTAGTGGTTAACCGCAGTGCTGTTGACATGTTAAGTTTCAATGTATCCACTACATAAATATACCTTAGCTGTGGTTTGCAGAAACAAACAATGGCAAAAAAAAAAAAAATTCAGTAATTAGGTTGCAACAGGTACCACAGTTGCTCCATGTTACCCAGTCTGCACAACACTATGGCAGGATGGCAGGAACATTTTCTTTTTGAGCCCCAAAAATACCATACCAGAGCAAATTTTTTAAAAATGGACACCCATTAAAAAATCATATGCAGGTGCATTGCTACTACCATCGGCTTTGAGCCACCATGAAATAAGAGGACCGTATACTGTGTCCCATTTATTTTCATCAATGGGGCAGTTACATACTGCATCATAGAGAAAACAGGAGGGGTAAGAAACTGCACATATTGAGCGGAGACACACTGAACAAATGGAAGCTGAAACTGCAGCTTGAGATGTAAAAACAAAGAAAGATGACAGTCTATCACAGTCTTCACTCTTATCCCAGCCTTAACCAACAACTTGTGATCTCCACTGCTGCTCAGTTTGTTTTACAGAGCTCAGTTGTTGTTGGCACTGTTGTTGTTGTTGTTGTTTTTTTTTCTTCATTTTTTCCCAAGCTATCAGGTTGAGCTGAGCTGAGTGAGAGCAAACGGTCCACTTCTGCCTGTCACTCATCCAGCACATTATACTGTATGTTGGATCGGTGACACTGGTGGAAATGTGGACAGATATTGACGGATAATGTTTGAGCGTAAATCCCCTCAGTTCACCAACAATATGTCATCGACCGGTAGAATAGAGAAAATATAGACCACGCTGACATATCGCTCACTCATGTACAAGTTTATGTTGAAACAGACACATCAAAGCAAATCCCCCAATTGTCTCCCCTAAGCCGCGGAAGAGCAGAGGGATGGATCAGCCCACTGAATGTTCTCACAGTATGTCCACTGTTGGTGATAGGAAGAAAAAATGCCTAAGTCCTCTTTGAGACAAAAACTATTGAGGATTGTGCCAAACTAGGGTGTGTTGAGAGGAACACTTTATATTTATGACCTGATTTTTGAGAAGTTTTTTGTTTTATCCTGACAGCACAAGTAAGTTTTTGAACTGTTTTCTTTATTCCATTCTTTAATTCATTCAGTTATCAGCCCATTGGTAAAAATCCCCAATCATTAACAAGATTTATTCATGTATAATAATGCATAACGACAAGGGTATTGCTAAGATATTGCAGCATGCACAGCCAAACTTCAAATGTCATAATTTTGGTGGATATATTTATGACAGTTGCCGAGGGATCTGCAGGCATCAACAGTGCAGGGATATTTATTTGATGATGAAGGCAAATATCTGGACTGTGCCAGGACGTTGTTTATATGAGTGTTCCAACTGTGGCAGCTTCGCTTCCACCGTAGATCTTGAGTCGTCTACATCACGCCAAGTACTCTCTATCCCAGTACCCCATTTCTTCCACTGGGACCTGGCATTCCTGTCAGTCATGTGCTATCAGTGAGGCTGCAGGCGCCGCTTAGGCCTGCCCAACTATCTTCCCCCCTTCCGTTCTCTTTCTTCTCACCCCACCCTTCTCGACAGTTTCTGTGTATCTCCCTTCACCACCTCAGTCCTCAGTGCGCACTCCACTTTTTACCGTCCATTCAGTCCTCTTTCTCAGTTTCCTGTTCTCAGCTTTCTTTATCTGAAAGTCTGATGGTTCATGCTGTACTCTGGTTCTTTTGCTTGGTTTGTCTTGCATCTAATCTTGCTCTCTGTCTGTTTTTTCCTCTTTCTTTCTTTCTCTTTCGCAGGTGTAAGGAGGGCTACCATGGATTACGGTGTGACCAGTTTGTACCCAAGACAGATGCTATCTTGTCAGACCCAAGTATGTTCTCCTTTCTATTTTTTCATCTTACAATATCTGTGTATTGATCTGTGACATGAGAACAAATTCAGAAGAACATGCTACATGCCCGTGAGCCAATCTCTCACTGCACAGTATCAGTCAACAAGATAAATATAAATCAAGTAGGATCAGCCTCACGTTAACTCTTACAGCACAGGTTTGTGTGCTGCAGTCCTCTGGGCTATAAGGCTTATAAAAAACTAACTTCTGGAGCAGCCTCAGAGCCAGTCATAACCACAATATCCCTGGTTCAACTGGCAGGGCCAAGAAGAACAATAGCTTGGAAATCAACACATACAAACAACTTGGTCAACAAACAACATAAGAATATAGTGTTTGCAAATTTGCATCTTCTTTTCCAGCTCGCTCTCATTCTGGAGCTGTCAAACACTGCTGCTTTGTCAGTGATTTCAGCATTAGAAATTGACATCAAAAGCCACCTTTTGCCACTGTGTGATGCCCTGCTGGGCAGTGTCAGTTTGTAACACAGCTGGAAGGAACCTTTCCTGTTGTTATGATACACCCTCAGGCGGTTTGACAGTACTTGGCTTGGCCATATGATATGCACATGGGTGGCATTAGTTGATAACGTGGCTGGACAGAACTTGTAACAGCTGTATGTTACGCCCCTGGATGGTGTCAGGTTGAATTGTTGCCAGTAATGCTGTAATATAAGGAGCGCCCTATAGGGTGGGTGGGAGGGGTGGTGGATGATTTCAACAAACCCCTGACTTTCACTTGGGAGCCCTGTGTTCTCTTTCCATGATGTTTTTTTATTAATCTAACCTTAGCCGTTAACCTAAACACATGCTTCATGTAACCAAATCCGAACCATGTGCTTTAGTTGGTGTCCTGGTGCTGGTAACAGCATCTCAGAATGTCAACAGCAAATGCAGAGGGACACCTAAAGCGTCATATATAGATGCAAAAGTTCACTGATAAAGCAGCAATATGTGACAACTTGGGATGAGAAAGTGTTTTCTTTTCTCCCTGTTTTTGTTCTTCACCCCGAATGGCTTTTGTCTTTGTATTTTTATTATTTTACTCTAATGCTCTCCACATACTCTCCCTTTTGTTTCATTTCTTTTTTAATTTTTGGGTAGCGTCCTAGCGTCCACATATGTCACCAATAGGAAGATCCACCACTCCCTATTTGAGATCGTAATTTCTCGTGCTTCCTATCTTTCTGTCTTCCCTCATTTCCTCTCAGTGCTTTGCTATCAACTCATTAATGAAGGCATAAAACACCCTAAAAACTAATTTCCAGGAAAGAGTAATGTTTCTATTCATCTGATGATACTAAAAAGCTGGTTGAGTAGATAATATTTCTCATTATTAGTGCAGAATACACATAAAGTATGTACATTCTGCCTTAGATTTAAAAAAAAAAAAAGGTTTTGATAAGTCTTATTTGTATTTTTTTCGACCTCTTAAAAATGTTCTCTCTCTAACCTGAAATGAGTACCAGATAACAAAAAGATACATAGCTCAAGTATATAGTCTAAAAGGTGATCTATTCTAGGTTTAATATCTCCATTTTGTGTCCATTTTTTAGATAACACGTGGTGATTCCTTGATTAAAAGTGTCATAATGTGGAGATTTTTATCGGAACCTGAATTTGGAAATTATTAGAACAATAAAAAAAACCATTATTTAGTTAGACACAGTCATAATGCGTATCATGAGAGCACTTTTTTAATTAATTGGCTGACACAGGTACGATGCTACCACGCAGATACTAGAATTAAACCCTGTGCATAAACCCTTGTGTATCTTTTATTACAGTCTTTAATCTTGCTTCGCTTTAGTGTAGCTAAAAGGAAAGAAAGTCTTCAGTTTCTTATTGTTCATGAAAAACAATTCCCCTGAAGTCTTTGAATCCCCATGACAGCTGTGTAGTGTAGTTAAAAAATAAAGCAAAAGTCAGAGGTACAAGGAAGAGAAATTGGAGGCCCAGAGCCTTTCCCATGAGACTGCGGCTTTACAAATTCACACTGTTTTATGGAGTGACTTGGCGCCTCTGCACCAAGAGTCTGAGAGAAAACTTAACTCCTATTGCCTTCTGTTTGATGCCACCAGGCCCACTGAGAGTCCATTAATGGGGTCACAAGCCGGTGTCAGAAAGCATGTTTCTTTCCCCCTCATGGCAGCCAGTTTTCACAGTGGGATTTATCTTCTATAGTACACACATCAATTTTCTTGTGTGTCCAGATTTTTATGTTGCAGTTTGAGATAGGCTGAATCGTATTGTGCTCAGCACAAAAATTGAAACCCAGTGAAACGAATACAGTAAGTTAAAAACCATTTATAGGGCATTTTTATTAATTAAAATGTATGAGACAATAAGCCTTGGATGGCAAAATGCAAAAAAGGGTTTGTTTGATGTGCTTAATGCATCTTTTATGTAATTTTCTGTACATTTTTTTAAGACACTGCAGTAAAGTAGGGCAGGAGCGATATGCTCATCTCCCTATTCGAAATTGTCATGATACTTGGATGCTGATTCAATATCTGTTGCTATTTTCAAGTATTATAATTTAAATTATTTACTTTTTTACAGTTAACTATAGGGAAAAGGTGAATCTTGTAGAGACAGATGGCATGTTTCCAAAAACAATGCACTTCACATGTCAGTCAGTCTTTCTGGCTAATATTCTGGCAGCAACACATACTACTGAGAAAAGTGGTTGATAAAATGTACATTTTACATTTTTGTACAATAGAATGAATATAAAACATACTATACTATTTTAAGTAAAATTAAACCACTACATTCAGCTGTCCCTGCAGTGTTTCCCATATATTGATATATTTATGATACTGTTGAATGTCACTTATTAGTTTTCTATTTTTTTAATATTAAGTAATATTTAATAGTATTTAAAATTAGTAAATTCTTATTCCACTGCTGAGATGACCGCAAATGGAATTGCTCATCACTTCCTCACCCCGGTGTTTTTCACTTTGTTTATCAGACCAAAAATGAGACAACAAATAGCTAGCCAGTAGACTCCATAGTCCCTCCACTTTACTCCCTGCTGATAGGAGGCAACTTCACCAGGAGGAGAACAGGCACTAGCTCTAGGACAGATCTTCACTTAGCAGCTGTAGCAACTGAAATTTAGACATGCACAAACTCTAGCTCCCCAGCGCACAGCTGGGTGGGCCTTACCTGTGGAAAAGCAACAACAGAAAGATTGCCAAAACCCGTCGGGACGGTCAGAAATGACCCCTGGCCCTGGGGTTTGCAGTGAATAAATTGGAGCTGCTGCAGCCACTTACTGAAGGTTGGTGTCCTTGGACTGTCCACCATTCTACTTCGTCACTTCATTTTTGTTTTTAACGGCATGACATTACCTTAAAACAGATTACAACAATAAAACTGGTCACATCTTCCCACCTTTGCATAGACAAATGAAGCAACTGAATTATCAATAAAGGCATTAACAATAATCTATTAAAATATTTGTTTTGGTTCAATACCTTATTGAACCTATACAGTAAAGTAAACTGTATAGATAGTGCATTAGTTATTATTTACAAATTCAGAAATTAAATTTCCTGCATTGTATGGACTTACCAAAAGCACTTCAACAATATTATTCTTAGGAAAAAAATACAATTTTATAATATTACAGGAATGAAGCAGAAAATTAAAGTGAATGGATTTTGTCAGTGGATTAAACATACAATAGACATTTCAGATGACCAAAAAAAAAGCTGTGTTTTAAGGACATGCATCTTTTACAGTTGCTGAGGATAAGCTCATGAAGCAGTTTGATCAGCTTGTGGAAAAACACTTGAGAGTAGGAATCTCTCAGACAGCATTAACTCTTAAACTGCAAGACTATATTTGCACTGTTGCTGCTCACGTGTTGTATCCAGAGGCAGTAATTCCCAGCCTTTTTTATTTTATGACCTCTAAGAACAGAGCTATATGTATTAACAGTCCCATCTCACAGGTTTTACTATTTCTACAATGTGCAGTGAGCCAAAGAGTTATTTTTCCTTTAGACATTGATTTATTTGAATAATTTCTAGAGGCCTGTTGGGATAAAATTATTCAGTAATCTGCTGAAAAAGCAAACATTAAAGCAAAGTCTGAAATAAACATAATTTTGTATTAAATAATTATTATATTATACAGTATTATAATATATTATAGTATATTATAAGAAAGTTTGAAAACTTAAAAGAATGCATATTACTATCAAGAGCTACAAAATGTGGATTTATTTAAAGTTCAAATTAATTTTAGGCAGAAAACTGTAGTCAAATAAATGCATAAAGTAACATTTCCACATGTCACAGTGTGTACTGACTATACACAAGTACACAATATTCCACTTCTATTTTGAGATAGAGAAAACATACTGTACTGTAGGTGGGAAACCTGCTTCAGTGATACTGGAAGATAAATATACGGCTTGCAAGGAGCCACCCATCACAGTTGGTGATTAAATTAGGCTCCATAGTGAACTCTTGTGGCCCACAATCATCCCTATCCACCCTGCTGCATATCCCTATATATAGCCCGCATATGAACAATATGATATGATCTGAAGTGCAGCCTTTTCATGAATATAAAAATCTCATGGAAAACAAGAATAAGACCTTCCAATTCCTTTATTATGGTTATATAAGCTTTTGCTTTCATCTTGCTGAAGGATTTGGGAGGTTGAAGGCCAAACATCAGTCTTGTGTTCATGTCCTCTTTTCACTTTTGTGAAAAGTTCATGTTGTTCTTTTGATTATGTCTTCTTTATTCAGTTATGTTGTATTGTTTTCTTGTTAGTTAAGTACTCCTGGACCACTATGAAAGCTTGTCTTAATCTGGTTCTGTTCAAAGAATATAATGATTGTTTTTATTTTATCTTATTCATATTAATAGTACAAAGCACTTATAAAAAATATGTTGGAACATAAAGAAGATCAATGGATGAGTAAGTGATATATAAAGATACCCTATACCTATCAAATACCTATTTAAAAAGACTATAAAATGCTCATTAGAAGAGCAGTGTGTAAGATTTAGGGGGATTCAGTGGCTCCCGGTAACAATTTCTTCTGTGTTCACTGGTCTCTTTAAACCAATATACCATTTGGTTAAAAGTGGTAAAGAAACTGATTAAAGCCATTACATGTTTCAACCAAGGACACATTTCAACATGCTATTCCTAGCATCTGCTGATATGTGCTCAACTTTTCTCTCTGATAACTTAAGATCCAGATATTAGTAATGTTTTTACAGGGAGCCCAATTATCAGCAGAGCTCTCTTCCTCTCCCAACAGATGGACCAGTTGCTTCAACCAATGAAAACACCGAATAAAATAGTTTCACAGTAAAAAATAAAAACAGTGTTTTTCCAATGTTCTTGTCCTGGAGAGGCCACAAACTACAGACGTAGATGCGAAAATATGAATGCCCCTATCTAAAGCCAGTGTTTAGTTTGTCCGTTCTGGGCTTCTATAGGAACATGGTGGTGCAACCAAGCTCCTCAGGAACAGTGATGGGCTTTGAAGCCAAATGTACATGGCAAAAAGTCAAATTACACCATGTGGGCTCTGTTAACATTTTACGACTTTTTACGTTTGTTTGACGTAAAAAGTAATTTGTTAATGAGTGAATATATATTTTGAGCATCAAAAATCCAGCAAAACTTGTATCACTATAAGGATTTGATCCATAAAATTTTGAAAGTCTAGATGAGTGGCAAAATCAAATCATTTGATCCACATTAGTTTTTCTAAGTCTCTAGTGCACATACTCTATGCCCATAATGCACAAGATCAGTTTTATTTCATACCACAGGGGACCTGTTGCCTTTGTAGATAAACAAAGCTCATTCTAAGATAACAAACACAGGGTTCCTATTTTTGTGTTAGTGTAAATTGATGAAAACATAGTTATTGTATTCCATTTCTGCCAATATATCCCCCTAAATTCTACAAACTGAACCTTTAAAGCATTGCAGAAATGTATTAAATAAATTTTCTGAAGCAATTTTGGGTCATGAAGTCACCCCCAACCTCTTTTGAAAAGTAATAATAAAAATACAAAACTGTTTACAAATTGTCTTGTACCGCCACTCCACAAATGCACCTGTTCACCACAGAGAACTGTGTTTAGCCCACAATCGTTCAACCCCCATAAGAGATAAGTGTGCCCTGGAAGATTTGAGAGAGGAATGAAGCCTATTTTGATCTCTGTTGATACAGAGTAATCTAAAATTTACCCAGATTACCAAGGGTTTGGAGGATTATCCTGCTTTGAAAAGTCAAATCATATAATAACATACACACATACATGCACACAGTAACAACAACTAGTGGGACAAGCTCCAGTAATATTCACCTCATTACACATATGTGTGTGTGTGTGTGTGTGTGTGTGTGTGTGTGTGTGTGTGTGTGTGCATGTGTGTGTGTGCGTGCGTGCATGTGTGTTTTTTACATGTATGTTTGGTTGCAGCATTTGTTATGTCTCAAGCATTAGATGCAGATTTTACACTGGGGAGGGGGGAAAAAAAAGTTTCAACAACCCTGCGCACTTTTCTTTTTTTTTTTTTTACCTGAAATCAATCCCTGTGCACCTTACAGTCACAAATCATCTATCGCCTCTCATCTTTTGTCTTGCCATCGACTGGCCACATAGCAGCCACTCAAAAGAGCAGCCCGCACTGACTTGCGTCTTGCACACACTGCTACTCCATCATACACACACATCCTTACAGAGGTAGAAAGAGAAGCAGAGACTGTCGCGCACATCTCAAAAAGGCCTGTGACAAAAGGACAAAGAGGCTCACTTTCAGGTACTCCAGCTACACCGCTGTGAGCTGAGCTTTGGAAATGAGGCGAAGGAGAAGGTGCTGGGATCTTACATATTGGTGCACCCTGCACAGTGGGGAAGTGGCGGGGTCTTTAATTGGAATCATGGGAGCGGGGACGGCTGCAATTTAGTTTTTATGTGGTAAAAAAATATTGGGATGGGTACCTCCCTTAACTGTTTAATCGTTTGCCACTAATAGTCAGGCTAGTTGCACCTTTGAGACTACAGGAGGTGATATTTGGTGGAGGATTGAAGAGGAGGATGTGGGCCAGCTTTTGGTTTTACCCTGCTGATTTACAAAGGGGAAGAAGGCAAGCCTCTAATTTGAACTATTTATCTCCTGTAGATATTAGGTCTGGAGTAAGTAGCTACACAGGATATTGAGTTCAATAATACACACACACACACGCATACACATACACAGAGACATTGGCTCCCTAGTTCCCAGATCACCCAAGTGAAGGAGGGGATTAAGGATTTGATTCACTCCCGCTATTGTCTCTCCCACCCGCCAGATTTCTGCTTCTTAATCGGGCCAAGAGCATCTGACATGATGCACAGGTATTCTCCAAGCCTGCTCAAGGCTCCCGCAAGACGGCGTACTTGATTCCCGGGGGTGCTTTGAATTGCCAGTGCGACGGATTGGGAGCCTGCACGTATTATGATTGGTGAATGTCTCCAGACAAGGCGATGCCAGAGCGAGGGATGTGTATCAGTGTTGTAATGACATCATCTGCGCAGGCTGTGACAGTCAGGGCGATTTAGAGTGGAAAAGTGTTGGCTGTTGCCATGGGCGATCACAGAGGAAGGCTTGAATGGATAATACAGATCAGGCAACATCAGTAAGAAACTGCATTCACTTATTTGGCCTTGCCAAGTGTTTGTTCCACTGTGACAGTAAGCGGCGCCGCAGCCTAGTAGCGACAGTGTCAACCATATTTTAATCATGCAGTTATATCTTAAAAATCCTCATGGCAAAAGGCACCATGTCCCTCAGCCAGAATTGATTGGCTCTTAACTGCTTTAATCATTAGATTGTGAATTATTAGACTGACTGTGAATCAGTAACATTATAAATGGTGGCATTTGTAAAACAGTCCTTCAGGCTGCAGGAGATAAATCTAGAAATGATGAACTTACCTTGTGTTCAGTAAAACATGATGACTCCTACTTCCTACTTCAATGCAAAAAACAATTAATCTGTTAAATTATCCATTAATTTGACAATTTCAGACCTGGTCTCAGGCTTTTTCTCTCTTTTTATCTTTTGCCTCATTAAGAGTCCGTCAGGCAGTGATAGAGTACATGTCAAACTTGTATTTAATGTTATTTTAAAGGAAAATTTCACCCCCAAATTAAAAATACACATTGATGTATATATATGTATAAATGCCCCCCCCCACCCAAAGATGAGCTGACAGTCCCCCAATGATGCTCTTAGAACCCAGGCGCTTCTGTTGAGGGATTTCCCTTACTGAATACTACCGCACATATAAACACAAGCATGCCTAGTCAGCTCAGTGTCGCTATAATTTACGTGTATATACAATATCATTTAAGTTCCTTCATGAATCTGTCCACGGCGAGGTCTGTCGATTGCCGTGAGTCAGGTTATGATTTCTGGAAAGAGACATTGCTGAAGGGTTTTTTAGATGTATTTTGAGCATTTTGAGCACCACAAACCAAAATCCATTATATTCAAGAGAATAATGACATCTCTATGGTCGATATCTCCAACACTCTGTAACTCACACCAAAGCAATCTACACTGATCAGTTGCACTACATGTAAGAGAAAAAAATAGGTATTTTTGATTCAGGGTGAACTGTCCCTTTGACAAATACTGAAACTGAAGCTATTGAAACTTTTCCTGAATGTCATAAGTTTGCTAAATGCATTTCAAATTTGATCATTCACATTAAAAAGGCCTATTTCCTGGAATCACAGCCCTTAATAGAATGAGATAACCTTATGCAATTATTATAATCCATTCTTCGCTAACGTTCATTTGTCTTTTATCGCGATCTCACTCCAGTTCTCTGGGGTGTCTTTATTTTTTCTCCCCATTCTCACAAAGCTGCAGCACTGACAGATTTTCCCATGGTATAATCAGAATGCATGCGAGAACAGATGTTTTTTTTTTCCTGTTAGCCTTTTTGTGTGTGTGTGGAGAGTGCCCACTACATAATCTGTCAGGAGCTTGGCAAGCCACATTCTATTTAAAACTCAGACCACCTCTGTCAGAAAAGCAATTACTAGTGAGGGTTTCATTTTAATTTAAATGAGATTACATTACAGTGACATGAAAAAGGGGCACTGTCAGGATGGAAAGAACACGAGTGCTCCTTTTTATCTGTTTCCCCAGCACTGGGATTGGGGTGGAAAGACTTAACTGCATGAAGAAAGGCTGCATGTGTGAGAAAGAGAGGGTGTATGTGAGAGACAAAGACATACAGACAAGAGTGTAATGCACTGTATGCCTATGGGTGCACACAGATGTGTGTGTTAGTGTGGCGCATCTTAAAGCGACCAGCTTGTGAATATTGAAAAGCTGTGCTTGGAGACAGAGAGGAACAATTACTACAATGCCTCAGGCTCAGATCAATATAAAAGTCCCGTGCAAAGAAACGTCAGTGACATAAAGCTATATGATATGTCATTTTCAACTTTTACTTCCATGATCCTTCCTCTAATCCTCTCAGCCCCCATATCTTTGTTGTTTTCTTTCTTCATTCAAAGCCACTGTAGGCTGTGTGAATCCGGAGTGTATCAGGGAAAAGCATACCAAGCATCTGGGGCTGGCTGGCTCATTACCTGGTGCACAAGGGAGAGCCATGTCAGAGGAAGCCGTCAAACCAACTTTATGGTCTAGTTGCAGCATGTGTCTCTCCCTAAGGTGAATACTGAGTAAGATAGAGGCACATCATGTTGTAACCGTTTTATTCTCTCTCTCCCCCCCCTCTCTGTTTACCCATTTCCTCCCTTCTCTCATGCTACTTGGCCTTGAATGGAACAGCGGATGAACTTGGGATTGAGTTCATGGGTAAGAAAACTTTTTTTTCATTGACTGTGTGGAGTGCTTAATCTTTACGTCTGTGAAATACCACATGCAAAACACACAATCCAGCACAACAAGGCCACTCACCTTGGAAAATTAATGCAGGCCAGTCGCCATGGAAACACCGTAGTGGTGAATTAGGTGTATTCTGTCTGCATGAAGAACGGCGCAGTTAGAGACGAGTGATGTAATGAGAATGGAGCAATAAAGACACACCACGGCACTTCATCTATGAATGTGTATCTTGCCGAACATATGTATGTAAAGTCAGTTGGTGGTGGAAAAAATATTTGTCTGTGTTTTCACTTATCTTAAAGCCTATACAAATACAATTACAAGCAATGAAAATACAATTTAAACCTCTCTGGAATTCAATTGATATCACTTTCAACCTTCCAGGGGGTTAACAAATCTTTAAAAACCAAATTATCGAGCCCTCTTTTGTTAATAAAGACACGCTGTTCTTTGTCTGGAGGGAATATACAATCTTACCCCCCGCAAACAGCCTCTACCACACTACATTTTTTTCTCCTTTTTTTCCTCGTTCTTTGTGATTCCTTTATGCATACATATAAACTAACATTGCATGCTGTGAAGTTTTCCATTAACATGGTTTCTGTCTTCACGTCACACGCTTGCTCCAGGAAATAGAAGGCAAGGAGAAGACATTCGGGGAGCAGGAAGCCTGCACTGCACACAGCATTCCTCAGTTCAGTGATTTTAATCTGGGGACTAAATTAGTTCAGAATGCTACTGCAGGTGGGCGGAAGCATTAGAGAAAATGAGAACAGGACTGATCGATTGATAGCTGGACAGATGACAGACTGAAGGTAGTTTTCTTGTTTCTGGCTCTGCGTTAAGCACTGTGCACCACTTGCTTATTCCATTATGACTTCCTCCTCTGCTTTAGCAATGAATCTTTTGATAGGTTGTATAAGTCCAATATGTGACTGTTTGAGACAGTCAGTCAGAATACAGCAAAGCTCTGTTTGAAGTGGGATGGAGTGCTCTAAATATGATCTTGTCTTTTGATTTTCTTGCTTTTTTAGCCCAACAGCTGGGGCTCTGTGTGTCTCACTAGTTTTCCCAGATGTATTTCAGCATGAATACCCCATTTTGTCATGGATACTTTAGCATGTTCTTCAATATAGCATATTTTTCTGGTCATGTGTAGAAGGGTTGCTTTGGCTGGCCATATGGGATTGTGTTATCCTCGTGTCGATATGACATGGCTTAGCTGATATAGCTGAGGCTATTCGGTTTGTTCCGTTTCCCAACATGCTCTTGCATCTAATTTCAGGAACGCCTTGTAGGCATCGAGCATGAAAGGCCTGTAATGGTTTTATGTACAGACTGCATGTTGGTTTTTCCTTGCAGCCATTCAGCAGAGCTTTGTAGACAGCTGTTTTTATGTTGAGATTTTGGAAATTCATCTATCCAAAATAAAAAGGCAGAGGCTTGTCTCAGGTGGTGCCGCACATGAGCACTGATGGTGTGGCAGCAGGGAAAGATATCTCCTATATATTTCAAAGATGGAACTGTCGAGAGGTCATTTCACTGATGGTTAAAGGCCGGAGGGCTTTCAGGGCCACAGATACACAAGAGACACATTATTCATATACAAAGAACAGAGGCAACTTCTGTTGTTCATTTGTAAAGTGTAGCTTGAAGACATTCACTGCTGTGTTGCTGACAAATTACAGGGTGGGTCAAGGATCTGCTTGTTGATAGCTCCACCACTCAGAAGTATTATCATATTTGTTATTTGATACTAGTATTATGTTTTATTATGCACAGTAAAACCTGAAAGATATATTCCAGGGCTGGTATTATATGCCCTGCTGGCTTATTATAGTTATAAATATCACCATATGTGTTTGCAGATATACATAAAGGCATTCCAGTGTCTTAAACTACAGCAGAAATTATTTATATGCTGCATTTGTATGCAGACTATACTATTTTACTTTAAAGTGAAGATATGTTTGCTCAAATATGCCATATGATATATTTGCTTACTAATGTTTACATTTCCTGTAAAATTTGCTGCATGAAATTAGCTCATAGCCTATGATTGAAGTTATTCTCATCTGCGCTAATAGCTCCTTTTTTGCCACATTATAAACTGGCCCATTGGTGTCAATATGAAAAATCCAGATCCCATCAGTCTATAATTCCCAATATAGGCCTAAATTAGTTAGCCTCATGCCTTATTGCTCTTTTCAAGATAGAATGCCAGCAGACACAACTCAACTTTAAAATGTACCACTTATCATTTGCCAGATTGAATTGATTTGATTGATGTTCAGTCACTGTTGATCATAAATATACATAAAAAAAAGTCATAGCATGCTATATTGATGCTATATTAAAAGCAGAGTTCACAGGTGAAAAATCTTCTTGTCATGCATCCAGAGCCATCATTTGATGCCACAGTGACGTAATTGAAATGAGGAAGAACTACAGGCTGGATTTCTCCTCCAGGTAGCCAGGGGGCGTGCTTCAGATGCAGCTCAAAAACAGAACTTCCTTGTTCTCTTTGCTGGTAATGCAGACTACTGTTTCCAACAGCCATACTGGCATCTTAAAATATCAGTGCAGAAGATGTCAGGAACAAGGATACATTTTATAGTGTTTTGGTTGACTTTGATATTCAGCCATATTCTTTAAAGCTGGAGTATGCAGCTGAAGAAATACAGCAGAGAATGGCTGAGGATTGGTTATATTGCACAAAGATTTAGCCATCACGGATCCTCCACAACCTGAGCTGCTAATAACAAACATCGACAGGTGATGCCTTTGCTCAAGTTGCCCTCTGACAGAAATGGGATTTTTCTGCTGCAATGAATTTCTTTCTTTGGGATACCAAAGACAACTTGTAAAAGACAGCCAAGAACAACAAAGCCAAGAGGGCAGATGATCAGTAAGTATTTTTGTCACCTAACTTATAGGGTTCCCATGGTTCCTTAAGTCTTAAAATGCACTGAATTCATTAATATAAAAATAAGAGCTTAGTTATTATTAAAACCTTTTAAATCAATCTTTCAAAAACCCCCAAAATGTTTGGGACATGAAAAGTAGAATTTTATCAGCCTTTATTTGTCTGGTGTTGCATTTTAAAATCTGTAATTGGCAACATATTCATACATATATACACACACACACACACATAACAGCATCAGGCAGAGCAGACTAATGGAGGCAACAAAAATTATGTTTTACAATCCAATAAACATATGGGCAAAATTATCCATTGTGTTATTGTGAGAGGTAAATAATATAAGGAGTGAGGCAGTTATGCACTGTGTTGACAGTTTGAAACATAATGAGTATTGCTGTCCTGGTTCATGCTGGTACAGCTTTCAGAGGCCCCAATGGCTTTATTGTGTTACCAAAAGAAGTATAGGGACAACTATGTTTTGGCCAACAAAGTAATAGCTGTAGGCTAGTAGGTCACGAGCAATGCATTCTGGTATATGTAGGCACTGCAATCAGCCTTCTCGGTTAATAGGAATTTATTGCTTCAATCAACTACATTTACTATCAACACTGATTGAACATCTACGTAAAAGGTGGCATATTTTTCCTCAAATGTAAAAGAAAAAATATTACCAAATTTCCCACATTGCAGTTTGTCAGTTTGCCACTATTAAATAAGCAATAGTGTGTCACAGCTGGCCACCCCTGCAGCATCTCTGGACCGACTCTATTTTAATCCAACCCACCCTGCTCCTTTTCACAGGAGCTGAGTAGGCAGTTTGGACCTCTGATGTATATATATTTATCTCCACATATTGTTATTCTAGGATGTGTTCAGATGTTATCTTCATCTTTTGCCAGAAGCATTCTAATATTAAAAAGGTTTCCCTCCAGTTTGAACTTGGTTACACCATCTTACCCCTTAAATGTGTTGATGCAGCACTGATGTAATGCAGAGGAAGAAAATTGAGAAGAAAAAAAAAGGAATGGTGCAAACAGACTGCTTGGTTGCACTCAAGAGTAAGCTTTAAACACAGGAATCTCTTCAACTGTGCCCTTAAAACAAGAGTTAGAAGAAGCTGATAAACCAGGGTAGACAAGCAGGGATGAAGAAGACCTCCCAGGACAGTTCTCTGTTGACAGCATCAAAAGCCACAGACAAGCCCTCAAAGGTCACGAACAGGCTGTGGTGATGTATTCTGCACTTTAGCCTGCAGTTGTCAAGGTGGTGAGATCACACACAAGGGGATTTATTGTTTTTGATTGATTGAGTAATGCACAGGGGTCTGTGTGCAAGGTTGTGAATGACAATTGGACAGAGAAGTCTGTCCACAGTGGATTAGTCCCATGGCAAGCTGCATAGACATATACACTTGGATGCCACATTCACTTGTTAGCCCATTGCAGCGATGTGTCAACACGCAGCCATATTGGAGAGGGCAAAACTTGCCTGTAAACACGCAGAGGTAATCTGTGGAGCTGTGGTTTACTGGAGTAAAA
The DNA here is from genome assembly GCF_026936395.1 of Plectropomus leopardus. Classification (NCBI taxonomy): domain Eukaryota; kingdom Metazoa; phylum Chordata; class Actinopteri; order Perciformes; family Serranidae; genus Plectropomus; species Plectropomus leopardus. Next base: position 14,740,702 of record NC_142194.1, read on the forward strand.
GCACTATAATAATTGTATTTCTGTATTAATTAATTGTATTTTCTCACCCAATTTTGATGAGTTGTGGATTTATGAAAAAAATTGGCCAATTATTAGTAGCTGCTGGATACTCAAGAGAGAAGTGTTTGATAAGCTTGCATGAGCTGAATTACTCACTTGATGGAAAATAATGCATTGTCATATGTAAAAAAAATTTTGTGGGATTAGAAAAGTTTTCAACTAGCTAGTGCATTAGCTAGCTATAGCTTCTTAACAGAATATACTGTATTTGACCGAGGCTCATTTTATAGAGGCCACTATAAGAAAATGTCTTCTTTGTTTAGATAATCATACAATGAAGCATAGATGTTTCTATCTGGCTGCCAGTGATAGCTGACATAGCAAGCGTCTAATGTTATCAAGCCTTAATTTTTCCACGATACTGCTTGGGTGCAGATGGAAACCAAACTAAACACACATTGAATTGCATAAACAAAAACATTTCTTGCAGTTATATCCTAACTACCAAGATTCTACCTCACAAAACAAACCTTTTTTTTCTACTTCAGGAAGATCATAAACTCTTAAATATGAAAAACAACTCATTGCATTTCTTCTCTTTGCAATAGTCAATAACTGGCCTGTTTATGCTACACGACTATGGCGTGATTACTTCCAGTACAGTTTGCAGCAGTGCAGATAGCTCCTGGGAAAATCAGCATATTAAGATTGTTTTCTTCATGACATCAACACGCCAACATGCCAAAGACCCACTGGCTGACTGGCTGTAAATACAACTGACAAGATTAGACAAATCCAAGTCTACAGTTTAATATCATACTAGTCGAGGTATCGTGAGGGGAAAAGTGGCTGGCGGCCATATAAAGGGCTCATTTAAAGACCCAGGGGAGTGTCAAATAAAACATAGACTTAGAAATAGACTTTGGTCCCCAAGTCAAATCACATTTATGTCTGCTCTACCCATTACATGACAGGTGAGAATAATAAAGTAATACTATCTCTTACTAAAAAGTCATATTGCAATGGTATAACAGTGATACTCTGAGCCCACGTGTTTGGTCTTGCATTTTTGCAGTGATTTTTGGCCCAGGCTTGTCCAGTTTAAACTACTTTACTCATACTAATTACTCATTTAGTGAAGATAGTGGTAGCATGTATGACAATGTTAGGTATTATTCAAGGTCATTCAGGGCGACTTTTATAATAATCCAGCATGACGTTGGCCCAATATTCTTCAATCAAAATGTAAGTCAAGGTTGGGAAAAATAAGAGCTTTCCTGAAGACGTTTTACCACTCATCCAAGAGGCTTCTTCAGTTCGGCTGAGTTCAAAACTGAAGAAGCCTCTTGGATGACGGATGAAATAACCCCAAGAAATGAAAGCATGTCGTTATAGCTATTAGAATTATCTGGATGACTGAGAATCATAACCAACCACAAAGGATAAAAAAAAGCAAAGCTCACCCAGGTTTTTGCAGTGTATATACCACAGAATGCACACCCCCTTTCCCTCAAAGAAAGATGGTGGCGATCATGTGACGTCATATCAACTTCTGCTTTTTATCCAGAAAAATTGCAGCTCTCCTGTTTATGTGTATTTGTTTACAGGAAGGTCTTGCTCTCTCAAATATGGCAGCAACACAATCCAGCAGCCAGTGAGGCATCTGTTTTTCTATATTAATGCAAAGTTGTAGGTTTTATAGTGTGCTCATTTTAACCACTTGACAGTTTGTTTTAATAAGCCATTGCGTGCAATGCCTTCACCCCTCTAGCACCATGCACTATGGTAAGTAGTGCAGCTCCACAATCCGGCTGCTCAGTCAGACAGATATCTGCTGGGATCAACTGCTACTTGTCCCAGCTGCTTGTGACCTTAAGCCTCTGCGGCTGATGTGCAGGGGTCTGACAAGAAGCTCCGGGAGCATTCATTTGCTGCTAATTCCCTGTCGCCATCAGTCTCTGAATGCTGACACACATATAGTACTTGCACGCACACACTTGGTGTGGCCCCTGCTGTGCAGACAGTCCATCCGGTGTTGCCTGCTGGGTTTGTCTGAACGAAATGATTATCACACTTCAGTTAGCACATGTCACTGAGCCCTGCCTGTGTCTGCCATGTCCCTATCCCATGCTCAAACACTGACATTTACTGACAGCAGCATTGGTCGCTTTATGCTAATGCAGATTGTGGGTGGATGTCTGTGTGTGGTCGCGTGTGTGTGTGTGTCCATCGGCTGTTTGTGTGAGCCCAGTATGTTAATTCACGATATGTTTCTTCCTCCCTGCTCAATCCCAGTCCATTTCATTTGTGTCACAGTAGAAATTCAATGGCTTGAACTGTATTCTTTCCTCCGCAGAGAGTGGTGACACCTACCAGAGGCAGGTGCTGTCCATCTTCAGCATCGCCTCAGGGATCTGTCTCCTTGGAGTGGCATGTATGGCTCTCTACCGCCGCAACAAGTGAGTGATGCCAGCCAGCACCACATTAGTAGAGTATGCCCCCGGCTGTGCAGAAAGAGCACTTTACTATCATGGCATGGAGCCCAATGAAATTCTAAGTGTGAGTCAGCTAGAGGATCTCTTAGCAGGGCATCAAATCTAAATTGTGTAGGATGCATTTGGGACAGATACTCATGTAAGATTTATTTGCAAAGTGTTTTTTGCAAGTAGGTGTGTCACAAAATGCTTCACACAAAACAAAACACACAGATAAGGCGAGCTAGAGGCAAGCATGCTAGAGCAAGTTTGGAAAACATTAGACCCTATGTGCGTGTGTACGTGTTCGCGACCGGATAAGCGGGGTACCAGGCGGCACAAAAGCAGCCCCGCCAAAGTCAATTACTCACTGCAGGAGAGAGGAAAGAAAAGGAATGTAGACAAAGAAAAGTAAAAGCCGAGTATAAGAGGGAGTTAATGTGGGTTGTGTTGATTGAATTGGTTTTGATAAACAACATCAAGGTTTTATTTTCGGTACTGTAGCGCCCATCGGTCAGGGAGTTCTGGCTCAACGGTGGAATAAATGTACCGGAAATTAACCAAACCCTGAGTCCTTGTTAAATTGAATCTCTTTTCCCCAAATTATGTTTGACAGTGTAGCTTCGCCTGCAGTAAACTTAAGTTTATTCTGCTCTTCAGTAAAGACCTGAAATGTCATTTACATCAGTACTTCACGGAGAAGATTAACCAGTAGTTCTCTCTTGATGGTGTTTGAAGACTATAGAGAATTAGAGATAACTCCTATGTTATCTTACTTATATGTTTTTAAATACTCAAAGAAATTAAAATCAAAGCCTAGTTAATTATGTGTGGTTTTAAGATTTTGTAATTAGGCAGGATACGGAAGTGGAGCTACATATCAGTGAAGTGCTGATGCTTGTTGAATATTCACCATCAATTGCTGATTATCATGGATTAGACTGTGAAATTAAAGGGTGGCTCTGTTGCGTTTTTGAGGTTTTTATTTCATTCTGCAGCTTTCCAGTAGTGTCCCTCATGTATTTGAGTCTGAAAATTCACATTTTGGTCAAATTATGTATGTTTTAGTATCAAAATGCTATTTCTTCAAGCCCATCTATGTACTTTTTCCCATGTGAGGAAAAGTGTAGGTTTTTGCATGATGTTGTTGCTACAAATAAAACCCATGTGCTATGGTGGATGCCATAATAGTTTAATTCTGAAAATTCCAAAATAACACAAATAAACTTTATTCTTTAGTCTGGTGACTTTGAAAAGGATGATATAACAGCCTCAGTTCCCAATCGGTAAGGACTGTTTGACAGCAAGGTAAAGCTGTAAAACTAAATCTAAATGTAGCATTCACTGGACAAAACTGATATTGTTTTTTTTTTATAGTTTTATTTAAGAGATGCTTTAATACATTTTGCTTCTGCCCTCTTCCACAACCACTTGAGTCCTTTGACAAAAACAGTTATTTTACCTCATAGACCACAAGGAATGCTGGATTACTGCTACTTCTTACCATTTAGTTAGCTAGTGTTATTGTGTGATTTACCAAAGCAGTAGGCTACATTGCTTAGCTCCTGTGCCCCCAGTGCTCCTGTCTGCTTCTTCAAAGTGGGTCCATAAACTGTATACAATGCTGGACATAGTCATTGTGATGTCTTCCATTGATTTGTTAACTCGAGTCTCATTTTGGTTGTTGCCGTTTTGTTTCTTTGGAGCCAAACTTGACCAGATTTGGATGGGAGGTTGAAGTTGTGGAGGAGCGAGGGGTTGATCTGGCTCCTAGACTGCAGTGACAACTTGAAGACAGCTTGTCGTTTAAGTGGTCCTTCTATATGTGCAACTTTGGGTTCTAATAAAATGTGAATGAGTAATTTATATTTTAAAAAAATCCAGCCCCAGTACAGTTTAATAAGTTTAGAAATTATCTATAAAGAGCAAAACTGTTTTTTGTACTAGGCTGTAAACATTTTTATTTCTGCAGTAAAGATGGAATTTTAACATGGGTGTCTTGGGGATTGACTGTTTTGGAGTCAACCTCAAGTGGCCATTCGATTTGTTTTTTCAGCACAGGATGTTGCTTACTGGTGGCAACCGCCATCTAGCTTTAGGTAATACACTGACTATGAGCTAAAATGTGTTTGTACTGTTCAAGTGGAGTATTATATTGAACCTAAAGGTGTCATCACCTAGTTAAATAAAGGTTTAATCATAATGAAATAACACAACTCACTCACCATGCTTATATTGTCAATGTCAGCGTACAGCATGCGTGGGGTTTGATAGAGGGCATCAGCACTGTAATCTACGTCATTGCTTTTTGCTAACAGCTGAGTGGGAGCTTCCATTTGAAAAACAGTGAAAAAAACGCAGATGGGCCCCCTCTTTACCCTTAACCTTCGTACAGCATGGTGTAAGCTTATATAATAAAAACAGACTGAGCCTGAACTGTCATTTATTTAACCACTTTCACGATTATGTACCATTATTTTAAGAAGTTAGTGGTCAAATCATCAGTTAGTCACAGTTGAGTTATTGTCTTTTTCAACCAGCTTAGTCATTTGCTTTCTTTTGAACTTCTTACCCTGTCATTTACTCAGGAAGCATTTAACAGGCCTCAGCTGCAGAGAGTTTAGCAACCTAGTATTTAAGAATGAACATTTAATGGCGAATTAACATTTAATCCAAAAGTCTTAAGCATCAATTAATTTTTAATCCAATCAAAGTTTAATCCAAAATGAAGGAACACTGTCATATTTTATATTTAGCATGGCTAAAAGATGCCATTTTACTCTTCTGTCTTACATTTTTGTTTTTTCATAAGAACTTTTTTATGGTTAATATTGGAACAGATCAGGAGCAATTATATATTGTGCATGCAACAAGATATTGAAGCTATTTGTGAAGCAGGAGAGCCGGAAAGTCAGAAAGTCACCAGATGCACATGGATAAATTAACACCTACCAGGCACTGTCAATGTGACATGTTCACTTCACAGCTTTTGATTACTCATGCATGCACATTATCTATCCATTAAAACACCCAACCAGAGATGTTCCTTGTAGTCTCTTTCTGTCAAGCAAGGCTCAAAACTCAGCTGTCTGTGGAGGTATTTCTGGAAGATCTTTGTCTTTCTTTATTTCTTTTTCCCAGAATATTATCACAAAGGCATGTAATGGACGTTTCACGGTACACTGCTGTAATTGAATTTTCACTTGAGCAAGACATCTTCTCTCCAAATGCTATTTTTGTAACCAGTATTTGCGCTTTTCTCCACCATCAAACCTTCAGTCACAGCTCTGGTAAAATAATTCTCATATTGGAGTTGTAAACTGACTGGTGCTCATTTTGTCACTTTAACCTTTCAAAGCACCAGTATAATAAAAGCATTTGACATATGTTATTAGGTATCAGTAGTTTAGCCGTAAGACACATTTTTTTGTGTATGTGAAACAAAGTGATGAAAAGCTATACCTGTTCATCATCACGCTTCCATTATATATGCAGCTGCCTACTATGAATAGTTTTAAAGTGAAGTCCTTCCCTAAACAAGCCATTGCAATGAATAACTGAGGAATAAGCTGTAGAAACAGATATTTGCATATGTATGCAGAATCTGTGGGCAATGGTACAAGAATCTGGTACCATAAGTTCTGGTTTCTGTTTGTAGTCTGAATATTACTTACCTGTTATGCTTGAGTGGCTGTAAAACAGAGCAAATTGCAAAAGGGACCAAACACATTTGCCAAAATGCAATCTTGGAACACAGCAGCTATTGTTTGACGATTTAGTATATATGTGCTTTTTTTTAAAAAAAAAAAAAACATATCAGAATCTATATACACTAAGATATATATATAACACAGATGAGAAAGTCTTGGTGTCGGTATTGGTCAGCAACAGTGGATTTTCCATAATATTGACTGTTTACCCCGGAGGTTAACTGTTGTCAGACTGATAGTCGATGGGTTCCAAGACTGTTGGCAGGACTAATCTCATACTGTGTGTGCGTGTGTGTGTGTGTGTGTGCGTGTGTGTGTGTGTGTGTTTGAGTGCATATTTGTACCTCTATCTTTATGACAACCAGTTTGAGTTTTAGACTTTGTCACTGACAACATTTTGCGAAGTCAGGTCTTTTTGGCCATTCCTTATTATTGGGGTTAATGGTTTAGGTTAGGCATTCAGTTGAGATGGTAGGACAGTTCACCTTAAAAAACAAAATATGTATTTTTCCTCTTAACTGCAGTGCTATTTATCAGTCTAGATTGTTTTGGTGCGAGTTGGAGATATCGGCTGTAGAAATGTACTCCTTCTCTCCAATAATGGAATTAGACGACACTCGGCTTGTGGTGCTCAAAGTGCCAAAGAAATACTTATAAAAAAAACTCAACAGCAATGTCACTTTCCAGAAATAATGACCCTGTTAGTCAAGATAATCCACAGATCTTGTGAGCAGTTTCATTTCAGAACTATTTTCTTTCTATCAAACTACGCTTGCCTATCATATCACTACACAGAAGGAAGCATGCATCTGCTCACAGACAAGTAGCTCATAGTTGTAGGAAAAAAAAGTTTTTACATTAAACCTCTCACAGCTTTTGTGGATTATCGTAATTAACCAAGTTGTGATCTGGGAAGAGACACTTGAGTTTTTAAAATGCATTATTTATTTATTTATTGGTGCTTTTTGCACCATAAATTGTCATCTAGTTCCAGGCAGACATGGCTGATATCTCCAGCACTCTGAAACTCACACCAAAGCAATCTAAACTAATAAACAGCACTACAGGTTAGAGAAAAAATATATATATTCTGTCGTTTTCACAAGGTTAGGTTAAAGAGCTAACGCTTGTATTGATGCATTATGTCAATGATTGTCCTCACAAGTACAGAAGTACATTGTAGCATATGTGTTTATGTGTGTTATGTATGGAGCTGATTTTACACACACAGTAAAGTGTGTCAGGAATAAAGGGTATCAGGTCAGTATTATGATCACCTACCTTACTGTTACATGTGTGTATAAAGAGCAGGCCAAGTGGGTCACAGAAATCAATGACTAGAACAAAAAACGTTATCTTATTGTGTTGTCGTTAGAGAGAGAGCAGGAAACCCTGACCACAGCAAAAGGCTAATAGATTACTTATAATGAATCATTCCACTAAGGTCATGTTTTCTTTTTCTTTTTTTAATTGTAGCTTTAAATGACGGTTTGTTTTGTCAACAAACCATCTCGTGCAGATTGATTACCTCTTTATTTGAGTTGTAATATTGCATCTCTCTCCTTCTCCCTGCACCTGCTTTCCTTCACAGAAGACACAGGGAAAAACTCCAGGCTCATTTTTCTGATAGCCGCAGCCTGAGGGATTGCAGTGTCAACGCCTCTGGCCTCATGTCCAAATCTACTCCCAGGCTCCAGTACAGCCTTCAACTCCAAAAGGTAAGTCTTTGCCTATTGATTTATTACCAGTCATATCTTTATCATCATAATGATCATTTTCATCTTAATATGTGCAGTACCTCTCTAAAAAACAGAGTTTAGAGTGCTTGACAGGATGATGTATGATGTGTGTCGTAATAATCTCTCCACTGGCTGAAGCCTTTTGTTCACACTCATATCTGACAGGGGCTGAGAGACAGTGGGGAATTATAGTTTCAAATAAATGCATCGTGTGTTATATAGAAAAAAATCTGCTTGTCATGTTCGGAGTGACAGATCCCCGTGATAAACTGCAGATTGGAAATTCTAATCTGTGGCGTGTCACGGGTTCTGGATTCACCATGCAAGCACAGCAACAATACTGTAAAGTAGACAAATAACGTTAACACTGGTATTTTACTCCTGAGAGTGTCAAACCTGTATTTTTTTTATGCATTCGCTTCCTGTGGTAAAAATCTAGGCAGGGTTTCCAAAGTCGTGAAATTCCTAGAAAAGTTCTGAAATTAGAAAAACTACTTGGAATAACTAGGTTTGATATAAACAAAATGTTTTGTAAAAGTTTTGATTTTACATTGTTTTAACCTTTGTTTCAAATATGCTCATAAAAAATTTAAATCATGTCTAAATTTACACAAAATATGTTCCAAGTATTACTAATTTAAAATCTACCTGGTGACAGTGACGACTGCCTCAGACCCAAACCCCTAAACCTATAGATTAACAGTTGGCTATTAACAGGTTGCTTATTTAGACACAACAGTTAGGCGAACAATACCTGGTGAATCTCTGGGTACTATAATCCTGAAATCTATGCATTAAACTAGATGTCTGCTTAAGCAATATCTAGCATAGATAAAATTGTAATCCCAACACAAGCCAAACTGCATTGACATCTGTTTACTAGCACTTACACCCTCTGTTTTCTTCCCTCCCCAAATTAGTTAGGCTTTGCCGTTATAAAATACCAGTATGTGCTGGCATGATCTATTGGCAGTGGGAATAGGGATAGAATTTAAAAAAGAATAGAAAAAATTGTGATTCAGAGCTATTTAATTAATCATCACTTGGTGAACAAAATTTGGGTCAAAATATAAAACAGTGGTATGAGGTTAATTTGAATTTCAAGGACTTTTTAAGCAATTTTTTAAAGGGTGTATTTTAGAGGTATTCCAGTACTTGATTTTTTCCACAAAATACAAGCACTTCAAGGACCTTATGCAAACCCTGAAATAATATATGACTGTATCATTTATAAAGGAGGCCTACCCTTTTTAACTTACTTAAATAAAGTCATGCAAATGGGATAAAATATTATGGAAAAGTTATGAAAAGTTTTGAAAATTCCTTTTAGTAACTTTTTGGGGCGTCTTTGAAGCAGGGGCTAAAATTTGCAGCAGGATTTGGAAGTTTGTACCAAACTGAAAATCTTCAATTCAGGTCAGAAAATGAAAAGAACAAAAAAGTTTTGCCATCAAATTATTGATTAATGAGAAACACAACACTGAGACATTTTGGAGGGAAACGTGACGAGTCAAAGGAGAAAAATCTAATTTGGGCAGCTATTTCTCACAACAAAAAAAGCACAAAGACAAAGCCCTGGCTTAAGTGAAAAGAAATGGCACGGTGTAGACATAAAAGAAAATGTAGCTTGGAATTAATTAAAAGCCACCACAGCCTGCAGTGGCAGATGCTGCAGGAGAGAGAAGTGACCCAGACATTCACAGCAGAGCAGGTGGAGGATGTAGATGGCACTGACAAGGCTGATGTCTTTGCAGAATCTCAAGGTAATTTCAGCCTAATGCACACTTATAAAGGTCTCATCAAAAGAGTGCAATAACGCATCAGCACTTTCCTAAATGCACCCTCTTTGTTTGGTGATGGAAAAATGGTCACGTGTTTTAGTCTTAATAAGATGCTGTTTTATTGTTTTTGTTGTTGATAGGTGCGCAGCCTTCTTTCATATTGTTTGAGGGAATTATACGTATCACTGCTTTCCCATCATATGTATGTGCTAATGTGCACCTGCTCTTTAGAGATGTGGAAATCTTCAGGAGTTACTGACCTGCAAGAATATATATAAATACTTCAAACAAACAAATCTTCTGTCATTTGCATGACTCTCACATAAAGAATATGTGTAAAGGCAGGTAGTGAGCAGACTTAACTGGAGACAAACAAGACGGCGGTGCGCCTGTTTGATAGCCGTCACGTTTGTTTCAGACACAATTGTATTAGTTATCAAAATTGCAGGTTCAGCCTTGTTCTGTCATTCCTGCAATGCTAAATGTAGCCTGTACTGAGGCTCATTAATAATGCAACAGTGTCTATTGTCACCCGCTGAAACAAACACCCCTCAAGCCAACCCCACCCACGGAACTGCAGCTGGCTAAACCTGAAAGCTTTTTGAGGGTGTCACTGAAAATTAGGGATTCGAGCAGTTGACAGCTAAGAGGTCTTTCTTTCTGAAGATTTATTTTAGGTGAGAAAAGGGCAGTTTGGTAACAGTATCTTGGTTATCAATATTTTTGATCTGCACTGTTTATTTTTACCATTTGATCTCAGTTTTTTCAGCCTCTGTTTTTACAATACAGGAAACGGCATGGTGACCAATTCCTGTTCAAAAACTCTCATAACACAGCCAAAGAGTGCCCTAAAGTATGTTTTTTTAAGATATTTTAGGTGAGAAATAGGCAGTACAGTAACAGAATCCTGGTTTAGCCGTGCTGTTTAGTTTTACAGTTTGGTCTGAATTTGAGAGAATGAGAAAAAGAGGGGCGACTTTCTTTTGATCAGCTTCTGTAATTTTGTGTCCATGGTGGCAGGCATACAAAAATGTGGAAGTGCAATCTGTAGTGTGAGCAGTCCAAGAGTCAGCTAAGAGATAAGCAGGGAGATCTAGGCGCTGGTTAAAACGGGGGAAAGTTTACCACAATTCGTTTACACAAGCTGCCCACATCGTTATGGCACAAAGCAGGTTGAAAATTGGCAAGGTATCCCTTTAAGTAAAAAATGAATTTCAAGTAAGCCCGAACACAGCACATGATTCCACTCTACAGCACAGACATATTCATAACTCACCCTTTCACTGACACCAAACCCGTCTCAGCACATTGGAGCCCAGTTTAATGTATTTCACTCGGATGCGAGCCTATTGTCCCATAGCACAATGGCAGGCTATTATATTAACACCATGACTATGAGAATGTGGTGACAGGAATGTATGAGGGCTCAGCATTTAGTGAAGCCCTGTATTCAGCCCCAAAACGTTTTCAGAGCAGGACAGAGGGAGGAATCCAGGAAGAGGGCAAAGACAAAAAATGAAAGGTGGTAATAACACCACCACACAGAAACACGGGCTGTAATAGAACAGTGTGAAGGAAGCTTAAGGTGGGACGTGAAAGATCACGGGCTATAAGCACCCAGGAGGGGGCATGAGCTGAGCAGACCAAGGAAAGATTATCAAGTGAAACCTATTTTTCCACAGATTTGACATGGTGAACCCAGACCACTGCTTCCCTCCACCCACACCCGCAGCTTGCAGCTCACAAGGGAGCGGACATGTGCTGTAGGTGGTGCAGTCCTGCAAGTTCTCTGGGTTTTTCTTTAGAAGATAAGTTTGGACGGACAAACCCTACTAGGAAGAATAGAGCGGCAGAGTGTTCTTAAAGAGGCAGAGAGAGACATTTACTGCATAACTAGTCGGCATCAGAACACAGAGGTTTTCTTCTGAGGCAGTAAGGTAGAGGATGAGCGCAGTGAACTGTGAACAACAAAGTGGCTCTGTGCAGGTGCACAGGAGAGGATGAAGTCAATTTTGGTCAGTGTCCCTCATTCTCGTTCTATGATAAACTGATGCACTGATGTCTTTAGAGCAGTGTCTACGATTTAGTGGTATGTAGCAGTGAGGATTTTAGAATACAGCTGAAAATCCTGATTCCTCCTGTGTTTATTGTTCAGGAGAGTTTTTTTTTTTATTTTCTGCTGAATTATTTGTAGAAGTTTCTTCCTCTCTAAAACAACCAAGCCATAAAGCAGTTTCACACTACAAATCAGCTATTCGACAATGCTCTTATGCTTGTTGGGGGGCTGGGGGGGTGCTACTATTGTGCATTGTGCACAACATTGTGGCTGACGCCAGAATGCGAGAGGTGGAGCAAGATACCCCACGCATGAGGGATTGCTCCCTATATAGATATAAACTTGTCATTCTAAAGCCCTAATCAGACCAAAGATAAGTTCAAACATGGAACTACTTGAACTACTTGCTATGTGCTGGTCTTCAACATTCTAAAAACTCTCCAAGATAACTAGAGAAAACAGTGTATCATCTGCATTGCAACAGCTGTCTGTATTTCTGTTCTGATTTCCAGCTTATGAGGTTTATTTTGAAGCTAAATAGAATTTAGCTTCTTAAAATAAGAGTGAGTCGGTGAAAGTGATGGCGAAAACATGAAGAAAACAGCTTGAGCTTTGGGGGGACAGTATTCATTATAAATATGCGTCAATGACTTGAATAATCACCGTCGATGAATCAGTCAGTGAGTGTTTGTGACATGGGCACATACAGCGAGCAGCAGCAGCGACCCACCATCTGATACCGACATACCGTGCGGACGGAGAGGACTGTTGTCAGAGAACGCCACAGCAGGCAAACACACAGCCTGCAGTCATTTTGAATCGGCCAGCTGACTTTGCTACAAGTTGCGTGCCTCACGTTCTAACCAGCTACTTTTCTCTGCAGTGTTCTAAAATGGTTTTGTCATGTTGCGAATCTTTGGTCTGGGCTGTAATTTAGGCAAACAACAACATGACTATTCTAATTATAAACTTAAGAAAACATACTTATTATATTGTCTTAAAATTCTAATATTATATCCCCCTAAATCCTACACACTGGACTGTGACCTCCTTAAAAATATGTAAACTCCCTGAACTCGGGCATTCTGCAACAAGATATTTTCCCTCAAGGTGTGCTGAGTAGCAGTGCAAAGACGTATACAGCATATGCTGACATCACAGTAACAATGATTTCTGCAGCAGTGCTTCAAATCAGAGCCAACTCAGGTTACTAACCCCTTGGCACCTTTTTTTAAAATAGGCACCAGGGCACCTGCACTGCCTCTATACCATGTGTACTTTGCAGCCCTGAACTATTATATCTGACTCCTCTGTGCACCTGCCCTCGCTCTTGCAGCATTTGTACATATTTCTGTGTAGCTGTTCCATCTGTCATCGCTAATTCTTTTACATATTTGCACATCTGGAAAAACATACCCGTGCATATGTTCCCCCATCTGTAATTCTAAATTTGAATAACCATGTGAATTACACACACTGCTGCAATATCTGAGTCATATAGGTTAGTATGAGTTGTTTGAAGGAGCTTTTACGGGAAATATTAATGTAATTGCATAGTTAAACACCTCCAACTTCCTCTTAGGGTTGAATCAACACCTTTGTGGTGATAAGAGTGTGTCTCAAATAAAAAGAGATAGGGTATACACCCGTGAGACACACCGCACGGAAATAGACATGCACCAACATGAAGGAATAGGGGCACACAAACTGGGAAGACAAGACTAGAAAAACTCAATTCCCTTCAGCCAGGATTCAGGAGCTGGAGGTAACTAGCTAGCCGTACTCTAAGAAGAGACTGGGTCACCCACAGGAGTGATGCAAGGCTACCGGTGAGCATGCTGTATGAATACTTCATGGGCGTGGAGAACAGTACGGTCCACAGAACGCAGTCTTGTGTACTGAGTTATGACCTCAGAATATTTTAATAAAAGCTCTGGTGTGCCACAATGATATTTTACACCAAAGTCAATTTACGATACTCTGAGGTCATGTGTCCTCAAAGACACTTTTCTTTCTTCAAGACAAGATTGACACGAAGAAAGCAACCATTATTGGATACCAAAGGCTTTCTAAAGATAATTTCTTATCATGTTTTATTATGCACTTAAGGTAGTAGCAGCAGAGGTGGCTGAGCAAAAGATTATTTATTTTTGTCTAATTTAAATGTCTGAAAGATTTAACCCTTTGGAATCCTGAGGAAATTGTCTTGATTAAAAAAAAAGTAGGGGGAAGACAAAAGTAAAAAAAAAAAAAGCACAAAAAAGTTACAAGAAAATTACCTTGTAATAAGCAATATGCAAAAAGTACAAAAAAAACCCCACACACCGAAAACAACAACCAAGAAAACAAAAAGGGACAAGAAAAAGACCTTTAAGAAAAATAAAATAAAACAGTATATTTTTCTGTAACATAAATTGAAATATATAATTAAAAGAATGATAAAAATTGTTTTCTGGACATTTTTTTTAGCTTTTTATAAAAGCAGAGGGCATGTTGCCATCAGAGAATTAAACAGGGTGCCAGTATGAACAGAAAATGGTGGATGAATGTAAGCCCCTTGCTCAGTGTTGTGACAGCAGTGGGGATGATATGAAAGCCTCTGTAGGTAGCTCCATGATTAATAAAAGGACAGGCTGGTGCAGCTTAGAAATTAATAATGCTGTCAACAGTTACAAACTCAGTGCTAATGTGCATGACAGTGCTTAATTCTAAAACAGCTGATTAACATTTTGGTCTCACAGAGCCAAATGTGTGTTTGCTATCAGTGGTAGTAACATCCTGGCTCAGAGAGTTGACACCATAAAAAAAGGAATAAATAGAAAAGACATTAAACAGTCTTTTGTGGTAATTTGACAAGTATAAAAGAAAATGCTGATTGTTGTTAGTTGTCTTGATTATAAGACATGTCAGTGGGGCTGTAAAGTGCACCACACTCGTTTAACATTTTCATTTTGGCCTAATGTTACACCTATTTTCCATATTAATACAGAAAAACATACAACCATACACCAAACCAAGTGTATCTCTTTCATCAAACTAACACATAATTTCCTTGTTAACTCATTTCCTACAAACTCTATTATGTTAGAAAGACATTGGACTCTTACGTCTTCAACTTGTTTTGAATTATAACACATTACTAACATTAAATTTGTTTAATGCATGCAATTTATCCCCACAATCTTTCTCAGCCTCTCAGCAGCAAACATGCAATTAAAGGGAACAATGAAACAGGGAAATAACAGCTACTGTAATATTTTAAAACTAAAAAATTGCTTATTTGAAAATGTACTACTCCACTGCTCGTTTGTGAGTGAGTTAAGGGTTAGCCATAAATTAGTTTGTTTATATGAAAGGAAGCCCACTTTAATGATGCAATGGCAATGGTACACATAAAAATGGCCACTGCTTGGACCATCCTGCTACTTTGATTCGATTGGGAATATCTGCTCTCATTCTATATCTATGGTTGACACATGGCTCGGTTCGAGCAGTAAGCTTCATCTGGTGGTTGTTTGTGCTGCTGCTGGCCCCAGGAATGTCCTTCATGAAGAATGGTCAAATATCCCATTATGCACAGTTCAGGACCTGTGATTTGACAGTAATCCGAGGAGGATTAATGCTGCTCTGAATGCATAGGTTTGCTTTTGTCTTTGTTATGTAGTTGATTGTCAACATATTGATAGATTTTCCTGCGTTTCTCTCAGCCTCCTGTATTTTCCCTTTCTCTCTCCTTGAAATAAATCCACATTGCGTTGTGTTTATCCAAGGCTTTCACAAGTGGCATAAAACAAGGCAAAAGTGAGATAGGAGGGAACAAGTGAAATGGGTTACGCCACGCAGGTCTGCCATTGTCTGCCACAAGCTATTTATTTTATCCCCTGACAGAGATATCATCCTCCGGGAAAGTTTGCCACAGTAATTGTTCCAGAAAGTGAGGCGTTTTCCACCTGCAGGGTACATGAGAGGGTGGCCAAAATGATCCTATTTTCTCGCACAACTAGTGAACAGCAGTAACAGCTCCCTCTGGGAGTCAGGGGTGTAAGGGAGAAAAAGGGGCTTATCGGGGATGAGTACCCTGAACCCAGCTCTAAGTCACATGCAATTGCTTTAATTATGTACAATCAGACAGAGAGAAAGGGCAGCGAAGGAAGTACTGTAACTGGAATAACAGAATTATCTCATGACTTAGTGTCTCACGGGGGGGTTCTTGGGGCATTCATGGCCGCTGTGCCACAGCTCTGTCTGGGGCCTGTTGTAAGATAATGGTGTTAATTTTGATAAGAATAAAAGGAAAGAATTGAGGGGGGAAATTCTTTAGGAAACCATTAATGTAATCTTGTGTGGGATTAATTCTTTAGTGCAGCGGGAGTGCTGTGAGGGCCATGGTGGAGTTTATTCACAAAGCGTCCCCTCCTAATCTGCAGTTTAAAATGTAAAGTGTAATTAAAGACACTCTGGCTGACTAAGAGGGGGAAGACATCAGTGAGAGAACATCCTCAACCTGACTGGGGACTTAAACCTGAGTGGGGACTTGCTGCTAAGCCACATCCAGTATCCCCAGCATTATGTATTATACCCTGAGCTTATTTCCTGTGTTTACTTACAGGACTGCTTACACCTGACCATGCTGTTAAGGTCCGAACACCAAATAACGGAAGTACTTTGTTGTAATGCAAGGAATTTAGGAAATTAATTGCACTTTTGAGGGGATAAATGGGCTCATAAATATTGCACATATGTCAGAACATGTGAAAAATGTGGTATTTTAAGTGTGTCATGCCCAGTTGTGATGAAATGACTCAGTAGTATCCCCCACAAAATTTAAACAAAGTAGCCCCTGTGGGACATTATACCTAGATATACAGAAATTCGGAGGTATGTATATCACCCCAAATTCTTGGAGCCACACTCTAAACTCAACAGGATATCAGACATTTTGAATGAACTATGCAATTTTAGTGCAATTTTTGCCATTTTACAGGGCTTTAAGAAACGCCTCCTAGATATTTAGTACGACTGACTACAAATTTGATCTGTGCCATCTAAATACCTTGATATGACCATGAGATGAAAAGTTGTTAAAAGCTTGAATTTTTGTGGAATGGTGTGATCTTGGCAACGTGTCAAATTTCAATGTTTGGCCATGAAACAGGTAGTCGTTTGTAACTATTGAATGGCCGCCAGATTTCATATGTCTGATAATAGTCCGTCCCTGAAGAAATCTGTATGCCAGTGTTTAGTTAAAGTAATAGTAACAATTACTGTCAACAAAAAATGACATGTTTTATACTTCGATGACCAAATCCAGCTCAAATTTGCCTGATAAAGCCTCAAGACCTTGATGATACTTTGTTGTTAAGATTGTGAGTTTTTGTTCAACGGCCAAGCCATAGTAGCGCGGCAAATTTTGGTGTTCCTACATGATGATGATGACAGGAAGCTTCTGTTAGCTGACTTGAGATTTCATATGCTGGAAAAGAGTCCTGGCTTGAAGATAACTGCATGTCCATATAGACTTAAAGTCATAGCACCACATACTGACACAAGAAGACAGCCCTATGGGCCAAAGATCATCTGCTTTATATGAAGTTTACTTGGTGCCGTCTGCACATGATATACAGCATCAGGACATACTGTATAATCAGTGTGTTCTCTAGCATCACATAGTGGAGAGTGGAAGTTGTAAATTCCAGCACAATGCATTCCACACAGAAAACATTTAAGTCCTTTCATTTTTAATGGATCATTATTACAAAGCTAAACTTTAATAAAGAATCTATTTTTTGAGTCTTTGTCATAGCATTGGGATAATAATGAAGATACATCCTGAGCCATAATTGCAATGTCTTTCCGCTCACCGTATGCACCATTCTTCTTCATTTTTTTGCAGAGCTGCAGTTCTCATGGATCGTCTGCTAAGGGCAGCAGCATGGCGCCAGGCACATCATCAGTTGCCCCACCTATTCTCAGCAGAGCACTGTCTAAAGGGAAACGCTTCAGGTGACAATGTGACATTCTCTTTGTTTCCTGTTTCATATCTCTCACTACATCCAGATATGAGAGGCAGCCAAGTGAAAAATGTAATCATCCTGCAATGTGATGGAAAATATAGACCTCCAAATAATAGAACAGATAATGTGTAAAATTGAAAAAAAATTGTGGTGATAATGAATGGGAGCCACTGTGTTTAGTATATATCTTGAACACGTTGCCAACACCATAAGCTTTGACTGCGTGCATATCCTTAATAAGAATCAGACATTTTAAAGGAGGATTATTGGTTTAGCTGTTTAATTAAATGAAAATTAGAGTCTCTCAAAATAGTTAGGAAATTAGATGTCTTTATTTACATGGCATGTCCAGTAAATTGTGCAAAGTGATTAACTGTGTGCTCAGGCAGATTCTGAATTGACTCCTTGCACACTGATAGGGAAGAGCATATAGGGAAGAGGAGACATCGTCTGGAAGCGAATTTTAATGTGCGAAGTTAAACATTGATTCAGCCAAATTCCTTTCATGCCATCCTTCAAATGACAGAATATTCAACAAAATTAACATTTTGCTACGAGGGATCTCAGTAGCGGTTGTGCTTTGTGATCACAGCAGTCAGTATCAAATGCTGCCATTTTAAATCCTCAGAAGAACACAGGGATGTGGGTATGGAGCGTGCCACAATGGCCCAATCTGTTTACAGAAAAAGCTTCATTTGCCTTGATTATATGGGTGCAGGCAGACTTTGACAAGTAATGACATTCAGCCACACAATATGCAAGAAGTCATAAGTGTTTCCCCTTAATGGCCCTTACACTCTTTATTGGCAAATCACAAAAAAATGTTTGATTGCTGGTAAATCTCTACCTTTCAATTGATGTGATCATGCTGAGCAGAATTCAAAGCACCCTCTGGATGAGAGGGTTGTAACTGTTCTGACATCAGGCTGTGCTTAAGAAATCATGTATTTTACATTGCTGTATGCATTAGACAAACTGTCAGCATCATGTAGAGAGGCTGTACAGCACAGGATGTACAGTGATTAGAGGCAGCTATGTTTGCAGAGATCATGGGGAACCCGTGTGTGTACAGGCGGAGGGAGCTTTTAGATGTCTGGTTGACTATGATGACAACTTTAGTGAAAACCCCACTGAGGTGGCAGTTGTTCTCTGTTTTAATGGACCGGTTGTCATGTGTGGCTGCGGGGATGATGCCAACTCGTCTTGGCTTTTTATTCTCCACAGTGTCGTGCAGGTGCTTCACAGAGGGCAGCTGACAGTCAATCATCTGTTCAGCTCGATCTCAGAGTAAGGGGAGGTGAGGGGAGAACTAGACGTTGATGGATGAAGTTGAGATGCTTTCAGCTATTGACCTGAGAAAGTGGACCACATTTGGAGCTATCAGGAGAAATGCCCCATAAACGCATGTCAATATGGTCCATCAATAATGCTGGAAAAGGTTACCTGTGTATCATAGGCTTCATCACTGAGTTTGAGCATGTGTAGATTGATTCATATGCTTGAATGCACAGTGTTCTGTTGAACTGAAAATTTAGATATTAGAAGAATATAGAAAATACAAATCAAAAAGAATAACAGTGTTGCTGTACCATAGTCAGAATATAAAGATGGATGAAGTGTCTTAACCTTCTCTCAGAAATGAAGCCAAAATATCTTGTATACAAGCACTGTCATCTTGCACTGGTGATGTCATGTCTGTGCAGGAGCTCAGGAAGTGGAGTCGGGGTATCAAGGTACTGCCAGGCCCCCAAAAATTACGCCACACTTTGAAGTTAGTAGCTAAACAGTGGAATTACACCATCTTAGCCCATCACGCAATGCCACTGGGCCCAAAAGATCAGTGGGTACACTTTTTGACCACCACAACCACAGTAAAATGACTTGTTTAAGTATCAGAATATGATCCAGTCAGTCTGATAACAGTCTAGAGGCTGCAAAATTAAATCATTCTTTTACCATCCAAGTAAGGGGAGCGCTAAACCGAAAGCAGCCAGTTAGTGAAAATCTGTAGTGTGCTTGATCCATTGGCCAATGATGCAAAAGCACTGCACATCCAGTATTTTATACACAGCAGTTGAACAATTTTGGCTTCACTGAGCAGCTTTCATGAACTTGGTCTGGCCTCCAATGCTGTATTGAGGTCTCTTTATATATCCATGGGCACTACCCATACACAGCCCAACTCAGAGCCATTGGCCCGACTAAATCACGAGTACACTGATTGCGACATAGCTGTACCATTTTTAGAAAAAATGATTTGAGGTTGCTTTGATTTTTTTAAATTGGCCCATGTCCCATCTGCTAACATAAAGGGGGCATGGTTTATAACTTAAACTGCAGCCAGCCACTACAGGATGATTGAGGTGTTTTGGTTTCACTGTTGGGGAGGAGTCATGCCGTCCATCATCATAGTTGAGTATTTTAGCATGCTATTTTTTGCTAATTAGCGCTACAGACAAAGTGCAGCTGATTTTAAAAGGAATATTTGTTAAAAAAAAAAAAAAAAAATCTGTCCAGTGGTTGTTGAGATATTTCAGTCAGGAACAAAGACAGACATCTCCTGAGCCATTTGACTCGTGTTTATGAATTTACACTCTCTCTCTTTGTAACATAGTGCAAGTTGTACAGATGTCACTGGAAAGAAATGAACAAATCAATCATGTTGAAGCAATCATTTCCAATTCTGTTGAGTTCTGAATAAACTGACCGGCACAGCTCACTCAGTTCCGCCTGTTCTCAGGCATATTTCCATCTTGCTTTGCCAGCAAAATCTGATGAAAGTAACACCATCCAAGTCAATGTATAATCATCACACTGCCAGTGGTCAATCATTGTTTTCATTTGTGCTATTGTGGAATTTGATCATTCCCCAAGATTTTACTGTCGTGATTGCATTACAAGGAAATTGTAGGTTAATCAGTATGCTCAAGTTGAGTCAGCGAGCATGAGTTTTTCCACATTTAGATATTAGAAGTGCTGCCTCTCTGACTTTTTCTACTTTATGTTCAAATGGAGCAGAACTTATTAAAACATGTGCTGGATTACCCCAGCAACCCGGCTTACCCATTTGACATCAGTAGGCTATACATTTTTTGGTGAATTGTAAAGATAAGCAGCTGCCTTTCAGTTTTAGACCCTTAACATTTAACATTCGATAATTACAACAGCCTGGTGATTTGTTCACAAAAACATATTTGATTTTTTTTCCAGCTTTCAGTTAATCCTAATTAAAAAATCACCATGCTAATAGCCAACAAAACTGACATAATTCAGCTTTATTCATATCAACTTTTTAACAACATCAGTCGATACGAACTCTAATGCTGGCGAAGACCAGAGTCAACATTAGCCATGCTTATTGTTCCACAGCCATGGACATTTAGAAATTATTAGAGCTGAATATTTTTTACACAGTGTTCCAGTCAGCTATCAATTAATAACCAGATGTCTACTGGACTATTTGGTTTACTGCATGAATCAAAAGGAATGAGGAAGTTCAGTTTGAGGACAAGCTAGGAAATCTTAAAGTTTGGAAATCTTGATTACTATTTAAACACAGTCCGCCACTTCATACATAGACTATCTCTGTAATGTGTGGCTGCTGCAATGCCAAATTATTCAAAAGCCAAAATCGAGCTGAGAGAATGTTTGTCACTGATTTGGGTTTAGTGCTTCAATACAAAACAAGTTTTTCACCCAGCATTAATAATATGTCATGAGTTGTTTTTGTGGTACAGTTGAACTGACACAATCAAGAGACCTGTTCATTTAATTTGTTTCATTTTATCATTTTATTTCGAACATGTAATACGTAATGCATGTAATTACAACCAATTCCAAGAATACAAAAGACAATGGTGGGTTTTTTCCCCTTCTTCTGAAATATACATTAATGAAGTTCTCAAAACCAAAACCATATTAAAGTTTTACATATTTGAAAAGTTGCTCACAAAAGAAACATTTGCAGGTAATCACCAAAGCAGTGTTGAAATATATTCAAATAAACTGAAAATCTGTGTTTCATAGTCCCACACGCTCTGTGAGACTTCTTGAATGATATACCTACACAAAGGATTGCAAAATAGTGCAGTATAACTTTGATTCACATTTGATGTCATGGCTTTATTGCTGCAGACGTGCAGGGATCTGCTTTGAAGTCGACCACCTGCTGCCCTCAGAACAATTTAAAAACAGTGTGCCTCGACAGGAAGCACACGTTCTAAAGCTACCACGTCCATCTAAACGGCAGCAGGATGATGATTTATTCTGGTCATTTTCATGAGGGTATAAGAAATGTCCTTGTATATTTACCTGCATATCGTTACAAGAAGGTGCACTTTAGCTTCACTTTAGTCCAATGTTTAGCTCCTGTGTGGATGTGAGGTTTTTTTTTAACTAAACCATCCCAAATTCCTCTAACCTAACCATCTGTGACTTTGTTGCCTAATCATTAACATCGTGACTGTCTGCGTTGGTTGCCATGTGCTCATGTTATGTAAATATAACGATGTGCTGCATCATCCCACTGTGTGCATTTATTGACAACACAGTAACAGCATCCTGGACCTTAAACAGCTGATGTAGAATGATACCGTAAATGTCATAAGTAGACGCGGAAGGTCACTGGCAAAGCGGTACTCTGTAGAATATACTGTAAAAAGTACATTATCTGTAAAAACATGATCTTTGCCGAACTATAATCAAGTGGGGGTTTTTGCCTGTACCTAACCACAAGGTAACCATTGCATCATTGAAATATAAAGATAAAGTACATTTCAACATATCTGCAAGATAATAACGTTTAAACGCTACATATCTGTGGTTTGCAGAAATGTAAAATGGCACATTTTTTTCCTGGTAATTGGGTCACAAAATGGGTATCTAAAGCCAAAACATTACCTTTCTTGCTCTAACCCTAACCACATGATTTTTGTCCCTGAACATAAACACACATTAATTACAGCTTTGCTATAAAATAAAATTTAGAATTGAAACATACATTTTCAACTTATACACATTAAATTAAACTTACAAATGTACCATGTGGTTTGCAGAAATGTACAATGCCAACATTTATTCTGTTGACTTGATTGCTCAGTACAGCCTAACAGAGCTGCCAGCATAGCTGTGGACCCCTGACTCTTGTGTTACCACAGACCTTTTTCTCTTCTGTTTGATAAAGCCATGACAAATTATGTAGCATGTATGTGATTTCCATTGCTTACTGGTAAATTAATGTTCTTTTCACAACCGCAGCCTGATGCTTTGGCTTCAATACCAAGGTCGTCAATGCACAGACTCAATTAAACATGGAACATGATGCTCTTTTTCCATTTGAACATCAAAAAGAAAGGTCAATCCAATCCTGCCCATTATACAACACTGAACACAGGAGATGAGAAACATTTGATTCAATAAATTAATTAGGAAGTGCTGTTTGAATTCATGCAACTTTTGTAAAGTAGTGTTTTAAATCTGTGATATTCACACCCTGTTATTGGTCTCCCTTCTGATTACAGGAGCAGTTCCCTCTCACTTAGTCCTGCCCGACAGCGGAGAGAGACCAGTTACTTCAGGACCCCACCTATTTCCAGAGGGAAACACAAAATATCGACAAATCTCATTGACGGCTCCAGAGTGCCTGGCCACGTCTACAAACACTTGCAGGAGGACGAGTCAACAGACATGGAGTCCATAAGAAGGTGAAACTTTTTGTTAGTTTCGTTGTGTTTGTTTGATCCACAACAAGGAATTTCTCTTATTTCAGTTCCACGCTGTTGTCAAATATCAGGTTCAGTGACACAGACCCCCAGACTGAGCGAGGTTAAGTTGGACTGGCAGAAGAATAATTTTGGGAGAAATGAGTTTATGACTGAAATGCTCACAGTTCAAATCCACAAACTAGCTTATGAAATCGGATCCAGGAAAATAAATGAGATCTGCTGTGCCCTCCTTCAACGGGAACTGTCACAATTAATTTGGAGAACACACTTGATCCCAACCGCTCAACAGTATCATGATGTCGGGGAAGTCCAAGAAATGAGTCTGTGTGTAATCCTCCCTGCACTTGCCATTGGGTTGTTGCTGTGAATGGAAATGTGTTTTATCTGCGGGGGGTTTATCGGGGTTAAAAATACGACGACGGCGCCAAAGCTAATTACCAGATGATGCACAAGTTCACATAAAGATGTCCAGAATGGGTTGACTTTGGCTAAAACTCGAGCATTATGTGGTTCACATATCAAATGCATTTTCTGTCATTTGCAAGCTAAATATGGAGCCATACTGGGGGACTGCAGCCGTCTAGAACAAGACCACAAATTGCAAAGGATTAATTTCAGGCATTGACACATCTTGAATTCTCCTCATGCTCATCCTGATGTCAAGTGAGGACAGCGAGTTGCCCTATTTTCATGGCTATCAGAAAGTGAAGCACAGCTACTGGCGCTGTTTCAGGAAGCTTTAAAAGCAGGGAGGACTTTTTGGCACAGCCACCTCTCACCAGTTGGCTATCTGGGGGCTTAAAATAACTTACACATTTTTAAAGTACGGTCTGATGATCCTCGCTGGCGTTGGCTCAGAAAAAAATAGCTCCATGTGAAATCCTCTCTGACACGTTTGTTATCAAAGACAAATGCTCGGCCTGTATCCTTAAGGAGGGAGGAGGTGATTCATGTACATCACTTTTCTTTTTGCCTCTGATCATGAATAAGATTGAAGAAAATATTTAGCTTTCACTGTTCATTCAAATGCGTGTCTTCTTTAGAAAAATAATGCATAATGTCAAGCAGTTCTGCTGGCATTTCCTCTTAACCAAGTATCACTAAAAACATATAATTATTTTAGCTTTAATTTCCATACGCAGAAGAGATCTTTAAGCCTGAGTACGGCAGTCCTATTTAGCATATGACTCAGAAACAGCCTAATTTGCTGTCAGTGTGTGCAACTTGAGGGATGGCACTGTTATCACTAACGTCTGTCATTAAAGCAGTAGTGTCCCTCGTGCATTCTGCACACTTAAAAGTGCCTAGCAATGTTTCTATTAGCATGCCAACCCGATTGAGCGCTACAGTGACTTGCAAGATCCACTGCAAGCTGCCAAACTCTTTATGTGACCTATTTCCATAATTTACATTTTTAAACAAAGCTCCATGGAGCTCAGCAGTTCTTTCAAATGGTTGTGCAGGGAGATCCTCTAGGAGCATAACAGTTTCCCTCTTAACACACACTCATGCACACACACAGAATAAATAAACAAACTAATAAAGAAACTAATGAGATTTTTTTTAAATCACAAAGGCAAAATCTGTGAGCTATAGGCAATTAAACCTTACATAGCTTTTTTAGTGTTTAGGAGAAGAGCTGAAATAAAGGGGCTTCTCGTCTTCTTGGGGACAAGATTGTACAGTTAAACAGTTTAGATCTCATTAGCCATTGATAATTCCCTTGCAGATCCATCAGCGGAGTGTATTTCAGCGGCCTTCAGGAGGTTGAAATGACGTATTTCTCGACTTACCAGCCATACAACAAGCTACCAAGCTCACAGCCCCCTCCTACTCCTCTTCTTCCTCCTCCAGCCCCCACTTCTCCCTTGTTGCCATGGATACACCCTCTCATCTCTGGAAATGAGAAATGGGAGGTGGAAAGGAGAGTGAGAGAACGAGAGAGAGGGGGAAAGTGAGGAAAAGAAGGAAGATTGTGCAGAGATGATGAGAGTGCAGCAGAGAAAAGATGGAGGCGCAGAGTGCGGTAGAAAGTGTTTAAAAAAAAAAAGAGAACTGCAAACAACGAGAACACTCCTCTATATTTTTGTATTTTGTGACAACAAATCCCAGCAGAGTGTTGTCAGTTTCATTATCCGGTGTCACAACATATATTTACTCATCGCAGATAAGGACCGAATTCAAGGCAAATTTGCTATGGGAGTTATTTTTAGATATGTTTTGATCTGCCGGATTTACCTCCAGCTTGCATTCGCCCTTCTAATACCGAGGGAGGAGTGGGAAAGTAATTCAATTATTTAAACTTGGTTATGCTACAAACAGTCTCTGAAGGCTGACAATAACACTGGCTGTCTCCTAAGGCTTTGCCGGGGTGATTCTAAATGTGAATTGAGTTCTCAATAACAATAATAACTCTTGTGCACATTCGACTCATATACAAACTCAGCCACTTGACTCTGGATAAGTTTTCCTGCTTTGCTGTGTTATTTTTATTCTGAACAGAACGCCTTTCAAGCTTGACGACGCTGTTTCGTGATACTTCACTGGCACTTGACAGCAGGATCTATCACCATGTGAACATACATACATGCTGAGACTCTCACACCCACGCATACACCTATATTCAACCCAAATGTCACATTATAAGCTTGGCAGACTAGGTGTGTTTCTGTGAGATTATTAGGGTTAGGCTGGTGTAAAAAATTTCAAACCGGTTTGATATTAAGCCAAAACCGGACTGCTATACCAAATTTTACTAGGTGCTCCCAACAGGAAGCATCACATTGCACCGCCTAACATCAGAACTCTGTCCACACTGAATCCATTAAATATGCACTCCTGCTGCATCAAGTAAAAAAACTCATAGCTATCAGCTGTGCGCTTGAGATAAGGCTGGAGACGTAGACACCCAGAAATAAGGAAAATTTAAAATAAGATCTCTTCTTTGACCAGCCTATTTTTCCTAGACATGACTGAGTTCAATTTAGCTCCAATGTGTGATTTTGACCATTTTCTCATACTTCTTAAACTCCTGAAACTCCTATTAAATAGGCTTCCTCTTGTCCCAATCAATTCTAACTTAAGATCTTGAAATGCTCTATTTCCTGTCTCACTGCAATAATCCTGAGTTGGCTGAAATAATCAGCTCTTTATGTAATAGTAAGATCCAAAGGAAAACTCTCAACGCTGTGTATTTCATCTGCTCTCAGAGATGAGAAACCTCTGAGAAGCCCATGAGTACAGCAAAAGAACTGCTGATTTATTCTTTTGCTCTTTATTTCTCCTAAAGATGGGGTTAGGAAAAACAGATCAGAATTTAATAAGAAGCTATCTATCTTCCAGAGACAGACTATTGTGAGCAGCAATTCCTTGGAAAAGGAACCCAGTGAACCCAGTGAAAAGGAAAATTCAAAATACGATTGAGATTTTGACCATTTCCTAAAACTTCTTAAATTCAGCTCCTAAGAACTAGGCTTCCTCTTGTCTCAGCCCGATCCCACTTTTCAAACAGAAAACACACACTTTATATTGTGTTATTTACCAGAAATGACTGAGAATATAGCCAGCAGCAAATAGGTTTTAAAAAGCAATCCTTTTAGGTCCCTGGTAATATCTCTCTAGCAAGTTGTTGTTGGTTTTTGTGCTAAAATAAGGAGGTATAATCATATAGTTAATTCCCATTTTTTCACCTTAATGAATCAGCTATTTCTCATCTGTTGCAACACTTCCAAAGCCAGCGACAGGAATAAATAGAAATCCTGCATTCCAACAAAAGTTCAGCTCAAAACGACAGTGCTGCATCTCCTGCAGCCAATTAGGACCCATTTTTTGTCGGTGACAAATCCAAAATGTTGTCATATTGGCGCCATTTTTTGAGAGACGAACTCTCATCACCCCCAAAAAAACTTTCAAGTAAATAAACAAAACATGATTACAACGTGATAATGTGATCGCTTTCATGTTGGCAGTCCTCAGCTTAGCAGTAATTTGCACACCGCCTGTCACCACCAGTGGCTCTGTTAGTCAATTTATTAACATAATGTTATATTGAATGTGTTTTCATATTGCTTAGTATTAATGCAATACAGGTTGGATACAGCACACAGGTTGCTGATGAAGGCTCCTTTTTAATTTGCCAAAAATTGTCATAATGACAAATGCCTGTTAAGCTGGTTTGCATAAAATCAAACCCAATTAAGCTTATACACTAGACTGGACCAGCAAAACCGGAAATCAACCCAACTCTAGAGATTATGTAACCAAAATGAGAACACACATGTTTAAAGGAGAGACATTTTT
Organism: Plectropomus leopardus; assembly: GCF_026936395.1. Classification (NCBI taxonomy): domain Eukaryota; kingdom Metazoa; phylum Chordata; class Actinopteri; order Perciformes; family Serranidae; genus Plectropomus; species Plectropomus leopardus. The sequence goes on from NC_142194.1 coordinate 14,768,498, forward strand.
CCACATACTTACGCAGGCCGAGGTCAGAAATCAAGCAGCTGTGTTGCTAAAGCCTTAAATCTCCAATAAGACATTCATGAGAGAAGGGATTTTTCAGTTAAACATTCATGTAGCACAATACAGACTGCCCATCCCGAGGATTATAAATAATTACACCAGATTATGAAAGAACAATACCTAAATAATAATAATTTTGCTGGTGCAAGTTGATTTTTGGACAGAACAATGAGGGGGTTGAAATAGTAAAAAGCACAAAAGAGCAACAGCTTTATCTCCATATTCTGTTTTACTTCCTCTCTTTTATTCCTCATGGGAAATGAGTGCCTCGGATGAAAAGGTCACAATATAAATGACTTGGTCTCTGCTTCTCACCCTGCCATTTCTATTCTTTCTTCTGCCTAAAGGTGTGATTCTGCCAGTGGAAAGGTCGGTGCCCTCCTCAGCAGGACTTCACTCTCTCACTTTGCAACCAGGAAGGGATGGACCGAGGTTCCGTGCACCCGTCTGGACAAGGGAACAACCTACTTTCCACCATCCCTGCGCACCCGCTCCGTGCCCATCATCCCCTCGCTCCAAGCGTGCGACCTCGAAGCGGGGAATGTGGACACGAGCAAGCAGAACCAAGGGGGGCTCCTCAAGTGGCACCCCGTGCTGGCTGGAAAGACAGCAGCACCCATGAGCAATTCGCCCTCTCCGCCCTGCGAGACTGTCACACTGGCGCCCGGTGTGATGCCCAGCAGTGTTAGCCCTCCTGCCACCGTCACCGTCACACTAGGGTCAGAGAAGAATCTCAGCTCCACACAAACAACCTGCTCCATTGAAATTACAGTGGAGCTGGCGCAGGAATTAAAACAGAAAAGCCTTTCCAGTTCCATGAAAATGTCTGGGTCTCACAGCGAGATCCACCGCGGTGGCACAAACACTCTGGAGGCTGGGACTGTGCAGGAGTCGGAAGGGAAAAGTGTCCAATATTCAGCCAGAGCTCTGCACACAGGCGGTGGGAACAGAGGTTTGAAGGCAGCAGGCCAAAGAGAAGCCCAGGGACAGTGCCAAGGTCAGACGTCCCTCGTGTACGGAGACGCAAACCACTCCTTGGCCACCAAAGGTCCCAGCTGCAGAGGAACTGGAAACGCTTACGCCAAGCCCTCTGCAAGCTGATTGGATTAACTCTGTAAAGCTTCAAAGACACTGTTTCCAATAACTGTATACCTTTGCTGGTGGCACAGGATGGTTAGCAGGTGGGACCATCTGTGTGGCCACACGGACCAATAACAGATGGCGGTTGGTTTTGAAGGAACACGAACAGATTGAACTGCAGATGAAAAAAATATTGACACAGCAAAAGACATCAAATTATAAAGAAACAGAGACAAACAAACACACATTGTGAATAAATGTGACTCAATAAGGAAAACAAAACCGTGACTTGAGTGGGAGCTTGACTTAAACAGTGTATTGAAAAAAATGCCACTATTTAAAAGGAGCTTCTACTTAGAAACCAAAATAGTGTGTCATCTCTATGTTGTTTCTCTATTGTAAAGAAATGAAATTATATATGTCATATAATATATGTCATATAGACGTATATATATTTGACATACAATTGTGAGAAAATAAAGACTAAGATAACAGTGTTAATTAAGGGCTTTGTTCATCTCAATCTGTCTTTCTTACATGATATGAAGAATGTTTGTGTTTGTAAACTGTTGTCTTAAAGAATTATTTCACTACTGAAAAGGTGGTCTTTTCATGAAGTGGTGCTGTCTTTAAAGTAGAAAGACAAACATACTTTTGAAATTGGTGCAACGTGACCAGAGGAAACAGAGAAAAAGGGCTGTGGCATCTGCTGTCACTCAAGGGGTAGAAAAACTACAACTACCAGAATGCTAAGTATCACAACGGACCAATAAACACTCCCATTAGTGGGTGATGTAATGCAGCTTGTCAGTTTTAACAAGGGAAAAACACAGTGGCTGGCTGGTAACAAACAATCTCAATTACAGCTAAACGGTGAGTTAAAATATGTTTCTGAACATTTAAGGCAAGAAATGGGTGATGCAGAATCAGAATCTTGGTTTATCAGCACTGCTTAGTTTTACTGTTTGATCCCAGTGTTTTCAGCCTGTGTATATACAGTACATTAAACAGTTTGGCATCTGCTTCTTGATCACAAATTCCTGTATTACAGCCAAACAGTACACTTAAATATGTTACTGAAGACATTTTGGGTGAGAAATGGGCAATGCAGTAACAGAATCTTGATTCATATCTGGTCAGCACTGTCGAAGGTTATGTTTGGTCTGACTTTGAAAGAGGAAAAGGAGGCTTTCTCTCTCTATCAGCTTTTTATTCTCTGCGTTTATGTTATGGCAGAAGTACAATCTGTAGTTTGAAGTACAGCCAGAGAGTCAGCTAAAATTAGATTTGAGCTGAGAGATAAGCAGGGAGATCTGGGTTGTGGTAAGATGGAGGGAAGTTTACCACAGTTCATTTACAAATATTGCCAGCATTGTTATGATAAAAGCCGGTTGAAAAGTGTCCCTTTATATCTACTAAACAGTCAAAATGAATATTGTACTATATAATAGGTTCAGTGTGTAATAATCATGGGGGTTTAGTTTCATCTTGCAGTTAAGATTGCAGACTGCAACCAGCTGAAACTCTTCCCATGTGAAAGGCATGAACTCCCCAAGAGGATTCCTGCAGTGTTCATTGTTCAGGAGGTTTTTACTAGGAGCTGAATTATCCACAGAGGTCTCCTGCTCCTCTTTAAAACAAATGGACCAGGTCATTTAACCTTTTGAAACCCAGATCAGCATCAGTTTTCTTGTGCTGCGTTAAGACAGTTTTTTTAAGCATTTAAACATTTGAAATGTGAGCAGATTGGTTTGATTTCTTTCAAAAACATTGGGAAAAAAGGAAATCAGCAAATTGGCATGAAATGTCCTGAAAATTGAAAAAAAAAATGAGTAAAGGGACAAGAAAATTATTAGTTTAAAAAAATTAGCAGCACTGAGTGAAGCAGTTTCATGTTACAAATGAATGTTTTTTCTACACTGTTTTGCACATTTCCGATGGGTTGCTAGCTCAGCGCGTGATGATGTGTGCTCACTTTTTACCTCTAATAACTAAATTAATGCTCATCTTTTTTCTCATCCAGACGTTTAGGAGGTTTTACCAGGAGCCTAAACATCCACAAACATATCCTCCTCTCCAAAACAAACTGATCCAGTTTTTGAAATCGGTAAAAACATTGTATAGAGCAATTTGCTGTTAAAAAAATGAGTGTTTTTCCAACACTCCTCATTGCAGAGTGGCTGCTAACTGTGGTGGCTGACACTGAAGTTTCTGTTTTGGGCTGTTGTAGAATCATGTCGATGCAACGTGGTGATCTCTGTGGACGAAGGCCCGCTCCATTTGTAGAAAGCTCATTCTGAGGTAATGAAAACACAATGATTATTATTTTACAGGTGATTATACACCAAAGGAGGCATACTTATTATATTAAAATCTTCACACTGGACCTTTAATCTTAGTTTCCCCTTTATCTCCATGGCAACAGACACCTGTAGCATGCCCTTTAATAACGTACCTGTTTAGCTACCCCCCATACTCCAACCCTAAACACAGCCACGCTAATTAAGTAAAGCTCATTATTTTTGCTTCAGATACACGTAGCTGCTCCTCAGGTGTCCTGTGTGTGTGTGTGTGTGTGTGTGTGTGTGTGTGTGTGTGTGTGTGTGGGGGGTCCATTGAATTAATGAGGGTAAAGACGAAAGGAAGGAGGAAGTACTCCCCTGAAATTATCTTCTTTCTTTTATTCTCAACTTTAGACAAAAAAAGGCAATGAAGGTGCCAACTGAGCGGAGGATAATACTTAAAGGTTTCTGTGATGGAGCGCACTGCAACACTGCGTATGTGAAGAGAAAGGTATTTTAGTCTGTACTCCTTATTTCCCATGATGCACTTTACACAATATCCATAGGCTATAAACACAAAAGGAGATCAACTTCACTGTTGTGAATTATAACAACGGCCATGAGGTTTGTGGATGGAAATGAAGCTATCCGAGTACAATTCTTTATTTATGCCTCATTTACGTCAAATTCAGTATATCTCTGTTCCCTTCCTTTCAGGTTTGCATTGACTGCTGGCGAGGTAAGTTGTACAAGACTTACAAATGGGTATTATTGGGACTTATTCATCACTTCTCTGCAGAGAAAAACCATCTTTAGTCTATAAGAAGGTTTTTATAAAGATTAAAAGGAACTTCATTGATCTCCCAGGGGAAACTGTGCCAAAGCAGCTGCAAAGGAAAGATAAAAATTACCATAAATAGAAAATTTTTAGGATTCTAAATACATACAGTGACTGTTGGCTGGGCTGAATTCATCACACAGATGACTGAATTTCCACATTTATAGATTTACATACTGTATTTAGCCTGCAGTGCAGGACCATAAGGGAAGGTGTGCAAATACAGACGAACGTCAAATTAAAGGTGTCATCTGTGCTGTTTATGTTAACAGCCACTTTGTATGCAACATGATTATTAACTGGAGATGTTATGCAAACACTGAGAGCACACAGAAAGAACAAAAAAACTTTATTATGTAAATAATATGGCGTCAGTGCATGACAGAAGTCACACAAACTGAACTCAATATTATTAAAAGCAAGTAAATGTTACATATTGCATAAAAAATTCCTAAAAATTTTTGTGTACTGCCCTTTCTACTGTGTAATGTTGCTATTTTTTCAAATTTGTTTATATCATTTTTATTCAAATCAAGCAGGTGTGGCATATTTCAGAGAAATAGACCAAGATATGTATAATGTGGATATGTTTTTTAAGTGTAGACATCGTGGCCTTTCAACACTAAAAAATAGTATGCTACAATCAAGTGCACCAACCCGATGTTCGGCTGTCAGTCAATGTCAGATCGTTGGTGACAGTCGTTTTTATGTGTCCCGCACAGTTGGCACTAGTTGGACTTTGTTGGCCCTTGTTGGCTGTTTTTTGTCTGATTGAGCATAATGAATTGGCGGCGGGGATGGGTGATTTAAATCACTCTGATTGGCAGTTCAATTTGGAGCATAAGAAGAGAAACAGAAGTGAGGCAGGCCAACAAAACATTTAGTTCAAGAGGGCAGAAGATTGAAACAAACTTGTTGTATTAGGTAAAATTATGTGTCTAACGTTTGGGCCCTTTAGCAGAAATGTTTTGTAATTATTTGTTTATTGTTCGCTAGCCCATGGTAAATATGCTTTGCTCTTCAATATTAGGTTGTGTTGTTAATGTGCTAACTGGTTTGATTAAGTCTCTTCAATCCGTCATTTCAAGTCTTTGGTGTCCCTTTTTGAATGACTAATACAGTCTGCTGACAGCTGCTGGTGTGGAGAGTTATTTCCCATCACACAGGTGCAGAATGGATGTGCTTCTGGCTGTGGTCTTTGCAGTGTGTTCAAAAGCATCTTTTTGGCCCAGACACGAGTCGAGACAACATGAACAGTCAGCCTTTGCTGCCACTAGCTCTTTGACATCGGTTTGGTGTGTTTGGGCATTTAGCTTCTGGTCTGAAAAGTTAGATCCAGCTCTGGCTATTCCACTGTTCCGCCCTCTCGTCCAAATATGGTCACTTCTGGGTTAAAAAAAACAAGATGGCAACTGCTAAATGCCAAACTGACTGAAAACAGGAGTCCACAAACCAATGGGTGATATCAGGGTGGCTTTTGCTGCTTTCCAGTGGGGTTATTTTTTTTATTATTCACAAGAAGTGACCATGTAAATGCCCCCCTGATGTGGTATTCATGGCCTCGCAAGTGGATGTTTTCTGAGAGTTCAGCATTCGCGACTTTGTGAACAACTTTGATTTAGTCTGCAGCTACAGTGCTTTACATGGCTCCATCCAACACGCGACCGTACACATGAAGTGAGCAGGTTGCCATAAAACACAACTCCAAATGTGGTGTTGCTCCATAAATGCTGAATGAACTGTTCATCATTGAAACCTGAGTAAATTGGCTTGCTTTCATTCAAAAACATGGGACGAACGCAGTAAACCAGATAACAAGAAATTACCTAAACATAAAAAATAAAATAAAAAAGACCAGATTTTTTTTAAATAAAAAGTAAAGCAAAAAGGAAATGTCTTGGGAAAAGTGCTGAAAAAAAAAATCTAATAATTTTGTTAAATAGTTTTGAATTTGTAATTATGATAAATAAATAAAAGTTAATTGGTCTTCTTACTTTAACAATGGATTAACATGATATCAATGTAAAAGTGCACCATAAAGTACAACACATTCGTTCTAAATAGCACAGTACTGTTGTTAAATTAAAAACTCTAGACAATGACGTGGTGATGGATTGCTGTCAGGAGTCTCCTTCTTGTGTGACGCTAATGAGAGACCATGCGGATCTGAAAAGAAGGGATCGGTCTTTGATCACAGCTCGCACTAAAAGACCGAAAAACCATTTGAAGCACCAGCTGAAAGAGTCTTGCTGCTGACTGGGTTCTCCCGCTGAAAGACGGAGCCAAAGAACCAGAGAACACCCGCCTGAAGCTACAGTGACTCGTTGAACTGTAGCTGTTACTGTAATCAAGACAGGAAATGAGAACACTGTGAATAAGCTGCAGCCAAGGTTCAGCCAATGACAAAAATAGACTTTAATGTCACAGTTTCTCGTAGTTTAGGCCTTTATTGGAGATAAAAGTACACATTTTCCGAAAGATATGTTTCAAAATCATGAGAAGAATTACATTTTTATGTCAATGGTCATGCATTAAGGCAGGAAGTCACAATTGTGAGTCCATTTGTGGACAGCATGAGAGGATGCTGACTTTGTGAGTGGGCACAAGCAAGGACAACAATGAAGACGATTAAAAAGTAGGTGTTCTCATTACCTGGAATGAACCAGGTTTGTTGGAGGTGGGCCCTCTGGCCGTTCGATTAATCCTCACCGGTGCTGACTCTTTTATGTTTCCGAGGATTGTCGCACACACACTGGTCTCCCTCACTCGCCGTGCGAGGAATACTAATGTGCCAGAGGTGCAGGGGGACAGTGAGGTTCCCCACCAGATGGCATGGAGATTATGAGGACAGCAGGCCAGCATGTGTAATGCAGCACAACCAGTGTGGATGTCTGCTAACATCTCTCACTAGC